>NC_090337.1:61213514-61907006 GCF_035084215.1 Heptranchias perlo | reverse complement strand
TGTACTCACCCCCTCCCCCCACTCACTGTACTCACCCCCCCCACTCGACTGTACTACTCACCCCCCACATACTCAGCTGTACTCACCCCCCCCCACTCACTGTACTCGACCCCCCCCACTCACTGTACTCACCCCCCCCCCACTCACTGTACTCACCCCCCCCCCACTCACTGTACTCTCCCCCCCCCACTCACTGTACTCACCCCCCCCCACTCACTGTACTCACCCCCCCCCCACTCACTGTACTCACCCCCCCCCACTCACTGTACTCACCCCCCCCCCACTCACTGTACTCACCCCCCCCCCACTCACTGTACCTCACCCCCCCCCCACTCACTGTACTCACCTCCCCCCCACTCACTGTACTCACCCCCCCCCACTCACTGTACTCACCCCCCCCCACTCACTGTACTCACCCCCCCCACTCACTGTACTCACCCCCCCCCCACTCACTGTACTCACCCCCCCCCACTCACTGTACTCACCCCCCCCCACTCACTGTACTCACCCCCCCCCCACTCACTGTACTCACCCCCCCCCACTCACTGTACTCACCCCCCCACTCACTGTACTCACCCCCCCCCACTCACTGTACTCACCCCCCCCCCCACTCACTGTACTCACCCCCCCCACTCACTGTACTCACCCCCCCCCACTCACTGTACTCACCCCCCCCCACTCACTGTACTCACCCCCCCCCACTCACTGTACTCACCCCCCCCCCACTCACTGTACTCACCCCCCCCCCACTCACTGTACTCACCCCCCCCCCACTCACTGTACTCACCCCCCCCCACTCACTGTACTCACCCCCCCCCCACTCACTGTACTCACCCCCCCCCCACTCACTGTACTCACCCCCCCCCACTCACTGTACTCACCCCCCACTCACTGTACTCACCCCCCCACTCACTGTACTCACCCCCCCCCACTCACTGTACTCGCCCCCCCCCACTCACTGTACTCACCCCCCCCCCACTCACTGTACCCTCCCCCCCCCACTCACTGTACCTCCCCCCCCCACACTCACTGTACTCACCTCCCCCCACTCACTGTACTCACCCCCCCCCCCACTCACTGTACTCACCCCCCCCCCACTCACTGTACTCACCCCCCCCCACTCACTGTACTCACCCCCCCCCCACTCACTGTACTCACCTCCCCCCCACTCACTGTACTCACCTCCCCCCCCACTCACTGTACTCACCCCCCCCCACTCACTGTACTCACCCCCCCCACTCACTGTACTCACCCCCCCCCACTCACTGTACTCACCCCCCCCCACTCACTGTACTCACCCCCCCCCCACTCACTGTACTCACCCCCCCCCACTCACTGTACTCACCCCCCCCACTCACTGTACTCACCCCCCCCCACTCACTGTACTCACCTCCCCCCCCCACTCACTGTACTCACCCCCCCCCACTCACTGTACTCACCCCCCCCCACTCACTGTACTCACCCCCCCCCACTCACTGTACTCACCTCCCCCCCCCACTCACTGTACTCACCCCCCCCCCACTCACTGTACTCACCTCCCCCCACTCACTGTACTCACCCGCCCCACTCACTGTACTCACCTCCCCCACTCACTGTACCCTCCCCCCCCACTCACTGTACTCACCCCCCCCCCACTCACTGTACTCGCCCCCCCCACTCACTGTACTCACCCCCCCCCCACTCACTGTACTCACCTCCCCCCCCCACTCACTGTACTCCCCCCCCCACTCACTGTACTCACCTCTCCCCCACTCACTGTACTCACCCCCCCCCCACTCACTGTACTCGCCCCCCCCCCACTCACTGTACTCACCTCCCCCCCCCACTCACTGTACTCACCCCCCCCCCACTCACTGTACTCACCTCCCCCCCCCACTCACTGTACTCACCTCCCCCCCCACTCACTGTACTCACCCCCCCCCCACTCACTGTACTCAACCCCCCCCCACTCACTGTACTCACCCCCCCCCACTCACTGTACTCACCCCCCCCACTCACTGTACTCACCCCCCCCCACTCACTGTACTCACCTCCCCCCCCCACTCACTGTACTCACCCCCCCCCACTCACTGTACTCGCCCCCCCCCCACTCACTGTACTCACCCCCCCCACTCACTGTACTCACCTCCCCCCCCCACTCACTGTACTCACCCCCCCCCCACTCACTGTACTCGCCCCCCCCCACTCACTGTACTCACCCCCCCCCCACTCACTGTACTCACCCCCCCACTCACTGTACTCACCTCCCCCACACTCACTGTACCCTCCCCCCCCCACTCACTGTACTCACCCCCCCCACTCACTGTACTCACCTCCCCCACTCACTGTACCCTCCCCCCCCCCACTCACTGTACTCACCCCCCCCCCACTCACTGTACTCACCCCCCCCACTCACTGTACTCACCTCCCCCCACTCACTGTACTCACCTCTCCCCCACTCACTGTACTCACCCCCCCCACTCACTGTACTCACCCCTCCCCCACTCACTGTACCCTCCCCCCCCACTCACTGTACCCTCCCCCCCCCACTCACTGTACCCTCCCCCCCCACTCACTGTACCCTCCCCCCCCCACTCACTGTACTCGCCCCCCCCCCACTCACTGTACTCACCCCCCCCACTCACTGTACTCACCCCTCCCCCACTCACTGTACCCTCCCCCCCCACTCACTGTACCCTCCCCCCCACACTCACTGTACTCACCCCCCCCCCACTCACTGTACTCACCTCCCCCCCACTCACTGTACTCACCTCTCCCCCACTCACTGTACTCACCCCCCCCCACTCACTGTACTCACCCCCCCCCACTCACTGTACTCACCCCCCCCCCCACTCACTGTACTCACCCCCCCCCCACTCACTGTACTCACCCCCCCCACTCACTGTACTCAACCCCCCCCCACTCACTGTACTCACCCCCCCCCCCACTCACTGTACTCACCCCCCCCACTCACTGTACTCACCCCCCCCCCCCACTCACTGTACTCGCCCCCCCCCCACTCACTGTACTCACCCCCCCCCCACTCACTGTACTCACCTCCCCCCCCCACTCACTGTACTCACCCCCCCCCCCCACTCACTGTACTCGCCCCCCCCCCACTCACTGTACTCACCCCCCCCCACTCACTGTACTCACCTCCCCCCCCCCACTCACTGTACTCACCCCCCCCCACTCACTGTACTCACCCCCCCCACTCACTGTACTCACCCCCCCCACTCACTGTACTCACCCCCCCCACTCACTGTACTCACCCCCCCCCCACTCACTGTACCCTCCCCCCCCACTCACTGTACTCACCCCCCCCCACTCACTGTACTCGCCCCCCCCCCACTCACTGTACTCGCCCCCCCCACTCACTGTACTCACCCCCCCCCCCACTCACTGTACTCACCTCCCCCCCCCACTCACTGTACTTACCTCCCCCCCCCACTCACTGTACTCACCTCCCCCCCCCACTCACTGTACTCACCTCCCCCCCCCCACTCACTGTACTCACCTCCCCCCCCCCACTCACTGTACTTACCTCCCCCCCCCACTCACTGTACTCACCTCCCCCCCCCACTCACTGTACTTACCTCCCCCCCCACTCACTGTACTCACCCCCCCCCCACTCACTGTACTCACCTCCCCCCCACTCACTGTACTCACCCCCCCCCCACTCACTGTACTCACCCCCCCCCACTCACTGTACTCACCCCCCCCCACTCACTGTACTCACCCCCCCCCCCACTCACTGTACTCACCTCCCCCCACTCACTGTACTCACCTCTCCCCCACTCACTGTACTCACCTCCCCCCCACTCACTGTACTCACCTCTCCCTTCCCCCATAGAATCATAGAAAGGTAACAGCATGGAAGGAGGCCATTCGGCCCATTCCATCCTGCCGGCTCTATGCAAGAGCAATCCAGCTAGTCCCACTCCCCCGCCCTATCCCCGTAGCCCTGCAAATATTTTCCTTTCAAGTATTTATCCAGTTCCCTTTTGAAGGCCACGATTGAATCTGCCTCCACCACCCCCTCGGGCAGT
The DNA here is from genome assembly GCF_035084215.1 of Heptranchias perlo. Classification (NCBI taxonomy): domain Eukaryota; kingdom Metazoa; phylum Chordata; class Chondrichthyes; order Hexanchiformes; family Hexanchidae; genus Heptranchias; species Heptranchias perlo. Next base: position 61,902,978 of record NC_090337.1, on the reverse strand, counting down.
GCATTCCAGATCCTAACCACTCACTGTGTGAAAAAGATTTTCCTCATGTCACCTTTGGTTCTTTTTCCAATCACCTTAAATCTATGTCCTCTGGTTCTTGATCCTTCCGCCAATGGGAACAGTTTCTCTCTATCTCCTCTGTCCAGACCCTTCATGATTTCGAATACCTCTATCAAATCTCCTCACAACCTTTTCTGTTCCAAAGAGAACAACCCCAGCTTCTCCAGTCTATCCACATAATTAAAGTCCCTCATCCCTGGAATCATTCTAGTAAATCTCTTCTGCACCCTCTCTAAGGCCTTTTCTTCTTTCCTAAAGTGCGATGCCAAGAACTGGACATAATACTCTAGCTGTGGGCGAACCAGTTTTATAAGGGTTCATCATGACTTCTTTGCTTTTGTGCTCTACGCCTTTATTTATAAATTGTAAACAATTTTACAACACCAAGTTATAGTCCAACGATTTTATTTTTAATCCCACAAGCTTTCGGGGGCTTTCCCCTTCCTCAGGCGGTGTGGAATATTTATGAAGTCCAGGAACCGTTATGCTTTTTTAACTTTCTCAACCTGCCTGCCACTTTCAACGATTTGTGCACATATACCCTCAGATCTCTCTGTTCCTGCACCCCTTTTAGAATTGTACCCTCTAGTTTATATTGCCTCTCCTCGTTCTTCCTACCGAAATGTATCACTTCTCATTTTTTTGTGTTAAATTTCATCTCCACGTGTCCGTCCATTCCACCAGCCTGTCTATATCCTCTTGAAGTCTATCACTATCCTGCTCACTGTTCACTACACGTCCAAATTTTGTGTCATCTGCAAATTTAGAAATTGTGCCCTGTACACCCAAGTCCAAGACATTAATATATATCAAGAAAAGCAGTGGTCCCAGCACTGACCCCTGGGGAACACCACTGTACACCTCCCTCCAGTCCGAAAAACAGCCGTTCACCACTGCTCTCTGTTTCCTGTTACTTAGCCAATTCTGTATCCATGTTGCCACTGCCCCCTTTTATTCCATGGGCTTCAATTTTGCTGTCAAGCCTACGATGTGGCACTTTATCAAATACCTTTTGAAAGTCCACATACACCACATTAACTAAATTGCCCTCATCTACCCTCTCTGTTACCTCACCAAAAAGTCTATCAAGTTAGTTAAACATGATTTGCCTTTGACAAATCCATGCTGGCTTTCCCTAATCAATCCACACTTGTCCAAGTGACTGCCAATTTTATCCCGGATTATTGTTTCTAAAAGTTTCCCCACCACCGAGGTTAAACTGACTGGCCTATAGTTGCTGGGTTTATCCTTACACCCTTTTCTGAACCAAGGGTGTAACATTTGCAATTCTCCAGTCCTCTGGCACCACCCCCATATCTAAGGATGATTGGAAGATTATGGCCAGTCCCTCCGTAATTTCCACCCTTACTTCCCTCAGCACCCTAGGATGCATCCCATCCGGACCGAGTGACTTATCTACTTTAAGTACAGCTAGCCTTTCTAGTACCTCCTCTTTATCAATTTTTAGCCCATCCAGTGTCTCAACTATATCTTCCTTTACTGAGACTCTGGCAGCATCTCACACTGTACTCACCTCTCCACCCCCCACCCCCACATTGTACTCACGCCTACTCCCCCCCCCCCACACTGTACTCACACCCCCCCCCCACTCATATTGTACTCAAATCCCACTCCCCACCCCATTCATGCTGATGCTCTGCTATAAGCTGGGCAGGGCGAAAGAAATAATCTGCTTGAATCCTTTTCAGAGATCAGGAATTCCCCTCCACAGCATATAACAGAGTTCTGATCCCTGGAGCAGCAGCTTCAGGCAGGATTGAGGGGAGAAAAGGGATTGAGGTGAGAATCACGGAGTGATACTGATGTTCAGGTCAGCCATGATCAAATTGACCGGCAGGCTCAAGGGGCTGCATGGTCTCCTGTTCCTATGTTCAGCCACAAAAGTGGACAAGAAGGCACTAAGTCCAAAGTGTGGGTGTTTGGCATGTACGAACCTGTGTTGAGTTAGTTGATCGCCATGGGCGATTGGGGTGTTACAAATGGCCTCGTGGGCCAACCAGAAAGAGTCACTGTGTGGAGATTAGGAGCAAGAACCCAGACTGACTTTTATCACCCGCCCTCTCCCCAGATTAGGTGGTTGGCCGGGAAGTGGGGGGGGAGGGAAGGGGGAGTGGAAATCCAAACCGTATTCTTGCTCCTAATCTCTACATAGCAGCTCTAGCTGGCAAACGTGTGTGTAGATAGTGTCAGGCTCCAAGGTGATTCTGCCCAGGGCCCAGCAGCTAGTTAACACGGACCATCTAAGCTCACAAGGACGGTCAGTGGCGAGGGGTGGGTGGGGGGGAGCGGGGTGAGGTTCTGCGGGGCTGGCAGTGGCCATGGGAATGTCCTTCATCATGAAGCAGCAGCTTCAAAAGATGAGGAACAAAACTGGAAAATAGTGAAGTCCAAACGTTTTATGCTGGGCTTCAACTTTATTTCACCCCCTCCCAAAAAAAAAGCGAGAACATTTCACTCAGCTATACTAAAAGGAACAATGGCTGGGACGCTCCACCTTCTCTCTGTCAATCAGGGTGGGCAACGGAGGGAAGGGGAGAAATGGCACGAAGACACGCTCACTGTGTCCCCATCCACTGGAAGCGAGAGGTGGTGTTCAAAATGGCCGTGCATATTAAATTGATTCAAACAACTGAGTAACCAATAGGGAACATTAAGAATGTTATTCCAGCTTCGCACTTTTGCTCAGATTTACAGCCCTACAATTTCCAGATTGCATCTCAATGGGTTAGATGTAAAAGATCCCATGGCACTATTCGAAGATCAGGGGAGTTCTCCCCGGTGTCCTGGCCAATATTTATCCCTCAACCAACACCACTAAGAAATAAATAATCTGGTTATTATCTAATTGCTGTTTGTGGGACCTTTCTGTGTGACAATTGGCTGCCGCGTTTCCCTGCACTACAACAGCGACTGCACTTCCAAAGTACTTCATTGATTGTGAAGCGCTTTGAGACGTCCTGAGATCATGAAAGATGTTGTATAAATGCAAGCTCTTTCTTTAGGTCCAAGAGTCCACAATTTTTAAAACATATCCGTGTGCCTGAAATAAAAATGTGCACAACTGGAACCAGCACTAAACTTGATGGCAGAACACATGCTGAGAATTCACAAGGCCACAAAGCCAATCCAGTTCAGACATGTTCATCCCTACAGCTTCCAAATCTTCGCATTCTATCATGGGCCGATGGAAAATGGAGGCAATTTAAAAGGGGAAAAAGGAAAAATTAAGTAGTCCGAGGATGTATCTTTTCAGATCCATTCACGCACCTCTTCACTGCTGCTTGGAGCAAACAATCTGGGAGCAGTTGCCTGACCAGCTAGGACAGACTGGGACCAGGTACCAGGTGCGAGGTACCTCGAGAAAAGCACAAGAGAATTAAGTTTAATTATATATCAGTACCAGTTCCCTTACCAGCAAGGATAGAAAATGGAACAAGAAAATCTCTCCTCCTGCTCCCTCATTCATTCAGGCTCAGTAACTCCGCCAAGCGGGTTCTCCAATGTCATCCTCCACTCTCTTGTACTTCCACATGCTTCCAGTCAGTGTGGCTCAGTTGGTAGCACTCTTGTTTGAGACAGAAGGTTGTGGGTTCAAGCCCCACTCCTGGACTTGTGCATATAAATTAGGTTGAAACTTTCAGGGCAGTACTAAGAGAGTTGCTGCACTGTTGGAGGGGCCATCCTTTGTATAAGATGTCAAACTGAAGCCCTGTCTGCCTTGTTTAGATGGTAGTTAAGGATCCCATGAGACTATGTGAAGAAGAGTAGGAAGTTCTCCCAGTATCCTGGACAATATTGATCCCGAAAAACCACTCAAATCAGGTTAACTGGTCATTCATCTCTGCTCATTTACTGTTTGTGGAAATTAGCAAGTGGTTGCAATTTTTGCCTACTTAACAGTCACTGCACTTCAAAGTAACTCATTGTATGTGATGTTTCGGAGAGACACAATGAGGCACTTGTAAATGCAGGTCTTTCTTTTTCTTAAAGGCACCATGCAATACTAACCCAAATGGACCTGACGGTCCCAGGGTCAATTCCCAGTGCATGAGTTAACTAATCTCATCAGGAGGGGTGTCCTGGCCGACTCGCCCCTTCCCTCAACCAGTGGCTCTACGATTGACTGCAGTTCCCCTATGATAGGAAGAGAGAGGGAAAAAAAGTTTGTGAAGGCTCCCCTTCCTGGCCTTTCCTCAAGTTATGGTCCAGTGGCCCCTGCTGGAAAGGGAATGTGTACAAACAGAATAGTCTGGCCACGATGTCCTCCACAGTCGAACAGCCTGTCAACGCCTAGTCTTGGCTCACACATGGACATGCTCATGGGCTGCCTACAAACCATGGAACCTTTACCCTGTTTAAATTAGCACCTCTGGGAGTGGAGGGGAGGAAGTTGGGGTTGGGGGAAAGGGGGTTGAGAGGAGATGAGGTGATCTGACGGTAAGGCTTTCAGCCATAGAAATTATTTTCTACAAATTTCCAATGATTGACACACAAGTCACACAGGACTGTACCATCTCCTAACTGCAATCTGGGCCCAAGTGCTACTCGATTCTATAACTGGGTTTACATGAAACCTGGCACACACTTATCAGCAGTGAACATTTAGCACATTCTAGCACTGAACATTTAGTGAACACACAGCGTTACCTTTCACTCCAGTACTGATCTGCAAGTTAAAACAACTGAAGCCACAATCGACTGGCCCTGCCTGATTTCACTGTACCAGATTAATGGGGGGTTCTCTTAGGGAGGGAGAAACATTTAAAGTTTTTTTTAAACTCGAGGCAGTATTTTTTTGTTTGGATTAATCCGAAGTTTCGGCCAAAGCAGTGGGGAGAAGGGCCCGCTTTGGGAATTATTGGACATTGTTACACTGTTGGGATTTTCGCTTTAAAAAGTCAACTCAAGGTCGCTTTAACCTTCTCTCCTCAAGGTCATGAATCTTCCCAGGACACGAAGGCAAGGAGGCCAGCAATGATTGTTGGGACACTGTCAGATCTAGAATACTGAAGGAAGCACTGGATTTATATTAAACTGATGGCACCCAACTTCCAGTGACAGAGAGACTGGTCTCAAACTGCCAGAGGAAAACAAAACTGCGGCCAGAAGTGGCACTGGACTCTGTGGCCACCAGTTCTTCTAGCCTCAATTAGGTTGAACTCTCAGCCCATAGAGGCCAACAGTTTAGTTTTCCTTTGTTGCATTGCTGGCCTCTACAGGCCATCACACATCAGGGAAGCTAAACAGCCAGAAATTGAAAGTCACAATTATGACTTTTAAGCATCTGTCCGTGCACAGGGCTTTAATTGGATACATAGGTACAACGCTACTTAGCGCTGAAGTAAAACTCCCCCCATTGTGTGGCAAACTTGTGTATGCCACAGAGACCAATTATGTAATCCTGTGATGGGTTTAACCCAAGGTTTAGTTAATAATCAACACAAAGCAATTGCCCAATGTGCGTTTTTCTGCCTCTCCCATAGGATTGTGTGACTGGGAAGTGGTGATATTGATGGTGCACATCATCTGCACCATGTCTGGATGGACCAGTTGGTCTTTTCCTGTCCTTTTTCGAATGATTCACAGCATCCAATAGCAAGCTGAAGTTCTGCGCCAAGGCTTATACATAGATGATGGGTATTTGGGCAGGGTACCAGAGGGTGCCCATCACCCATGGAACCTTATCCCAACATGGATTCCATGTTTTCGAGAGATGTCGGATGGGGAGTTCAATGATCCTGGTTAGTTGTAACAAGGGCAGACAAAGTGATAGCCTCATACCCACTGGTGTGTTGCCCTCGGAATTCACCCTGTTTAGACTGCGAGACAGGTTCAAAGACCAGCATCAGCCCCAGCTCAAGATTTACACAAGCACAATTGCTTTGCCCATGGACCTTCCCCACTGTCTGCGGCATGGGCTGGGGGGGTTATCCAAACAGCCCATCAATATTCATATCACATTGTTGGCCACTTTGGCTGGGCTTTCAGCTCAAGAGAAATCTAAATCACACCTCATTTTGTTGGAGCAAATTCTATTTTTATAATCTTAAGCCTGCCTCGCCTCTCAGCAATAAATACGGCCACAAACTATCTTGATTCTAATCGGATGATCATTTATTTCTGACATTTACTGGTTGACCTCAAAAATACAAAAAAGATATGTTTTGTTGCACTATTTGAAGTGTGCACCATTTATTGTTCAAAATGTTCTACACCAAAGGTTCATTCACAGTTTCCATATCAAGCGATGAAGAGAATTCATATTCCATTTGCAGAAGGGAACTGACTGGTTTCCCTTTCATCGAAGGTCAAAGCCTCACAACACTCAAGAGTAGGTGTTCTGCTCTTAGCTTATATTATTGTTATGCTTCCCATCATCAAATGGCAAAGGAAAAACAACAACTAAATGTATTATATAGAAAACAACTTTACATTCTACAGCTCAACCTCTGCTTACAACTGCCACCCTGAAAAATGACCTACTGCTCTGGGCTCATTCGAAGCAGTTATACTTAACTGAAACATTGAAGCAACATCTATAAATTTTCATCAAACTGAATGATCTAAATACTCTTACTTAAACCGATACATTATTACAGTAAGTTGGTTATAGTGCTCCTGTACTCATTTTCCCTCAAAGTTGACATTACTGAACCCATTCACAGGTGTCAGGAGAGGCAGTAAGTGGCAGGATCTGGGGTGAACTCCCTATATTCCTGCATAGTGTACAGAGTAAAGGTGTGGAATCCTCAATATTGGTCTATGTGAAGACCTCGGAGAATCATCCAAGTACAAGCAATACTGATAGATTACCCAAAACTGACAACATTTCCATTGTTGAACCCTAGCAGGCATTTCTGGGCCTGGTTGACAGAAGATTGGGAGTCCTGGTATTACACATAGTCAGGGTGAAATATGCCTCATTGAATTGCTTCACAAGGTAGTTGCTGAAGGTCACAAGTTATTGGTGACAGTGTGGACTTCCTTCAGGTTGGCTGTGGCCATTGTTGATGCACAGTATCCAGTGCTCATTGAACTGTTCCTATGCCACCAAAGGAACATGGCCTATTCACAGAGTGCTGATCCAGACAAATGGTCACATGCCCCATCTCTGGAGGTAGACCATCGTGGACAACAACTACACTCACAAACATTAGCATGAACTTGAAGATGCTGTTATGGATCAGGCAGATTGCCTGGCAGGGCCTCTGTAGATTCCAGCTAATGTCTGGCAGTTTGGGCAAGTGGTCACAGAGAAAGAAGCAGTACAACAGGAACACTGAGTCTGCCAGCTGGGTGTAGATGTCCTCAGTTTCCTTTCTCGAAGTCACCTTCACATTTGGATCATGTTGTTAGTTTTTAAAGAACTGCATGTCTGTGGTGTTGCATTTACAGAGACAAGTGACTCATTTCTATAGGGAGAGGCAGCAAATATGACGGCAGGAAACCAGAATCTCTATTGTTGAACATTCTGCACAGCTAGCTCCTTGTATTAGCCTTTGAGGAGAGGGCTCCTTCTCCTCAAGTACCTACCATCCAGTACTTTCTTGATGGTCCCCCTCTGATAATTTGGGGAAGTATTTTTGGTCGCCCTTGGCTATCAGCACTCCACGTGAGTTGTAACCTGTGTGTGGACAATTCGAGATTGTGACACTTGTTACTCTAATCGGTTCTGATGCTGCCACAGCAGCGTCATCAGAATTTCTAGCGGCTAACTTATCCAGGGGCAGGTTTCCATGCTGGACAGTCTCGTCCATGGAATTCAAGATGTTCCAGCAATACGGTGGTCATGAATATTCTTGTTTGCTTTCTCACTTAGACAAATCCTTTTCTGTTCACAGTCATGAACCAACTGTAGTGTACTTGGATTTCCAGAAGACATTTGACAAGGTGCCACATCAAAGGCTACTGCACAAAATAAGAGCTCATGGTGTAGGGGGTAACATATTAGCAGGGATAAAGGATTGGTTAGCTAACAGGAAACAGAGAATAGGCATAAATGGGTCATTTTCAGGTTGACAAGATGTAACGAATGGAGTGCCACAGGGATCAATGCTTGGGCCTCAACTATTTACAATCTATATCGATGACTTGGATGAAGGGACCGAATATATGGTTGCTAAATTTGCTGATGATACAAAGGTAGGTAGGAAAGTAAGTTGTGAAGAGGATATAATGAATCTGCAAAGGGCTAAAGATAGGTTAAGTGAGTGGGCAAAAATTTGGCAGTTGGAGTATAATGTGGGAAAATGTGAACTTGTCCACTTTGGCAGGAGGAATAGAAAAGCAGTATGTTATTTAAATGGAGAGAGATTGCAGAACTCTGAGGTACAGAGGGATCTGGGTGTCCTAGCACATGAATCACAAAAAGTTAGTATGCAGGTACAGCAAGTGATTAGGAAGGCAAATGAAATGTTGTCATTTATTGCAAGGGGAATGGAATATAAAAGTAGAGATGTTTTGCTATAGTTGTACAGGGCATTGGTGAGACCACATCTAGAATGCTATGTGCAGTTTTGGTCTCCTTATTTAAGAAAGGACATAATTGCTTTGGAGGCGGTTCAGAGAAGGTTCACTCAACTGATTCCTGGGATGAGGGGATTATCTTATGAGGAAAGGTTGGACAAGTTGGGCCTGTATACAATGGAGTTTAGAAGAATGAGAGGTGATCTTATTGAAACTTACAAGATCCTGAGGGGACTTGAAGAGGTAGATGCTGAGAGAATGTTTCCCCTTGTGGGAGAAACTAGAACTAGGGGATACAATTATAAAAATAAGGGATCTCCCATTTAAGACGGAGATGAGGAGAAATTTTTTCTCTCAGATGGTCGTGAGTCTGTGGAACTCCCTTCCCCAGAGAGCGGTGGAGGCAGGGTCATTGAATATTTTTAAGGCTGAGTTAGATCGATTCCTGATTAACAAGGGAGTCAAAGGTTATAGTAGGTAGACGGGAAAGTAGGGTTGAGGTCACAATCAGATCAGCCATGATCTTATCAAATGGCACAGCAGGCTCAAGGGGCCGAATGGCCTACTCCTGCTCTTAATTTGTATATTTGATGCTCACTTTTTTTTTTAATATAATTCATTCTCAAGATGCAGGTGTCGCTGGCCAGGCCAGCATTTATTATCCATCCCTAGTTATCCTGAGTATGATGCAACTGATTGGCATTTCCGGGTCATTTCAGACGGTAGTTATGAGTCAATCACATTGGTGTGGGACTGGAGGCATATATCGGCCAAATCGAGTAGGAACAGCAGGTTTCCTTCCCTAAAGGGCACTAGCAAACCAGTTGGGTTTTTATGACAATCCAACAGCTTCATGGTCACTCTTACTGATAGCAGCTTTTTATTTCCAGATTTGATTTTTTAAAAACTGAATTCAAATTACCATGGTGGGATTTGAACTCTCATCCTCTGGATTACTAGCCCAGTAACACAACCACTATACTACCATACCGAATTTATGAGATGGATTCAGAATGGAGACTTTTCTGATCTGTGGCCAATGCTGGCTGGATTAACACATCGACAAGCCCATCCGTTTTGCTTATGATTGTAGGGCAGCTAACACTTACCTTACCGAACTCCTCTGAGGGTAAAACTACAGCCCTGGCAAACACAGGATGTGCTCATATGAACTGAACGGCAGGCAGTGCCTGCTGATGACAAATACACACTTGTAGGGCTGAGCAGAGCTGAGGTTCTGTGGACTGAGCGTGATTGACATGCTGAATCAGGATCACATGCTAGCTTGAGAGGCATATTGTTCCATGCTTTCCAATTTTATATTTCTTAAGTCTCTTTGAAAGCAAATACTGGTCACATGTGACGTGAAATGTTTCCTTTCACTCAAGCCTGTAACCAGAGAGCTTGCAAGATGCTGGGTGTTGTCACAGATGTGATAAGAGCATCACTTTCAGCAGTGGGGTGGATGTAGGAGCAGCAAGGCACTGATCCGGCATTGTAAGTGGGGCTTATTTCTCCATTAGCAGCTGAGTCCAGGCAGGAATTGGAAGCATGGAGCTTTACCAACTCCAAAATCTCAATATGAAGCCAATTGACGCAGTCATTCAATGGTCTGTTTCTCTCTTCGTAAAGTTAGCAGCTCCACATGGAATCAAGACCAAAAGCAATTCCAGGGTGCCCTCGATGTTTTATTTATTTCTGCCCATCCCCATAGCAGGTTGGCTCTGCAATTCTATTGAATCACCACCGACCGCACATACCAAAAGGGGCATGAGCACCTGGTAAAGCTCTCTCTGATTGACCAAAAATGCTACCACCAAAGGCAGGTGATGCTTTGAAATCTTCATGAAATCAAGATGTGCTCCTGCAGACTTTAAAATGGCAAACAGAAAGCCAGCGGTTCATTGTGACTCATTGTCTGGCCAAAAGAAATTCTTAACACAGCTGCAGGCTGACCAAGGTATTTTATACAAGATCAAGCAGCACAAAAAACAAGGTTTGAAGCCTTAATCTTTTCTGCTCAATATTCATCCATTATTCATACAGTGGTTTTACTGTATTCCCCCCATAAATGTAAGAATTATACAGACACACCAATCACAATGTACCATGAGGTCTTCATTGAAATCCAACCAGTTCTTCAAGTAATTCGTCAGCACAGGAGCCCTCATGTCCGTCATTTTCACTTTAGGAACAGGAGTAGGCCATTCAGCCCCTTGAACCTGTTCTGTCATTCAATTAGATCATGGCTCATTTGTAACTCAACTCCATTTACCCGCCTTGGTTCCATATCCCTTAATACCCTTATCTAACAAAAATCTATCAATCTCAGTTTTGAAATTTTCAATTGCCCCCCAGCCTCAACAGCTTTTGAGGGGAAGGAGTTCCAGATTTCCACTACCCTTTGTGTGAAGAAATGCTTCCTGACATCACCCCTGAATGGCCTAGCTCGAATTTTAATGTTATGCCCCTTTGTTCGAGGAAATAGTTTCTCTCTATCTACCCTATCAAATCCTTTAATCATCTTAAACACCTCAATTAAATAACCCCTTAATCTTCTAAACTCAAGGGAATACAAGCAGAGTCTATGCAACCTGGCCTTATAATTTAACCCTTTCAGCACCAGTACCATTCTGGTGAATTTGCACTGCACCCCCTCCAAGGCCAATAAGTCCTTTACAGCAACAGGGAGTGGACAGGGCAGCGGAGGTGGTGATGCATCCCTTTTTTTTATCTAAGGCCTAAAATATGAAAGTTTTGTCCTTCAGCATCCCATCCGCTGGCACCAAATACCAACTGTAGTTAAACACTTCAGATTGGATTCCAAAATCTCAAAATTTGCATTTAATTTTAAAATATAGCTAACATGTTACAGGACATTCACTCTAATAAGTGGCATTTCAAAGAGAGTTTGACAGTCTACATTAATTCCAGTAAGCAAAATATTAGTCCCTCGAGTCTGCATCGCTGCAAAGGCAGAGTACTGAAAAGGTCTGCCTGCTGTTCTCGAGAAACAAAGGGGTGGAAATTCCCTTAGGTCCATCTTTCAGGTCGACCTTAAACCAAGGCCACGTCCAATTGTTCAGGTGGTCATGAAGGACCCCAGGGTCCTTTTCAAAGCTCAGCAGGGACCTCTGGTGACCCCGGCCAATGTTTCTCCCTCAAACAACACCACCAAAAACAAACAGGTCATTCATCTTACTCGTTGTTTGTGGGACCTTGCTGTGCATTTGCCTATGTAGCAATAACTGAACTTCAAACCTAATTAGGTGGATGTTAAGCAGTTTAGGCTATCCTGAGGATGTGATAAGGTGCTATACAAATGCAAGTTCTTTCTCTCTGTGGAGCAAACTTCGCACCTCAAGATTGAGGGAATGCTTTGGGATTGTTAATCGTTCCTGGTTTCCTTCCAAACTATCATTTATCCTGACAATTTTACAGTCAAATTGTACCTACTGTGTTGGCTGAGAAGATTGTTCCAATATAAAAGAAACACACAGGAAGCTGTTGAGTTTCCATGGGCCCTTACAAGGTCTTAAAACCAGCAGTCTTGGATCTCAAATGTTTTTTTGTGCTCACCGAAGTGAGGGATGTTCATGCTGGAGAATAGAACTCTTCCCATTCCAGGCACCTATTGTCAAACATTCCCAGGCCAGGTATAGCACAGCCAGATGTAGAGTAAAGATATCTCTCCTCTGTCTCAACATGCCCAAACCCCTTCTTGCAGCAGCATGACAGTTCCAATTAATGCCAAACTAGAGGTAGTTTTGTGACGTAGGCCTGTGCCCACTAGGAGCAGGGTTGAGACTTTCATCCCATCAGTCCGGGCTGGATTTGAACCCAGGTCCCAGGAGGTGACAGGCCAATGTTTAACCTACTGCTCCGTCCATTTCCACTTGATCTAAACTTTGTTCTAAACAAGCTTTGGGTGGGGGGGTGGGGGTTAGAAGAGACATAACCCTTCATAAATAAAACAGAAGAAGTTGGTTTTAAGCCTCTGTTTCCTCCCCCCCAAAGATGAAATAAGTTTTTATACTACAACCTCTACAGTGATCTCACACTTGGGATCATTGATAACAACACCCAGCACTGCTGTAGTTCATGAGATGAGATTTGTTAAAAAGAAAGTCGAAGAAATCTAGGTGAAGGATCAAAGTTCATCATGTAGGATATCACTAAGGTAAGAGTAGGAGAGTAGACAGGGCATTCCAAGTAGTGGGATGATGACACTCCGTTTGGGTTTTAAAAGCCTGTAGATTATGGGAGAAAGGGAAGGTGGAAGGAAGCAAAGAGCTTCACAGGTCCTGGGAAAGGATAAGTTAAGAGTAGGAGACGGTGCAGTGAGACTTGATTACATCACAGTGAGGACGCAGGGAGGAGGAAAGACTGAACAGGCTGGGGCTATTTTCTCTACAAAAGAGAAGAATGAGGGGTGACCTGATAGAGGTCTTTAAAATTAAGGAGTTTGACAGGGTAGATGTAGAGAAGACGTTTCCACTTGTGAGGGAGTCTAAAACTAGGGCCCATAAATATAAGATAGTTACTAATAAATCCAATAAGGAATTCAGGAGAAACTTCTTTACCCAGAGTGGCTAAAATGTGGAACTCACTACCACATGGAGTAGTTGAAGCGAATAGCATAGGTCCATTTAAGGGGAAGCTAGATAAGTACATGAGGCAGAAAGGAATAGGAGGATATGCGGATAGGGTGAGATGAAGTAAGGTGGGAGGAGGCTCGTGAGGAACACAAACACTGACATAGACCCGTTGGGCCAAATGGCCTGTTTCTGTGCTGTAAAATTCTGTGTAATTCTATGTGTAGGAAAGGGTACGTAGAACATAGGAGGAAAAAGCAAAGTGCAGATGGACTGCAAAGCATTGACGCCCTCCGCTACCCTGCACCATCTCGCTACATTTGGTTTGTATACTAAATATGCCGAGTACACTGGAAAGGCTGATAGTCCCCCCAATATACAAAGATGCTCTGACAGCTGGAGAGTGAAATTACTGCCCACCGCTGACACCGTTTGCAAGAAGTCAATACCGGTTCCTGTCTCAGCTGGATTAAATCATTGGTTGATAAATTGAACATGAAGATTTGGCCTGCCCAGAGGTAATGCTGATTTCCAATCTAATTTTGCACCATCAAATCGTCAACACTGATTATTTCTGGAATTTCCCCAAATCTGGTGCACAGGAGAAGCCAGAAATAATAAGCCACAAACAAAACCTCTCCCATCAGTTTGGCCTTTAGTTTCTAGGAGGTAGACAAACTTCTTCAGTAGTTGACAAAACAGCAAATAAGCCATTCTCTGCCTTGACATCGATTAATCCAGTGAGCTAGCTGGTCACATCGCCGTTACCAGTGAGCTAGCTGATAACACCACCATAACTGGCTGTCCAAACTCCCAGAACTAGCTCTGAATATCAACATAATTAATGCAAATGGTTGCCAGTTTCGATATCAAAGAAACAAAAAAAACAAACTGTTAGAAGCTGCAAGAAGCCTCATTGGTAGTAATTTTAAGCAATCATTTTGTTAACGATGTCACAGAGCTAGAGTAAGTTGGTGTGTCTAATAGGGTAGTAACAAACTGTTCTCTAAAACCAGTAATTCCATATTTATAAAGGGAAATTATAAAAAAAATGAAAATTCTGACGATCTGTCAATTAGTTCAAGCTGGTGATGGTCACAATATAGCCCACAGGGCACTTGCTCCTGCTCCTTGATGGTGGCCTCCATTTATAGCTAAGAGATGTTACTGGATATGGGTTTCAGCACTGTTGACTCTTCTCTTGCTCTCCAGGGAGAAAAAAGAAAGGAACACTACTTGGAAGCAGGAATATCCCAGCATCCATAACACAGGTGAAAGGGCTGCTCAGCAACCTGCTACTGCAGCACTATTGAGATTAGGAGCTCACCATGTGAGGAGCCATGATGGCAGACCCATATCTCATCAGTCCACACTCCAGCCTGTCGGAGCTTGCCTAGGAGTGGTTCTCAAGGAAGGGAATGTAGGATTTGACAAGAAGTTAGTGAGTAACTATGATTTATAGCAATTTAGTTACAGGTGTTGTATCAAAAGCTTTCAGTGGAACAAAAAGACAGCGCTAAACAGTCTACAATTAATTATCAGGGACAAATAAAGGTCAGAAGGCAATAGCCTCTGAGGGTTACAGTGCATTCTGGGAGTCAGGGAGAGCAGGAGGGTGGGTCAATGTTTCCAAAACACTTGTGTTTATCTTCGATTATTACCACTGACTAATTGAATGGGCATATTGTTACAGTTTAAAAAGGTTTACAAATAGACATATGGTTTTTATTTTGCTGGGACTGCATGACTTCAAAATGCCATCTGGATTTTATTTTGGAGACTGAACCAGAGTCTGCCAGTAAGGCCTTAGGCTCTCTCGCCCTGATCTTTCCCTTCTACCAGCAAGACAAAGCAACACTTCAAACTCTTTTCACCAATGTAATAACAGTGAAAGATTCTCAGACCCTGCTCCAATCAAAGCACTGGCAAGAAAAACATCATTACTCGATAATAATTCTACAATTTCAGCACAAGTGCTCCAGGCCTGGGATTTCCAACAAGAATATCACAACTCCTAATCTCAGGGCACACATTGCATTTTAACTCTCTGCTCAGGTTGGGGTGAGTGAGGTCAAGCTTTGAGCTGGTTCCTGGATGAAACCCTGCTGCAGCAACACCATCGCCCCCCGAGGGGAGGGGCAGTAAGATGCCTCAGTTTGCCCAGCGGGAATCAGAACTCACAGGACACCACAGAGTGGTGTGAACAGTGGTCGTATGACCCACCTCAAGATTCGGGGAGGATAGCTGAGGGGCAAGTGGCTTTGTAATTCTCCAAGTGATTTTTGTTTTTAAAAAAGACAAACTGGAATTTGAAGTAAATATCAATGGGCGGAACTTTCACCTTCAGAGAGGGTGTAAAACGGTGATATCAAATTGGCCACCCGTTATACACCCCGTCCGATTTTCCTTCCCAATGACTTCAATGGACACATTTAATAATACAGAGGAATCTGTATTCTGTCAACAGAAATGTATGTGTAGTTGAATGTTAGAGGGATAGGGAGGATATAAAACGTCAATGCAAACTCACTGTGCCCTTTCCTTTAAATGATGTGTCAGAGACTATCAACTGTGAAAGGAAGATCAGAAATTACACTGCACATGCTGGCCACTATTTTGAACCACCCACTATCTCCTCATATTTGTGTCTATGGGCCCAACCTCTGAGGTCCAAGTCCCTTACAGACCATTTCCTATTGGCATCTTCTGATTCTTTAAGACAATTACTGTGGTGACCCCGTGTGACATGCTGTCCCACTGCACATAGCATTAAACTATTTCATTAAATTATATTACCATCAACGACCAATATCAGAAGGCACTCCAGCAAGTGTCTGGCAATCAGATTCCCCTCTTACCAAGACGTCCAAGTTGTGTTTGCCCAGCAACCAATTGGATTTTCATTTCCTTTCTCAATGTGAAAATTGGGAGGCTTGCTAATGCAAGGTCCCATTATTTGGTGAATGCTTCACTAAAGGACTCGAACTACACTTCGTTCAATCCAATATCCGTTTTACAGACTGAACTACGCCAGCTCCGTATCTATGGACTGGCTGGAGACTACTTTAAGTGCAGATCTGGCAACACAAGTCAACTTGAGGGCACAAAGAAAAACACAAGTGTGAAGACCCTGGATCTAAAATTGCTGCTGCATCACCTGACCGCTCCATTATCTGGTCCACCATGACTTGTAGCACCTCTTAAAAGCCGGCTGGGAAAAGGCCATTTGGCCCATCAACGTCCAAACAGTACGTACAATCCAGCCCATTATTGTAGGGCTAGAGGTCACCTGATCAAACCAGCTCAAGGCAGATTTAAGAGTAATGTCAGGAAGTTCTTAACACAAGGAGTGATCAACACTTGGAATGAACATTTAGGTAGAATAGTGGAGGTAAAAAGCCCTGGAATTATTTAAGAATACACTTGACTACTGTGATGGGTTGTATGGTTTTTCTCATACTTGTGTATCTTGCAACTCTATAGAATCATAGAATCATAGAATCACAGAAGTTTACAACATGGAAACAGGCCCTTCGGCCCAACATGTCCATGTCGCCCAGTTTATACCACTAAGCTAGTCCCAATTGCCTGCACTTGGCCCATATCCCTCTATACCCATCTTAACCATGTAACTGTCCAAATGCTTTTTAAAAGACAAAATTGTACCCGCCTCTACTACTGCCTCTGGCAGCTCGTTCCAGACACTCACCACCCTTTGAGTGAAAAAATTGCCCCTTTGGACCCTTTTGTATCTCTCCCCTCTCACCTTGAATCTATGTCCCCTCGTTATAGACTCCCCTACCTTTGGGAAAAGATTTTGACTATCTACCTTATCTATGCCCCTCATTATTTTATAGACTTCTATAAGATCACCCCTAAACCTCCGACTCTCCAGGGAAAAAAGTCTCAGTCTATCCAACCTCTCGCTATAAGTCAAACCATCAAGTCCCGGTAGCATCCTAGTAAATCTTTTCTACACTCTTTCTAGTTTAATAATATCCTTTCTATAATAGAGTGACCAGAACTGTACACAGTATTCCAAGTGTGGCCTTACTAATGTCTTGTACAACTTCAACAAGACATCCCAACTCCTGTATTCAATGTTCTGACCAATGAAACCAAGCATGCTGAATGCCTTCTTCACCACCCTATCCACCTGTGACTCCACTTTCAAGGAGCTGTGAACCTGTACTCCTAGATCTCTTTATTCTATAACTCTCCCCAACGCCCTACCATTAACAGAGTACGTCCTGGCCCGATTCGATCTACCAAAATGCATCACCTCACATTTATCTAAATTAAACTCCATCTGCCATTCATCGGCCCACTGGCCCAATTTATCAAGATCCCGTTGCAATCCTAGACAACCTTCTTCACTGTCCACAATGCCACCAATCTTGGTGTCATCTGCAAACTTACTAACCATGCCTCCTAAATTCTCATCCAAATCATTAATATAAATAACAAATAACAGCGGACCCAGCACCGATCCCTGAGGCACACCGCTGGTCACAGGCCTCCAGTTTGAAAAACAACCCTCGACAACCACCCTCTGTCTTCTGTCGTCAATCCAATTTTGTATCCAATTGGCTACCTCACCTTGGATCCCGTGAGATTTAACCTTATGTAACAACCTACCATGCGGTACCTTGTCAAAGGCTTTGCTAAAGTCCATGTAGACCACGTCTACTGCACAGCCCTCATCTATCTTCTTGGTTACCCCTTCAAAAAACTCAATCAAATTCGTGAGACATGATTTTCCACTCACAAAACCATGCTGACTGTTCCTAATCAGTCCCTGTCTCTCCAAATGCCTGTAGATCCTGTCTCTCAGAATACCCTCTAACAACTTACCCACTACAGATGTCAGGCTCACCGGTCTGTAGTTCCCAGGCTTTTCCCTGCCGCCCTTCTTAAACAAAGGCACAACATTTGCTACCCTCCAATCTTCAGGCACCTCACCTGTAGCTGTCGATGATTCAAATATCTCTGCTAGGGGACCTGCAATTTCCTCCCTAACCTCCCATAACGTCCTGGGATACATTTCATCAGGTCCCGGAGATTTATCTACCTTGATGCGCGTTAAGACTTCCAGCACCTCCCTCTCTGTAATATGTACACTCCTCAAGACATCACTATTTATTTCCCCAAGTTCCCTAACATCCATGCCTTTCTCAACCGTAGATACCGATGTGAAATATTCATTTAGGATCTCACCCATCTCTTGTGGTTCCGCACATAGATGACCTTGTTGATCCCATCTACTTAATCTCCTGATGAGCAGCTCTGTATCAATACCAAGGTAATCAAAGAAAAATTCCAGAACGTTCCTCCATCCTTACATATCATTACTCAGTCCTGACCCAATAAATTCGACTGAAAACGGCCACTGCCCCCAGCCCCAGTGGCACAACAGCCAGTCTGCCCTCCACAGTATTTGATCATCTCGGTCTGCCGTCCTCACTACAACCACCAATCCCATTCCTAACCAAATATTGAGAATGCTCGTATGACCAATAAATAAAATGTCTGTTGTCTCATTTACCACGATCGCTCTGCAGTGCCATTCAGAGCAGCTGCAGTTTGTTCCCAGAATGCAACCATCTTTGGTGAACCTTAGGTTGGGCAAATATTTTAGTTGGGAAGTCAGTTGTTGAGAATGATGCATTTTGGATACTTTTGTCTTCATAAATCACACTCTGCCCGCAGATTTTTTTTTTGTCCTATTAACTTTTAGCGCTCAACCAGGCCCAAGGAGAGAAAGGAATCAGATAATTTACTATTGATGGTGATGACAGGCAGGCCTCAGAGGATAAGGACACAGCAACCAAAACGTTTTTAGATAAGATTTTGTCAGCTCCAAAATCGCTTTACCATGGATGACTTGGAGAAATTAAAGAGCCCTCAATTCCCCTGTCTCCCCAAGGTAAAACTCGTCAACTCCATGCCCATTTCATCTTCATCACTTACCGCACTATTATTTAAAGAGAATAATAGTGAAAACTTAAGATGTGGTCAAGAGATGGTCTCCTTGGCAAACTAGCAAGGTTTAATTTGGAAAGTGTTGAGGTTGTGGGAGATTTTAGTGTCTTTTGCATGAGCCGTTAAACTGAGGCTCCATCAGCCCTCTCAGCTGGATGTAAGGGATCCCATGGCACTATTCAAAGAAGAGCAGGGGAGTTCTCCTTCGTGTCCTGGCCAATATTCATCACTAAAAAAACAGATTATCTGCTCATTAGCACATTGCTGTTTGTGGGACCTTGCTGTGAGCAAATTGGTTGCCACGTTTCCCACATTATAACAGTGACTACATTTCAAAAGTACTTCATTGGCTGTAAAGTGCTTTGGGTCACCCTGCGGTCGTGAAATGCACTTTATAAATGCTCTTTTTTTAAATTGCAAATTCTCAACAAAATATTCACTGAAAGTTTACTAAATGTTTTACAGAGCAAAGCAGGTGTGAGTGAACCTGAAATAGAAGTAAACTGGTGTAAGAAGTTGTTAGCAGACCCAGAGATGACAAACACATTTTAGTTTATGAAAACCTCATATGGTTTTGATTTGACTTGGATTTTTTTGGTGAATTTTGAGCTCATCAAGGAGAGAGAGTGGTCATTGATGAGGAATCAAAGAAATTTTCCTTCCTATTTTTGACACCTGCAGTTAGCAACAAGCACTTCCATAATGGTTTAAATACAGAGTAAAGCTCCCTCTGCATTACCCCCATCAAACACTCCCAGATCAGGTACAGCAGGAGTTAGATACGGAGCAAAGCTCCCTCTGCGCTGTCCCATCAAACTCTTCCAGATCAGGCACAGTACTAGTTAAATACAGAGCAAAGCTCCCTCTGCACTGTCCCATCAAACTCTTCCAGATCAGGTACAGCAGGAGTTAGATACGGAGCAATGTTCCCTCTGCATTGTCCCATCAAACACACTTGACTCTTAGCTGCCCTCTGAAATGGCCTAGCAAGCTGTTGTATCAAAACAGAACAACTAGGCATGGGCAATAAATGTCAGCCTTGAAAGTGATCCCGAGAATAATACACACAAGGACTCTGTTAAAGCAAGGCCTTTCATGACACATTTACCTTGCAGTGCTGCTTTAATGCCTTCAGCAGCTACACTTTAAAAGTAAATGAGAATGAATTAATGTCTCTGGTGGCACCAAGCCCCTCACCTGAACAAGGCATTCTATGTAAACACTGCCTCCAGTGATGATGGGTTACCATTTATTCTGGCCACTGGTACGCTGGACACTCTATAGGTTTGCCATGCAGTTTGCCCAATCACCAACCACTGCAGGCCTGCCTCACAGTGTAGCATTACAACTTTCAAACTGTATATGCACAAGCGTGCACACATGCATCAGCTGTTGGTACTAGAGAATCTGCCACCACAATTCAAAGGAAAAGATTCTACAGTCCTGATATGTATGGTATTTGCATATTGTTGAATGAAGACTAAATGGTGCTCTGATGGGAGGAAGCAGTTACTCTCAAAAGGTCTTGTATTTTTTTTGTTGTTCTTTGACAGAATATCCTAGAGGGTGTGGAAATAAAAGCAGCTCGTTATTACCTCACCAATTTGAATGTTTATTTGGGCATAACAAGCCCTAGCAGCAAAAATTCTTTCAGAAGTGCTTCCGCTCAATAATATAACACATCTTACCTACACAAATGTAAATACAGATGACCGAGGCCATCCAGGTCATCCATTGATTGAAACTTAAGGGTCAAGAGAGGTGGTAGAGAGGTAGAGCTAGATGTTAGTCAGCATACATGTGGAAGCTGACCCCATGTCTGTGGATGATGTAGCCAAGGGGCAACATGTAGATGAGGAAGACAGGGGAGGGGGGGTGCAAGGATAGATCCTTGGGGACTCTGGAGGTAATGGTACAGAGGCAGAAAGAGAAGCCATTGTTTGAGTGCTCTGGCTACAGCTGGATATATAAGAGTGGAAGTGGTCGAGGGCAGAACCACTGAGCCAGACAATAGAGGAGAGGCGTAGGAGGAGGATGGTGTGGTTAGCTGTGTCAAAATCTGTACAGAGAATGATGTGGGATAATGCACCACTGACACAGTCGCAGAGGATGTCCTTTATGACTTTGGTTAGGGCTGTTGTGGAGCTGTGGTGGGGGCGGAAACCAGATTGGAGAGATTCAAACAGGGAATTGCCGGAATGATGGGCATGGATTTGGGATACTCAAAGGCTTTGAATATGAAAGGGAGATTGGAAATGGGGCGGTAGTTTGCAAAGACAGATGAGTGGGATTTCTTTTTGAGATGACAGCAGTTTTGAAAGGGATGGAGGACAGTACCTCAGGAACAGGTTTAAGTTGACAGTTCATGCACAAAATGGGAACCTGCTCAAAATTAGAGTCAGTTGCAAGGCGCTCCATTGTACTTTATAAGAGTGCTTCATATTAGAACAGCATTACAATGGAAGAGAACTAGCTGGTGTCTCAGTAAGAAGCCACAGTATCCGTTACTCTGAAATTAGCCTCTGATGTGCATTAGTAAGAGTGAGCAAGAAGTTCCCCAACTTCACACCGTCCACCTGTTTGTATTCTGGTGACAGAATAGGTAAAAGACTCCTCAGCATCTGACACTTCAGTGACGAGGGCTTATTGTGTTGCTTCTAAACACTTTCAAGAATGGGGCTAACAGCACTCTCCCATTTGGCTGCAAGAAAACCATCAAAAGATCAAAGATTTAGGACTACTGCACAAGTTCCTCCAACTCTCACACCATCACCAATTTTAAAACTGCCAATACCTGGAGACAGCCAAATCCAAGGGACTGTTGACAATTTATCTCAACCCTCCCCACCCAACCCCCAACAATACACAGCATGTGCACAATGTACTGACTGCCCCAGTATACCCCTCTGTGAATAGCAATATATCCTGTACATACCAATGTAATCCTCTGTGCATACCAACTTATACAACAAAATATAGCGCCATTAATGTAGTTAAACATCCCAAGGCACTTCATAGGAGAGTAATCAGACAAAAATTGATACTGAGCCAAAGTAGGAAACATTAGGACAAGTGACCAAAAGCTTGGTCAAAGAGGTATGTTTTAAGGAGGAGAGAGCAGAGGAGAGGCACAGGGGTTTAGGGAGGGAATTCCAGAACTTAGGGCTAGACAACTGAAGGCACGGCCACTAATGGTAGGGTGAAGGAAGTGGGAGATGGACAAGAGGCCAGAGTTGGAGGAATGCAGAGTTATCGGAAGGGTTGTAGGGCAGGTGCATGGGAACGCCATCACCGCCAAGTCACATCCTGACTTGGATATTTATCATGATGTGGAGATGCCAGTGATGGACTGGGGTGGACAAATGGAAGGAATCTTACAACACCAGGTTATAGTCCAACAAATTTATTTTAAAATCACAAGCTTTCGGAGATTGTCCCCTTCGTCAGGTGAATGAGTGAAAGGTTCTCAAATCGCATATCTTATATTAGGCTGGGACACCATCACACCAATCAAAAGGTGTCGTTGGTGTTCAGACAGATTAGCCACGGAGAACAGTACGTCCCAGTACACTGAATATACATTGTGTCAAATTACACAGACAGAGAGAAAGAGACCCAAATGGCAGAGAGAGAGAGAGAGAGAAAATATTAAAAACAGATAACTTCTTTTTCCCCTTGCTAGTGGGGTCACGTGTCGCGTGACACGAACCCAAGATCCCGGCCGAGGCCGTCCCCATGGGTGCAGAACCCGGCCACCAACCCCTGCTCGACAACCCTGAATGTCCCCGACCGCTAAAGTGCTCCCCGACTGGGTGGGCGTTCTCCGGGGCGGCCTTCGAGACGCGCGGCGGCGCAGGGTCGTCGAGCAGAGGCTGGTGGCCAGGTTCCGCACCCATGAGGACGGCCTCGGCCGGGATCTTGGGTTCGTGTCGCGCTACACGTGACCCCACCAGCAAGGGGAAAAAGAAGTTATCTGTTTTTAATATTCTCTCTCTCTCTGCCATTTGGGTCTCTTTCGCTCTGTCTGTGTAATTTGACACAATGTATATTCAGTGTACTGGGACGTACTGTTCTCCATGGCTAATCTGTCTGAACACCAACAACACCTTTTGATTGGTGTGATGGTGTCCCAGCCTAATATAAGATATGCGATTTGAGAACCTTTCACTCATTCACCTGACGAAGGGGACAATCTCCGAAAGCTTGTGATTTTAAAATAAATTTGTTGGACTATAACCTGGTGTTGTAAGATTCCTTACATTTGGATATTTATCGCCATTCGTTCATCGTCGCTGGGTCAAAATCCTGGAACTCCCTACCCAACAGCATTGTGGGAGCCCTTCACCACACTGACTGCAGCAGTTTAAGAAGGCAGCTCACCACCACCTTCTCAAGGCAAGAAGGGATGAGCAATAAATGCCGGCCTTGCCAGAGATGCCTACATCCCAGGAATGAAAGTTTTTTTTAAAAATGTAAATTTCTATAATGCCGCTCATGTAGAAAAATGCCCTAAATGCTTCACAGAGACATGCTCAAAAAAATGGACACCAACGCAAGGGAGGATATTTTGGGAGGGGCGACCAAAAGGTTGGTGAAAGAGGTGAGTTTTAAAGATGATCTTAAAGGAGCAGAGAAAGGTGGAGAGGCAGAAGTTTGGGGAGGGAATTCCAGCATTTGTGGGTCCTTGGTGGCTGAAAGCATGGCAAAGGTGGGGCAAAGGGGAGGGAGATGCACAAGTCTCACTACCCTCCACACCCCTTCTGGGTCAGGTAAAGCAACAGGTGTCATAGCGAGCCAATCATTTCTTTCCCTTTAATGCATGTTACCTGGAAGCGGGGTGGCGGGGGGGCGGTGGACTTTAAATGGATAGAACTATAAATTGCCCAGGTTGAAATTAAGGTGGTCCTGGCAGGGCAGGGTGCAATTATACTCCAGTTCAAATAGTGGCACATTGTACTGAGCTTCAACGCTCTATGCCATGATATGAGGGCACACGGGTTGACATCTTGCACATCAACTCTATGATAAAGCATCACATGACAGAACTAGACTTACACTGGCCACACGTTTAATGCTTGGTCACAGACATCTGCCCTTTTGGTGCATGGGTGAGACATATTGGGCATGACCAGGTTAAAGAGAAGAGAAATATACTTTATTGCCCCCTTACTCTCCTGAAGGTGCTGAATAATGAATGGTTGAGTACATTTCTACAAGTGCAGGAGACTCTCTTGCATCTCACTCCAATGGTCATTCTTCACAGGCTGAGGCAAGGTAGTTTGTGTGTGTTAGCATACTCCAACAAACAAACAAAAACAACAACTTGCATTTATATAGCGCCTTTAACATTGTAAAACATCCCAAGGTGCTTCACAGGAGCGCTATCAAACAAAATTTGTCACCGAGCTACATAATGAGATATTAGGACAGATGAGAGGTAAATTTTAAGGAGTTTCTTAAAAGGAGGAGAGAGGTAGAGAGGTGGAGAGGTTCAGGGAGGGAACTCCAGAGCTTAGGGTCTAGGCAGCTGAAGGCACAGCTGCCAATGGTGGAGTGATTAAAATCGGGGATGTGCAAGAAGCCAGAATTGGAGGAGCGCAGAGATCTCGGAGGGTTGTAGGGCTGGAGAAGCTTAGAAGTAGGGAGGGGCAAGGCCATGGTGGGATTTGAAAACAAGGATGAGAATTTTAAAATCACGGCTTTGCCGGACCAGGAGCCAATGTAGGTCAGCGAGCACAAGGGTGATGGGTGAACGGGACTTGGTGCACGTTAGATCCAAGCAGCAGAGTTTGGGATGAGCTCAAGTTTATGAGGACTGTACAGTCCATCATATATTGGCATCATAGCTGGGTCTGATCCCATCCTCACTGGGCATTCATACAGACTTCAGCAAGGGCCATTGTATGCCACTTAAAAATTGGATCCCTAGATGATTGGTTCTGGTCTAGGGCCAAGAAGGGGAACATGAAAGCCAACTGTAGTGCCCTTATTGCTGCCCACCAGCTCAGATTGACTAACTCAATGCAGGCCAGGGGCAAGCTCTGGGTCCTTTCTGGTTTGTACCACAGTACACAGTGAATTGGCCTACATTGGAGGTGCTGCAGTAATATTGTATATTCAAGAAGCAGTTGGACACGGCACTCAGGGTCCATGGGTTTCTAAGTAACGATGGCTCAGATGGGATGAAGACTTCTGTCACCTGTCATTCGTCAGAGGAATCATTTCAAAACAAGCTTTTCCTCAAAAGATGCAGTACAACTACCCAATCTTGTGAATAGAGGAAGTCATGATCAAAGTGTGCAGTGCTCCGATCAGATCATGTTCTGGTCACCGAGACACAAATGAGACATTCAAGCACTGGAGGCAGAAGATACAGGGCTATGGGGAGACAGCAGTGGGATTAGTTTTAGATGGCTCTAGCAAAGAGCCAGCACAGCCCCAGATGTGATGGGCTGATTGGCCTCAATCTGTACTGTAAAAGTCTTTGATATTTGAAGCTCTCAGTGTAATGAGCAATTTGCCCTGATCAACTTTGGACTCCGGAGAATCCCATTAAGGTCATTGCAGTACTAACCTTAATGCCGCAACATGAAATACAGGAATATGGGGGTAAACCTAAAGTGAGGTAAACCACAATATGTTCTGAGCACCATATTGGAATGTGGGAAAATAAGACAGCTCCAAAGGAACTGGGTTTTACCTTTGCAAGACTACATTACAACAATCTCATCCAGGTTCGACATGTTACAATGAATTCGCATTGCTCTTGGGAAAGGTACCTCAGCAAGAGTGTGTCGGACTCTCCCCCACAAACCAATCACATGGGGATAGGGAGTCACTGGATCCACACTCACACCCACAAACCAATCACATGGGGATAGGGAGTCACTGGATCCACACTCACACCCACAAACCAATCACGGGGATAGGGAGTCACTGGATTCAGACTCACACCCACAAACCAATCACGGGGATAGGGAGTCACTGGATCCACACTCACACCCACAAACCAATCACGGGGATAGGGAGTCACTGGATTCAGACTCACACCCACAAACTAATCACGGGGATAGGGAGTCACTGGATCCACACTCACACCAACAAACCAATCACGGGGATAGGGAGTCACTGGATCCACACTCACACCCACAAACCAATCACGGGGATAGGGAGTCACTGGATCCACACTCACACCCACAAACCAATCACGGGGATAGGGAGTCACTGGATCCACACTCACACCCACAAACTAATCACGGGGATAGGGAGTCACTGGATCCACACTCACACCAACAAACCAATCACGGGGATAGGGAGTCACTGGATCCACACTCACACCCACAAACCAATCACGGGGATAGGGAGTCACTGGATCCACACTCACACCCACAAACCAATCACGGGGATAGGGAGTCACTGGATCCACACTCACACCCACAAACCAATCACGGGGATAGGGAGTCACTGGATCCACACTCACACCCACAAACCAATCACATGGGGATAGGGAGTCACTGGATCCACACTCACACCCACAAACCAATCACGGGGATAGGGAGTCACTGGATCCACACTCACACCCACAAACCAATCACGGGGATAGGGAGTCACTGGATCCACACTCACACCCACAAACCAATCACGGGGATAGGGAGTCACTGGATCCACACTCACACCCACAAACCAATCACGGGGATAGGGAGTCACTGGATCCACACTCACACCAACAAACCAATCACGGGGATAGGGAGTCACTGGATCCAGACCCACTCCAACAAACCAATCACATGGGGATAGGGAGTCAGTGGATCCAGACCCACACCCACAAACCAATCACGGGGATAGGGAGTCACTGGATCCAGACCCACTCCAACAAACCAATTACATGGGGATAGGGAGTCAGTGGATCCAGACTCTCACCCACAGTTCACTATACTGCAAATTCCTGAATTCTAACGAGACTTCATAGAAAGTATGGGGAAATCTCAAATCAGATTCTGGTGCATTAGCTGTCCCATTGTTTATTGATTTCTGCCACCTCAAAAAAATAGTATCAGCAGGAAAAAGTGCTCAGACATATATGAACAAACTGACATACAAAAAGATCCAGAGTTCAATAAAATGAATGGATGAAATCCCCAAAGAGGGAAGGGGGAATATTGGCACTCATCCAATTAACCCATAAAATCTAGCAACTCTCTCAAAAGTAAGGTTAGGGGAGTATTAATATATGTCTTTCCCCTTCACTGTCTCCCACTTCCCTTCCGTATTCACCCACATATAAGTTAAGGGATCAGGGTCAGTAGAAGCAACCAGTGTCTTTGAAATGACGAGGTGGGGGGCGGGGGAAGGGAAATGGTCTCAGTGAGGCGAGTAAAATCAGGTGGACATTAAAGCACATGTGTAGAAGGCGAAATCTGAGCGCAGCTAGAGGCAAAGTGGTCAGAACTTGGATCGCACCCTCATCTTAAAAACATCCTTTGAAGTAACCAGAAGTTCTGAAAGGGTGCACTCTTACTACAGACCTGCACCGTAAACCCCCAAAAGCAGTTTTACAAGCATGATCTCCATCTGTGTTTTTTTTTTGCCGGAACATTCCTACCTTGGAAAGCCCCACCATTCTTCTCGATCCTGTATTTCAGCTCAAAGCTCAGGAACTGGATGCTCTGAAGGACCTCTCGGCGAACCACTACTTGATACCTTTCCTCCATTCTCTTTGTGCAGCAGGTCGGGCCCTTGTGCATGCAGATCTGTAAATCCCCATCTTCAACAAAAAGAAAAGCCAGTCAGTATGAGAGAGACACACAAGGAAAGACCTGCCCTGGCACAACAGTGAAAAAATATCAAAATCAAAAGTAACTTTAGTACAGTGTTGTCCGATACATTAGCCCCTAGCCACATGTGGCTAATTGGGAATCCTGGTGTGGCTAATTGTAATTACTGCTTAGTAAATTTTTTAAAAATGAGAATTGACACTGTTCTTGGGCATATCATCTCAATACTCATCCGCATGGCGTATGCATGTGAACTTTAACCTTTCTGTATGTTGGTAAAATAGTAAGACAAAAAGCAGAGTGGTTACTGAATGGTGTTAGATGTTTGTTAAGTAAACATACACATTTGCCAGTATTGTGTGTCAGGCATTTTCTACTAGAATTAACACACGTGGCTAATATGGTGTTGTTATAGCCCCATCTGTGGCTGATCAGCAATTTCTATTGGGCAACACTGCCCTAGCGTCACAAGTCAGGAAACCCCTGCTAATCAGATGGTCGATGCCATTTGGCAAAACGTCTCGTCCCCAGAACTGACCAACAGGCACGAAGATGTAGCCTGGATGGTGGTGAGAAAGGCCCTCCCAGTGCGGTCCTTCCAACACGCACGGAACCTCAGCGCCACCGCGAGTTGCTGTCGAGGCTGCGGCAGGGAGGAGACCATCATCCACCTCCTGATGGGCTGCCCCTTTGTGCAGAGGGTGTGGAGAGAGATGTGTTGGTATCTGTCCCGGTTCATCCCCAACAGTTCGGTAACTCAGGACGCTGTGCTCTACGGGCTGTTCCCCAGAACGCACACAGAGATACATTTCACCTGCTGCTGGAAGATCATCAACTCGGTGAAGGAGGCCCTTTGGTCCGCACGAAACTTGCTGGTCTTCCAGCTGAAGGAGCTGTCCACGACCGAGTGTTGCCGACTGGCACACCCCAAGGCCCAGGGGCACATGCTGCGGGACACACTGAAGCGAGGTGCGGCTGCCGCAAAGACACTATGGAGAAAGGCCACCATGTAAGGCCATCCCACTTTGTATTGTACACCATGAATCATAAGAAATGTTCTGTGTTTGAACTGTAATACTGGGATCGCATTGTGTACGATCTGTATTGTATTGGTTTGGAATTGTGATATTTACATTGAACTGTGTGTAACTTTAAATTCTATGAAATAAATATATCTTGAAATTAAAAACAAGTCTTCAGCTCCTCCCCTGATGGCACGGACTTGTGCTGTCGTAGGGTTTCACGGATGACTAGCACCCTTCTTTCATTACCTAAGCTTACATGTGGCTGCATAACCAGGCAAGTGACTATTCCACCATGTAAGAGCCCAGGTGGTGAAGGTTGACAGACTATTAATTCTCGCTGAGCATCACAGTTGAACCCAATCCTGCCTTCACCAGACATCTACACAAAAACACATTTTCTAACAGGAGTCACTGAATCCAAATACACAAATCATTTAAAGCTAGTGGACAGGTACAAAAAGTAATCCAAAAGGCTAATGGAATGTTGGCCTTTATCTCAAAGGGGCTGGAATAGAAATGGGAGGAGATGATGCTTCAGTTGTACAGAGCCTTGGTCAGACCCCCATCTGGAGTACTGCGTTCAGTTTTGGGCTCTGCATCTCAGGAAGGATATACTGGCCTTGGAGGAGGTGCAGTGCAGATTTACCAAAATGATACCGGGGCTTAGAGTGTTAAATTATGAGGACAGATTGCATGAACTTGGCTTGTATTTCCTCGAGTATGGAAGATTGAGGGGTGAATTGATTGACATGTTTTAAAGGTTTCGATAGGGTAGATACAGAGAAATTATTTCTTCTGATGGGGGAGATCAAGAACGAGGGAATATAATCTTAAAATTAGAGGTAGGCCATTTAGGAGGGAAATCAGGAAGCACTTTTTCACAAAGGGGAGTAGAAATCTAGAATTCTTTCTCCCAAAAGGCTGTGGATGCTGGGGGACAATTGGAGCTTTCAAGACTGAGCTTGATAGATTTTTGTTAGGTAAGGGTATCAAGGGAAATGAAGCTAAGGCGGGTAAATGGAGTTCAGGTACAGATCAGCCATGATCTAACTGAATGGCAGAGCAGAGTCGAGGGGCTGAATTGGTCTATTTCTGTTCCTATGTTTCTAATAGTGATTAGGAACAGGAACAGTGATTGATTTTTACCTCCTTTGCTCAGGACACTGAAGCTAATGTAGCACCCCCATTACCACCCAACTGAGATCAGCTCATTCCGCACACACCAGGACTCAAATCTGGCACCTTCTGGTTTGTGTGACTCATTACAGCAATGTCTAAAAAAAAACCCCACAGGAACTTTCAGGAAAGTAGAGACCACCTCTGCAGCCAATTTCTTTCAAGTAGGAAACAGTAATTTAAAGAGGCATTGGTGCCCTTACATTTGGATGGAGCGGAGGGGACAAGCTTCGATGCTGGAACAGTCACAATAGCCTGCATTGAAAATCTGACAACAGTTTGGATTCACCCTACTGGCCTCAAGATTGGTTGCCAAAAGACCCAACATCTCCTGCAGCAGTTTTTTTTTTACAATGCCGAGTGGGTTCAACTTTTTTCGGTACACTAGTTCAAGCCTGTGGGCCCAATCCGCCATGGCTCAGTGGGTAGCACTCTCATCTTTGAGTCAGAAGGTTGTGGGTTCATGTCCTATTCCAGAGACTTGAGCACGTAATCTAGGCTGACATTTCAGTGCTGTATTGAAGGAGTACTGCACTATTGGAGGTGCCGTCTTTCGAATGAGACGTTAAACATAGGCCCTATCTGCCCTCTCAGGCGGATGTAAAAGATCCCATGGCACTATTTGAAGAACAGGGGAGTACTCCCCAGTGTCCTGGCCAATATTTATCCCTCAACCAACATGGTTGCATATAGTGACACTATTATTCCCGGCCAGAATGGAGATGATTGGGTAATTTCCCCATCAATCACACCTGGAGGCTACACTGAAATAAGAGACTGCGGTTGATTTTACGCACATAATTTGTATGTAACTATCCTCCACTCACTGCATTTTGCCGGAGAAATCACTCAGCTTTTATTGGGAGACATTGCTGTAGTTTCGGACATGAGTTCTGTTTGCTGTGGTTCGTAGAGACTCTTCTTAAATAGACTCTGTAGACTGTTTGCTCTAGTGCGCTGTTTGAATAGACTCTGTTCGCTAAGTAAATAGTCTTTGTTTGAGGTAAAATAGACTCTTTGCTGTGAGTCCTGCCATAAGTCCCGCCCCACCTCCAACTCATTGACTGACACAATGGTGTCAATATTGAGTTTCAATGAGACAGCCAGTCACTCTGAACCAACATCACTAAAACAGATTATCTAGTCATTATCACATTGCTGTTTGTGGGACCTTGCTGTGCACAAATTGGCTGCTGCATTTCTTACATTACAACAATGACGACACTTCGTTGGCTATAAAGAGCTTTGGGATGCCCTGAGGTCGTGAAAGGCACTACATGAATGCAAGTCTTTCTTTTTATTGGGATGGGAGCATTACAGAAAGATATTGCAGGCAAACTATTGGCTTTGCACACTGCGTTGACACGCAGCCCCCAGTCCCAGAAGTGCTGATCTCCTCTTTCAGTCAGGTTTGCCCTCAGGAATCCAAAACACTGCACGGCCTAATTGAAGGACAGCTGGGAGCAGGAGCTGCAAGTCAACCCAATGCATTGCTGCCAAGAAAGTGGGTCTCATCTTTTTTCCTCAACACCCCCGGCAGATCAACTCATCTAAAACTCTGCTGCCCGTATTCTAACGCACACCAAGGCCTGTTCACCCATCACCCCTGTACCTACATTGGCTCCCAGTCCAGCAACGCCTTGAATTTAAAATGCTCATCCTTGCATTCAAATCCCTCCACGGCCTCACCCCTCCCTATCTCCATCACCTCCTCCAGCCCTACTACAAATCTCCATGACAACTCTGCTTTCCTACAATTCTGGCCTCTTGTAAATCTCCGATTTCCTTCGCCCCACCATTAGTGGCCATGCCTTCAGCTGCCTAGGCCCTAAGCTTTAGAATTCCCTCTGCCTCTCTCCTCCTTTACGATGCTCCTTAAAACCTACCTCCTTGACCAAGCTTTTGGTCACCTGTCCTAATGTTTCCTTCTTTGGCTCGGTGTCAATTTTGTGTCTGGTAACGCTTCTGTGAAACACCTTGGGACGTTTTACTACATTAAAGGCGCTATATAAATGTAAGTCGTGTTGTGTTTATACTTTTCAGACTAATAATCATTCTTCCCTCCTCTGGCTCTTGCTGTCCCACAAGTGCTGGCGACTTTCAAAAGTGACCATTCCTCATGCAAGGGAGAAAATTACCAGGGGGTGGGGGTTTGGAAGCGCGAAAGAGAATATATTCAATCTCCTGAGGGAAAGTTCTGAGCAAAAAATTGATAGCTGTCCGAATTACACAATAGTTGACAGGAGACAGTTTCCCTGTGCTGCAATCGCATGATAGATGTCACAAGCAACAGCCTGCGAGTTGTAGTTGTTCAGTGCAACAGCTTTCTTTGATGGTGCATCTAGTAGTACTGCAACTCTCACTATACTTTACTAAACACGATGCTGCGACTGCCCCCACCTCATATTGTTGGTCACTGCTGGAGCACTGCATTGTCCCAAGGTCTCCGACCTCACATCAGGAAAGCCAGTGACCTTCGCACCCTGAGTTGGCAATCAGTGCAACTCCTACTTAGGGACTTTACGAAAAGGGCTCGCCAACGTGCTTGGCATTTTCTCAAGTTGGCAGAGCAAGTCACAAAAACACAACACTTACAGGAATCAGTTACACTGTGATCTCCACAGACCTCCATTAAACTGCCAATGCAGACCTGGGTGGACTGACATTCATGGCAGGTAATTGGTCACTCTCAATTAGGCTCCCTACGCCTATACAGAAAGACGCCAAATTCTCTCAGGCAGCGGGACTGTTATATTTTGGCTGCTTTCCAAATTGCATTACCATAGTTTATATGATCGTATGCAAGGTTCACAACAGCAGTTTACTGGTCTCCGATTCACTGCTGGAACTGTTTTACAACTCTACTGCACATGTCCAACTCGCTCTCCTTCCTCCCGTCATTTCTGCAGAGTTTGGTGGCTGCCAATTATCTTCTTGCCTGGCTTCTCAGTCTTTAGTACGCAGGACGGGCATAGGCTTGGTCTGCCCCCCCACTCACTCCCGCTGCTGAGTTTGTCTTTCACTCGGCTCTTGCCCGTTCTGGCTTCAGTTATTAAGGAGCAAATAGAGAGATCTGTAATCATCAACTGAGGCCCAGAACAGTCTGAGTTCCAAAGGACTCCAGCAGCACCGATATCGACTGTTCCTCCTATGTACAATAGAGAACACAAACTTCTAGGCCCCGCTATTAACTTGGAGCCATGAAGTGAGCGGGGGTGGGGGTTGGGGGGTTTTACAGACGGGAAACCCGGAAGT
Source organism: Heptranchias perlo (assembly GCF_035084215.1). NCBI lineage: Eukaryota > Metazoa > Chordata > Chondrichthyes > Hexanchiformes > Hexanchidae > Heptranchias > Heptranchias perlo. The sequence goes on along the minus strand of NC_090337.1, from coordinate 61,869,624 downwards.
AAGGGTTTCCCGCAGGTCCTGTTGAATTTAACAGTAGGACCGGTTTTAAAATTTTACAAAAGGTTTCCCGCCTGATAACCAGCTTGAGTGACAGGCTGCCTGCCTGTCGGGTGAGAAGGCAGCCGGGGAGCAGATACCAGGAGGGAGATCGCTACAAGGAAATGCTGGAGGGCTGGAAGGTGGGGTGGGTAAATGTTTATAATCATATTTGTACAGTTAGGGGTTGGGGTCGGTCATTGCAGGGGGGAGGGGGGTGCAGTTGGCCGGTCGCAGGGGTGAGTGTCGACCAATCGGAGGGGTGGGGGAGGGTCGGCCGATCGCAGGCGTTGTAAAGCACTTTGGGACATCCTGAGGTTGTGAAAGCCGCTATAAAATTGCAAGTCTTTCTTTTCTTTGTGATCAAGGCACACATCAGGATAGCTTCTGTAACTCTACCTGCATCCCCTCAAAGTCACTCACTGTCTTCCACCCCTACCATTCCCCCAGTACAGTTTTCACCTCCTCAACCTCAAGTCTGAAGGGCTCAAAATTTGCACGCACTTGCCATATGGCTGGCCTGATTGTCCACTGCCAGGTCTGGTTTGACCATCTCAAGGAATACATCATCTTTCCCTCCTACTACTACCCCATCCCTGAGTACATGAACAATCCTAGATTCTTTTTCTCGATGACTAACTTCTACTCTCCCACCTTTCATCCTCACCTATGGAAATGCCAGGTTTAACATGGAACAAGAAATTGGAGAAACAGAATGCGACAGTAGTGACATTTACTATTCTCACATATCTCAAAAATAATAAGGATATCTCTGATCGTGGCTGAACATTCATTTTCAACATAAGTGGTGAAACGCACTAAGGAGTTTTTTTAATTCATTGTTGAGATGTATGCATCGCTGGCAAGGCCGGCATTTATTGCCCATCCCCAGCTGCCCTGTTTTGATACGGTTGAGTAGCTTGCAAGACCACTTCAGAGTTAGGGAACAGTTGAGAGTCAACCACATTGGTGTGGGATTGGAGTCACATATAGGCCAGGTAAGTACCGCAGGTTTCCTTCCTTAAAAGACATTAGTGAACCAGTTGGGTCTTTATGCCAAAACGACTGCTTCATAGTCATTTTTACTGATACCAGCTTTTTTTTTAATATAAATTTCAAGATTTTTTTTAAACTGAAAGCAAATTCCCAAAATATTATGGTGGGATTTAAACTCACATTCTCTGAGATTATTAGTCCAGTAACATAACCACTACACTAGTGTATTACTAGTCTCTCTTCCGCTTTCAGACTGACTGGTGATCTGGGCACCCACAGCCCAGATAAACTTGCAGTAGAAACTTCCAATCACAAAGCTCTCCATCAGAGCACCAATGGCTCCATCCTTCTCAGAGGCCTGAGACACCGCTGCCAACCAAAACCACCATCCCTGACAGGCTTGGTTCTTTGATCTGTGCCAGCTAACTTGAACTACCTGTTCAAAAGCCTGTAAAGCACAGATCAGAACAGGATAGCAGGACGCTCTGGGGTAGATATTTAACATGCCTCCCCTCCGGCGTAAAACAGCCACTACGAATCGGCCGTCCATTTCAATGGGAATGAAAAACATAACAGCCACCATCTTATTTGACTCTGCCGGGTACTCATCTCAACTGCCCCAGTTTGTGGCTTGAAGTTACAGAAAGGAATTTTCTTGAAGGAATCGTTTGCAAGTGCTGCATTAGCTTGATCACAGGTCTCATCATCTCCACATCTGGCAGTGAGTCAGAAATCTCCTAGACTTGTTTACCAGAGTCAATTTTTATAATTTCTTTTGTTTTTGTCTTGTGCTTTCCTCTCTCTGCCAGGTGTGATTTGCTATGGGCTACAGAACGTCTTTCCTTCCTCTTTTCCTAGCTTCTTTACGACAGGTCCAATCGCATGTTTTCTGGTCTCCTCTTTCACACCAATGCCTTTAAAATGGGATTCCAAATCCATTGGAGGAGGTTACAGAGACAGGTTGGGGATGAGAACGTCAGGATCTATTAGTATTAGTGACTTAAGGTATATGCAAATTAATGGAAACTTGGATTTAAACTATTTACAGCTCCACAGTACACACTTACGTTGTCTACAAATATCTTGCATTTATATAGCACCTTTAAAGTAGTGAAAGATCCCAAAGCGCTTCACAGGAGCATAATCAAACAAAAATTAACACTGAACCAAAGAAGGAGACATTAGAAGAGGTGACTAAAAGCTTGGCCAAAGAGGTAGGCTTTAAGCAGCATCTTAAAAGGAGAGCGAGGTTTGGGGAGGGAATTCCAGAGCTTAGGGCCTAGACTGGTGAATGCACAGACACCAATGGTGGGGCGAAGGAAGTGGGGGATGTACAAGAGGCCAGAGTCGGAGGAACACAGAGTTCTCAGAATGTCGGAAGAGGTTACAGAGATAGGGAGGGGCGAGGCACTTAGACATTTCTGTCTTAGGATATATATCCTATAGTAAACAGTCTGACAGATTCTTTGCTCCATGTACGAATTTAGTTTCAGCTTCCCAAACAATTACCTACCCTGACTTCCTATGACTGAACTGGGAGAAGAGTTTTAAAGCAATTGTAAAAGGATGCTGGACTTTACACTCGCCATTACCACTTGCTGGAGCAAGCTCCGACAGGGAGACACCCTTGACTAACAGAAACATACACTGTCAAAAAGTATTGGTTCAGACATCAATTTGTTCAGAATCCCAAGTGGAAATTAAACGAGCAAATGAGTGGTTTAACTTTCCAGGTACCAACAGATCAGAGGACATTGTCCAGCTGTTTCCAGAGGCAGGCAGTCAAATAAAACAGCTGCCACATGCATTCCAATGAGCAGAGTGACCAGCCCTGATGCAGCAGCGTCAAAGTAGAGCAGAACTACCAACATATCAAGCAATAAAGCAGGAGTCTCCAAGTGTCATGCCTTTGTGGGCCACTGCATCATGGAGGACTGCAGCAATACGTGGAGTTTATAAAATCATAGAAGTAACGGCACAGAAGGAGGCCGCTCGGCCCTTCAGTTGCCAATGCTAGCTCTTCAACTGGAGCTGATAACTCTAATCCCTTTTCCTTGCTCATTCACCACATCTTTTTATAACCTTCCTTTTCAAGTAGAGATCTGGTTTCTTATTAAATGGTGTTATAGGGCTCAATTTTAGGAAGCAATTGCGGGTGTGTTGGTGGCAGAGGGGCTCCGAAAATCACAGAAATCCTGTTCGGGTTCGGAAGCCGGCTCCCACACGCTGACCTCCGAGTTTCCCAGGGACCAACCTGTGTGCGCATGGGTGACCCAAAAATGGAAGTCCCACCAGCAATAAAAGCCGGTGGGATGATAGTTAAAGAGCCAAATATACCTCATGAGGTACTTAAGGCACTTTACCTGTAACAGATGAAGTGATTAGAACGATTTTTAATTTACCTGGGCAGCTTGCCCACCGCTTCTGATTCATGCCTGGTGAAGCCAGGCATGAAGGGCTGGATCAGGGAACAAGAAACTAAATAAATTAAATAAAAAACCATAGACGGAAGTGAAAACACAAAACAAACCTACCTTTGCACCCTACTCTGATGTCCGATGTCTCCCTCTCCGATGTCCAACTCTTCAACCCCCCCCACAATGTCCCCCTCTCCTCCCAATCTTCCACTCTCCCCCCCCGCCCCCTCCCCTGATCTTCCAGTCCAGCGCCTGATGACGTCTCGCTCTCTCTCTTTCTCACCCCCCCTCCTCGTGTTGCAGCTCCCGACGGCAGCCACCCTGTCAATCAGGCTGGCTGCGAAACCTGGAGAGGACGTTAATCATCCGTAATCAACATGCGATCGCGTCAGAAACGGTCAGTTTTATTCACGCGGGTTTGCCACACGCACCTTCACCCCAACCCCCCCCTCCCCCACTGCCAACTCGCCACCATTGCAAAATCGAGCCCACAGTTTCTGTCTTAATAGCCACTTGTGGTAAAGCATTCCATGTTCTAATAACTCTCCATGTGAAAAAAGTTCTTCCAACTTCCCCCTCTGTTCTGATAATAATCCAGATTCTATTCTCGTCACTGATTCGCCAAACAGCGGAAACAATCTTTCACTGTTCTCTATCAAAACCTTTCATAACTTTGAAAACCTCCATTCGATCCCGCTTAATCTTTTCCATTCCAGGTGAAAAAAGGCCCAATTTTTCAAGCCATTTGTCATAACACTCACTTCTTATTCTTGTCATTATGATGAATTTTTGCTGCATTCTTTTCAGTCCTCTAAATATTCCTATTGTAATTAAGTAATTTTGAAGTGCAGTCACTGTTGTAATGTAGGAAACACAGCAGCCGATTTTGCACACAGCAAAGTCCCACAAACAGCAATGTGATAATGACCAGGTTATCTGTTTATAACGATGTTGGTTGAGGGATAAATATTGGCCATGATCATAGTGCCATGGGATCTTTTACATCCACCTAAAAGGGCTGACAAGGCCTCAGTTTAATGTCACATTTGAAAGACATTGCCTCTGACTTCCTCAGTACAGCACTGGAGTGTCAGCCTAGAGTATTCGCTCAAGTCTCTGGAATGGGACTATGAACCCATAACCTCTGACTCAGAAGTAAGAGTGTTACCACTGAGCCACAGCTAACACACAATGCAACACTCCAACTGTGGCCTAACTGATGTATTGTACAAATTCAACATGGCTTCCTTGCTTATATTTGCATATAACTCAAGTTACTGAGGTCAACGGACCTTGGTGGCCAAAAGGTGTCAATGAAATGCCCACAATTTTTTGATGCCACCTCAATCCTTAGATACTTTGTTTTTTCAACAGAGGGAGCCATGGAGTAGGAAATACAAGCACAAGTAGAAACTGAGCTGCTTTGTGCAAAAGCAATTCCACACGAGTCAAGCAGCATCTGACACCTCACCCAAGTGGCCGTTCTTCTTGCGCAAGCATGAACAGCGAGTTATCGGTAGGTTATTTGAACAGGGAAGCATCATAGAGTCCAGTCCTGTCCTCACCCAAATGTCCACATACACACATAGCGATCCAAAGCAGCGACCTTTTGCTGATTCCTTCCCTAAAACAGATGCTCAAGCCAAGTGTAGGGACCCAACTTCTGCCCTGTCGTGAGATTAGCTAACTTTGCACTGACTGGGGACCATCTGGCCTCCATGGCTTAGCATGACAACAGGTGGTTTCTTTACTCACTAAAACTCCAGTGGTTTGGTGTCCAGGTGATTAAGGGAGGTTCAGTGACATCTTATTTATCAAGGAACAGCAATCGCAATCAGGAAAGGATGTTTTCATGATCTCAACTACAGCGCATAGTGCCTTTAAGATTTGGGTGTCTCTGTGAATTTTCTCCACTCCACCCCCCCAGCCCCCACCATCACCCCCATCCCCCACCCCCCCCCCCCCCCCCCCACCAAAGCCAAATGAACTTCTTGATCAGACTATGAAGGCGAGAGGATTAGAGGCAATAGAAGCGTTTACATTCAGAAACCGCACAAAGAACCAGTCTGTTTAGGAACTGGGAAAGACTCAACTGAGCCGTGAAGGATCGGATTAACAGGAAAAGCTATTGGCTTTTTAAACAACATTCCCCCAGCAAGACAGCAGGAGCTGTAATCGAGCCGGGCCTGTGTAATGGAATACCTGATCAGGGAATACAAATTGAGAAAGAAAAGCAGGATGGCAAATTCCTTGTGTTGCACTCTTGCTGGTTAAGGGCACGGTCTTCTTAACAGTCAGACTTCAGTAGATGAATCCAACAATCAATATGGCTAAAGGAGAACATCCAAAGCTCCAGTACTGGAGCTGCGTGGGGAGATAAGTTTTGGGAAGAATTTAAGTCGGGGAATATTTAACTATCAACAACACCCAGGCTGGGAGGCTTCAAGGAGCTATAGAATCCTGCAAGCTTTTGATGTCAACAGGAACGGCAGGATGTTGGACAGCAACAGGAATGGCTCGGCTGCGATGCACCCCATGGTGAAATTTCCTGCTGACGTGAAGAATGGGTGAGGTGCCAAAAAAGAAAGGCCGGCCAACAGCTATGCAAGGAGCCAGTGCCTTCGGGAGAAAACCGGGGTGAAACAAGGAGACAAAGTCCTAGGACAGCGCGGTGTAATGTGCTACCTTCTCATGGGTGGACGACTTCAAGCTTTAGTGCTGTACAACTCTGGGGGAGGGAGGGGTTCAACTATAGCGTCGTCTCAGCCGTGACTCAGTTGGCAACAGTGACTACGCTTCAAAAGTACTTCATTGGCTGTAAAATGCTTTGGGACGTCCTGAGCTCATGAAAGCTGCTATATAAATGCAGATCTTTCTTTCTTATATGAGGAGTGCACAGCATTGAGGATGTGCAGACTGGTCGCCACACGTGTGTAGACAAGGGGAAAAGAAGTAAAGTTATCTTCAGTGTCACCATTGACCAGAAACTTAACTGGACCAGCCATATAAATACTGTGGCTACAAGAACAGGTCAGAGGCTGGGAATTCTGCAGCGAGTGACTCACCTCCTGGCTCCCCAAAGCCTTTCCACCATCTACAAGGCACAAGTCAGGAGTGTGATGGAATACTCTCCACTTGCCTGGATGAGTGCAGCTCCAACAACAGTCAAGAAGCTCGACACCATCCAGGACAAAGCAGCCCGCTTGATTGGCACCCCATCCACCACCCTAAACATTCACACCCTTCACCACCAGCGCACAGTGGCTGCAGTGTGTACCATCCACAGGATGCACTGCAGCAACTCCCCAAGGCTTCTTCGACAGCACCGCCCAAACCCGCGACCTCTACCACCTAGAAGGACAAGAGCAGCAGGTACATGGGAACAACACCACCTGCACGTTCCCCTCCAAGTCACACACCATCCCGACTTGGAAATATATCGCCGTTCCTTCATCGTCGCTGGGTCAAAATCCTGGAACTCCCTTCCAAACAGCACTGTGGGAGAACAGTCACCACACGGACTGCAGCGGTTCAAGAAGGCGGCTCACCACCACCTACTCAAGGGCAATTAGGGATGGGCAATAAATGCCGGCCTCGCTGGTGACGCCCACATCCCATGAACGAATAAAAAAAAAGTAGAAAACACAAAATACCAGCAATATTTCCTCCCCAGTCCTTCTTCTACCCACCCCTTCCCTCCCCTCCCTCTGTGGCATTGTTCACTTTTGTACTGAACCACACAGGCCAGGAAGGGCCCAGGTTTAGCCCCAATCTGTGCCAAGTCAACCCATTCCAGCGGGTGTGGGCAAAGGAGGTAAAAGAATAAATCAGCCTGGATTCCAGCTCCATCAAAAAGGGTGGTGAAGATTCATTAGAACAGTACCAGAAATGAGAGGTTATAGTTATGAAGAAACAGATTGACAAAGTGGGGCTTTGTTCCACTGGAACTGAGAAGATTAAGAGGGAATCTAATAGAGGTGTTTAAAATTCTAGAAGGGTTTTTGAGAGGACAATTAGGGAAAGATTGTTTCCATTGGTTTTCGGTGACAAAGGGACATAGACTGAAGACTATCACTTGAAGAATGAGTGTGGGGGGAGGTAAAATTGAAGATTTTTTTTCCATACAAAGGATTGTTAGAACATAAAATGCTTTACTAGTGACCACTGAAGTAGAGACTATAACATCATTTAAAAAGGGAATTGGATAAGTTCATGAAAAGGAAGAATATAAAAAGGATACAGATAAAAGGACAGGGAAATGGGATTACACAGCTGTAGTTGAATAGCTACCAATGGCACAGGTGCAATGGGCCAAATGGCCTCCTTCAGTACTGTATGATTCCTGATCACTATCCCAAGTCCCCTGCTGAAAATTGCACATCTGCTTAGGACAGGATCGAGCTTAAGTTGCAATACCCCATCCCACAGTCAAATAGCCTGTCATGCCTCACTATCCAAACTGACATATCACGAGGACCACGAGTGAGGTGTCGGGGGGTAGTCGGCAAGAATGCTAAAGCCACGTTAGCAACCTTGTAAAGTGTCTCGCAAGATGCAGAGAACAGTCAGACCTCATGAAATTAAGAAGAGGGTGGGAGAATAGAAGAATGTTTTAATCCACCAGAGGGGTGGGGAGCTTTGATGACACCATGACAAAAAAAAGCGGAATATAAACGCACAAGAGGGAAGGGTATTCAGTTTATTTAAAATTCTACTTTTGAGTTCTTGTCCAAGATGCTGCAGGGCTCAAAGGATCAATGAGAACAATCTGGCGGGAGCCTTTAGGGACCTAGGATTCCGTTTTCTTCAAGAAACATCCACTTATTACCTTAGAATTTCACCACTGAAACCAAATCCACTCACTTAACCCTACAGCGAACAGCTCAAATCCCAATTTTTTCTCATTCCCATTTGTTTTTCGAACGCAAGATCACACCTCTTCCCAAACTACTTGCTTCCATTAAAAACAAGTTCAGCTCTGCAAGGCATTCTTCATAATCTGGAGCCCCAGTTCCTGCAATCATCCTGGTCAGGGTCACAAAAGGCTGACACGGTGTCTAGTGTCAGCTTGATAGTGGTTCCTTTAGTGCAAGAGTTTAAAGCCAGCTGAATACAGAATCCATGTTCCAGCTTTACTCAAGACAAATGTTGCAGGGACTTTTGTTCGGTCATCTCCGAGGCTGTTAGCTTGAGAGAGAAGCCAAGCCACACAATTCAAATAAAGAGATTCTGTGTGGTTTGATCAGCACCTTTTGATCTTAACTAACAACTGTTCGAATCCAAGAAACCCCAGCAGCTATTTAGGGACTATTCATGAGCCTGAGCTGTTCAGCTATTGCGGAGTTGATCTGGAACTATTGAGAAGACTAGTCAGTGCAGGTAGCTCCCATAATTGGTAAGAATAGAAGAAAAGAATAGCTATGTTTATAAAGAGTTAGTTATAAAATACCTCATAGAATCAGCTGGCACAGACACGATGGGCCGAATGGCCTCCTTCTGTGCCATAAATTTCTATGATTCATAGAATCTTATAGCACAGAAGGAGGCCATTCAGCCCATCGTGCCTGTGCCAGCTCTTTGAAAGAGCTATCCAATTAGTCCCACTCCCCCTGCTCTTTCCCATAGCCCTGCAATTTTTTCCTTTTCAAGTATTTATCCAATTCTCTTTTGAAAGTTACTATTGAATCTGCTTCCATCACCCTTTCAGGCAGTGCATTCCAGATCATAAGAAGTCACCGAGTGAAATAAATTCTCCTCAACTCACCTCTGGCTCTTTTGCCAATTACCTTATGTTTAGTACTAGAGATTGTGAACCATTCATTATTTTCCTTGATTCAAGGAGTAAGCATAGTTAATCTACTGTAAATATATACATGATATTGCTGTTATTTATTCACTTGTTCATTAAATTTGTTTGGCAATTAAAGCTTAAAATGAGGTCTGGTGTTGAGATATTCTATTGCTTCCTGGAAGATGTGAGCAGAATTCTATGGAGGCACAGGAAAGACCTGGTAGCTAAAGAAACGTTTACTGTTTGTTATCAGAAACTTAACTAAAAATGAAAGCCAGTAAAGAAACTCTCAAGGCCCTTGGGAGCTAAGACTTATCTACGAGAGTAGTGTAAAATATGTAAGCTGCAACAGCTCAAAGTAAGGAGGGCAGAAAAGACCCAAAAAACTTCAGTCATCTTCTCCCAAGCTCTCCCAGTGGATTTGTCCCATTTTGAACAGGTGGTGCCCAAAACTGCACACAGTATTCCAACTGTTGCTGCATTGTCCAACCTAATTCCGAGTGCCCATTGCTCCAAATCAACTTTATTTTCAATCGTATTCAGATATCCAGCAACATTCATATCGGTATGGCAAGGTTGGTGTTACCACACCCCTCTTCGGAGATTGGGGGGATTGAGCTTTATTTACCTCCTCAAAAAGTTGAAAGGGGTCACGGTAGAGGGAGCTTTAACCTACATCTAACCCATACTATACTGGAGTATATTTGATCAAGACATCTTTCACCATTCACAGTTGGTCAGCGTGACATTAACTAGACCACAAGTGTGACATTTCAACAATTTAATGCTGAGATAAACAATTAATACAGGTGACTATATTCAGGGCTGATACGAGTTGTGATTATGTTCATTAGTAGATGAAGATGTTGCCTTTGAATGTCCGAGTACCCACTAGACTTTTCAATTTATACACTTTCAGTTTCAGTCTCCCAGTCCCTATTCCAATCCAAACCAATCCAATCCAATCCAAGAGGAAGAAACAAATGCTCATTAAGAATTCCACTCATTCTTCCTGATTGGAAGAACTGATACAGGAAAGAATATTAGGTAATCTATATACAGGACAAACACATTCCTAAGCGGAGTTGACAGATTTACAAGAAGTTGGGGACAAAACTGGAAGAAAAAAGTTAAAGAATTGCAAATAAATTCCTCAAGGGTTTGTAATATTTGAGGTCTTAATGAGATAACCTTGGAAACCAGAAGTATGCATTTTGTGATGGGAGGATGATGCAGAGACACTCACTGGCTACTTATCATTTACTTTGGATGACATCCCAAGTAAAAGCTCAAATAGTTGCGAAACTAGACAGCAATTCTGTCCAGTCCGTCTCCTCTGAAAAAACATTTGGTACAAAGATGAGAAAAATGAATGCAGCTGCCAACACAGCTGATGCCAGTCTCCCTAGAGAGAGTCCAGGAAAAGACATCGCACTGACTGATACAATCAGATTGTGTTTCTTCTGTTTATTTTCTCCTCACAATTGCATTTCATATAGTAGCCCCTCCACCCCTCCTCTCTGTTGGCTACTACCTGCCTCCCTGCACCATTTCCTGGCCAAGAGTGTGGGAATGCAACCCCTTGTCAGGCCTGCATTGATCTTCCCCTTGGCCAACTGCTAAGTGTATTAGGGTTTGTAGTTCTTTCACAGTTCCTGTTCCAATCGAATCCCTGATCAACAAACGCACGCTCATTAGGAATTCCAGTTATTCTTCCTGATTAGAAGAACAGATATAGGAAAGCACATCAGATCATTTACCTCATCCACAAGCTAAAACATGCACCCCCTCCACCATCAGTGTGCCATGACTGCGGTGTGTACTAACCACAGGATGCACTGCCGCAACTCGCCACAGCTTCTTCAGGAGCACCTCCCAAACCCGCAACCTCCCGCATTTAGAAGGACAAGGACATGGGAAACCATCACCTCTAAGTTCCACAACAAGTCACACACTTGAATATATTACCTTATCAGGCAAACTAGGAATGGGTAATAAATGCAACCTTGCCAGCATCACCCATATCCTAAAAACAATTTTTTTTAAAAATCCAGGTTCAATCCCTTCCAAGTTTGGTTTGGTTTTCAAGGCTCAATGACCTTTCTAAGCAATTTGAGCTTTATCCCTGTGCTTTAATACATCAAAATGGAGCTATATATTGGCTGTTGCTGGTCCCAGCAATGCCCTCTTGCTCCATTTTTTTTTAAAGTCTCAGAGTTTAATCTTACTCCTTAACTGCTAGATGGAGGTTTATGTGGACAAACTCCCTACATGAAGGTTATAAGTTGCATGTAAAACCAGTGTCATCCATTTTTATTGCCAAACAGATGTGCTGTCAAGCTCTAATGGCCAACAACAACAGGTCACTCAGCACCAAAAAGAGGGTAGCCTATCTCTTCTTTTTTCAAGGTGCCGATTGACTTGCTGTGCATTGCCGGCATTTGTGGTTTCTTCTTCACATTAAATGGGTGATGATATGTGTCTGAGTCAGCAAGATACACTCCAAGTTCTTAGCAATAACTGAGAATTCGTACAGCAGTGTCCATTCCTGCGCTTCCGGTGGGAAGCCACACTTGAAAAGAGCTTGGATCGGAGTCAATGCTACAGCATGGTAGTGGTGATTCGCCAATGCATGTTGCCTTCAAGAATACCATTGGAAGCATGGGATCAGTCAATTTGAAGTTCCGATAACTGCACGTTTTTAGCTAGATGAGCATAGAATGGTTAATTTGATCAGGAAAAGCAATCTTGGTTCATTAACCACAGGACTGCTGTTCTTGTAGAACTAGAAAAGCCAAATCTCCCAGGATGCTGACAGTTCAATACTTGGATAAGTATTGCATGCTGCAGTGGGTTCTTTCTGTTCTTGCCACTAACCTTCCACAAAACTTTGAGCAGTTCATCAATACAGCAAAAACAATTTAGTACTCTCAATCTTCACTGAAAGTAAAAAGTCCCAACAGATTGGTGTGCCACTCTGCTATCTGTAGAGTGTTGGAAAGAATGTGGCTTCAGGCCGGTCGGGTCGTTCAAACACAGTATCTCTTTTAAGCTGTACCATCTGAGAGGCACAGAATGCAAGTTATATGGGGCCTCCACCAAAAGGAGAGTCATTAGACAGAGCAGTTGGCACAAGAGCAGGCAGCTGCATAATTCTTAATGTGCTATAATATTAATGTAAATATCTATAATGTGCCTGTGCAAGTCTGTACTAGCCTTAAATTGCTGCAGTCCTTATGATGATGGTGCTCCCATATTGGGGTTAGGTAGGGAATTGCAAGTTCCTAGATTCCCCTTCAGGGTGAAAGTACATAGTACGGTGAGAGAAGTACGAGAAGCCCACTGCAGGAATAGAAACCTTTATTTGAGTGAATGATTCAAGGAGTCAGCAAGCCTGGTATGTTGATATAGAAGATAGTCAAAAACAATCTGTGATGGATTTATTTCCCTCGGGGCCAAGGAGTGGATAAATCTCAAATGAAGTCACCAGTTGGTCATCATAGGGGCAGGAGGAAAATTACGGTGAGGCATTTATTATTCCATTTAGTACTCACTGTGGAACAAACAGATATTTTTAGATGGCATTTCTAAAACTGCTCTGCGTTTGGGATGCCCTACGTGACGAGATCATAATCTCTGCAATGCCACCATGGGGAGGCACAGAGTAGATGCCAATCACTTCCTGACAGAGAGAGAAGAAAACCCTGAGAGATTCACCCCAGGGCCACACCATAGTCCCAGAAGTGGACAGTTAGAGAGCAACATTGATACAGGATCTAGAGAGCTGTCAAGACAAAAATACAAATAAACAGATCCTGGAAGATCCTAAAGTCACCAAGAGGTGGGATTAATCACACACAAAGACCACTGGGAATACACTCAATGTCCCTCATTGCTGGTTGCAATGTCCTACTTAGCTTTTTTAAAGTCAACATTAAAAGATCTACTGAGAGCTTTGTTGCACATTTGTGGGCCTGAAGAAATTTACTTTCTTCTCCACGTTAGTCCAGATGAAAGGAATGTCCATATGTGCCCAAATTTGGTTACAAGACTGCATTATCTATTCAGTATATCTTTGTTGGGCTTACCATTGGAGGGAAGGGGTTTAAAGAAGAGATAGGAGCTATTTCGGAAATACAGAAGACTGATTTAATAACAAAGACATGTACCCCACGTACAGCAAACCTCCTGCGCAAAGATTTTGTGATGACCTACCTTTGAAGCAAGGAAAGGTAAGCAGTGGTAAGAGGGGGAGCTTAATGTTCTAAGAGATTAGATTTAACCAGGTTTACAATAACCCAAGCAATAAATTAGAGAGGACTGGGTTGCATGACACTGTTGAAATGAAGTACTTCGAATAAATATAGGCCAAACTTGGCTGGGAGGTCAGTTCACAATGAAGTTGGATTTCTGAACAGTTCAGAACAGTGACTACAAGTAATATCTACTCTCCGTTCAATGTTGCTCCATTCAAATTATCTCAGTTCAATTTTAAAGCACAATATTCCTACCTTTTTGTGTTATTCGTGTTGTTGAATACAAATTGTTGCATCAATTAATTTCTTTAGCTTGAAATTGAAATGACCTGTTTATGTCTCATGGCCAACTGCCACGAGTTAACTTCCAGCAGGACATCAAATATTTAAGCTCAGACTGTTATTTCCCTTCATCTGTGTTTTACACAAAAGTCCCTGCAATCTAAACAAATCATAACAAGTATGGGGATCCCATTTTGCTCCACGATTCCTTTATTCATGGTAAATCAATTAATTTAAACCTTTTCAAAATTAATTAATTGTATTTATATTCCACCAAGGACTTTATCCAACAGATCCTCAATTCCTCAAGGGAGTAGAAATCTGGAATTCTCTCACCCAAAAGGCTGCGGATGCTGGGACAAATGGAGCTTTCAAGACTGATGGATTTTTGTTAGGTCAAGGTATCAAGGGATGTGGAGCAAAGGCGGGTAAATGGAGTTGAGGTGCAGATCAATCATGATCTAATTGAATGGTGGAACAGAGACGAGGGGCTGAATGGCCTACTCCTGCTCCTATTAAACACCAACTGATTACCACTCTTAAGCTCCTTATTTCTGTCCCATCTCACGTTCTTTTAAGGATTATGCGATGCCTATGTTTTAAGCAGGCGTGGGCCCAACAATCTCACCTCAATGAACCACATGGTTAGAAGAGGAGTGACATACAAAGAGGCCTTTTGGCTCTGACCGATGGCTTGGTAAGCACAGTCCAGCAGGAATCCCCAGCTCAGCAAACACATCACTATTAACTCTCAGAACGTCCAGGTGCGGATTTTCTTAGAATGGGCTTCTTCTCTGAATACCCACTACCGCCAAGTTGCATTTTCAGAATGCAGCAGGTACCAGGTCAAAATGGAACTTCATTTTAAAATTACATTTTTAAAAAATAGAAGCTGTCCACCTGGTAAGGAACTAACAATAGATCAGTTATCAAAAATGAGGCAACTTTAGACTTTAAAAAAAAGAATCTCAATGCTGATCCTCCTCACGAGGTTGAATTGGTCCTGGCCTCTGGTTCTGTTTCAGATCTGCAAAGGAGGTGAGAGGGGAAAGCAGAAGACATAATGTCAGGGTGCTTAGCGTCACTCCTAAATTGGGGATGACCCGAGTTGGCTTAGCTACTGATTTCCCTAACCCAAGCCCAGCTGAGAATCTTCCCATCACTCCACAACAGAGACAAAGAACTGACAATGACAATACACAGCAGCTCCATCAGTTTCTGTAACAAGAGGAAGACAGGTCAAGACTTCAGGTGTAGACCTTTTGTCAGAGTTAGCTCTAAAGATCTTTGCATATCGTCACCCATATCCAGCTTCTCAGAAAGCTGGCTTACTGTCAATTTAACACATAACTCATTTTTCATAGAAGTTAACACCACCTGATTCTCAATTTCTACCTGATGTCCTCTTCCACTCCACAACTCCCCACTCCCTACCTTTGTTTTGTTCAGACCCATTTAGAGGCTCACTTTCTGACAAAGGGTTTTCAACCATTAACCATTAGCCAGTCGTTTCTCTTAACCAAAGCAGATGTCCCTGCTGTGTGTATCCAGCATTTTCTGTTTTTATTTCAAATTTCAAGCACTTACGGTCTTTTACTTTTTATAGACACCAGGAAGTAGCACGTAGAGACCTTGTGGGGCCTTGCTGTGCACATGTTTACTATTGGGTTTACCTATATTAACAGTGACTGCACTTCAAAAGTAATTGATTGGATGGAAAGCATGCAGGGACACCATGAGAGACATGATAAGCTGCTGTATGTAAAAATTAGGAACATAGGAATTGAGAGATGAAAAAAGACCAAGGCCCATCTAGTTCACCGTCTATCATCCTGGTAATCGCAAGGTACAATAATGGAGTTGTTGACTAATCATAGCAATCAATCTCCATCAATTCGTCTACAACAGACCCAGAAATGACACAAGAAAAACCCCAGTGGCAGAGAGCTTTGGGAACCATAGGTCCAAAGTCACCTTCTCCTCCCAAGCATGCTACACTTACCACATGTCTTGTCTCAAATTACTCCTATGCTACAACCCAATGTAATTTTCTGAAAGAAATCTATCTAATTTGCATTTGAATGAATCAATACTAACTGCTTCCACCATCTCTCTAAGGAGCCTGTTCCACAGATTGACCACTCGCTCACTGAAATATTATTTCCTCAGATTAGTTTTAAATTAGTTCATTGACAATATACAAACCAGCGTTCTTTCATTGGAACCCACTGGAGCATCACTGTATTCACTATTCTTCAATGCTCTCGAGTTAGCAGAAGTAATATGCATTGATGGGAAAAATGCTTTAATGAAGACTAAAACAAATGTATATAAGGGGAAGCTAGATAAGTACATGAGGGAGAAAGGAATAGAAGGAGATGTTGGTAGGGTGAGATGAATTAAATACAGTGGGAGGAGACTTGTGTGGAGCATATACACCAGCATTGGCCTGAATGACCTGTTTCTGTGCTGTAAATTCTATGTAAAATTTTAAGAAATGTACTCCACTGATATAACTCTCGGTAGCAATGAGTATATGGTAAAAAATCTTAAGAATTCCAAGCTACATAAATAAGGAAAGTCACAGTTTCAAATCCCAATCTGCATAGTTAGGATGAGAGCAGGGCCACTGCAATTGGCCTCATTGCCCTAGGCTAGGAAAGAGATCTTTTTAAAGAAAGCATGTCAGGTTTCCCAAAGCTGTCCAGTAGTTCCCTGTGTCAAGTGCTCGTGTGGAAGATTGGGTGGGGCTCAGCTGTCATGTCACCACAGTCGAACAGCCTGCATCTACAAACCTCGACAGGGTGTACGAGAAGAAGGGAGACTGGAGTGGGGTACCAGATGGCTGCCCACTGAACTACACCCCAGCATTAGTCAGCACCTTCAGGAGAGAGGGTGGGGTTGGGGAGGAAGCAAACAAAAGTCATGTATATATGATCGATTAATAACCTCAGCCTAGCCCTTCTGGAAAACTCTGACTAGGGGAGGGGGTGTCGCAGCAAAAGGCCTTCTGACAGAGATGGGGTAATTCCACAATCCTGCACTCCCAGCGGGGAGCTGCACTCGTGTCTTAGCCCTAACTCCGACCCAAAGAGGCTACTATGTTGTAGACCTATATCTGACCCACACTCCCTCCGTGTGCAGCTCCCTATCGGGCACGCAGGAATTGTTATACTTCGCCTTGCATCTATATTTAGCAAAAACCTTAATTAAAATATTTTAAAGATCCGAGCTGCCAATTCGCTGTATCTTTCCACAATCGTAACTGCAAGAGATAAGTTGCTATTAACAGTTCGAGTCAAATGCAACCATTTGCTGCTTTATAAACAAATGTATACAATATTGAAATAGAATGTACAACACCTCACGGTCTCAGGCGACAGAAAATTAATGGAGAATCTTTCTAAACTGATGCAATTAATTCATAATCAGGCTGCCTGGTTTCCTGCGTCTCATAACTGCACAAGTCTACAGCTGCTGACAGCTCAGTCGAGGTTGCTTAGCTTTTACAAAAATAGTTTTTGTCACATTCAGTGATCTTTGGGCCACTGTCACTATACAAGCTGCTGAACACATTTTACCAGCTGAACTGCCACTGCCAGGACCTTGAAGCCCAATCAGGCAAATGCTGTATAACCAGGGGCGCCAAGGTACTTCCGCTATAGCAAGAAACACCATCACCTCCAAGTCACACACTATCCTGCCTTGGACGTATATCGTCATTCCTTCATCGTCGCTGGGTCAAAATCCTGGAACTCCCTACCTAACAGCACTTGGACTGCAGCAGTTCAATAAGAAGGCAGCCCACCACCACCTCCTCAAGGGCAACTAGGGATGGGCAATAAATGCCGGCCTTATTAGCAGCACCCACATCCCAAGAATGAATAAAAAAATATATAAATATCTATGCTAAAGCAGCTAACAGGTAGCTTAAATATAGATTCCCAGAATTTTGGCATCTGGTGTACAGGCTGTACTTTTATATGTATATAGCACTGGTCATTGTGGAGTTGGGAGCAGTGGGACTGTAAATGAAGTCACCTTGCTTGGAACATTCAGGATTTGATTTCTTCTTGATGCAAATAACTAGACAAGTAAATCATTGGGCATGGTTTTAGCATGGAGCCGGGAACCCAGCGTGTCCTTAGGTATTCGCGTGGGGAACCCGGAGGCCAAATGAGCACAACGAAATCTGCAATCCGGGTTTCCCATGCATCAGACAGCCAGATTGACAGGCTGGCTGCCTGTCGGAAGTGAAAGGAGTCGTGAATCGGAGCGGGGAGGGAGGAGGAAAAAAAGAGAGATAGACAAAGATAGATAGAGAGAGGTAGAGAGAGGGATAGATAGAGAGATCGACCGTGGGCCCTGCAATAAATCGGAGGGGTGGGGGGTCATGAACGACATCGGGTGGGCCTTGGAGAAGACCGAGGGGGATGGTGGGAGGTTGTCGGCCGATCGCGGGCGTCCAGTTGGCCAGGTGAGCTTGTTGAGCCTGGATGAAGCACTCCTGTTTCTCCGGGCCCAACAAGCAGTGCAATAAAGGCACTCACCTCATAGATCCAGCCCTGCCCGCCTGCTTTCACCTAATGCGAATCGGAAGCAATGGGAAACCCGAACATGAAAGGTTAAAGTTGTTTTATTTTTCTAATCACAAAAAATTATGTGCTTCAACTATCGTAATGAGGTACATTGCCCCTATTAGTATCGGCCCGCCGGCTTTAAATGGAGATGGGACTTCTGGGTTTCTGTTGCGCCTGCGCATCCAATGCGCCTCGGTTAAACCCAGAAGTGGTCCCACTCCAAAAACCAACCATTTTTACTGCCCACCTGCCTCCAACCCACCCATTCTTGGGGGTTAAAATTACCCCCATGGTGTCGATAGTCCGGTTATTCTGCATAGTCACAGAGAAGAGGCTGAAAGAAACGGAATTGGGGTCAGTCGTTGGGGTGTAACTATAGCAAACGATAAAACAAAAGTTACGTTGCAGCATGAGAAAGAAAGACTTGCATTTATACAGTGCCTTGTTATGACCTCAGGATGTCCCAAATGCGCGTAAAGCCAATTAAGTACTTTTGAACAGTAATCACTGTTGTAATGTAGGAAACACAGCAGCCAATTTGTGCACAGCAAGTATCACAAAGAGCAATGTGATAATGACCAGATAATCTGACTGCTAGGTGTTAGTTGAGGCATAAATATTGGCCAGGACACCACTCCTGTTCTTCTTCAAATAGTGCCATGGGGTCTTTTGCATCCATCTCAGTTTAACATCTCAACCAAAAGACAGTGCAGCACTCCCTCAGTATTACACTGGTCAGCCTCAATTATACACTCAAATCTCTGAAGTGAGACTTAAACCCACAAACTTTTGACACAAAGGCGAGAGTGCTACCCACTGAGCCACGGCTGACACAGCATGGAATCTGTAATCTCTGTACTAAGTACCAGGGAAAAAAATGCTTAGAGCTATTTTTAACCATAAAGTTAAGTAGAATTAAAAGGTTGTGATAGACACAATGAAAGCTCCAGAATATTGCAGCTCTGGACAAGTTAGAAATCGAGGCAAAGGGCATACCATGGGTTTGACCACTCCGGAAGGAACAACTATCTATGGCAACAAGACCCATATATGAATGCAGAGATAAGAAAGAACAATCTCAGCTGTTTTTGTACCTATTGCAAAGCCAAGGCTGAGCATTGGGTCACATACCGCAGATACAGAAGCAGCATAGCTTGAAAGTTTGTCACAGAGCAATGAAGAGGAGCGTCTTTCATTTTTAAGAGATGAACTCGGTATCGAGAACAGCATTCTGCTTGAGGGAGAACAAGCAATCATCTCAAACACATCAAGGGAGGATGTAATACATGTTATCATTCCATCCTACACTGAAAACAATTGTACGACAACAGCTGCAAGAGTCTCTACTGAGCAGAGGGCAAATGCAGAATTGAAAGATTACAATGAAAAACGGGATGTTTGTTGAACTATGGATATTAGGCAGGAGAAGGAGACAACCCTACCTCATGAAGTACTTGATCATCTGCAGTCAAAAGCTGAAGTCACCTCATTTGTCTTTGATACTAATGAGTATCTGCCCACTACCAATTACTGCTGCATTACTGGGAAACTGATCACCTGGATATCATCATGGTAAAAACTACAGGAATATCCAAAAGGTCAACTTACAAGATGTGCAAGGCCAGAAAACAACTTTTCAGATAATGATCTGCAGTTTACCACTGAAGAATTCAAAAACTTCCAGCTTCAAGCAGGTTACTTCAAGGTCAGTATATCCATAGAGTAATGGAACGAAAGGAGCAAAGTCTGTATTGAGGAAAGCAAAGGGTGGCAATGGCAGACCCCGACTTAGCAATGTTGGCCTATTGGAATATACCCACCAAGGAATGCAAAGTAGTCCATTGCAGATATCGATAAACAGGTACTAAGGGCTGCAGGGCTGGAGGAAGTTAACGAGATAGGGAGGGGTGAGGCCATGGAGGGATTTGAAAACAAAATTGAGTCATTGCCGGCCCGGGAGCCAATGTAGGTCAGTGAGCCCAGGGGAACTCTGCACTATTCCAATTCTGGCCTCTTGAGCATCCCCGATTTTCATCACTTGATCATTGGCGACCGTGTCTTCAGCTGTCTAGGCCCTAAGCTCTGGAATTCTCTCCCTAAACCTCTCCCCCTCTCTATCCGCCTTCAAGATGCTCCTTAAAACCTACTTTTTGGTCACTTGTCCGAACATCTCCTCGGTGTCAATTTTTGTCTGATTATGCTCCTGTGAAGTGCCTTGGAGCATTTACTACGTTAAAGGTGCGATAGAAGTGCAAGTTGTTGTTGTAATTACCGTACCTAAAATTGGTAATTTACCAAGAGTGATTGGGAGCTTCTGTTGGAAGTTTTCAAACTATAAGCAAAGATATACTTTTTTAAAAAATAGGCACACCAAAGATCTCCTGGGAGGGAGATGCAATAAGAGTGCTGTTGATGGGTCAAGAGAAAAAGTATAAGAAAGCAGAGGTCCAAAGCCAAGTAGACATTAGATCCTATAAGTCCTTACAGAAAGTGTATAGGTATTGAGGAGAAATCATCCCCATTTGAAGAAGACAAGAAAGAGTCGCAGATCTCACAATCCTCAGACATGAGGAGATGGAGCTCGGACGTCTACATCTCACAAGCATTGACACAACGACATGAATGAAAAGCCATACAAAGAGAACAGTCTACTCTCAATCATCAGCAAAGTGATGGAAGGTGTCGTCGACAGTGCTATCAAGCGGCACTTACTCACCAATAACCTGCTCACCAATGCTCAATTTGGGTTCCGCCAAGACCAGTCAGCTCCAGACCTCATTACAGTCTTGGTTCAAACATGGACAAAAGAGCTGAATTCCAGAGGTGAGGTGAGAGTGACTGCCCTTGACATCAAGGCAGCATTTGACCGAGTGTGGCACCAAGGAGCCCTAGTAAAATTGAAGTCAATGGGAACCAGGGGGAAAACTCTCCAGTGGCTGGAGTCATACCTAGCACAAAGGAAGATGGTAGTGGTTGTTGGAGGCCAAACATCTCAGCCCCAGGACATTGCTGCAGGAGTCCCTCAGGGCAGTGTCCTAGGCCCAACCATCTTCAGCTGCTTCATCAATGATCTTCCCTCCATCATAAGGTCAGAAATAGGGATGTTCGCTAATGATTGCACCGTGATCAGTTCCATTCGCAACCCCTCAGATAATGAAGCAGTCCGTGCCCGCATGCAGCAAGACCTGGACAACATCCAGGCTTGGGCTGTTAAGTGGCAAGTAACATTCGTGCCAGACAACTGCCAGGCAATGACCATCTCCAACAAAAGAAAGTCTAACCACCTCCTCTTGACATTCAACGGCATTACCATCGCCGAATCCCCCACCATCAACATCCTGGGGGTCACCATTGACCAGAAACTGAACTGGACCAGCCACATAAATACTGTGGCTACAAGAGCAGGTCAGAGGCTGGGTATTCTGTGGCGAGTGACTCACCTCCTGACTCCCCAAAACCTTTCCACCATCTACAAGGCACAAGTCAGGAGTGTGATGGAATACTCTTCACTTGCCTGGATGAGTGCAGCTCCAACAACACTCAAGAAGCTCGACACCATCCAGGACAAAGTAGCCCCCTTGATTGGCACCCCATCCACCACCCTAAACATTCACTCCCTTCACCACCGGCGCACTGTGGCTGCAGTGTGTACCATCCACAGGATGCACTGCAGTAACTCGCCAAGGCTTCTTCGACAGCACCTCCCAAACCCACAACCTCTACCACCTAGAAGGACAAGAGCAGCAGGCACATGGGAACAACACCACCTGCACGTTCCCCTCCAAGTCACACACCATCCCGACTTGGAAATATATCATCGCTGGGTCAAAATCCTGGAACTCCCTACCGAACAGCACTGTGGGAGAACCTTCACCACACGGACTGCAGCGGTTCAAGAAGGCAGCTCACCACCACCTTCTGAAGGGCAATTAAAGATGGGAAATAAATGCTGGCCTTGCCAGCGACGCCCACATCCCATGAACGAATAAGAAAAAGATATCTAACCCAGAACTGATGAAGAAATCAAGATCACAGGGAGATGTGAAAGGATCTGGAAGGAATGTTGAACGAACAGTTCAGCTGATGGATTTATTTACTCTGTGCATTCTTTATTTGATGATTCATTCCAAGCTAAGAGGATACAAAAAAAATTCTAGTAGACATTTGCAATTCATGTTAGACAAAGGGATTTAACTTAGTCATCCTGAACTTTTGGGGAAGAAAGGATATATCCAGGTGAATGGCTATGCTGAAGCAGCTAATATTTAGTTTCGGAATAGATTCCTGGAACATCAGCAGCTGGTGGCCCGGCTGAATAATTACATATACATTATATCTCACTGTTTTCATTCATATCGCGATGTCAATGCTTGTTGAGAGCTAGTCATTGAGAGCTGGGCACAGCGCCCAAGCCAGCAAAGCCTTTTCTGAATAGAGTGTTCTAGTTTGGAAAAAACAGCCAGTCTTCGTCTTGATGCTATAAAGAGGCAAAACATCACACAAGTGGCCACTCTTCACCTGTAAGTATAGACAGTGAGGTTCCTCAGGCTATTCAACAGTTGAGCCCAATCCTGTCCTTATCCGACATTCACGAGGCACACTCGAGGCAAGGGTCATTGGATAGTGATCAGAAACAAAAAAAGACTGGTATTCCAAAGCACTTTTCATGACCTCAAGACGTCCCAAAGCGCTTTACAGACAATGAAGTACTTTTGAAGTATAGTCACTGTTGTAATGTAGAAAACAAGGCAGCCAATTTACACATAGCAAGATCCCACAAACACATTCTAATGATGGGCAGGTCACATGGTTCTTCAATTAGCGAGGGAGCCATGAACAATCTGCACTGCATCAATCGGGTTCCAGGGCATCTAGCAAGTGGCTGCAGTCGGGGATTGAGGTAATGATTTAATATTTATCCTAGAGGAAAACTGATCCAGGACCAAAGAGACCAGAGAAATTCAGGCCCTGAGGCAAAACAGACCAGGTCTGCTCGCCCTGTGCACAGGGCAAGTGGGTCAGATCACCTCCTGGTGGGCTCACTCTTAGTTTAGCTAGATTTACCATCCACAAGGCTAGGGAGGGTAGATTCACATGGCAAGGTCCCTACAGTTGCTTGTCTATGTTTTGATCATTGATATATCCTTGGATGGCCCAGTATATTGCATTTGTTAAGATTACTATAAACCTTCTGACAGTGGGTATCATACGTTATTGAATGAAATGTCACTACTATAAATTCATCTCTTTTGGCGGCTTAACTTAGTTGGTAGCACTCTTCCACTTCGAGTCAGAAGGTTGTGGGATCAAGTCCAGAGACTTGAGCACATAATCTAGGCTCACACTCCAGTGCAGTACTGAGGGAGTGCTGTATTGTCAGAAGTTGAGCCTTTTGAATGAGACGTTAAACCGAGGCCCCACCTGCCCGTTCAGTTGGACACAAAAGATCCCACGGCACTATTTGAAGAGGAGCCAGGCAGTGCTCCACTTCTCCTTTGACTCCACTCACTTCCTTCAAATAAAAGGTGTCACTATGGGAAACTGTATGGGTCCTAGCTCCGCCTGCCTTTTTGTGGGATATGTGGAACACTCTTTGTTCCAGTCCTACTCAGGTCCCCTTCCCTCACCTCTTCTTCCGGTACATTGATGACTGTTTCGGTGCCACTTCCTGCTCTCGCCCCGAACTGGAAAATTTCATCAATTTTGCTTCCAATTTCCACCCTTCCCTCGCCTTCACGTGGTCCATCTCCAACTCTTCCCTTCCTCGACTTCTCAATCTCCATTTCTGGGGATAGGCTGTTAACCAATATCTATTATAAGCCCACTGACCCCCATAGCTACCTTGATTACACTTCCTCCCACCCCACTTCCTGTAAGGATTCTATTCCATTCTCCCAGTTTCTCCCGTGCCCGTTGCATCTGCCACCTTCCACATCATTCTTCCGATATGTCTTCCTTTTTCCTCAACCGAGGATTTCCCTCCGCTGTAGTTGACAGGGTCCTCGATTCCATTTCCCGCACTTCTGCCCGCACCCCTTTCCCTCCTAGAACCACGACAGAGACCCCCTTCCACCTTTCATCCCACCAGCCTCCACATTCAACGGATCATCCTCCCCCATTTCTGCCACCTCCAGCGCGATGTCACCACCAAACACAATCTTTCCTTCCCCTTCCCTCCCAGCATTCCAAAGGGACCACTCCCTCCGCAACACCCTGGTCCACTCTTCCATCGCCCCCAACACTCGCTCCCCTCCCCACGGCACCTTCCCGTGCGAATGCAGGAGATGTAAAACCTGCCCTTTTACCTCCTCCCTTCCCACCGTCCAGGGCCCCAAACACTCTTTCCAGGTGAAACAGCGGTTTACTTGTACTTCTTTCAATTTAGTAAACTGTATTCGCTGCTCACGATGCTTGGCCTCCTACACTGTTCCAATGAAGCTCACTGGAAGCTTGAGGAACAGCACCTCATCTTTCAATTAAGCACTATACACTTCTGGAGTCAACTCTGATTTCAATAACTTCAGATCATAAACACTGCTCCCATTTTCTCAGACGGTAGCTGCTGGTAATGGTTCCACTGTTGCCATTTACAGCTCCTCTGGACCCATCTTTTTTGTTTCTTTACTTGTCCCATTCCACCCTCTTTACCTTGCACCATCATCCCTTCAATCATTTAATCATTCCTGCCCTCCACCCGATCACAGGCCATCCCTTTTGTTCTTTCCTCCCCTCCTTCCCCACACCCCACCCCATCCCCCTTTTCCCTGGCTCTGTAATTTAAAACTGTTAAATCTTTACTTCTTCCAGTTCTGACGAAAGGTCTTTGACCTGAAACGTTAACTCTGTTTCTCTCTCCACAGATGCTGCCTGACCTGCTGGGTATTTCCAGCATTTTCTGTTTTTAGTTCTTGCATTCTGGCCAGCATTCATCCCTCAACCAATATCACTAAAACAGATTCACTGCTCATTAATCTCATTGCTGTTTGCGTGACCTTGCTGTGCACAAACTTACTGCCGCATTTGCCATAAAAGCAACAGCGACTGCCCTTCAAAGTAATTAATTGGCTGTGAAACACTACGGGACATCCTGACAACATGAAGGGCACTGTATAAACGCAAGTTCTTTCTTTCTAATGTCTACTTTTCACTTTGGACTGATTTCTCCAAGTCTTTCCCTCTAAATGTCTATAAAAGAATTAAACGCTTGTTAATTGTTCCAGTGGGAATTGGCTCTCTTCCAATTCCAATAATCAGTGGTCTGTTCAAAATGCACAACAGTCTGGACGGTCAGTGATGTCTCAACCAGGTTTCTAACCTCACACCAGGCCGCAGTCAGAAACGCTTTGCTTTCATGCAAGTTCCTGTTGTAAAATTAATACTTCTATTAAAAATAGCAACAGGATTTTTTTTGTCCCCAATTTCCTTCCTTTATCTTCCCACACCTCGAGGATCCTGCGTACAGTGGCATGAGCAGCAGCCCTGCGGTACCCCACCCAAGTACCTCGACAGTGAGGGGTCGATTCCAATGTCCACATATTGCAGATGTCCACATATTGCTCCTTCCATTGGGGGAGGGAGGGGGAGAAAAGAAAGTCCCTAGACTTTCGGATGAGACATTAAACTGATGAGGCCCCGTCTGCCCTGTCAGGTGGATGTAAAAGATCCTATGGCAATATTCAAAAAGAGCTGGGGAGTTCTCCCCGGTGTCCTGGACAATATTTATCCCTCAACCAACATAACTGGTCATGAGTCATTGCTGTTGTGGGATCTTGCTGTGCACAAATGGGCTGTTGCGTTTCCTACATTACAACAGTGACTACACTTCAAAAGTACTTCATTGGCTGTAAAGTGCTTTGGGACGTCCTGAAAATCGCTATATAAAATACTAGTCTTCCTTTTTTTTTAAGACCAAAGTCAACTCTATTGCACCCGACTCCACTCAACCCAAGGTTAACTAACTTAGAACATGCGAGGGATTAAACCTGGGAGCTTACTGTTTGTTATACTTCAGTACCAGATCTCCTCATGAGCTTTTGGTATCACTGTGAATTAACCAAAATGTGGCTGTAGCTGATTTCCCCTCTCCCGTGCCCAGGGGCACAGAAACTATTCTGGTGCCCTTCCTGGCGTCAGCCCCACTGAGATCAGTACGCTCAGCATAGGCCCAGAATGTAATCTTGGACTTCCTGGTCCACTTGGTTCACCAGCCTGTGCCTTTACCCACTGAGCATGAGGGGGTGGGGCTTCACATTGTATCAGTTAAATAGGTAACCAGTTTTTAAACCAAACATTAACGTTTGAAGTCATCTTCATGGTTAAATAGGTTTCAGTAACTTGCGTGGTAACCAAGTGGCACCACCCTAAATCAGCCGTAGCTCAGATTACAGACACAATGTAATAAAGTAAGTAGAGCAAGGAGCAAAGACTGAAAGACACATTGGAAGGAAGCACTTACTTAAGTCAGCAGCCTCTGTGGTACAGGATCTAACTGGCAGACAGATCACGTGTGGGCTATTATATCGTGCAAATACCAGCTGGCTTGACAATAAGCCAAATGAATCAGTAAATCAGATTGGCCCAGAAATGACGGAGTGAATTTTCTCCCCTCCATTCCCAAAGGCATTGATTCTTGCTCGAGTGCGGTTCAACTGGCACTTGAAGGATGGGCCTTCGGTCAAGGTATCACGTGCGGCCCCAGAAACAGACTGTTGGCAAGCAAGTTTGCTTAAAGGCAAAGAGCAAACAGCATCATAGCTGACCTTGATCCTATCCTCACCCGACATCTACACACGTGCTCTTTCCAAGTAAGTCGATAATGAGGAGAGAGAACATTGGCTGATTTTTTTGTTGCTCCTCTCACTCCTAGCCAATTGTAGAACTCAATCAATCCAGCAACAGGCCACGGATCAATCTGGGGCATTCCTGGTCTGTGTGACTCTTATTTTTCTGGGATTAATTGAGCCATTGAAGAGGGGCTAGCAACAGATTTACATTTAGAATGGTTAGTATGGGACGGCCCACTCTCTGGTACCAGTACCTACCAATACCTGACACGCCATTAATGCGGCAGAGGCAATTTGTGTTCTTACACCGCTTAGCAAAACATGCTACTTTTCACACAAGGCACAACCATGGTCTTGCACTCTGCTAGACATCTTTAGGCTGTAATGAGGCTCATCTATACACACCAGACTCTGCAAGTCTGTGTAGCTACAATGTCATTTTACTGCACGTTAGCTTTCAAATACATACACAGGAACTCCTTCTGCACTGAGTTGCAAGAACTGGTTGTACCCAATTACTACTCGTTGATAACTTATTTAGCTCCAAGGCTGCACAGAAACATCCCAGAACGGAGTGTTCTAGGCATTACAGAATTATACCAATAATCCATAAACAGGCCTGAAGCCCATTACTGGTCATTAGCTACCAAACACCAGGATCCATTAATCAGTCATTATGAGGAATAATCTCTCGATACCTGGATAAACTGATTCACTTCACTGTAAGAACATTGCCATAGTGCTTGAAGATGTAGCTATCGATTGACGTTTTTATCATTTTTTTCTGCATCGCAGGCTTCTTTCAACGAAAGGAACAGTTATACAGAATCAGTGTTCTTCATCATTAGACACTGAAGAAGGCAGTGGCAGAGCTAGGTTTGGCCAACTGGGAGCTTTGAACTCAAGATTTGGCCGACTTGACAGGAAGGGGTCCGAGCGTGTAACCGGGGAATGCCGACATACCTGGTCTGAAGACCAAGCCGGAATCCGCACAGACTTGCAGGTGAAACACAGGTGACAAGAGGTTCCTGGGAGCAAAATGGAGCCGGTCCTCCAGAGATGTGTTGGCTGACCTCAAAATGATGGTGATTGGAGAGGTCATGACCCCCACCGCCACCCACCCCCTTCCTTCCTTGTTTGAAGCCACAAAACAAACCAAATGTTGATAGACATGCACTTACAACCAGGGGGGAGGTACCAAGCGCAAAAGCAGAGGAGGAACAGAGGTGCCCTCTGTATAGTATACAGTGATTAGGAGCCATTAATTTAAGAGATTATAAAATAATTTTTGATCATTTACTAATCAATTCAACATAAACTAATACTCCATCCAGTGCAGTGCGAAGCGACACAGAGCAGGACGGCCCAGTCCGTGCCGAATTAGCTGATCTCGACCAAGCAGCAGTTGCTTTCAGCACCTTTGCGCTGGGGGAGTGGGATGTGGGGGAAGGGAGGGAGGGGGCGGGGGCACGCGGGGGGTGGGGGAGAAAGAGAAATTGAAAGTGAAAAAAAAAGTCAGCGTTCGGCTCCTGACCATCATCCGGCGATGCCTGTTGGCAAACGTACATGTAGCTCAGCTGTGGAGCCCACTATAGCCAAATAGCCAGCTGACACTGAGCGTTCAGGCTCACATGTAGCCACTTTGACAAGGAGGGTTGATGGCACCCGTGAAACTACCGCAAGCGAAGAGTGAGCACTTTCAGGAGTGGGAGGAGGAGGAGGAGGGAATTGGCAAAACGAGCATAGAAACTGGAAAAAACAGCCACGTAGAACCGGAGTACGGAGTGGATCTTCGGGTTACGTTCGCACACAACAACAACTACTTGCATTTATATAGCGCCTTTAACATGGTAAAACATCCCAAGACGCCTCATAGGAGCGTCAGCAGACAAAAATTGACACCGAGCCACGTAAGGTGACACTAGGAGGAGTGTCCGAAAGCTTGGTCAAAGAGGTAGGTTTTAAGGAGCATCTTAAAAAGGAGAGAGAAGTGGAGAGATTTAGGGAGAGAAGTCCAGAGCTTAGGGCCTAGGCAGCTGAAGGCACGGCCGCCAATGGTGGGGCGAAGCAAATCGGGGATGCGCAAGAGGCCAGAATTGGAGGAACCGCAGAGATCCCGGAGGGCTGTAAGGCTGGAGGAGGTTACAATGATAGGGAGGGGTGAGGCCATGGAGGGATCTGAACAGCAATGGGTAATTGACCACTAAACAGCCATTTGAAAAGCAGCAGCTGAAGGCATTGGCTGAAAACATGTTCTACTGTATGAAGTTACTGCTTCAGTCTGAGTCTCCATTTATCTTATTCCCATTAACAGCAGGAATTCCCATTACTTTCAATAGGACTGTCTGGCAGTCAGACAGCCTTGATTCATATGCGACAGGCTGCCATGGTACCTCCCGATGTGGGCACCGGTGACTGAAAAGCCAATTAAGAGGGTTGTGCGATTGAGCAACCCCCCCCCCCGGAAACTGAACAAGGTTCTCGCACCAAGCCACACCCACATGCCCCGCCATCCCATCCCATAATAGTTACAGTTTGTGGACACAGGCTGTCAATGTCAGCACACACTGAAAAGCATTTCAAACATTTATTTCAAAATTCCACGGTTTACAGGGATCCAAAAGCCGTGCAGATTTTTCACTGGCCTGGTACAGATTTTCTCAGCAGCTAATATGGCAGCTGGTGATAGTGCCAGTCTGGACCGTGCCAGTCTGGAACGCCCTATTCTACAATGGATAATGCATTCGTCAAATGAGCTGTTGGAGGGCCAGCTGGAAGCATTTATATTAGTTCAGTGATGGGACACTCCACTTTCTGATCACTCCATTACAAGGCACTGCAGGAACACAGTCTGCTGGACAAACCACGACAAAGCTAATTCAGACTGGATGGGTTGTCAAAATCACACTCCGGGTGCATTTGCATTGCAACTTTACAGTCATCACAAGGCCATTTCTCATGCCTGGCCTGTTACCCTCTTACCAACACTATCCTCATTCACCAGCCTCCTACCCCAGCAGTACAACCACGGAATAATTTTATTCTATTCCTTTAAACTCTAATTCCCTGCCCCCCCCCCCCCCAAAAAATATTCACCACTCTCTGTTGGGAAGGAAAGTGGAGAGGAGGGAAGGTTTAGAATCATAGGAGTTTACAGCATCGAACGGGGCCATTCAGCCCACTCTGTGCCAACTCTTTGCTAGAGCGAAGTAAAACTAATCTCATTGTCCTACTCTCTCCGCTTGGCCCTGTATCTTCCTCGGCTTCAAATATTTATCCAATTCTCCCTTAAAAGATGCAATCGTCTCTGCCTCAACTACTCCCTGTAGCAAAGCATTCCATGCTCCAACAACCCTCCACATATGGAAATTTCTCCTAACCTCTCCTTGCGCTCAGTGACAATTTTTAAATTAATGGCCCCCATCGCATGGATTCCCCAGAGGAAATAGTCTTTTCCTATGCACTCTTTAAAAAAAAACTTCATAATCTTATAGAAGTTACAACATGGAAACAGGCCCTTCGGCCCAACATGTCCATGTCGCCCAGTTTATACCACTAAGCTAGTCCCAATTGCCTGCACTTGGCCCATATCCCTCGATACCCATCTTCCCCATGTAACTGTCCAAAATAGAATCTTTACTGTGCGCAAGTTGGCTGCTGAGTTTCCTACATTACAACAGACTTCATTGTCTGTAAAGCACTTTGGGATGTTCTTAAAAAGCTCTATTAAACCTCATCTTAGCCTTCACTGCTCCACTGGAAATAGTCTCATTACAAGAAAGAAAAGAAATTAAGACTTGCACTTATATCGCACCTTTCACGACTTCCCAAAGCGCTTTACAGCCAATGAAGTATCTCAAATATCTCCTCATAAGGAAAGTTTCTCATGCTTGGTATCACCGTGGTGAATCAATGCTGTACACTCAATGTTTCAATGTCCTTTCTATAATGGGACAATTTATTAACTGTGGCCTAAATAATGTTTTGTACAAATGTATAATTACTTCATTACCCTTGCACTTTATGCCCCTAATTATAAAACTGAACATTCTATTGGCCCTTTTATGGCTTTATCCAACTGCACTCACACTTTCAGAGAGTGACGTATTTGAACTCTGAGATCTCTCAATTTATCCACACCCTTCAGTGTCTTTCCATTAAGTGTATACTCCTGTTCCTTGCTTTTCCTTCCAAATTGTATCCCTTCACACATCCAAATTAAGGTTCATCAGCCAACTGTCTTCCCATTCCACTAACCAGTCTATGTCCTCCTGAAGTCTTTTATAGTCCATCTCGCTGTTTGCGCAATCACTAACATTCAAGATTGTGTTCCCTATGCCCAAGTCCAAATCATGTATATGTACCAAGAGCAAAAGAGGACACAACACTTAACACTCCCCATCCAAGTAACACACATTTACCCTGACTCTTTCCGTCTCTCAGGTGAGACAGCCCCTCAATACACTGTGGACCCATGATGGTCCACATATCGCACTCCACACACATCACAAGTGTTCCCTGCACTGCCATTCTTCTGTGTCTAACTTTAAAAATATAGACAGTGTTAGCCTGAACTCTCACTAGCACCAAACTCACAAGAATCGAACTCTGCTAACTCAATTCACACAAGTATTAATTATAGAAAAAAAAGACTCTTGCTGAACTCCCTCTGGCTTCTCACAGATTCTTCTAATCTCTAGCCAACCTGGTGTGAACAAGCGTGACAAGAATGCCTTGTTTTGGCACCCTGGTTGTTTGTTCACACACTTCCCTTGGAGAGAATAGTGTGAAGTAGTGGAAGAATCCGCAGGCTGATTAACAGTCTGACAGGCCAATGTGAAGGCTCCTTTCGTGGCTATGGTTTCATAGACACTGCCAGTAGCTGGTGTCAAAGCTGCATTGGAAGAAAACTGCCAATGGGTCACCTGCCCACCCACCACGCCAGTAAATATTCTAGCTTCAAACTCTGAACAGCCAGACTAATGAGGTTGTGCTTCAGGGAGCAGTCTGTTTAGTAACAGCAAGGGTGGGAGCTGACAGATTGTGGATTCAAAGAGCAGAACCGATAACAGAACACTCACAGAACAATAAAAATGCCTGTTTATGTGAATATATGACATTGAGATAACTCAAAAGACACTCCTTTCTACTACCATCACCCTGGCAATGCACTAATTCATAAAGCTATCCTCATTAGCATGGTGTGTCAGTTGTGGCTCAGATGGTAGCATTCTTGCCTCTGAGTCAGAAGGTTGTGGGCTCAAGCTCCACTCAGAGACTTGAGCACATAATCCAGGCTGACACTCTAGTGCAGTACTGAGGGAGTGCTGCACTGTCAGAGGTGCCGTCTTTCGGATGAGATGCTAAACTGAGGCCCCATCTGCCCTCTCAGGTGGACGCAAATATCCCATGGCACTATTCAAAGAAGAGCAGGGGAGTTCTTCCCAGTGTCCTGGCCAATAGTTATTCCTTAACCAACATCACTAAAAAAAAAACAGATTATCTGGTCATTATCACATTGCTGTTTGTGGGACCTTACTGTGCGCAAGTTGGCTGCTGAGTTTCCTACATTACAACAGACTTCATTGTCTGTAAAGCACTTTGGGATGTTCGGAGGCCACGAGAGACGCTATATAAATGCACGGTCTTTCTTTCTTGATTGGGGGAAGGGGTCAAGAGAAGATAAGCAGGGTTTCTCTGGGAATGAGGTGCCTCCAAAATGACACGCCTAGTGATGGACACTTGGAACCAATTCAGCTCTCCGCGGCAGAGATTGTATAATCCGTCACCAAAGGCAGGTAGGACAGAAAAGCTCCAAGTTATTGATGACGATTGCCCAGCCAGTCTCGCTCACTAATAGAACCTAAAGGGTAGACCGGTCACTAGAGGCCAGGATTCTTCCCACTCACTCCAGATAATCCTGGAGATCAAAGCCTCTAATGGGTGTGATGGTCAAAGATGGCCAAGCAGTCGTAAGCTGATCAGTGACCTACTCTATTGTGAGGTTTGGCTGGTTAGCCAACACTACCCATGTGCACCCTGGGCTCTGCCAACCCACACTTAATCTCTCTTGACTCATGCGAGTGGGACGTGGCCCTATAGGAAACCACAGACACTTACAGCACAGAACAAGGCTATATGGCCCATCGTGTCTGTGCCAGCTCTTTGCTACAGCAATCCAAAACTAACCCCCAATGCTCTGCTCTCTCCCCATGGCCCTGTATCTTCCTTTGCTTCAAATGTTTATCCACTTTTCTGCTAACTTCTTTCCCAATTTGACAACTTTTAACTGATGAGCCCTGGTTACCGACTCCCCAACCAGTGGAAATAATCATTCCTTATTTATTCTACGGAATGTTGGCCTTTATCTCAAGAAGGCTGGAATTCAAAAGTGAGGAAGTTGATACTTCATTTGTACAGAGCCTTGGTCAGACCCCACCTGGAGTATTGCGTTCAGTTTTGGGCACCGCATCTCAGGAAGGATATATTGGTCTTGGAAGGGGTGCAGCGCAGATTTATTAGAATTATACCAGGGTTTAAATGGTTAAATTATGAGGACAGGTTGCATAAACTTGGCTTCTAATCCCGTGAGTTTAGAAGATTGAGGGGTGAGCTAATCAAGGTCTTTAAAATGATAAATGGATTCGATACGGTAGACACGGAAACTATTTCCTCTGGTCAGGGAATT
Source organism: Heptranchias perlo (assembly GCF_035084215.1). Classification (NCBI taxonomy): domain Eukaryota; kingdom Metazoa; phylum Chordata; class Chondrichthyes; order Hexanchiformes; family Hexanchidae; genus Heptranchias; species Heptranchias perlo. The sequence continues at coordinate 61,835,795 of NC_090337.1, read as the reverse complement.
AAGAACAAGGGGACTTATCTTATAATTAGAGCTAGGCCATTTAAGAGAGACATCTGAAAGCCTCTTTTCACACAATAGGGTGGTGGAAATCTGGAACTCTCTCTCCCCAAAAGGCTTTGGATCCTGGGTCAGTTGAAGCTTTCAAGACTGAGAGTGATAGATTTTTGTTAGGTAAGGGTATCAAAGGATATGGAGCAAAGGTCGATAAATGGAGTTGAGGTACAGATCAGCCATGATCCACCAAAATGGAGGAACAGGCTCATGGGGCCAAATGGCCTACTCTTGTACCTACGGTCCTATCAGGATTACACCCTCCTAAGCAAACAGAAATCCTATAAGTAGATGTAGATTCCTCAGTAGCTTAATTAGAGACTCAAATATAATGGCACATTTCTGCATCTGTCAGGCATCCAGTTAAGAAAAGTACTATCGGTGGGATCCACTTGCAACTTCTGAGGACGTAAAGCCGCCCTCCCGAAAAAATGGTCTCCTCGTCTCCACGAGAGGGGTACAGCTCCATGGGTGATAATGTCCTCCAATACCTCACCCAAGCAGCCATTCATTTGTGCTCTTAAGACAGTGAATGTTTATGGGCTATTCAACTACAGCAGGCATCACCGCTCAGCCCGCTCTGGTCCTCACCCGACAGGTACACTGTGGCTGATTTTCTCTTGCTTCCCAGCTGCAAGGACGCCGCGATTAACTGCACTTCAGCCTACTGCTTCCCTGGCCAAAGGCAGCTAAGTCAATGCAGACCGGGTTCAGACTCGAGGCGCCTTCTGTGGGGACGCCTTTCCTCTGCTCACAGCACCTAGCAGCTTCACAAACTTAAAAGCAGAAAGATTTCCGTTGTTTGGCAACTCTGACAAAACGGGAACTGCATATTTTTTTTTGGAAAATGTTTATGATTCCTGACCAGAGGAAATCCTTTTGTTTACGATGTCACTGCACCTGATGACCAGGGAAGCTCATCCCCACCAGTGTGAACGGGTTAGTATTACACCTGGGTTAGTATTATCTAAATAGGCAGAAACTCAAACATCCTCACAACAACTAAACAAACTACCGCTGATATTTTCACAAACAACAGAAAGGATCGGATCTAAATTCCTGAGGACATAGAACTTTCAGTTAACTAACCTTCCAAGGACAGATTCGCCCAATGGATGTTGGACAAAGGTATCTGGCCAGGTTTATAAAACTCAGGTATGCATAATGACACAGTGTCATCAGTCAAATCTAGTGACTGGTTTTACAAATGGACCAACAATGGAGCGATAGTTGTTTTAAGAACATTGTGTTATGAGGTGTAACCCCAATGTACACGGTGCCCGATGAAGCTTTACACTGCGGCAGGTGCAATACGACGAGACTTTACACTGCAGAAAGTACAGTGCGACGAGGCTGTGCACCGCGGCAGGCGCAGCGCGACGAGGCTTTTACACCGTGGCAGGTGCAGTACAAGGCTTCACACTGCAGCAGGTACAGTACAACAAGGCTTTACACCACAGCATGTACGGTGTCTGCAGCACTAAGAACTTGTAGTGGTTGCTAACTTGGCAGAATTCGAGCAGGGAGTTTCCAGAGAATGTCCGCCTGGAAATCCGATCTTAAATACCTACAAAACCTTAAGGGAACAAATGTACAATTTTCATTAAAAAAAAATTGACAGAATCACAAAATTCAATCCCAGAATTTCCATGCAATAACTGACCATTTGCTCAGTCACAATTGTAAACAGATAGAATCATGGATTATGGTCACCAAAACACAGGCAAAAATCCTGGAATTCCATCTAATAGAAATGGAATTTGTCTCAGGCCTCATAATTCGACAGACCTACCCATGAACTCTTCAAGGTTTTCCAAAACCTTGCTCTGAGTGCTGTCACCTGTTGGTTTACTGCCACGCAGACCACAGAGAGTCCTTGAATGCAGCTGTGTTGCTGTGAACAGGCACCGAGGGAGGGGAACTGTGGTCAGCGAGAGGGAGTCTTCTCCAAACTGCAATAATTCCACTTCTAGCCTTAGCTCAGTTGGTAGCTCTCTTGTTTCAGAGTCATAAGGTTGTGGGTTCCTGTCCCATGCCAGATATGTGAGCACATAATCTAGGCTGAGGAAGTCTTTTGCATGAGACATTAAACCTGCCCTCTCAGGTGGATGTAAAAGATCCCATGGCACTATTCTAAGAAGAGCAGCGGAGTTTCCCCCTGGTATCCTGTCCAATATTTATCCCTCAGCCAACAGGACTAAAAACAGGTTATCTGGTCATTTTATCAAGGTTTGTGGGATCTTGCTGTGCGCAAATTTGCTGCCGTGTTTCCTACATTACAACAGTGACTACTCTTCAAAAGAACTTCATCGGCTGCAAAGTGTTTTGGGACATCTTGAGGTGGTGAAAGGCGCTATATAAATGCAAGTCCTTTCTGCTTTCTTTGACTCTGCGTTTGATTTTTTTTCTTGTGCTACCATGAAGCGCCTCGGGCCATTCTGCTGTGTTATAGGCACCGTATAACAGCAAGATATTATTGACAGATCGGCAATAAAAATTAATTTAAAAAGAGGGATGAATAGCCCTAAGTAGCCCCATAAAAATGAGAGAAATGTATCCAAACACCCCATAAAATTATGTTGAAAATTTCAGGACTAGAGAGATGTTTAAGCCCATGGAATGGGACTGATTTTGGAGAGTTTACATAGTGTGAATTGAAAAGAGAAACAAAGCAAATTTGGGGGCAATTAAATTCATCTAGGGCAAAGGGGGGGCACCACATGATGGCTTCATCGAGGGGGGGCACCACGTGATGGCTTCATCGAGGGGGGGCACCACGTGATGGCTTCATCGAGGGGGGGGGCACCACGTGATGGCTTCATCGAGGGGGGGCACCACGTGATGGCTTCATCGAGGGGGGGCACCACATGATGGCTTCATCGAGGGGGGGGCATCACATGATGGCTTCATCGAGGGGGGGGCATCACATGATGGCTTCATCGAGGGGGGGGCATCACATGATGGCTTCATCGAGGGGGGGGCACCACATGATGGCTTCATCGAGGGGGGGGCATCACATGATGGCTTCATCGAGGGGGGGGCACCACATGGTGGCTTCATCGAGGGGGGGGCACCACATGATGGCTTCATCGAGGGGGGGCACCACATGATGGCTTCATCGAGGGGGGGGCATCACATGATGGCTTCATCGAGGGGGGGGCACCACATGATGGCTTCATCGAGGGGGGGGGGGCACCACATGGTGGCTCCATCGAGGGGGGGGGGGGCACCACATGGTGGCTCCATCGAGGGGGGGGGGGGCACCACATGGTGGCTCCATCGAGGGGGGGGGGCACCACATGGTGGCTCCATCGAGGGGGGGGGCACCACATGGTGGCTCCATCGAGGGGGGGGGGCACCACATGGTGGCTCCATCGAGGGGGGGGGGCACCACATGGTGGCTCCATCGAGGGGGGGGGCACCACATGGTGGCTCCATCGAGGGGGGGGGGCACCACATGGTGGCTCCATCGAGGGGGGGGGGCACCACATGGTGGCTCCATCGAGGGGGGGGGGCACCACATGGTGGCTCCATCGAGGGGGGGGGGCACCACATGGTGGCTCCATCGAGGGGGGGGGCACCACATGGTGGCTCCATCGAGGGGGGGGGGCACCACATGGTGGCTCCATCGAGGGGGGGGGGCACCACATGGTGGCTCCATCGAGGGGGGGGGGCACCACATGGTGGCTCCATCGAGGGGGGGGGGCACCACATGGTGGCTCCATCGAGGGGGGGGGGCACCACATGGTGGCTCCATCGAGGGGGGGGGGGGCACCACATGGTGGCTCCATCGAGGGGGGGGGGCACCACATGGTGGCTCCATCGAGGGGGGGGGGCACCACATGGTGGCTCCATCGAGGGGGGGGGGCACCACATGGTGGCTTCATCGAGTGGGGGGGGGGGCACCACATGATGGCTTCATCGAGGGGGGGGGGGGCACCACATGATGGCTCCATCGAGGGGGGGGGCACCACATGGTGGCTCCATCGAGGGGGGGGGGCACCACATGATGGCTTCATCGAGGGGGGGGGGGGCACCACATGGTGGCTTCATCGAGGGGGGGGGGGGGGGCACCACATGATGGCTTCATCGAGGGGGGGGGGGGGCACCACATGATGGCTTCATCGAGGGGGGGGGGGGGCACCACATGATGGCTTCATCGAGGGGGGGGGGGGGCACCACATGATGGCTTCATCGAGGGGGGGGGGGGGCACCACATGATGGCTTCATCGAGTGGGGGGGGGGGCACCACATGATAGCTTCATCGAGGTGGGGGGGGGGCACCAGGTCACAATGGCATAATTCAATGGCAGGCACCGAGTGAAAGCGGCTTCATCTGGGGCAGGCACCAATTAACAACATCTTCTCTGGTGGGAAGAGTGAGATGTTAACCTGAGGCCCCATCTGTCTTGTCAAGTGGAAGTAAAAGATCCCAGGGCACAATTTGAAGAATTGCAGAGGGATGTCTCCAGGTGTCCTGGCCAATATTTTATCCCTCAACCAAACTCACGAAAACCAGGTTATCTGGTCCAATATCTCACTGCTGCTTGTGGGAGCTTGCTGTGCTCAAATTGGCTGACTTACAACAGCGACTACACTTCAAAAGCACTTCAGAGGCTGTAAACACCTTGGGACATCCTGAGGTTGTGAAAGATGCTATATAAATGAAAGTTACCCACAATTTACCAATTTGCGCAGCCAACGACTGCCCCCCCCGCCCCCACCATACACACCCTTCCAGTGGGAACCCAGAAAACTCCCCCTGAATGTTTGCAGACTATTAGACTATAGGAGGCATCGCGGCCAATGTCCTGTTCTCACTCAGTGTCCAGAGTAAGGGCTTCCAGCAAGCATCACTGGATTGCGAGCCAGAGCAGGAGCCCGAGCCCCTCATTCCCGCTACCTTCTCCCACACTCCAGCTGCACCACTGTGTCCCCACAATTACTCCAGCTACATTTATCCTTGTACACGTCAAACTTTAAATATACCGGGGAGAAACAATAAATACGACAGCTGGGACCATATTCAAGGCTCAAACTCTTGGGTTTGGATAACTATAAGAAACGCATGAACTTCACCCTCGCTGTTCCTGACACTCCGAGTCCCTGGCACAGAACCCAGCCCGCAATGCTCTCACTGCTGAACAGAACAGTCCCACCGCCTTAATGTAGCCACAGATTCAATATACAGGTATTCAAAATTATGAGGGGTTTTGATAGAGTGAATAGGGAGAAACGGTTTCCAGTGGCGGGTGGGTCAGTAACCAGAGGACACGGATTTCAGATAATTGGCGAAAGAATCAGAGTAGGGGGGGGGATGAGGAGAATATTTTTAATGCAGTGAGTTGTTATGATCTGGAATGCACTGCCTGAAAGGGTGGTGGAAGCAGATTCAATAGTAACTTTCAAAAGGGAATGGGATAAATACTAGAAAAGTAAAAATTTTGCAGGGCTACGGGGAAAAGGCAGGGGAGTGGGAATAACCGGACAGCTCTTTCAAAGAGCCGGCACAGGCACGATGGGCCGAATGGTGCTGTAAGATTCTACGATTCATTGAAACAGTTGGGTCCAGGACAATCTAACTCGCAACCAGTGTGTCAATGAAAATGAGATTTAAGATGGTTCTGGGGTTAAAGAAAAACACTTTTTAAAGCATTGGAGGAATGTTCTAGGCTATTTAGGTGTCCAATAACACGGAAACATTTCCCCAGTAGACGTCAGGAGAGGCAAAGGCCGCCAATCACATAGCGAGTAAGAGGAGGGTGTGCTGGCAGATCCTGATAAGACTGAACGCTTAACTCACCTCAAAAGTACTGCAGCAGGAAAATATATTTTTTCAAAACTTGACACCTGACCGCACGGGTTAATGCACGGTGAAACTAAGCCACACCAACTCGGAAGGCCCAAGGCTCCATCTTCAGTCTGTGCGGAGTTAGCTGATCTCAGCCACTGTAATCGATCCCCGAGTTTGGGGGGGGGGTGGGGGTGGAGAAGATTCAGGCAAGGGGTCCTGCTCCTGATTGATATCCAGCGCCCCCTGCTGGGAAGTGTGCAGACATCAATAATGACAGCATCAGGCTCAGCTGTGAAGCTCCCAGTGGTCGAACAGCCTGCCGACATTCGCAGTCTAGCCCCAGGCCCAAAGAATGGCCACGTGGGTGAGGTGCCAGTGCCCATAGCAACATGCCCCAGCAACAATCAGTACCATCAGAAGAGGAGAAAAAGATTATGGAGCAGGGGGAGCTGGAAATCGCTCCAATCTTCAGTGAGGCGGGAGAGTTGCATTGTGTAAATCATGCGCCAACTTGTGTTTGCTTTGCCACATGCAGATGGTAAAGTTCAGGCCTTTCCCTTTAATTCCCACACACCTAACTGTACATACAACAACAATTTGCATTTATATAGCACCTATAATGCAGTAAAACATCCCAAAACACTTCACAGGAACGTAATCAAACAAAATTTGACACCGAGCCACAGTCAGAACCTAGCGGAATCAGAGCAAAGACATCCACTCCTGGCGATGTAAAGTCGCGCCTAAAGAAAACTGAAATGTCCAATAATTTAAATTAAGCAACACAATGGGGATTTAGTACTAAAAAAATTGATTTTCAGCACATTTGAATTGACTGGCTTTGAATTAAGAGTTTATGTTTAGAAACGTAGAAATCAGTGTCATACTCTGATATCAGCAACATAGATAAACTCAATACTCTGCGTTTGACCACATTCAAAATTAGAACCTGGGCCACATACAAAATACTTATTGTCAGATTGCAAGTTACTCACTCCCTCGCTCCATCCCCCGCCTCCCCACTCACCCCCCCCCCCCACCACCACATTCTCCCCATCTCCCTTCTCTCCTCTCCCCTTCGCTCCCTATCACTACCCCCTCTCCTCTCTCTCACCTCCCTGCCCCTTCCCTCTTCTCCTCCTCTTCCCTTCTCTCCTCCTAACCCCTCTGCTCTCATCCCCCTTCCCCCTCTCCACCCACCCCCTCCCCTCCCCTCGTCCCCACCTCCTCCCTCCCCTCGTCCCCACCCCCTTCCCTCCTCTCATCCCCACTCTTTCCCTCTTCCTCACCCCCTTCCCTCCCCTCGTCCCCACCCCCTTCCCTCCTCTCATCCCCACTCTTTCCCTCCTCCCCACCCCTTCCCTCCTCTCGTCTCGTTCCCACCCCTTCTCTTATCTCCTCGTCTCCAACCCCTTCCCTCCTCTCCTCGTCCCCCACCCCTTCCCTCCTCTCCTCGTCTCCACCCCTTCCCTCCTCTCCTCGTCCCCAACCCCTTCCCTCCTCTCCTCGTCCCCAACCCCTTCCCTCCTCTCCTCGTCCCCAACCCCTTCCCTCCTCTCCCCCCACCCCTTCCCTCCTCGTCCCCCACCCCTTCCCTCCTCGTCCCCCACCCCTTCCCTCCTCGTCCCCCACCCCTTCCCTCCTCTCCTCTCCCTCCTGGAATCTACACTGCGAGACTGACAGTGGCACACTTACAAATTACAGAATAAAAGGGCTTGGGATAAATTGAAGTGAGTGCAACTCTCGCCTGCAATAACTTGTGTAAAAAGATGTGACAGTCTGTCTCGGCGGACACTGTCAACCACTGACTTCATCACTTGGCTGGCTGGGGTCACACGTTTTGCCCCAATTAGCCCCCTGCTCCCCACTCTGTCAGTTTCACCAGTTGTGCAAGGAGAAATCTGCGGGAAAACAGGTAGGAAACTTACACCTCAGGAAGATAAGAGGTTATTTTGCAAAAAAAAAATCCGCAACTGTACCGAATGCAAAACCGCGATTTTGCAAACCTTTTTTTTTTAAGAAATGCAATTGGAATATTTTAAATGCTGAAATTTAGTTTGCAAACAAAAATTAAAAATGCAATAAATAGCAAGTGTGATATATGCAGAGTTTTTTTTTTTAAAAAAACAGTGTCTTTAAAATGTTTTTGGGGATTATTTTTTTCTTTCAAACTAACCTGTCCCGGGAAAGTCCGGCACGAACTTCAATGGTCCGATCTGACGGAGCTGGAAAGCGGTACGCACTTCATGGCAACTTGGGCTCCTCAGGTGGACCCCACTAAAGCAACTGAGTAAGAACAGTAGAAGCAAGACACGCTTCGGGTTCATTTCCATATCGCAGGTACCAAGGATATATACACACACTAGACACTAATTCCCGTCTCCTCCACCGAGAGACACTCAAATTTCCCTCCCTTCCAAGTAAAAGAAAGTTTCCCCCCCCCCACCCCTCCTCCTCCTCCTTTTGCAAAACTTCTGAAAGTTTAGCGCATCTTCCTTGAGAGGCGGAAAGCTGCACAGTCTGGGGGTCTCCCGGCTGGTATCCTTTCTTGAAATCTTGCTCGTCCTGCTTTGGGAAAGGTCTGGACGTATTGGCCAGTTGTGACTGGAGTACAGCTCCACTTGCCTGTGCCGTGTCCTCACAGCTCGGTGCTCGGGCTCCCCGCAGCAGCTCAGCCCATTGGCTCTCTATTCTTAGCCCTGACACTCTTGTGAAGCCTCCTTTAAAGCACCACCGCCCCCAACAAACGCCCCATTGTCCAGCCGCTCTGCACTTGTCTCTTAAACCCCGCCGCTCTCCGCCTTACTTGGATATTTGGACGCTGTAGTGTGTGAACCCGCTTTTGAACAAGACTCTCGGATAGTCTATGGATGGAAATTGAACAAACGCGGAGTGGGTGGGGAGGGGGGGAGCTGATATGTTTATTTTAATGCCCTGTGCATAATAGCGGTGAGAAATCAACTGATTTTCCTTTAGCTGCAAATTTGTAATCAAATTTTCCTGTGTCAGCTCGTTTGTGTCTTTTTGTCTATCCATATCTATCCGTCTATCGGTGTCAAATTGTGTTTGATATCGCTCATGTGAAGCGCCTTGGGACGTTTCACTATGTTAAAAGCGCTGTAAAAATTCAAGTTGTTATTTATCTATTAGTCTCTCTATTCGTTGTCTATCTATATATCTATATAGCCAACTGTTGTCTATCTCTATGTATAAAGCATATCTGTTGTCAATTTCTATCTCTAGCCATATCTTTATCTGGTTGTCTATATATATATTCTGTCTGTCTGTCTGTCTCTATCTACTATTTATCTATAACTATTGTCTGTCTGCCTAGTCCTTTATCTGTCTGTTTATCTAACTCTCTATCTCAAGTGTGATCTGGCCTGCACAAATGAGACAGGTCAAGGATATTGTAATTTTGTTTATATGGAGTTCTGGTCCGTTCACTCTGGGCTCAGTCGTTGGAAAGCCTGGATTGTTTTGAGTGAAGGCGCCCACTGCTACAATGCTGCCAGTCCATCATTTCTTTATTTCTGTTGCATCTTCCTGGCCTGCAGCCAAAAGGGAGGGCACACAGCCTGCTCCCATGTCCCCCTTATGGCCACCAGGAGGTGCCAGAGATGCCTAGACACAGTGGGGGTGATTCTAAACCCCAAGAACGGGTGGGTTGGAGGCGGGTGGGAGTTGAAAATAGTTGTATTTTTGGGTCGCAACCATAAGATTTTCAGACTTTGCATTCCCAGTGGGAAGCCTGTACTTTTACGTGCCGGCGTTAAACCCGGAAATAAAGCCGGGTTGTGGTCGCGACCCAAAAAACAACTATTTTCAACTCCCACCCGCCCCCAACCCACCCGTTCTTGGGGTTTAAAATCACCCCCATGAACACTGATTGCCCTCCATACCGCTGGGTGGCACAGCTAAACACAGCTTCAAACAGCGAGCCTTTGGCTCAGTGGTAGCATTCCCATCTACTGAATCAGATGGTTTAGGGTTCCCGGCTCCAGACATTCCCCAGTGAGTAGAGACCAGAGCTCTAGCTCTGAATTCTGGTTGACATCCAGTGGGATACTTGTGTCCAGTGGGTGTGAGTACCCCAGCCCCTCACCATAGGGGTCATGGGAGCCCATAAAACCCTCTCACTGTAAAGTGCTTATCAGCTGGTATAACGATGGTTACAGCCATGGAAGGAGTGTTCACATCATGGCCTGTCAGACTATTAATCAGCCTGTGAATCCTTCCACTACTTCACACAATTCTCCAAGGGAAGAGTGTGAACTTATGAAGACAACAACAGCTCCAATTGGAACAGTGTGCAGCAGAATTGAACCTGCATCCACTCATGTTCTGTGGTGCTATGGGTCACTGCAATGCTGTCTTTTTTAAAACTGTAGCTGTTTCCAGTGCTGCCAATCACAAAACAACAACAACAATAGCTACTTGCATTTATATAGCACCTTTAATGTAGTAAAACGTCCCAAGGAGCGTTATCAACAAAATTTGACACCAAGGCACATAAGGAGATATTAGGACTGGTGACCAAAAGCTTGGTCAAAGAGGTAGGTTTTAAGGAGCGTCTTAAAGGAGGAGAGAGAGGTAGAGAGGCGGAGAGGTTTAGGGAAGGAATTTCAGAGCTTAGGGCTCGGGCAGCTGAAGGCACGGTCGCCAATGATGGAGTGATTAAAATCGGGGATGCGCAAGAGGCCAGAATTGGAGGAGCGCAAAGATCTCGGAGGGTTGGAGGGCTGGTGAGGTTCCAGAGATAGAGAGGGGCGAGGCCATGGAGGGATTTGAAAACAAGAATGAGAATTGAGGCATTGCCAGATCGGTAGCCAATGTAGGTCAGCGAGCACAGGAGTGATGGGTGAACCGGATTTGGTGCGAGTTAGTATACGGACAACAGAGTTTTAGATGAGCTCAAGGTAATGGAGGGTGGAGAGCATTGGAATAGTCGAGTCTAGAGGCAACAAAGGCATGGATGAGGGTTTCAGCAGCAAATGAGTTGAGGCAGGGGCGGAGGCGGGCGATGTTATGGAGGCTGAGGTAAGCGGTCTTGGTGATGGAGCGGATATATGGGGTCGGAAGCTCATCTCGGGGTCAAATAGGACATCAAGGTTGTGAACGATCTGTTTCTGTCTCAAGGAGTGGCCAGGGAGAGGGATGGAGTCAGTGGCTATGGGAACAGAGTTTGCGGCAGGGACCGAAGACAATAGCTTCAGTCTTCCCAATATTTAGTTGGAGGAAATTTTTGCTCATCCAGTACTGGATGTCGGTCAAGCATTGTGACAAATCAGAGACAGGAGGGGTCGAAAGAGTTGGTGGTGAGGCAGAGTTAAGTGTCGTCAGCACACATGTGGAACCTGACATTGTGTTTTAGGATGATGTCGCCGAGGGGCAGCATATAGATCAGAAATAGGAGGAGGCCAAGGATGGATCCTTGGGGGACTCCAGAGGTAACAGTGTGGGACTGGGAAGAGAAACCATTGCAAGTGATTCTCTGGCCATGACTGGATAGATAAGAATGGAACCAGTCGAGCGCAGTCCCACCCAGCTGGACAACTGAGGAGAGGCATTGGACAAGGATGGTGTGGTCAACCATGTCAAAGGCTGCAGACAAGTTCGAGAAGGATAAGGAAGGATAGTTCATCATGGTCATAGTCACATAGGATGTTATTTGTGACTTTGATAAGGGCTGTTTCAGTACCGCGGAGGGATTCAAACATGGAGTTGTGGGAAAGATGGGCTTGGATTTGGGAGGCAACAACACATTCAAGGACTTTGGAGAGGAAAGGGGGGTTGGAAATGGGGCGGTAGTTTGCAAGGACAGAGGCGTCAAGGGTGGGTTTTCTGAGGAGGGGGATGATGACGGCAAATTTGATGGGGAAGGGGACAGTACCTGAGAAGAGGGAACCGTTAACAATATCTGCTAACACGGGGGCCAGGAAGTGACCATGGCCAAAGAGGAAAGGTCATGCAACACAAGTACCAAAACTGCGGCCTGGATCTTCCTGCTGCCCACTTTTGCGGTGTATATCGGGTAACTGGTCCTGCCTCAACTTCACCCACGTCGCCCCCTGGCATAATTTCCATAGGGCAGAAGGGTTGGAATTCTCCCACCTAAAACCAGTGGGTGCTTCATTTAAACATGGGGGCTTGTCCATCCTGCAAGTCATTTCCCGCTTTTCAGGCATGCAAGTCTATAACTGCAATCCGTAACATTTCAATCATTAGTTGACAGTTTTCGTAAACTTTTCTTTTTTTTCTGCTGGAATTTGGGTTCTCGCGAGCCTTTGTACCAGTTGTTCAAAACAAAATGTCCTCCTCTCCAGGTCCCAATGGAAATCAGCCTCCCTGTTGTGTTTGGAAGAGGAGAAGAGCCTACAGAGGAAGCCTGGTTGGTCAGACTGCATGGGGTAGTGTCAGCTTTTGTCTGATTACACTCCGGTGAAGCCCCTTGGGATGTTTTTCTCTGTTAAAGGTGCTGTATAAATGCAAGTTGTTGTGGAAGCTGTGTCGACTTTGCTTGATGATCTCAATAGCTTCTGGATCTTGCCAAAGATCTGAGTAAGTCCCGTTCTCTTTATCTGAAGGAACATAGTATTTGCAATTCCTTCACCCGTGGCCCTCTGCAGGTGCCTCTGAGTCCTTTTCAGATCCATTTTTTTGATCCCTCTTTTTGATCTCTGGCAACAGAAGCTGAAGGATCACTATTAGGAGACTGGGCTACCCCAGCTTCCAGGCAGCAACTGAAAGGGCGTCTATTGAAAGTACAGCTATTTAACAGAGTCTGTTGTCCCACTGTTTTTCTGCCCAATTCCTGTGGGGAAGTGCCTGGCTCCCACATGGTAAGTGCCCGCAATGGGTGGGGGGGCTATCACAGGCCCAGACCCACACTATTACTTGATGCTGCAGTGTTCCAGAGAGTGATCCTTGACAAAAAGTTACAGTAACACTGATACACGGCATGTTCTTTATTGATGGGGAAGGGGCTAGGGTCGGGGACATGGGTGTCGGCTCGAATTGGCAGTAAAGGTGAGTATTGCCGTTGTGGTAATAGTCGACACTCATCCATTAGCCAGCAGTGGGACAGCTCCATACGTGTGCCACTCTGTCTTGGGGTTGTAATACTTTGTCTAGCCCAAAACTGTCAGGCAGGGCGATAACTTTTCTTTAAGAAAACACTGCATGTGTGCATGCATTTAAGGGGAAGCTAGATACACACATGAGGGAGAAAGCAATCAAGGGTTATGCTGATAGGGTTAGATGAAGAGGGGTGGGAGGAGGCTTGTGTGGAGCATGAAAACCAGCATAGACCAGTTGGGCCTGTTTCTGTGCTGTGCATTATATGTAATTCTTGGTATGAAACAGGCTTGCTTGGGCAGCCTGTTTTAATGCAGCATTCAAAAACCAGACTGTTGGGTGGTTATTGACTAAAAATTAACAATTGGTCACCCCCCTCCCATTCACTCACTCACTCGTGACACCAAACTGTCTGGTTCAGAATTGTATGGACACCCTGCTCAGTTTGCTAATGGTGACGAGGAGCACCCTCAGGTGCTGTATAGGAGCTGCATCCGAAGGGCAGCACTAGGACCATGCAGCCCGTGCCAGTCAGGGGCCCCGAATGGATCCAGTGAAAGGACAACAAGGCAATGGTAATAGCTGAGCGGCCTCCATTCAACCTCTTTCTTCCCCATCACATTTAGTTAAGCCTTAAGGGTGAGAAAAAGGTCATCATTACAACTTTGCGCAAACCATTAGACAACGAAGGCACGCTACTTTAATTACCGCGGGGGGAGTGGAGGAGGTGCAGCTCTCACAGAACTGAGAGGTTATAATTATCAGGAAAAATTGAACAGGCTGGGGCTCTTTTATCTAGAAAAGAGAAGGCTGAGGGGTGACCTGATGGAGGTTTTGAAGGTAATGAATGGGTTTAATAGGGTAAACATAGAGGAAATGTTTCCACTTGTGGGAAGTCCAAAACTAGAGGTCATCAATATAAGATAGTCACTGATAAATCCAATAGGAAATTCAGGAGAAACGTTTTTACCCAGAGAGTGATTAGAATGTGGAACTCCCTATCACAAGGAGTAGTTGAAGCGAATAGCATAAATTTATTTAAAGAAAGAATTTGCATTTATATAGCGCCTTTCATGACCTCAGGACGTCCCAAAGCGCTTCATAGCCAATGAAATCCCTTTGAAGTGTAGTCACTATTGTAAGGTAGGAAACACGGCAGCCAGTTTGCACACAGCAAGGTCCCACAAACAACAATGTGATAATGATCAGATAATCTGTTTCAGTGATGTTGGTTGAGGGATAAAGATTGGCCAGGACATCGGGGAGAACTTCCTAGCTCTTCTTCGAATTAGTGTCATGGGATCATTTGCGTCCACCTGAGAGGACAGACGGGTCCTAGGTTTAATGTCTCATCCGAAAGAAGGAAGCTAGCTATGTACGTGAGGGAGAAAGGAATAGAAGGATATGCTGTTAGGGTTCGAAGGAGTAAGGTGGGAGGAGGCACAGACCAGTCGGGCCGAATAGCCTGTTTCTGTGCTGTAAATTCTACGTGTGTAATTCTATGTAATAAGAGTCCAGGGGATGCACGTGGCAGCCCGCAGGGGTTCTGACCTCAACGTTCACCTGCTCACCTTCCCCAATCCCCTCCCACAGTTACGTGTGAGCTAGGAGAAGGAGAGGACCAGATTCTGTTCTTACGGACTGTCAGTACCACTGAGCTGCTTAGATCTTATACAAGAGCTCGCTGCAGCTAAAGCACGGGACGCTGGTCTCTGAGGTGTCACACAGCTCATGTACTGACAAAACATCAGTGTTTCAAGACCTTTATAACCGCTCGATGTCACATGCTCTTGTGATCTCATTTTGTCGACTGTTTTTACGTCAAAACGTGCCTTTTCACCATCGTACGTGTGTGGATTTGCAATCTGGTTAAGGAGGGTAGTGTTTAGTATCTTCGTGTCATGAAATGAAGGGGCCCCTCAAACCGAACCTTTACACGGGGGGACCCCCTTAAGGCAAACGCCGCCCCTGCTGCTCCTCCTCCCTTCCCTCACCCTTCAACACACTGGAAGGCTCGTGTCACCCATGTCAAAGCACAGAGTTTGATTTTTTATTAAACTCTCCCTGATTTATTTATACAGGACTCCTGGAATGGCGAACAGATGTGAAATGTTTCTGATTCTGAAAAAGTTGCAAAATAGCAACACAAAACCTCAACATAAACACAAACCACCTGGAACGCACATTATTCAGAATTTCTCCACAACAGAAAACTTTTTCGTATACTTTATATTGCTTTTTTCCTGTTATTTTTACGCACTTTCCTCTGATCTCTTCCCCAACCCCCACCCTACCCCACCACACCCCCATTCCCCCAACCCTCCAGAGGGTAGATAAACGCCTACTGTTCCCTAACCAGCCACTAGGGATGGGAGGAGCAGGAGGCCTCGGGGTCAGATCTCCCACTGAAATCCTGTTTCCCCTTCCTGCCAAGTAATGTTTGTTTGATGGATGACTCTCACGATGGCCTAGGGTTGCCATCTCCGGTTGGACATATTCCTGGAGGTTTCATCACATGACCTCCCACCTCCAACCACCCACCCCCACACACGTGCCATTGGACGCCCGACATGCCCATACTTGCGACCCACTGCCTTCTCACGCCAATCGGAAAGCGAATAGACTCTTTCATTGGATACATCTTGACTGTCAGTCAAACAGCCTTTTTTCCCATGTCCAATATTTTTATAACTAATAAACAAAAGTGTTCAAAGAATTTTTTTTAAAAACACAATTTTTTAATGCTCCTATGATTTTTCTATCGGGTTGCTTGCAGCAGTGTCCTGGAGATTTACCTTTAATTCCTGGAGACTCCAGGGCAATCCTGGAGAGTTGGCAACCCTACGATGGCCTTCAGTGGATAAATGCACTGCCCGGTTTAGCAGTGAGCTATATGGACCAAGAAGATTCGATCCCTGGTCTTCAGTGAGTCTACAGCAGGCAGCCTGGATTAAAGGCGGGGAAAATCCACTAGAGTTCCCACTCTGTTCACTAACCAGAACAGGAAAGGTTGGGTTTGTCTAACTTGAGGCAGGACAGGATCAAAAGTGGGAGTAATGCCTTCATGCCCTCTCCCTAACCATTGGAATAGTCTCAAGGGGATAGTTCTGATCTCCAATGTTCACATTCCTCTGTGAGCTGTTTTTAGGGAGGCGTTAACCCAAAGGGTCAAACCAAAAAGGTTAATGCCTGCCTAGCATAGAGAGAGAACACCTAAGGCCTAGAAATAGATTCATGCTGGAACTGCCGGGTAGGCCTGAGGCCCAACCGATATTGGGCCTTATTTACATCAGACCGGCGAGCTGCAGTCACCTACTGGGCATCCACAGACAGCTCGCTGGCAAAGACAATTTCAATTTGAGTATTTTCGATTGGATGCAATAATGGGTGGAGTTGAGTAATGGATTGGCTACAGTAATGGGTAGAGTTGTTGGACTCGGTATAATAGTGGGATACATTGTGGGCTGGATTGTATTCAGTTAGGTAGAGTTTTAGTTGAGATTGTTTCAATCATGGGTAGAGATGTGGGCAGGATTAGGTTCACTAGTTGGTAGTATTTATGGGTAGATTGGGTTCAGAAGTGGGTAGATTTGTGGACTGGATTGCATTAAGTAAAGAGTAGAGCTGTGGTCTGGATTGAGTTCAGTAATGGGTAGAGTTTTGGTTGGATTGAGTTCAGTAATGGATAGAATTTGGATTGGATTGAGTTCAGTAATGGGTAGAGTTTGGATTGGATTGAGTTCAGTAATGGGTAGAGTTTGGGTTGGATTGAGTTCAGTAATGGGTAGAGTTTGGGTTGGATTGAGTTCAGTAATGGGTTGAGTTTGGGTTGGATTGAGTTCAGTAATGGGTAGAGTTTGGGTTGGATTGAGTTCAGTAATGGGTAGAGTTTGGGTTGGATTGAGTTCAGTAATGGGTTGAGTTTGGGTTGGATTGAGTTCAGTAATGGGTAGAGTTTGGATTGGATTGAGTTCAGTAATGGGTTGAGTTTGGGTTGGATTGAGTTCAGTAATGGATAGAATTTGGATTGGATTGAGATCAGTAATGGGTAGAGTTTGGGTTGGATTGAGTTCAGTAATGGGTAGAGTTTGGGTTGGATTGAGTTCAGTAATGGGTAGAGTTTGGGTTGGATTGAGTTCAGTAATGGATAGAATTTGGATTGGATTGAGTTCAGTAATGGGTAGAGTTTGGATTGGATTGAGTTCAGTAATGGGTAGAGTTTGGGTTGGATTGAGTTCAGTAATGGGTAGAGTTTGGGTTGGATTGAGTTCAGTAATGGGTAGAGCTTTGGTTGGATTGAGTTCAGTAATGGGTAGATTTGTGAAAAAAAACAGAAAATACTGGAAATACTCAGCAAGTCAGGCAGCATCTGTGGAGCGAGAAACAAAGTTAACTTTTCAGGTCAATGACTTTTCATCAGAACTGGAAGAACTAAATATTTAACAGTTTTTGAAGCAAGTAAAGAATGAGGGAAAGGGTGGGCGGAGGGGAGGGGAGGAATGAACAAAGGGGAAGGTCTGTGATAGGGTGGAGGGCAGGAGTGATTAAATGACATAAGTTATGATGATGCAAGGCAAAGAGGGTGGTAATGGGACCAGAACACTATCGGAGGCCGAGGTCAGAGTGGGAGTGGATGGAGAATTAAAATGGCAAGCAACCAGCAGGTCAGGCTCAGGCTTGCAGACAGAGCAGAGGTATTCAGCAAAGCAATCACCCAGTCTCTGTTTGGTCTCCCCAGTGTAGAGGAGACCACATTGTGAGCAGCGAACACAGTTTACTAAATTGAAAGAAGTACAAGTAAATCGCTGTTTCATTGGGAAGGAGTGTTTGGGGCCCTGGACGGTGGGAAGGGAGGAGGTGAAAGGGCAGGTGTTGCATCTCCTGCGCTCACATGGGAAGGTGCTGTGGGGAGGGGAGTGAGTATTGGGGGTGATGGAAGAGTGGACCAGGGCATCACGGAGGGAACGGTCCCTGCGGAATGCTGAAAGGGGACAGGAGGGGAAGATGTGTTTGGTGGTGGCATCGCGCTGGAGGTGGCGGAAATGGCGAAGGATGATCCATGTGGGGGCTGATGGGGTGGAAGGTGAGGGGGGCCCTATCGTGGTCCTGGGAGGGAGGGGAAGGGGTGAGGGCAGAAGTGCGGGAAATGGGACGGACACAGTCGAGGGCCCTGTCAACTACAGTGGAGGGGAATCCTCGGTTGAGCAAATAGGAAGACATATCGGAAGCACTGATGTGGAAGGTGGTATCGTCAGAACAGATGTGACGGAGATGGAGAAACTGTGAGAATGGAAACTGGATGGGAGAAAGTGTAATCAAGGTAGCTGTCGGTGGGCTTATAATAGATATTGGATGACAGCCTATCCCCAGAAATGGAGATAGAGAAGTCAAGAAAGGGAAGGGAAGAGTCTGAGATGGACCATGTGAATGCGAGGGAGGAGTGGAAATTGGAAGCAAAGTTTCCAGTTCGGGGCGAGAGCAGGAAGTGGCACCGATCAGTCATCAATGTACCAGAAAAAGAGGTGATGGAGGGGACCTGAGTAGGACTGGAACAAAGAAGCTTCCATGTATCCCACAAATAGGCAGGCATAGGCACTTTTATTTGGAGGAAGTGGGTGGAGTCAAAGGAGAAGTTGTTCAATGTGAGAGCAAGTTCAGCCAGGGGGAGGAGGGTAGTGGTGTTTGGGCCTCCGTTCAAGGAAGAAGCGAAGGGCCCACAGGCCAACTTGGTGGGGGATGGCGTCCCACTCCCACTCTGACCTCTTTGTCCTCGGCCTCTTACACTGTTCCAATGAAGCACAATGGAAGCTCGAGGAACAGCACCTCATCTTTTGATTAAGCACATTACAACCTTCCGGACTCAATACTGATTTCAATAACTTCAGATCATAACCACTGCTCCTATTTTTTCGGACAGCAGGTGCTGGTCATGGTTCTGATGTTGCCATTTACAACTCCTCCAGACCCATCATTTGTCCCATAACCAACACCTTTGCCTTGCACCATCATCCCTTTTGTCATTTAATCACTCTTGTCCTCCATCCTATCATAGATCTTCCCGTTTGTTCTTTTCTCCCCTCTCCTTCCTCCCCTTCTTTCCTTGGCTTTGTACTTGCTTAAAAACTGTTAAATCTTTACGTCTTCCAGCTCTGACAAAAAGTCGTCAGAAACATTAATTCTGTTTCTTTCTCCACAGATGCTGCCTGGCCAGCTGAGTATTTCCAGCATTTTTAGTTTTTATTTCAGATTTCCAGCATCTGCAGCATTTTATTTTTGAGGTAAAGTTTGGGTTAGATCGCGTTCAGTAATCGGTAAAGTTTGGGATAGATTGAGTTCAGTAATGTGTAGAGTTTGGGTTGGATTGAGATCAGTAATGGGTAGAGTTTGGTTTGGATTGAGATCAGTAATGGGTAGAGTTTGGGTTGGATTGAGTTCAGTAATGGGTAGAGTTTGGGTTGGATTGAGATCAGTAATGGGTAGAGTTTGGGTTGGATTGAGATCAGTAATGGGTAGAGTTTGGGTTGGATTGAGTTCAGTAATGGGTAGAGTTTGGGTTGGATTGAGATCAGTAATGGGTAGAGTTTGGGTTGGATTGAGATCAGTAATGGGTAGAGTTTGGGTTGGATTGAGTTCAGTAATGGGTAGAGTTTGGGTTGGATTGAGATCAGTAATGGGTAGAGTTTGGGTTGGATTGAGTTCAGTAATGGGTAGAGTTTGGGTTGGATTGAGTTCAGTAATGGGTAGAGTTTGGGTTGGATTGAGTTCAGTAATGGGTAGAGTTTGGGTTGGATTGAGATCAGTAATGGGTAGAGTTTGGGTTGGATTGAGATCAGTAATGGGTAGAGTTTTGGTTGGATTGAGATCAGTAATGGGTAGAGTTTGGGTCGGATTGAGATCAGTAATGGGTAGAGTTTGGGTTGGATTGAGATCAGTAATGGGTAGAGTTTGGGTTGGATTGAGATCAGTAATGGGTAGAGTTTGGGTTGGATTGAGATCAGTAATGGGTAGAGTTTGGGTTGGATTGAGTTCAGTAATGGGTAGAGTTTGGGTTGGATTGAGTTCAGTAATGGGTAGAGTTTGGGTCGGATTGAGTTCAGTAATGGGTAGAGTTTGGGTTGGATTGAGATCAGTAATGGGTAGAGTTTTGGTTGGATTGAGATCAGTAATGGGTAGAGTTTGGGTCGGATTGAGATCAGTAATGGGTAGAGTTTGGGTTGGATTGAGTTCAGTAATGGGTAGAGTTTGGGTTGGATTGAGATCAGTAATGGGTAGAGTTTGAGTTGGATTGAGATCAGTAATGGGTAGAGTTTGGGTTGGATTGAGTTCAGTAATGGGTAGAGTTTGGGTTGGATTGAGTTCAGTAATGGGTAGAATTTGGGTTGGATTGAGTTCAGTAATGGGTAGAGTTTGGGTCGGATTGAGTTCAGTAATGGGTAGAGTTTGGGTTGGATTGAGATCAGTAATGGGTAGAGTTTTGGTTGGATTGAGATCATTAATGGGTAGAGTTTGGGTCGGATTGAGTTCAGTAATGGGTAGAGTTTGGGTTGGATTGAGTTCAGTAATGGGTAGAGTTTGGGTTGGATTGAGTTCAGTAATGGGTAGAGTTTGGGTTGGATTGAGATCAGTAATGGGTAGAGTTTGGGTTGGATTGAGTTCAGTAATGGGTAGAGTTTGGGTTGGATTGAGATCAGTAATGGGTAGAGTTTGGGTTGGATTGAGATCAGTAATGGGTAGAGTTTGGGTTGGATTGAGTTCAGTAATGGGTAGAGTTTGGGTTGGATTGAGATCAGTAATGGGTAGAGTTTGGGTTGGATTGAGATCAGTAATGGGTAGAGTTTGGGTTGGATTGAGATCAGTAATGGGTAGAGTTTGGGTTGGATTGAGTTCAGTAATGGGTAGAGTTTGGGTTGGATTGAGATCAGTAATGGGTAGAGTTTGGGTTGGATTGAGTTCAGTAATGGGTAGAGTTTGGGTTGGATTGAGTTCAGTAATGGGTAGAGTTTGGGTCGGATTGAGTTCAGTAATGGGTAGAGTTTGGGTTGGATTGAGATCAGTAATGGGTAGAGTTTTGGTTGGATTGAGATCAGTAATGGGTAGAGTTTGGGTCGGATTGAGATCAGTAATGGGTAGAGTTTGGGTTGGATTGAGTTCAGTAATGGGTAGAGTTTGGGTTGGATTGAGATCAGTAATGGGTAGAGTTTGAGTTGGATTGAGATCAGTAATGGGTAGAGTTTGGGTTGGATTGAGATCAGTAATGGGTAGAATTTGGGTTGGATTGAGTTCAGTAATGGGTAGAGTTTGGGTCGGATTGAGTTCAGTAATGGGTAGAGTTTGGGTTGGATTGAGATCAGTAATGGGTAGAGTTTTGGTTGGATTGAGATCAGTAATGGGTAGAGTTTGGGTCGGATTGAGTTCAGTAATGGGTAGAGTTTGGGTTGGATTGAGTTCAGTAATGGGTAGAGTTTGGGTTGGATTGAGATCAGTAATGGGTAGAGTTTGGGTTGGATTGAGATCAGTAATGGGTAGAGTTTGGTTTGGGTTGGGTTCAGTTATAGGCGGCCACATGATGAAACCTATCCGGGATACATCCAACCAGAGTTGGCAACTTTGCTTCAAGATCACCTCAACATCAGATTATGGGATCTTCATTGATTGATGGAGGTGGGGGGGGAGTAAAAAAATTACTTTTGTTGGTGTACATGTAGGAAGATGTGAACCAATTGTTGGAGGTAACTGCAGTAAAGGAACTGGTTTCGGATGTTTTTTCCTAAAATGGACCACCCAAAACTGCACACCATATTCTAAATGTGGCCTAACCATCGCCTTGTACAAATTTATCACTGCCTCTTTGTTCCTGCACTTTATGCCCCTATTTATAAACGCCAAATGCTTTTTGGATTTTTTTTTTATGCCTAAACCTGCACTTTCAGGGAGTTATGTATTTGTCCCCCTCTGTCTGTCTGTTTATCCGTACCCTTCAATATCTTTCCTTTGACTGTATCTTCTGAAGAATCTGTCCACTGTATTAAACTGCATCTGCCACCTGCCTGACCACTCCACTAACCCAAAGTCTTTTACATTCCTCCCCACTGTTGGCCAAACCCTCTATTTTTGTGTCAACAATATATTTTGATACCATCCTCCTTAAACACAACTTCAAATCATATATATCAAGAATAAAAAACAGGACCCAGCACTAAGCCCCGCAGTACCCCACTTCCAACCCTTCCCCACTCCAGGGCATGAGTACATAATCTAGCCTGGCGCTGAGGGAGAGCTGCACTATCAGAGGAGCCATCTTTCGAATAAGATGTTAAACCGCAGACCCTTCTGCCCCCTCAGGTCGTCATCATTTTGTATCCTCAAGCTTTTCCCTTGGAGAACAGTGTGAAGTAGTGGAAGGATTCATAGACTGATTAACAGGCTGACTCCTTTCATGGCCGTAACCATCTTTCTACCAGCCGATAGGAAGATTAGTTCTATACGGGAGGAGGGTTTTATGGGCTTCACACAAGACATATGGTGAAGGGGTGGGGGGCACTCACACCCACCGGGCACGAGTATCCCACTGGATGTCAACTCATTCTTCACTCACCGGAACTGGCTGTAACAGGTTAGAGGCAGAGGCAGAGGCAGTAACGTTACCACAAAGTGAAAGGATCACTCTGCCCGCTTGGGTAGACATAGAAGATCGCATGGCACAATTTGAAGAAGATCAGGGAGTTTTCACAGTGTCCTGGCCAACACTTTTCCTTCAAGCAACATCACCTGACCCGTGCTGTACCTGACCTGGCAGTGTTTGAAGGGACAGTGTAGAGGGAGCATCACTCTGTATTTATCCTGTGCTGTACCTGACCTGGCAGTGTTTATGGGACAGTGTAGTTGGGGCTTTACTTTGTATCTAATCTGTGCTGTACCTGGTCTGTGAGTGTTTAAATGGGACAGTATAGAGGGAGCTTTACTCTGTATCTAACCCGTGCTGTACCTGACCTGGGTGTGCTTCATGGGACAGTGTAGCGGGAGCTTTACTCTGTATCTAACCCGTGCTGCACCAACCCTGCGAGTGTTTGATGGGACAGTGTAGAGGGAGCTTTACTCTGTATCAAACCCATGCTGCACCTACCCTGCGAGTGTTTGATGGGACAGTGTAGTTGGGGCTTTACTCTGTATCTAACTCATGTTGTACCTAACCTGGGAGTGTTTTGATGGAACAGTGAAGAGGGAGTTTTACTCTGTATCTAACCAATGCTGTAACCGACATGGGAGTATTTGACGGGACAGTGTCGAGGGAACTTTATTCTGTATCTAACCTATGCTGCACCTGACCTGAGAGTGTTTAATGGGACAGTGTAGAGGGAGCTTCACTCTGTATCTAACCCATGCAGTACCTGACCTTGGAGTGCATCATGGGACAGTGTAGAGGGAGTTTTACTCTGTATCTAACCCGTGTTGTACCTGCCCTGGGAGTGTTTGATGGGACAGTGTAGAGGGAGCGTTCCCCTTATCTAAACTCTGCTCTACCTGACCTGTGAGTGTTTGATGGGACAGCGTAGAGCGAGCTTTATTCTCTATCTCACCCTTGCTGTGCCTGACCTGGGAGTGTTTAATGGGACAGTGCGGAGGGAGCTTTACTCTCTATCTAACGCTCTGTATCTCTGTATCTATCTGTACCTGCCTGCGTTATAAATTGGATGGCCAGGTGGTGAGGGATAGAATACTGGAGCCTGGTCTTCAGTTGCTTCCAAGCCTTTATTCACAAAGCTCCACATTTACACCCACACCACACACTAGACAAGCTCTCATATGAATGGATATGAGAGTTCCCAATTGATACCCACCACCTGAATACAATTATCACTAATTGATATAAATCACATGGATACAATTAACACCCTGGAGTGTTTGAAGGGTAAGTGTAGAGGGAGCTTTATTCTGTATTTAACCCATGCTGTATCTGACCTGGGAGCGTTTGATGGGACAGTGTAGAGGGAGCTTTACTCTGTACCTAATGCATGCCATACCTGACCTGGGAGTGTTTGTTGTGAGAGTGTAGAGGGAGCTTTCCTCTGTATCTAAACTATGGGTTATCTGACCTGGGAGAGTTTGATGGGATAGTGTAGAGAGGGCTTTAAATCACATCAAAACTACAACATGGAAACAGGCCATTTGGCCCAATTGGTCTATACCGGTGTTTATGCTCCACATGAGCCTCCTCCCTCCCCACTTCATCTAACCCGATCAGGATACCCTTCTATTCCTTTCTCTCCCATGTGAGCTTATCTAGTTTCCCCTTAAATGCATCTATTCTATTTGCTCCAACTACTCCTTGTGGTAGTTCATTCCATATTCTTACCACTCTTTGGGTAAAGAAGCTTCTCCTGAATTCCCTTTTGGATTTATTAGCGACTATTTTATATTGATGACCTCTAGTTTTGGACTCCTCCATAAGTGGAAACATTTTCTCCACGTTTACCCGATCAGGTCACCCCTCAGTCTTCTCTTTTTTAGAGAAAAGAGCCCCAGCCTGTTCAGTCTTTCCTGATAAGTATATCTTCTCAGTTCTGGTATCATGCTTGTGAATCTTGTTTGCACCTTCTCCAGTTCCTCTATATCCTCTCTATAATAAGGAGACCAGAATTGTGGACAGTACTCCAAGTGTGGTCTAACCAAGGTTCTATACATGTTTAACATAACTTCTTTGCGTTTCAATTCTATCCCTCTCGAAATGAACCCCAGTGCTTGATTTGCCTTTTTTATGGTCTTATTAACCTGAGTAGCTACTTTTAGTGATTTGTGTATCCGTACCCTGAGATCTCTTTGCTCCTCTATTCCATTTAGACTCTTATTAGCCATTTAATATGTGGCCTCCTCATTCTTCCTACCAAAATGCACCAACTCACACTCACCTATATTGAAATTCATTAATCAATTACACGCCCATTCTGCAAGTTTATTATTAGCCTCATGCAGTTTGATGCATTCTTCCTTTGTATTAATCACACCCCCCCCCTAATTTTTTTTTTATTCCTTCATGGGATGTGGGCATCACTGGCAAGGCCAGCATTTATTGCCCATCCCTAATTGCCCTTGAGAGGTGGTGGTGAGCCGCCTTCTTGAACCACTGCAGTCCGTGTGGTGACGGTTCTCCCACAGTGCTGTTAGGAAGGGAGTTCCAGGATTTTCACCCAGCGACGATGAAGGAACGGCGATATATTTCCAAGTCGGGATGGTGTGTGACTTGGAGGGGAACGTGCAGGTGGTGTTGTTCCCATGTGCCTGCTGCTCTTGTCCTTCTAGGTGGTAGAGGTCGCGGGTTTGGGAGGTGCTGTTGAAGAAGCCTTGGTGAGTTGCTGCAGTGCATCCTGTGGATGGTACACACTGCAGCCACGGTGCGCCAGTGGTGAAGGGAGTGAATGTTTAGGGTGGTGGATGGGGTGCCAATCAAGCGGGCTGCTTTGTCCTGAATGGTGTCAAGCTTCTTGAGTGTTGTTGGAGCTGCACTCATCCAGGCAAGTGGAAAGTATTCCATCACACTCCTGACTTGTGCCTTGTAGATGGTGGAAAGGCTTTGGGGAGTCAGGAGGTGAGTCATTCGCCACAGAATACCCAGCCTCTGACCCACTCTTGTAGCCACGGTATTTACGTGGCTGATCCACATGGTGTCGTCTGCAAATTTTGAGATTGTACGTCCGATTCTCAAATCCAAATCGTTAATGTAAATTGTGAACAACGGTGGTCCCAGCACTGATCCCTGTGGAACACCACTTCCCACCTTTTGCCAATCTGAGTAGCCACTCTTAACCCCTACTCTCTGTTTTCTGTTTTGTAGCCAACTTGTTATTTGTTCTGCTACCTGTCCCCTGACTCCACATGCTCTGACCTTAGCCATGAGTTTACAATGCTGTACCTTATTGAAGGCCTTTTGGAAATCCAAAGATATTATATCTACTACATTACCCTTGACTACTCTTTCTGTTACTTCTTCAAAGAATTCAATAAGGTTGGTCAAGCATGACTTTCCCTTCTGAAATCCGTGCTGACTATTCTTTATTATATTTTCATTTTCTAAATGTTTTTCTATTACGTCTTTGAGTAAAGATTCCATTATCTTTTCTACCACCGATGTTAAGCTAACTGGTCTATAGTTCCCTGGACTTGTCCATCTCCCTTGATAAATTTAAGAATCACATTAATTGTCTACCAGTCCTCTGGCACTATTCCCTTTTCTAGTGAATTTTTATATACATATAATAGTGCCTCTGCTATCTCCTATAAGAACATAAGAACATAAGAAATTGGAGCAGGAGTAGGCCAATCGGCCCCTCGAGCCTGCTCCGCCATTCAATAAGATCATGGCTGATCTGATCCCAACCACAAATCTAAAGAACACAAGAAGTCGGAGCAGGACCCGGCCACACAGCCCCTGGGCCCTCTCCGCCACCCACAGGGCATTGACCGATCCGAACTCAGCTTCATGTCCAATTTCCTGCCCGCTCCCCATAACCCCTAATTCCCTTTACTTCTAGGAAACTGTCTATTTCTGTTTTAAATTTATCTCCTCCCTAACTTCTTTTAATATTCGCGGATGCAATCCATCCGGAGCAGGGGTTTTATCCTCCCTTAGTTTGATTAGTTTATTAACTATCTCCTCCCCCCACCTTTCTATCTTAAATGTTTTAATATCTTCTTTGACCTCTTCTTCTAATGTCCTGCCCACCTTGTCAGTCTCCCTGGTAAATATTGAGGTAAAGTAACTTTTCAATATTTTTGCCATTTTGCTGGCATTACCTGTGAGTTTATCTTAGTGGCCCTCTCTCTAACCTGATTTTTCTTTTGTTATTTATGTGTCTGTAAAATACTTTACTATTTATTCTTATATTCCCTGATAATTTAATCTCATAGTTCCTCTTTGCTTTCCTAATTGTTTTTTTGACTTCTTTCCTAATCTCTTCATATTCCCATTTGTCATCCTCTCCTTTGTTGTCTACATACTTAGTGTATGCCTTTTTCTTTAGTTTCAATTTTACTCTTATCTCTTTATTCATCCATGGTGTGTCATTATTGGCCAGTTTGTTCTTGTTTTTTAAGTGGGATATATTTCTCCTGAACTCTATTGATCACCATTTTAAATATTTCCCACTGCTGTTCTATCTCTTTGTCTGTCAAAAGTTTTTTTCCAGTTTACCTTCCCTAGTTCCATTCTCATCCCCTCAAAATTAACTTTTTCCAGTCTATTAATTTGATCTTTGTCTTACTTATATCTTTCTCAATTATTATTTTAAACCTTATTATGTTATGATTGCTATTGCCCAGATGTTCCCCTACACTTCTTTTATCTGCTCTGCTTCATTTCCCATTACTAGATCCAGCAGTGATTCCTCTCTTGTTGGGCTTCTCACACACTGGGTAAGAAAGGAGTCCTGTACACACTGTAAAACTCCATTCTCTTTTCCCCTTTCCCTATCTCTTGACAGTTTATTTGGGGGGAGTTGAAATCTCCCATGATTATTATTCAATGTTTTTTACTCATTTCATAGATTTGTCTACATATTTCATCCTCCACTTCCCCTCCACTATTAGGTGGTCTGTAGAATATCCCTATTAATATAATCGATCCCTTGTTATCCTTTGTCTCAATCATTATGGATTCTGTTTCTATCTTAATGTTACTTATGGCCCTTTTTTTTTGTCTAATTAGTACAGCTACCTCACCCCACCCCCCTTCTTCCTTCCCAATCCTTTCTAAATACATTATATCCTGCAATATTTAACTGCCGGTCCTGTTCCTTATGTAGCCGTGTTTCAGTTATTCCTACCACATCTGGCTCCTCGCTATGAATTATTGCCTCCAGTTCCCCCCTTTTGTTTCGGATGCTGTGCACATTGCTGTACAGGCAATTTAATTTGGTTTTAGTAATTGTTCCCCTCACTTTATTTTTAACAGTCATTTTGTACTGATGTTCTGTAACTGTATCTGTTCCCTGACCGGTTATGTTACCCTTATTCCTTACTTTGGTCTGACTTTTACTCTCATCTCCTATTTTGTTTATCTTCAGACTTACGTTATTTTCACCAGATCCCTCCCCCCATTTTACTAGTTTAAATTCCTATTATCAGCCCTATTTATCCTTTCCACTAAGACACTGGTCCCATTCCAGTTCAGGTGGAGCCTGACCCAACGGTAGAGCTCCTTCCTGTTCCAGTACTGGGGCCAATGTTCAATGAAATGGAACCCCTTCCTCCCACACCAGTCCATCAGCCACACATTCACCTTTCTGATCTGCCTATCCCTATGCCAATTAGCGTGTGGCTCATGTAGTAATCCCGAGATTACCACCCGTGAGGTCATGTTTTTTAATTTAGTTCCTAACTTCTGATATTCCCTTAGCAGGACCTCCTCCCATTTCTTCCCGATGTCATTGGTCCCAACATGGACCATGACAACTGGATCTTCCCCCTCCATTTCCAAGTTCCTCTCCAGTTGCTCCGAGATATCCTTTACCTTTGCACCAGGTAGGCAATTCACCCTTCTGGACTCTTGGTTGCAACTGCAGAGCACGCTATCTATCTCCCTAATTATTGAATCCCCTGTGACTACAACCTTTCTATTCTGCTCTTCCTTTTATTGGACTGCCTCCTGCTCCATGGTGCCACTTTTAGCATTCTGGCTGTCCATCCCACAGCCTGCATCCTTATCCTGACAGGTAGCAAGTACATTGTACCTGTTGGACAGGACCAGTGTCTGCCGGACCTCCTTCTCTACCTCCCCTTGGTCCCCCTTACCCTACTGAGATATGTGTCATCGTGTCTCTAACTTGCACTCCAGTTCAATGACTCTGAGCCAGAGTATCTCAAGCCAATGGCATTTACTGCAGATGTGGCACTCTGGCTCAGCCTCACTGTCCACAAACTCCCACATATTACTGTCCCAACACACAACCTGCACGGCCATTTCTAGTTTTTATTTATTTGCTTATTTATTTATTTGTTAGTATTAATTGATTCTTGAACTCTGTATCTAACCCGTGCTGTACCTGCCCTGGGAGTGTTTGATGGGACAGTGTAGAGGGAGCTTTACTCTGTATCTAACCCATGCTGTACCTGACCCTGGGAGTGTTTGATGGGACAGTGTAGAGGGAGCTTTACTCTGTATCTAACCCATGCTGTACCTGACCCTGGGAGTGTTTGATGGGACAGTGTATCTAACCCGTGCTGTAATGACCCTGGGAGTGTTTGATGGGACAGTGTAGAGGGAGCTTCACTCTGTATCTAACCCGTGCTGTAATGACCCTGGGAGTGTTTATGGGTCAGTGTAGAGGGAGCTTCACTCTGTATCTAACCCATGCTGTACCTGACCCTGGGAGTGTTTGATGGGACAGTGTAGACGGAGCTTTACTCTGTATCTAACCCGTGCTGTAATGACCCTGGCCGTGTTTATGGGTCAGTGTGGAGGGAGCTTTACTCTGTATCTAACCCCTGCTGTAATGACCCTGGGAGTGTTTATGGGTCAGTGTAGAGGGAGCTTTACTCTGTATCTAACCCGTGCTATACCTGCCCTGGGAGTGTTTGATGGGACAGTGTAGAGGGAGTTTCACTCTGTATCTATGTCTGATATTTAACCCTTTACCTTGAGGTTTCTGTGCTTAATCCGTGTACATTTTGTGTGTGTTGGGTGGGGGGTGGTGAGTGTTCTTCAGGTGACCCCTTGTCTTTTGGAGAAGCTGGGCAGTGATTGATGGAGACAGGTCCAACCTGTCTAACTGGTGACTAACTGCATTGGAAACTGGAAAGTCTTGGGTTTTCTCCCCAATCAGTGCTGAGCATACTGGGATGACCCAGCTCAATTATACAGGTTGGCTTCAGCAGCCCTGGGTTAGGGAGGAAAATCACCATCGGAAAGTATCCTTGTGTGGGCATCGGGCAAGAACATGATCAGGTTTGTCTGTCATCACCTTCCCCCCCCCCCCTTCCAAGCTCACTAATGAAGGCAAAGAGTGAAAAAAAATAGTGACAGGGAACGGAAGGAAGAAACAAAGAATGAATAGTGAGAAACAGTGAAATGAGGACACGCACAGGGTGAGGGAAAGAGATTCAGGGCAAGGAAGAAGAAAAAGGCAAAGGTGAGGAACACAGGGTGAATGAGGGGGAAAGAAACAGTCGTAGAGAGGTACAGACAGAGTGAGAAACAAAGAGAGGCAGAGATAAAGGCACAAAACAGAGTCCGAGTGAGAGAAAAGAGTATAGATAAGCAGAGAGAAAGAGAAAACCAAAATGAGATAAAGAAAGACAGAGTGAGGGAGAATGTTCATTCATTTCAGTGGAGGCCATTTAATCACATTGCTCAACTAATTACACATTAATCTGTGGTCTCACATTATTCAACTAATTGGATAATTGGAGGATTTCATTTCCACATTCACCTGAGGAAGAAGGAAGCCTCTGAAAGCTTGTGATTTTCAAATAAAATTGTTGGACTATAACTTGGTGTTGTAAAATTGTTTACAATTGTCAACTAATTGGGACATAATGTGGATGTGAACCACATCCTTAGACCAGTGCAGTCCATTCTGTGTGCTCTGCTGCCACCTGGTGTTCATACCAGTTGTTGCTATTAAAGAAAAACATTATTGAACACTAACACAGGTAACTGGGATACATTTTACTCAGTCTTCCTATTTTCTCTCTCAGTTTTATTTTTCAACTGTTCACCTAATCTGTCTTTTTATTCACACTTTTTTTCTCCATAAAAGTCTGTCACCGATGTAATTTCCTTACCGTACGTCCCCCTGGACTCCTGTCTCGAGGTTTTCATTGGCTCTAACGACTGTTTTCCCACCCAATCATGAGCGGAATGATTCATTACATGAAAACAGGTGGGAGGGAGGAAGGCAGTTAGTTCGTTATACAACCTCAGGACGTCCCAAAGCGCTTAACAGCTAATAAAGTACTTTTGATGTATAGTCACTGCTGCAATGTCGGAAACACAGCAGCCAGTTTGCACACAGCAAGATCCCACAGACAGCAATGTGATAATGATCAGATAATCTGCTTTTAGTGATGCTGACATGAAGGATACATATTGGCCAGTACATCGGGGAGAACTCCCCCTCTCTTCTATTGAATTGTGCCGTGGGATCTTTTACATCCATCTGAAAGGGCAGACGGGGCCTCAGTTTAAGATCTCATCTGAAAGACTGCACCTCCGACAGTGCAGCACTCCTTCAGTACTGCACTAGAGTGTCAGCCTTAATTTTGTGTTTGAGTCTCATGAAGTGGGACTTGAACCTGTGACCTGCTGACTCAGAGGCGAGACTGCTACCCACTGAGCCATGGCCAACACTGTATAAAGTGAAGAAAGCACTAGAGGTTGGATGCAGTGTGCTGGTTCTGCCACCAGTGAGCTGTTTCCAAGTTACAGTCCCATTGGGCGGGTCTGTACACAGTTCGTGGAATGGTGCAGTAAGGTTGATTTTGTCACTGAGATACCCAACGGCCACATAAACAGCTTATCTACTGTGTGACTCTTACCTGACCTGCGACATAGTGACTCAATGCATCATGGCTGCCCCAGAGGAGGGAGAGGAGGGAGAGGAACAAGACCTCCTGTCGGAGAGTAAAGCGGGTCCCTCGGGTGGAGCAAACCAGTCCAATTACCTCCCGCGTAAAAACATCAAGATGGTGGCAGCGTTGCAGGTCTCGGGCAAACGGGTCTGCGCACCAGGTGAGCATGGGCGATTCAAGGCCAGTGCCACCTGCCGCACAATGTGAGGGAGAACACGTGCACAGACGGGCAGGAAATGCTGCGCCAAGGGTTATACTGCCATCTGAGAACGAGGGCATCGCTGATGATATTGGTCCATATGAAGGACAAAAGTCTGTTTGCTCGCTGACCTACATTGGTTCCCGGTCCGGCAATGCCTCGATTTTAAAATCTCATCCTTGTGTTCAAATCCCTCCATGGCCTCGCCCCTCCTTATCTCTGTAACCTCCTCCAGCCCTACAACCCTCCGGGATCTCTGCGCTCCTCCAATTCTAGCCTCTTGCACATCCCCGATTCCCTTCACTCCATCATTGGCGGCCGTGCCTTCAGCTGCCTGGGCCCTAAGCTTTGGAATTCCCTCCCTAAACCTCTCCGCCTCTCTCTCCTCCTTTAAGACACTCCTTAAAAGCTACCTCTTTGACTATGCTTTTTGTCACCTGCCCTAACACCTCCTTATGTGGCTCAGATTTTGTTTGATTACACTGCTGTGAAGCACCTTGGGACGTTTTACCACGTTAAAGGCACTATATAAATGTACATTGTTGTTGTGTAGATTATAATCGGAAGCTAACTGACCTGACACAGGTTGACTCCTGTCCTGTGTCTCGCACAGAGCAGATGTTTGGGAAGCTGGGGGACACTGCGTGCCCGACAATGCTCGACCGAGAGAAAGGTTATCGGCGGGTGCCGTTTAATGCGGGAGCCCAGTCGCACTCCGTGTGTGCTGCACTGTGGGGGTTATACGAGTTTACAGAATGAAAAGTGTCTCCCTAGTGACCGCTGGATTCCCTTCTGACGGGGGCTGGTGTCCCCCTGGTACGCATACCTGACCGCCATTTTCGGCCACACGTGGCATTACCACATCGCTGACATACCGTCCCGTCCCGCAAAACACTTAAATCTGAAACGTGCGCCATCTGCAAGGCTGGGGTTTTGTGCTGAGTGGTGGGGGTGGAGGGAGGGGGGATGGGGAACAGAGACCCAATCAGGTGAAGGTAGAGGAGCTGGCTAAGTTTAACAAGTACTGTAAAAATATGTTGGCCCAGAATTTGCTGTCAAATTAATGGTGAGGGTAATGGTGCTCGCTGTTATTTATGCACAAATAGTACGGCAACTTCAGGCGAGGGGCAGATGCGCAGATAAACACAGAAATCCAGAAGTTGCTGTCCGACATTCTCCACCGTTAGCTTCGAGAAAACAGCGTCTCGCCGTCTGCCTCACCATTGAGATGCACTGAACGGCGTGAAGTTGCTCTATTTGCCCAGTAGATACGGACTAAACTCGTCACGGAAAGTTAAATCTTGTCCATTTCAGTCTAAATATCCTTTTAACAATGTGATAAATATGAATTACCGTCAGTCAACCTCTCTGGTACTGAAAATTAACTATTACAAGTGTGGAGTCTCATTCCTTCAGGTTTTAATTGTTGTTGGAGATATTTAAAATAATTTAACTTTTTTTTTACTTTTCCTTCTGTCTCTTTTTTTTTCTCTCTCTCTCTCGGTCCGATCTTTCTTTCCCTCTCTTTATTTCTCTTATTGTACCTGATTTGACATTGAATTAACCCTCTCTAATTTACACTACCTTCTCGGTCCTTGCACTGGTAATTTCACTATCCTTCAATCTGTTCGTTAAGGAGATACCCAGTCGCTAGCCCTGTTCACTCAGATCCCAGATGCCCTGTTTCCCTCACTGCGACGTTATCAGCTCGCACTTTCAGCAACGTGGCCACGCAAAATAGCATCAAGACTAAACGGACAAGGGCGAGTCTGACTAACAGCGGACGCCATTCGTTGCCCTGTTACAACAGATCCTGGGCTGTTACTTTACTGATCGTTCTTTTTTTAATTGTTTAATGTCGCTGTCCAGTGTAGTATTATTCTGCCACCTGCTGATTGAGGGGAGAATTACATGAAGTTACCGGATCAGACCAAGAAAGTGTTTTGAGAGGGTTCTCTATTCGATTGCTGGGCTCACTGTGAGCTTACCTAAATCCCCAGGCAAGTGAAAGCACACTCCAGAACATAGAGACCTAGGGCTCATCAATAAGAGTCTGAAACACAGGGGGGAGTATCTGAAGTAGAAAAGAGAAAAGAAAAACAAAACGGTAACATAGACCATCCATATTAAGCCAACACTAACAGGGATTAATACCGACAATCATTCTCCCCTGTTAGTGTCGGGTTAATAGTGAACATAAGAAATAGGAGCAGGAGTAGGCCATCTGGCCCCTCGAGCCTGGTCCACCGTTCAATCAGATCATGGCTGATCTTTGACCTCAACTCCACTTTCCCGCCCGATCCCCATATCCTTTGATTCCAAAAATCTATATATCTCAGTCTTGAATATATTCAATGACTGAGTATCCACAACCCTCCGTGTGAAGAAATTCCTCCTCATCTCAGTCCTAAATGTCCGACCCCTTTATCCAGCGACAATACCTCCCGGCCAGGGGAAACAATCTCTCAGCATCTACCCTGTCAAACCCCCTCAGAATCTTACATGTTTCAATGAGATCACCTCTCATTCTCCTAAACTCCAGAAAGTATAGGCCCATTCTACTCAATCTCTCTTCATAGGACAACCATCTCATCCCAGGAATTAATCCAATGAACCTTTGCTGCACCGCCTCTAAGGCAAGTATATCCCTCCTTAGATAAGGAGACCAAAACTGTACACAGTACTCCAGGTGAGGTCTCACCAAAGCCCTGTACAATTGACTTCCTTACTCTTGTACACCAACCCCCTTGCAATAAAGGCCAACATGCCATTTGCCTTCCTAATTGCTTGCTGTACCTGCATACTAACTTTTTGTGTTTCTTGTACGAGGACACCCAAATCTCTCTCAACACCAACATTTAATAGTTTCTCAACATTTAAAAAAATTCTGTTTTTCTATTCTTCCTACCAAAGTGAATAACCTCACATTTCCCCACATTATACTCCATCTGCCATCTTCTTGCCCATTCACTTAATCTGTCTATATCCCTTTGCAGACTCTGTGTCCTCCTCACAGCTTACTTTCCCACCTAGCTTTGTATTGTCAGCAAACTTGGATACATTACACTCGGTCCCTTCATCTAGGTCATTAATATAGATTGTAAATAGCTGAGGCCCAAGCACCGATCCTTGTGGCACCCCACTAGTTACAGCCTGCCAACTCGAAAATGACCCGTTTATCCCTATCTCTGTTTTCGGTCTTTAACCAATTCTCTATCCATGCTAATACATTACCCCCAACCCCATGAGCCCTTATCTTGTGTAACAACCTTTTGTGTGGCACCTTATCGAATGCCTTTTGAAAATCCAAATATACTACATCCATTGGTTCCCCTTTATCTACCCTGCTAGTTACATCCACAAAAAACTAATAAATTTGTCAAACACGAATTCCCTTTCATAAAACAATGTTGACTCTTGTCTAATCATATTATTATTTTCTAAGTGCCCTGTCACCACGTCCTTAATAATGGATTCCAGCATTTTCCCAACAACTGATGTCAGGCTAACTGGCCTGCAGTTCCCTGTTTTCTCTCTCCCTCCTTTCTTGAATAGCGGGGCCACATTTACAACCTTCCAATTCGCTGGGACCGTTCTAGAATCTAGGGAATTTTGGAAGATCAAAACCAATGCATCCACTATCTCTGCAGCCACTCTTTTAGAACCCTAGGATATAGGCCTTCATGTTTAGGGGATTTGTCGGCTTTTAGTCCCATTAATTTCTCCAGTACTTTTTCTCCACTGATATTAATTATTTTAAGTTCCTCACTCTCATTAGACCCTTGGTTCCCCCCTATTTCTGGTATGTTTTTGTGTCTTCTACTGTGAAAATAGATATAATTTCTCCTGTCTCAGCCTCTAAGGGACCCACGTTTACTTTCACTAATCTCTTCCTTTTTGCATACTTGTAGAAGCTCTTACAATCTGTTTTTATATTTCTTGCTAGTTTACTTTAATATTCTATTTTCTCCCTTTTTATCAATTTTTTGGTCATCCTTTGCTGGTTTCTAAAACTCTCCCAATCCTCAGGTTTACTACTCTTCTTGACAATATTATAGGCCTCTTCTTTTAATCCAATACTATCCTTAACTTCTCCATTTAGCCATGGGTGGATCACTTTTCCCGTGGAGTTTTTATTTCTCAATGGAATGTATATTTGTTGAGAATATTGAAATATTTCTTTCAATGTTTGCCATTGCTTATCTAATTGTCAGTATTAACCAAAAACTAACAGGTGCACAATGACTGGGAGGGGCATGTTGTAATATAAACACGGGGGCACTAGTGTCTCCGGGGGGAGGGCTGTAATATAAACAAGACGGCACTAGTGTCACTGGGGGGAGGGCTGTAATATAAACACAGGGG
This sequence comes from Heptranchias perlo, assembly GCF_035084215.1. Lineage (NCBI taxonomy): Eukaryota > Metazoa > Chordata > Chondrichthyes > Hexanchiformes > Hexanchidae > Heptranchias > Heptranchias perlo. The sequence goes on along the minus strand of NC_090337.1, from coordinate 61,799,748 downwards.
CACTAATGTCACTGGGGGGCGTGTTGTAATATAAACATGGGGGCACTAATGACTCTGGGGGGATGGCTGTAATATAAACAAGGGGGCACTAGTGTCACTGGCGGGAGGGCTGTAATATAAACGAGGGGGCACTAGTATCACTGGGGGGCGTGTTGTAATATAAACAAGGAGGCACTAATGTCACTGGGGGGCGTGCTGAAATATAAACGAGGGGGCACTAGTGTCTCTGGTGTCGTGCTGTAATATAAACACGGGGGCACTAATGTCACTGGGGGGAGGGCTGTAATATAAACAAGGGGGCACTAATATCTCTGGGGGATTGTTGTAATATAAACAAGGGGGCACTAATGTCACTGGGGGGAGTGTTGTAATATAAACAAGGGGGCACTAATGTCTCTGGGGGGAGTGTTGTAATATAAACAAGGGGGCACTAATGTCACTGGGGGCGTGCTGTAATATAAACAAGGGGGCACTAGTGTCTCTGGGGGCGTGCTGTAATATAAACAAGGAGGCACTAGTGTCACTGGGGGACGTGCTGTAATATAAACAAGGGGGCACTAGTGTCTCTGGGGGGAGGGCTGCAATATAAACACGGGGGCACTAGTGTCACTGGGGGGAGGGCTGTAATATAAATAAGGGGGCACCAGTGTAAATGGGGGGAGTGTTGTAATATAAACAAAGTGGGCACTAACGTCAATGAGGGGGGGCGTGCTGTAATATAAACGAAGGGGCACTAGTGTCACTGTGGGGCGTGTTGTAATATAAACAAGGGGGCACTAATGACTCTGGGGGGATGGCTGTAATATAAACAAGGGGGCACTAGTGTCACTGGGCGGAGGGCTGTAATATAAACGAGGGGGCACTAGTATCACTGGGGGGCGTGTTGTAATATAAACAAGGAGGCACTAATGTCATTGGGGGGCGAGCTGTAATATAAACAAAGGGGGCACTAGTGTCACTGGGGGGCGTGCTGAAATATAAACGAGGGGGCACTAGTGTCTCTGGTGTCGTGCTGTAATATAAACACAGGGGCACTAATGTCACTGGGGGGAGGGCTGTAATATAAACAAGGGGGCACTAATATCTCTGGGGGAGTGTTGTAATATAAACAAGGGGGCACTAATGTCACTGGGGGCGTGCTGTAATATAAACAAGGGGGCACTAGTGTCTCTGGGGGCGTGCTGTAATATAAACAAGGAGGCACTAGTGTCACTGGGGGACGTGCTGTAATATAAACAAGGGGGCACTAGTGTCTCTGGGGGGAGGGCTGCAATATAAACACGGGGGCACTATTGTCACTGGGAGGAGTGTTGTAATATAAACATGGGGGCACTACTGTCACTGGGGGGAGGGCTGTAATATAAACAAGGGGGCATTAGTGTCTCTGGGGGAGGGCTGTAATATAAACGAGGGGGCACTAGTGTCACGGGGGGAGTGTTGTAATATAAACAAGGTGGCATTAATGTCTCTGGGGGGAGTGTTATAATATAAACAAGGGGGCACTAGTGTCACAGGAGGGGCGTAATGTAATATAAACGAGGGGGCACTAGTGTCACTGAGGGGAGTGCAGTAATATAAACAAGGGGGCACTAATGTCACGGGGGGCGGTGCGTGCTGTAATATAAACAAGGGGGCACTAGTGTCACTGGGGGGACGGCGTTCTGTAATATAAGCGAAGGGGCACTAGTGTCACTGTGGGGCGTGTTGTAATATAAACAAGGGGGCACCAGTGTCACTGGGGGGAGTGTTGTAATATAAACAAGGGGGCGCTAATGTCACTGGGGGGGGCGTGCTGTAATATAAACGAGGGGGCACTAGTGTCACTGTGGGGTGTGTTGTAATATAAACAAGGGGGCACTAGTGTCACTGGGGGGAGTGTTGTAATATAAACAAGGGGGCGCTAATATCACAGGGGGGGGCGTGCTGTAATCTAAACAAGGGGGCACTAGTGTCACTGTGGGGTGTGTTGTAATATAAACAAGTGGGCACTAGTGTTACTGGGGGGAGGGCTGTAATATAAATGAGTGGGCACTAGTGTCACTGTGGGGCTTGTTGTAATATAAACAAGGGGGCACTAGTGTCACTGGGGGCCGTACTGTAATATAAACAAGGTGGCATTAATGTCACTGGAGGAGGGGTATAATATAAACAAGGGGGCACTAATGTCTCTGGGGGGAGTGTTGTAATATAAACAAATGGGGCACTAGTGTCATTGAGGGGAGTGCTGTAATATAAACGAGGGAGCACTAGTGTCTCTGGGGGAGGGCTGTAATATAAACGAGGGGGCACTAGTGTCACGGGGGGAGTGTTGTAATATAAACAAGGTGGCATTAATGTCTCTGGGGGGAGTGTTATAATATAAACAAGGGGGCACTAGTGTCACAGGAGGGGCGTAATGTAATATAAACGAGGGGGCACTAGTGTCACTGAGGGGAGTGCAGTAATATAAACAAGGGGGCACTAATGTCACGGGGGGCGGTGCGTGCTGTAATATAAACAAGGGGGCACTAGTGTCACTGGGGGGACGGCGTTCTGTAATATAAGCGAAGGGGCACTAGTGTCACTGTGGGGCGTGTTGTAATATAAACAAGGGGGCACCAGTGTCACTGGGGGGAGTGTTGTAATATAAACAAGGGGGCGCTAATGTCACTGGGGGGGGGCGTGCTGTAATATAAACGAGGGGGCACTAGTGTCACTGTGGGGTGTGTTGTAATATAAACAAGGGGGCACCAGTGTCACTGGGGGGAGTGTTGTAATATAAACAAGGGGGCGCTAATGTCACTGGGGGGGGCGTGCTGTAATATAAACGAGGGGGCACTAGTGTCACTGTGGGGTGTGTTGTAATATAAACAAGGGGGCACTAGTGTCACTGGGGGGAGTGTTGTAATATAAACAAGGGGGCGCTAATATCACAGGGGGGACGTGCTGTAATCTAAACAAGGGGGCACTAGTGTCACTGTGGGGTGTGTTGTAATATAAACAAGTGGGCACTAGTGTTACTGGGGGGAGGGCTGTAATATAAATGAGTGGGCACTAGTGTCACTGTGGGGCGTGTTGTAATATAAACAAGGGGGCACTAGTGTCACTGGGGGCCGTACTGTAATATAAACAAGGTGGCATTAATGTCACTGGAGGAGGGGTATAATATAAACAAGGGGGCACTAATGTCTCTGGGGGGAATGTTGTAATATAAACAAATGGGGCACTAGTGTCATTGAGGGGAGTGCTGTAATATAAACGAGGGAGCACTAGTGTCACTGTGGGGCGGGTTGTAATATAAACAAGGGGGCACTAGTGTCACTGGGGGCCGTGCTGTAATATAAACAAGGGGGCACTAATGTCTCTGGGGGGAGTGTTGTAATATAAACAAGGGGGCACCAGTGTCACTGGGGGGAGTGTTGTAATATAAACAAAGCGGGCACTAATGTCACGGTGAGGGGGTGCTGTAATATAAACGAGGGAGCACTAGTATCACTGTGGGGCGGGTTGTAATATAAACAAGGGGGCACTAGTGTCACAGGGGGAGTGTTGTAATATAAACAAGGGGCACTAATGTCACTGGGGGGGTGTGCTGTAATATAAACGAGGGGGCACTAGTGTCACTGGGGGGCGTGTTGTAATGTAAACAAGGAGGCACTAATCTCACTGGCGGGCCTGCTATAATAAAAACAAAGGGGGCACCAGTGTCACTGGGGGGGGGGGTCGTGTTGTAATATAAACAAGGCAGCACTAATATCTCTGGGAGAGTGTTGTAATATAAACAAGGCGGCACTAGTGTCACTGGGGGGATGGCTGTAATATAAACACGGGGGCACTACTGTCACTGGGGGGAGTGTTGTAATATAAACTAGGGGGCACTAATGTCACTGGGGGGCGTGCTGTAATATAAACAAGGCAGCACTAGTGGCACTGGGGGGGTGTGCTGTAATATAAACGAGGGAGCACTAGTGTCACTGTGGGGCGGGTTGTAATATAAACAAGGGGGCACTAGTGTCACGGGGGGAGTGTTGTAATATAAACGAGGGGGCACTAGAGTCACTGGGGGGCATTTTGTAATATAGACAAGGAGGCACTCATGTCATTGGAGGGCGTGCTGTAATATAAACAAAGGGGGCACTAGTGTCACTGCGGGAGGGCTGTAATATTAACGAGGGGGCACCAGTGTCACTGGGGGGACGTGCTGAAATATAAACGAGGGGGCACTAGTGTCTCTGGTGGGAGGGCTGTAATATAAACGAGAGGGCACTCGGGGTGCGTGTTGTAATATAAACACGGAGGCACTAATCTCACTGGGGGGCCTGCTGTAATAAAAACAAAGGGGGCACCAGTGTCACTGGGGGGGTGTGCTGTAATATAAACAAGGGAGCACTGGTGTCACTGGGGGAGTGTTGTAATATAAACGAGGGGGCACTAGAGTCACTGGGGGGCATTTTGTAATATAGACAAGGAGGCACTAATGTCATTGGAGGGCGTGCTGTAATATAAACAAAGGGGGCACCAGTGTCACTGGGAGAGGGCTGTAATATTAACGAGGGGGCACCAGTGTCACTGGGGGGACGTGCTGAAATATAAACGAGGGGGCACTAGTGTCTCTGGTGGGAGGGCTGTAATATAAACGAGGGGGCACTCGGGGAGCGTGTTGTAATATAAACACGGAGGCACTAATCTCACTGGGGGGCCTGCTGCAATAAAAACAAAGGGGGCACCAGTGTCACTGGGGGGCGTGCTGTAATATAAACAAAGGGGGCACTAGTGTCACGGGGGGAGTGTTGAAATATAAACAAGGCGGCACTAATATCTCTGGGCGAGTGTTGTAATATAAACACGGGGGCACTACTGTCACTGTGGGGAGTGTTGTAATATAAACAAGGGGACACTAATGTCACTGGGGGGGCGTTCTGTAATATAAACAAAGGGGGCACTAGTGTCACTGGGGGGGCGTGTTGTAATATAAACAAAGCGGGCACTAATGTCACTGGGGGGCCGTGCTGTAATATAAACGAGGGGGCACTAGTGTCACTGGGGGGGTGGGCTGTAATATTAACGAGGGAGCACCAGTGTCACTGGGGGGTCTTGCTGAAATATAAATGAGGGGGCACTAGTGTCTCTGGTGGGAGGGCTGTAATATAAACGAGGGGGCACTAGGGTGGCGTGTTGTAATATAAACACGGAGGCACTAATCTCACTGGGGGGCCTGCTGTAATATAAACAAAGGGGGCACGAGTGTCTCTGGGGGGTCGTGTTGTAATATAAACAAGGCGGCACTAATATCTCTGGGGGAGTGTTGTAATATAAACAAGGCAGCACTAGTGTCACTGGGGGGCGTGCTGTAATATAAACAAGGGGGCACAACTGTCACTGGGAGGAGTGTTGTAATATAAACAAGGGGGCACTAGTGTCTCTAGGGGACATGCTGTAATATAAACAAGGGGGCACTAGTATCTCCGGGGGGAGGGCTGTAATATAAACACGGGGGCACTAATGTCACTGGGGGGAGAGCTGTAATACAAATAAGGGGGCACTAGTGTCTCTCGGGGGAGGGCTGTAATATAAACAAGGGGGCACTAGTGTCACTGGGGGGCGTGCTGTAATATAAACAAGGTTGCATTAATGCTCTGGGGGGAGTGTTATAATATAAACAAGGGGGCACTAATGTCTCTGGGGGGAGTGTTGTAATATAAACAAGGGGGCACTAGTGTCACTGGGGGGGCATGTTGTAATATAAACAAAGCGGGCACTAATGTCACTGGGGGGCTGTGCTGTATTATAAACGAGGGAGCACTAGTGTCACTGTGGGGCGGGTTGTAATATAAACAAGGGGGCACTAGAGTCACTGGGGGGCATTTTGTAATATAGACAAGGAGGCACTAATGTCATTGGAGGGCGTGCTGTAATATAAACAAAGGGGGCACTGGTGTCACTGGGGGGGTGTGCTGTAATATAAACGAGGGAGCACTGGTGTCACGGGGGGAGTGTTGTAATATAAACAAGGGGGCACTAGAGTCACTGGGGGGCATTTTGTAATATAGACAAGGAGGCACTAATGTCATTGGAGGGCGTGCTGTAATATAAACAAAGGGGGCACGAGTGTCTCTGGGGGAGGGCTGTAATATTAACGAGGGGGCACCAGTGTCACTGGGGGGACGTGCTGAAATATAAACGAGGGGGCACTCGGGGAGCGTGTTGTAATATAAACACGGAGGCACTAATCTCACTGGGGGGCCTGCTGTAATATAAACAAAGGGGGCACTAGTGTCACGGGGGGAGTGTTGAAATATAAACAAGGGGGCACTACTGTCACTGGGGGGAGTGTTGTAATATAAACAAGGGGGCACTACTGTCACTGGGGGGAGTGTTGTAATATAAACAAGGGGGCACTAATGTCACTGGGGGGAGTGTTGTAATATAAACAAGGGGGCACTACTGTCACTGGGGGGAGTGTTGTAATATAAACAAGGGGGCACTACTGTCACTGGGGGGAGTGTTGTAATATAAACAAGGGGGCACTAATGTCACTGGGGTGGCGTTCTGTAATATAAACAAAGGGGGCACTAGTGTCACTGGGGGGCGTGTTGTAATATAAACAAAGCGGGCACTAATGTCACTGGGGGGGGCGTGCTGTAATATAAACGAGGGGGCACTAGTATCACTGGGGGCGTGTTGTAATATAAACAAGGGGGCACTAATGTCACTGGGGGGAGTGTTGTAATATAAACAAGGGGGCACTACTGTCACTGGGGGGAGTGTTGTAATATAAACAAGGGGGCACTACTGTCACTGGGGGGAGTGTTGTAATATAAACAAGGGGGCACTAATGTCACTGGGGTGGCGTTCTGTAATATAAACAAAGGGGGCACTAGTGTCACTGGGGGGCGTGTTGTAATATAAACAAAGCGGGCACTAATGTCACTGGGGGGGGCGTGCTGTCATATAAAGGAGGGGGCACTAGTGTCACTGGGGGGCGTGTTGTAATATAAACAAGCGGGCACTAGTGCCACTGGGGGATGTGTTGTAATATAAACAAGGAGGCACTAATGTCACTGGGGGGCTTGCTGTAACATAAACAAAGGGGTCACTAGTGTCATTGGGGGTGCTGTAATATTAACAAAGGGGGCCATAGTGTCTCGTTGGGGGGGGGATGTTGTAACATAAACAAGGGGGCAATAATGTCTCAGGGGGAGTGTTGTAATATAAACAAGGCAGCACTAGTGTCACTGGCGGGAGGGCTGTAATATAAACACGGGGGCACTACTGTCACTGGGGGGAGTGTTGTAATATAAACAAGGGGGCACTAATGTCACTAGGGGGAGGGCTGTAATATAAGCGAGGGGGCACTCGTGCCATTGTGGGGGGCGTGTTGTAATATAATCAAGGGGGCACGAGTGTCACTGGGGGCATGCTGAAATATAAATGAGGGGGCACTAATGTCACTGGGGGGGCATGCTGTAATATAAACAAAGGGGGCACTAGTGTCACTGGGGGGCGTGTTGTAATATAAACAAGGGGGCACTAGTGTCACTGGGGGGAGGGCTGTCATATAAACAAAGGGGGCACTAGTGTCTCTGGGGGGAGGGCTGTAATAGAAATTAGGGGGCACTAATGTCTCTGGGGGGTGTGCTGTAATATAAACAAGGGGGCACTAGTGTCACTGGGGGGAGTGTTGTAATATAAACAAGGGGGCACTAGTGTCACTGGGGGGAGGGCTGTCATATAAACAAAGGGGGCACTAGTGTCTCTGGGGGGTGTGCTGTAATATAAACAAGGGGGCACTAGTGTCAATGGGGGCGTGCTGAAATATAAATGTGGGGGCACGAGTTCTCTGGGTGGAGTGTTGAAATATAAACAAGGGGGAACTAGTGTCACTGGGGGGAGGGCTGTAATATAAACGAGGGGGCATTAATGTCACTGGGGGAGGGCTGTAATATAAACAAGGAGGCACTTGTGTCACTGGGGGGAGGGCTGTAATATAAACACGGGGGCATTAGTGTCACTGGGGAGGTGTGTTGTAATATAAACAAAGGGGGCACTAGTGTCACTGGGAAGAGGGCTGTAATATAAACACGGGGGCACTAGTGTGACTGAGGGGAGGGCTGTAATATAAACAAAGGGGGCACTTTTGTCTCTGGGGGGAGGGCTGTAATATAAACACGGAGGCACTTGTGTGACTGGGGGGTGGGCTGTAATATAAACAAGGGGACATTAATGTCACTGGGAGGGCGTGTTGTAATATAAACAAGGAGACACTAGTATCACTGGGGGGGGGGGGGGGCGTGTTGTAATAGAAACAAAAGGGGCACTAGTATCTCTGGGGGGTGGGCTGTAATATAAACACGGGGGCACTAGTGTCTCTGGGGGGAGGGCTGTAATATAAACAAGGGGGCACTAGTGTCACTTGGCTGAAGGCTGTAATATAAACGGGGGGAGTGTTGTAATATAAACAAGGGATACCAGTGTCTCTGGGGGTGTGTGCTGTAATCTAGGTAACTGTACTTGTGCGTTCTTGTTATCTGACCATCGTTTGAAATAAACAGCTTTGCCCGTCTGCAGCCTTGAAATAAAGCCAATGAGCAGGTGGATAATCCTGAGCCCTGTCTGATCAGAATGTGGGTGTTTGGTCTTGTTTCACTGCGTTTGATTAACCCTAATTCTGCTGCTATAAATTCACAAGATTTTTAGTGTGTCACGTAATTCAGCCCTGACATTACATTATTCTATTGTGTCTCGCCTGATATACTTCTGTTGAACTCATGTCTTTTTCCTCAATCTTTCTTTTATTAAAAATTGCCTCAAAATAATTGTGTCGATGTCTCAGATGCTGAGAGATTGTTTCCCCTGCCATTTAAGACTGAGATGAGGAGGAATTTCTTCACTCAGAGGGTTGCGCATCTTTGGAATTCTCTACCCCAGAGGGCTGTGGATGCTGAGTCCTTGAGTATATTCAAGACTGAGATCGATAGATTTTTGGACTCTAGGGGAATCAAGGGATAGGGCAGGAAAGTGGAGTTGAGGTCGAAGATGAGCCATGATCTTATTGAATGGCGGAGCAGGCTCGAGGGGCCGTTTGGTCTCCTCCTGCTTCTATTTCTTATGTTCTTAAGGGAATAGTCACCACCTCTGCGCCAATGAGCACCATTAAAATGCAGCAGGGTGAGTCCCTGGTGGGAAGTGAGATAAGGGCTGATAGAGAACGCCGGCCTCCTTTGATGGTTCAGTTGGTGTCCAGAGACGATTCCCGCTCTGTACTGAGTTAGCAGTGGGGCGATAGTTGGAGTGCTAAAATTGGTATCAGCACCCTGGGCTAGGGAGTGGGAGATCATCCAGGGTTTCAGCCCTTGATCATTATGCAGGATCCCTGCTGAAATGTATATTTGTGTGTGTGCGTGTGCGTGCGCCGTTGCGGATAAGATTGGCCTTGGTTGTGCCCCCTATAGTCGAATAGCCCGCTATCATTCATTGTCTATGGCTCACACATGAAGATTGATCAGTTGGGTGAGGCACTGGAGGGTCACTGGGATCGTGGTACTGCTCCTTTGCAGGAGGGAGTGCCTTGAGGAGATGGGCGTGGGAAGATTCCTATACACTGCTCTTGGTGGGAAGGTCTCACTCATTGTGCCCGCATGCAGCAAGACCTCGACAACATCCAGCCTTGGGCTCATAAGTGGCAAGTAACATTCGCGCCAGACAAGTGCTAGGCAATGACAATCTCCAACAAGAGAGAGCCTAACCATCCCCTCTTGACATTCAACGGCATTACCATCGCCGAATCCCCCACCATCAACATCCTGGGGGTCACCATTGACCAGAAACTTAACTGGACCAGCCATATAAATACTGTGGCTACAAGAGCAGGTTAGAGGCTGGGTATTCTGTGGCGAGTGACTCACCTCCTGACTCCCCAAAGCCTTTCCACCATCTACAAGGCACAAGTCAGGAGTGTGATGGAATACCCTCCACTTGCCTGGATGAGTGCAGCTCCAACAACACTCAAGAAGCTTGACACCATCCAGGACAAAGCAGCCCGCTTGATTGGCACCCCATCCACCACCCTAAACATTCACTCCCTTCACCACCGGCACACCGTGGCTGCAGTGTGTACCATCCACAGGATGCACTGCTGCAACTCGCCAAGGCTTCTTCGACAGCACCTCCCAAACCCGCAACCTCTATCACCTAGAAGGACAAGAGCAGCAGGCACATGGGAACAACACCACCTGCACGTTCCCCTCCAAGTCACACACCATCCCGACTTGGAAATATATCGCTGTTTCTTCATCGTCGCTGGGTCAAACTCCTGGAACTCCCTTCCTAACAGCGCTGTGGGAGAACCTTCACCACACGGACTGCAGCGGTTCAAGAAGGCGGCTCACCACCACCTTCTCAAGGGCAATTAGGGATGGGCAATAAATGCCGGCCTCACCAGCGACGCCCACATCCCATGAACGAATAAAAAAAAACGCTTTGCGTGTTTCTAATATTCTTTTATGTTGATTGTGTCTCAGGGCCACCCTAGTTGTCCCCACACTCTTTCCCCCACCCCCTCCTGCCCAACAGTTCCAGATCACTAATAGGAACAAGCAGGAAACGATGTTTCCAATTATGTTCAAAGTGCATCTCTCAACCAAATTCCCCTTTGTAGCATTTTCACAAATATTTTCTGTATGAAGGACCCAAAATCAAGTTTACCAAAGAAAGTTAAAATTTGAAGAGAAAACTGTAAGAGAAAATTCACCAACCAGGAATATAACCAGGTTTTTTTTTAAACTAATTCTTTTTAAGGGCCAAAACCCCCAATGTTTTTTTTCCATTCACCAGAACCCTCCGCCACAGTGTGATAGAATGTCAATCTCTGCCCACCGTCCCTCACGTGGGGTGAGTGACTAAAATAGGAATTGCTGACTTTGTGTTATGGTTCAAACAGCTGGGGCTTGAAATGGAGGCTGCTCTTTTCACTGAGCACAAAATGGTGGCCTTAAAGAGATGCTTATCTGCCTGGACCACACAGGGTTGCTGTCCGCGGATTAGCTTCCGTTCGATGGTTGAGGAAACGTGTTTAAACATGAGCGAGTACAACTTCAGTCTCGTTACCCGTCCAAGAGAGAACAGGGAGCATGGAGCAGAAGCCGGGTGCACACCCGGTTAGAGACCTTCTCCGATTGTCAGGGTATCTCTTCGCAATACAAACTCTGGTGCTGCACCTCCTCCAACCCTACCACCCTCCGAGAACTCTGCGTTCCTCCGATTCTGGCCTTTTATGCATCTCCCACTTCCTTGGCACCGCCATTGGCGGCCGTGCCTTCAACCTTCTAGGCCCTAAGCTCTGGAATTCCCTCCCTAAACCTCTCCGTCACTCTCTCTTCCTTTAAGAACTTCCTTAAAACATACCTCTTTGATGAAGCTTTTGGTCACCCCCTTCTACAATCTCCTTCTTTGGCTCAGTGTCAAATTCTGTCTGATTATGCCCCTGTGAAGGACCTTGGGATGTTTTCCTACACCAAAGGAGCAATATAAACGCAAGTAATTGGTGAGTCTGGGAAATGGCAGATCCTGAGCTCCAGGAATAATGTCTGAGGTGCATTACTGGACAACAGATGGACATCCCAATAATCCAATAAAGGACAGAATGTCAGGCACTTTAGATGAACAAGAACAAAGAGAGCCCTCAAGGGAGTGGCAGAACATAGCTACTTTAGAAAAAGCACAGCTGATCTATGACAAATGGTTAAAAAGGCATGGCCTCTTTCAACTGTTGTCTCCTATTTTACAGATTAATAACAAGACAATGAGCAGTGCACAAAGCATCCAGACAACTCGCTGCACTTAGATCAACTGATTGAGCTGATATACTTATCCAATAACATATTGTGACAGCAACATTAAATTGAAGTTAATCAGGTGTCATAGACGGATTGAAAGTCGTTAGAAGCAGTCAGATTTTGCATTGCGCTTTGCGATGTCCTGAGACCATGAAAGGTACTCTACAAATACAAGCTCTTCCTTTCTTTCTTTGCCAGTAAAATTGGGGAAATTTCACCATCAACTCTAGATTGAAAACAAATGTCCATTCTGCTTGTTTCTTCGAAAATGGGAGGGGAACATGTAAGAAATGGCCTGTCTTTCTTTACAGACTCCACTCTGAATAGGGGTTGCCCACACCTCCTGGATTGTCCGGAAGTCTCCCGGGATGGAGGATTAATCTCACGGGCACTGCTGCCAGCGACTCGGGAGAAAACGACTTGGTGGTTCACCACTTGCTCAAGCTCAAAGACCCGGAGGGCTGTCTCCAGCATTGCTTGCAGGATGTCATCGATGGGCTTTGGAACCATTTCCAGCATTTCCTGTTTCAGGTTTTGCATGAGTTGCAGTTTCTTTTCTCCCCTTAATCTGTGTGGTTTTACTCACGTCTTCATGATTCACCGCACTAACGGGAGGATTTTACAAAACAGCACTCCCTCCATCTTTACTCAGTTCTTGTGTTACGATCCTTCAACATTCGGGTTTTAAACCGTGACTCAGTGGGTAGCACTCGCGTTTCAGAGTCAAAACGGTCGTGGGTTCAAGTCCCATTTCCAGATACTTGAGCACATAACCTCTGCTGCAGTAGTGAGGGAGTGCTGAATTGTCAGAGGTGCTATCTTTCAGATGAGACATTAAACTGAGGCCCCATCTTCCCTCTCAGGTAGATGTAAAAAATCACGGCACCATTTCTAAGAAGAGCAGGGGAGTTCTCCCTGGTGTTCCTGGCCAAATTTATCCCTCAACCAACATCTCTAAAACATATTATCTGGCTGTTTGTGGGACCTTGCTGTGCGCAAATTGGCTGCTGTGTTTCCTACATTACAACAGTGACCAGACTTCAAAGAGCATTGAATTGGCTGTAAAGCGCTTTGGGACATCCTGAGGTCATGAATGGTGCTTTAGAAGTCTTTATTTATTTGGGCAAAGTGCCAACAGGGTGCCCTGTACCTCGGAGGGAGATCCACCTGAGCGGGCAGACAGGACCTCAGTTTCATGCAAAGGATAGCACCTCCGACAGTGCAGCACTCCCTCACTGAGCTGTCAGCCTGGATTACGTGCTCAAGTTTCCGGAGTGGGGCTTTGAACCCACAACCTTCTAAGTCAGAGGTGAGAGGGCTACCCACTGAGCTATGGATTGAGGAGGCCACAGCCTAACATGTAAACAAAGGCTTGGGTTTTGACAGGCTTCTGTCTTGCAATGGTGGTGGGGGAGGGGTATTGTTATATGGTGTTCATTGATTATTCATAAGCAGAAGGTTCACGCCAAGATGAACTACTATGACTGCCTTGGCCTAGGTTCTGTCCAGTTTGGTGTCCGGGATCAGGAAGGCTGCACTCACTCAGATACATCAATTGAAAGGATGATTCACAAAAGCTGCTCCAGTGCCCTCTACTGGAAGAAAGTCTGCAATAACCATAATCCCTGCATTAACACAAGGCCTGTGTTACCACACACCACACTTACACTGGTCTCTTGGGCAGGATGGAGGAGGGCTGCTTCTGTTTGGAGCGAGTACGAAGCATAGGATTGCCCTGGAGTCTCCGGGAATTAAAGATTAATCGCCTGGGCACTGCTGCGAGCAAAACCCAGGGACAAACATCACAGGCACATTTAAAAAATGGGGTGGTTTTTTTTCATTCTCTTTGAACGCTTTTGTTTATTAGTCACAAAAATATTGGAGATGAGAAAAAAGGATGTTTGAACTGGGCGGGGTGGTGGGAGGTGGGAGGTGATGTGATATGTCCAGCGTGAGTTGGTCTCCCTAACGAAGCAGCACGTAGACAGCCGCCTCCAATGCTGACACTTTTCTTTCTTCTGCCTAATCCTGGCAAACGGGATCTTTGGCTTTATTAATAGAGGCATAGAGTACAAAAGCAAGGAAGTTATGCTAAACCATTATCAAACACTGGTTAGGCCTCAGCTGGAGTACTGTGTTCAATTCTGGGCACCACACCTTAGCAAGGATGTCAAGGCCTTGGAAAGGGTGTAGAGATTTACTAGAATGGTACCAGGGATGAGGGACTTCAGTTATGTGGAGAGACTGGAGAAGCTGGGATTGTTCTCCATAGAGCAGAGAAGGTTATGGGGAGATTTAATAGAGGTGTTCAAAATTATGAGGGGTTTGCTGGAGTAAATGAGGACCTACTTCCACTAATGGGTGGGTCAGTGATCAGAGGACACAGATTTAAAATAATTGGAAAAAGAACTAGAGGTGGGGGGGGGGGGATGATAATTTTTTTTATGCAGCGACTTGTTACGATCTGGAATGCACTGCCTAAAAGGGCGGTGGAAGCAGATTCAATAATAACTTTCAAAAGGGAATTGGATAAATACTTGAAAAGAAAAGATATGCAGGGCTATGGGGAGTGGGACTAATTGGATAGCTTTCAGAGGCAGCACCAGCACGATGGGCCGAATGGCCTCCTTCCAATCCTGTCAGATTCCATGATTAGTTACATGTTAGTTTCCAAGTTGCATCATAAATCAGTCTTGAGCAACATAAACTACATTGCATAAGTAATATTCTGTATGAATTGAATTAGAAGTAGTTACCTAAAATGGGATTTGTTTGTCTGCTGCCCTGTGACTTAAAATAATCAGCAAATTACAAGTGGAGGGAAAAGCTCTTAAGAACGCCACATCTCCCAGAGTGGATTGTCTCCAATAATCTGCAATTATTTAAACGTGACAATTCAGTGACACTTCCTACAGCAGTGGTTCTCAGACCTTTTCAGGCCAGGCCAGGCCAGGCCCCCCCACTCCCCCTCTTTATCCTCTCGTGTGGAGGATGGGGTTCCACGGGTGCTAGCAGCACCCCATTACCTCATCCAAACAGCCATTCTTCCTGTACCAGCCTCAAGTGAGCAGCAGCAGCAGGCAATGCAACTTGGAAGGCGTCACAGTCAACCACACTGGTGTGTGACTGGAGTTCACATCTAATCCGGACCGGGTAAGGACGGCCAGTTTCCTTCCCTTAAGGGCATTACTGAACCAGTTGGGCTTTTACAATAATCCGGCAGCTTCACAGTCACTTTTACTGAGATCAGCTTTTCTTTGGAACTGAATTCAAATTCTCGAACTGCCATGGTGGGATTTGAACTCATGTTCTCTGGATTATTAGCCCAGGCCTTTGGATTACTAGACCAGTAGCATAACAACTCCACCACCGTACCCTTGCTTCAAGTAGATGATGTGTTCTCCAGGTCATCGTGTGGTATCCAGGCTGCGTTCCATCATCCAGATGAGACAGTAACTCACGCAGCCTCACACCATTTAGCATACTGCTGCATCAATTGAATATCCTGCTCATTCAGCCCAATCTCCTCATGCCTCATTACATGAAGGAAGGTAAAAAGGGGTCAAATCAACGAGAGATATATTCTTAATGTTTTATACACTCTACAAGACTACTCTGTTCAGTAATTCTTTTCAATGAAAAAGCACACATTGCACACACACAATTCATCCGGTAATTAAATGTTTAATGATTGTCTTTCAAAAGTAGACAGGGGCTCGACAGCAGATCTTGTAAGAGACATTCAGTGTACAGGCTGCAACAAGGCAGGGAGCAGCAGCGGTCTCCATTAAGGTTTGAAGCATTAACATTTATTATGTATGCCGCACCCTTTCATTCATCAAATTAACACACAAATGGCTTTGAGGGACCAAGTGGTGCAACTGGGAACAACCACTGTCTCATCACCTCTGGGTCTGGCTATGAGTCCAGACCAGAATCAAAAAGACCAAAGTCTGCTCTCCCTCTCCAGAGTCCCCAAGAGACAATCACATGGTCCAATTTCTAGAAGGCACAAACGTCCATGGCACTAACTGGTCGCTCACTTGCATGGCTGGTGCAATAAGGCGCCCTTCAGAGGCTGGTGTTGAGAGAATACTTAAGCAGTTGAGGCAGGTTGGTGCTTGGCACGTTACCTGACCCGAGAGCAGTATAGACACAGGATGCTAGAAGTGGGAACTCTGCACCATCTGGCATCTCTAACATGGGAATAAAAGTTAAAAGCAATTTTTTTTTTAAAAAAAAGAATCCTTTCAAATCCTACCTCCACACCCCCCCAAAAGACTATTCTCCCATTCTCTCCTGGAGGCATTGGTCCAATGTAGTACATGCCTGACTGTATCATTGCCCAGCCACTACCCCCTATATGCAGGCTTTGTGTACGACCACAGAAGAGTGCTGCGTATTCTACCATGGGGGGGGGGGGGGGAAAGAGAGAGAAAGAGAGTTTACAGCTAGCCCCAATTCTGTCCTAATAATCACTCTCACTTTCCAGCAGGGGGCATGAGATGACGATCAGCATTGGAAATGTTGGCTGGAGGAAGATGGCACCGATTGTAGGCCCCCTCCCCCTCCTACCCTGATCAAGAATCACAGACTGAGCTTGATGTGGTCTGTATCTGTAAAACTGGGCGGTAGTGATTATCCACTCTTCCACACACGATACACGAGCAGCTTTTAGGATCTCCAGTCCAGGCCGTCGACAAGAAGCGGGCAGGGACCCTCCTGAGCCGTGGTGTTGTACCAGCACTGTCGGACCGAGACAAGTGCAATGCTTCATGGGAAACCCAGCAATTGCTCCAGTCTCCGCCTCTCAACACTGGCTAGTCTTGACCAAGTTGGGGGACGGGTGGGGTGAGGAAAGAGGGGGAAGAGTGAGGGGGAGGTGAGAGAAAGAGGGGGAAAAGGAGTGACAGTGAGAGCAAGTTGGGGAGAAGCAGGTACTTTTCACAAGAACTAGTGGGGGAGTGAGGAGAGGGAGGAGTAAGAACACACGCTGTTTGTCTTGGCTCAGCAACAACCACCCTCACTCGATTAGTTCTCTGAATATGGCGATTGTGTCACAAACACGACGTCCGAGGCGCACGACATCCTTGCCTCTTGATCTGTATAGGCCGGGACAAGTGCAATATCGAATCAACTGTAAATACTGCTGCCCATCCCAACCTACACAAAACAGGGGACGAGCTCGCCAGCATTCGCTCAGCTCCTCCTACATTCCGCTGTTCAACGTGATCCTGGGTTTTTCATTTTGCAGCAACAACGTAGCCTCAGCTCCCCCGAGGATGTGGAACGTAGCCCAGCAGCTCCCAACTTCTCACAGATCTAAAGAGTGACACGGGCCGTAGAATTTACTCCGAGGTCATCTCGTTCGTGTAATAAAACAGGAGCTGAGTGCGCCTGCAGTGCAATTGCACCCGGGATTTGTGTTGTCAAATGCGTGCATGAGGTATTTTAATATTTAGTCGACCGTTGCTGATTTAAGAGTCACAACAAAACCAGCCCAACTGCCGGCAGTTCCAAAGCTGTTCTAACATCGCCACTTTTAAGGCCACATCGATGCCAATTCTCGGTTACATTTTCTTCCACGGTCACGGCAGAGTAGCCAAGGCAGATCTAAATGCCCAGCGCAAATAGACGCACCGTTGCCCAGTGTTACGCCTGCTCATTTGCTCCCGTACTGTAACAGAGCAAACTGGACACTGTCAGACCGAGACAAGTGCAATGCTTCATGGGAAACCCAGCAATTGCTCCAGTCTCCGCCCCTCAACACTGGCTAGTCTTGACCAATTGCTCAAGTTGTGCACACTTCCCCATTCTAACCCTCTTCGGCTCACAGCGCCAATGCTCCATTCCACGGGCAGGCAGCTTCTTGTAGTAAGGGGACTATATTCTCTTGTTCCCGTCCAAACATACCAGTCACATTGAACTACATCACTTGCTCCTGCCCTCCAGGCCTTTCCTGTCCAGTCTTTAGCCTCTAATTTGTGACTCCAAACTCCGAAAGACAGTTGTGCTCCTGGTTTTTGCTCGGGATTGAATTGCTACTCACCAGCCCGGGCGTGTCCAGGAACGTCGACTGGCCCGTCTCCAGGGCGACCAGCCTCGCCATTGCCGACGCGGTCAGTTTTGCGTGGATTTGCACAGCAATGAGCATCACCAACTGACTGCAAAGCCAGCAAAACTAACCGCGAGCCGACAGCAGCCAGCCAACCCCCACGCCAGAGGTCCAACGTCCCAACTGCAGAGGAAAAGGGATCAAACATTCCCCCTTGTCCCCCCCTAAAAACCATCCAAGGCAAATCACGGACTTACACCGAGGGCTTTGGGTACAGTTCTGAAGCAAGACTTCAATAAAGGACACAAATTGAAGGAGAAATTATTCCTTATAACTCCGGTCACTCGCCCCCAAGTCTGAAGGCGATCTGTTGCCTGCCCCAGACAACTCCAGGAATATCCCCACAGAGTGGTGCAGCCGAGACAAGGAGCTCTATGACGCACTGGGATGTCCACCCTCTTGTGATGTGCGAGGTTGGGACACAGAGCAGACACTGGTCTCCCTTTAGACCACACTGTCCAAACAGTTCATTTACACACCAAAAAACAGGGTAATTAAAACAGGGACAGACAATTAAGCTAAGAATGTCCAAGCTGTTTGCCATCGGGGACCCATTACACTTCTGTTATGTTTTCATGTATCCCAGGCCACTGATACCAACAGATCTCGACGTTCTGATTTAACATTTGTCCATCTATCAGGATGCCTAGAGCAGCCCTATCCAAACTTCCTGGCTCTCAAAATTAGGAACATAGGAACAGGAGCAGGCCATTCAAGCCCTCGAGCCTGCTCCTCCATTCACTGAGGTCATGGCTGATCTGTATCTTAACTCCGCCTTGATTCCATATCCCTTAAAACCCTTGCCTAACAAAAAAAAATCTATCAATTGGTTTTCAATTGATCTAGCCTCAACAGCTTTTTTGGGGGCGGGGAAGAGAGAGTTCCAATTCAAACAGGGCAAACCAGAGAAGAGAAACCCATTAAATAGGGCCAGGTTGTCTGCACTTCATGGGCTGCAGTTCGAAAACCCCTATTCCGAACCCAAGATGGGAAAATTCCATTGGAAGTGGTAAAACGGACAGGAGCTGTCGGTCTATGGTTGGGGCGTCTGCTCATTTCAATCCCCCCCACTTCTTCCCGCTCGCCCACCCCCCCCCAAAAAAAATGCAAGAGTGACTAATCCATGTTTCCAACAAAACAAATGGCTGACAAATGATTCCATCCAATGTTAGGACTCAAACCAAAAGCCTAACGACCAGGTTAGTAGGCTATACCTCAATGGCCCACTGTTCAGTCATCACACACAAAACATCTGGATTTTCAGCTGGATTTCAGTTGATCCATCTCGTTCCGAGATAGTCCAGGCGCACAAGTTCAAGCAGCGCTGAAAGTGATTGTTCTGCAGTAGGTTTCAATGCGACTACCTGCACTACAAGCACTTTTAGGCTGCGTGGACACAGCCCTCCTCCATTTCAAGATGGGAAGAGTCGTCGTCATTAGGGCTGGCAAGAAACAAAATGGAGGATTCCACAGGAAATGGGCACCCGCCTTTCAACCACTGACTGGCCCCCTGTGTATTGGTTAAGATGGATGCAATGACCTGTGGGAGGGTTGAGGGTCAATGTTGCAACAGTATAGATGGGGGAGCCAGTACTGGTGTGTGAGTTGTATTAGGCAGTAGTACTCAGGACCACAAAAAAAATCACTACTAAATAGGGTTACTGTCAGGCTTAGCTCAGTGGTAGCACTTTTGCCTCTTAGTCAGAAGGTCACGGATTCAAGTTCCCCTCCAGAGACTCGAGCACATAACCTCGTCCGACACTCCCACTGAGAGAGCGCTGCACTGTCGGAGGTCCCGTCTTTCAAAAGGGGCGTTGAAACAGAGACCCCGTCTGCCCACTTAAGTGGACGTCGACAATCCCACGGTGCGATTCAAAGAACAGTGCAAGTTCTCGGGTCCTGGCCAACATTCCTGCCTCAACCAACTCCACCAAAAACAGGTCCACAGGTGATCATTCATTTACTCTTTGTGGGACCTTGTTGTGTCTAAACAGAAGCCAGTTACTTCCCAACTGGGGGAGCAGAAGTTGGGAATAAACAAGTTGCACATCCCAGTAGCCAGGTCAGAACATGGGCTACTTTCCAGTTAGTGTGCGCCTGCGCCCAGCAACACCAAATGGATGGGGAGGGAGCTGGGGGAGATAGAGGGAGACAAAAGCAGCTCAACTCCTTCATGTCAAGAACTGGTCCCACTGGCTCCAGGAGTCTCCAGGACCAGATCCAACTGGCCAGTTTTCACAGGTCAGCTAGCATGTCAGGAGACAATTCAACTGCAGGAGGGCAGCAGAGTGGAATCAGATCTTATCCTTGCCGGACAATCACATGCTTGCACCTTGCAGAAATGACCAACAGTGGGAAGACTAGTTTCCTTTCCCAGCCCAGCTCACTGACCCCAGTATCGACCGTCCACACAATGAGTTTCAAGCTCTTGGTTTTATCTCTGGTATCAAACCTCCTCCCCACTCCTAAAACGAGTTTGAGAACTTCTCTTTCTCCTCCCCCCCCCCCCCCAACTCACCCCACTTCATTCGAACACTGGGATATGATCACTTTAGTGAAAGGTCGGCAAGTTTCTGAGTAGTCTTAAAGTCTAGGTAAGAGGATGAAGCGTACACCACACCTGCTGAGAAATTAAAAGAATGTAAGGTTGGAGAATCCCAACAGTTATACAGGGCTGTCAAAGAACACGGTCGATGGTTCTAAAATTCAAGGTTGAGCGCACTCCTCAATTACCCCCAAGCGTCTGACACTACTTGACAGGGAGGAGGACAATGGACAAGTTAAAACCAGGAGGGTCTTTCTGTGCGCAAAGTAAGGGATGTTAGTGCTGAGAAATGAAACACTTTCCATTTCAATCACCCCACGTCCCCATCAAACACTCCCAGGGTAGGTACAGCACGGGTCAGATAGAGAGAGTAAAGCTCCCTCTACACTGACCCATCAAACACTCCCAGGGTAGGTACAGCACGGGTCAGATAGAGAGAGTAAAGCTCCCTCTACACTGACCCATCAAACACTCCCAGGGTAGGTACAGCACGGGTCAGATAGAGAGAGTAAAGCTCCCTCTACACTGACCCATCAAACACTCCCAGGTCAGGCACAGCACAGGTTAGTTACAGAGTAAAGTTCCTCCTACACTGCTGCATCAGTGTGACATTTTCCCAATTTGCACAGCAGCAGCCCTGTGACCTCTCTTGACAGCTAAAGAATTTGTTGACACATACCATCAAGGTACACATGAAGAATGGCCAATTAAGAGGTGTGCGGGAGTGCAGCTGATGTCCCAAAGCCATACCCCAGAAAGTCAGTGCCTGCAGGAGTGTTGTTTTTTTGGGGGGGGGGGGGGGGGGTGGGAATCCCTTCTCCCCCCAAGAAACCTTCCACAGGGCAAGCCAACTGCATTGGCAAGCAGCTGGTTTGTTCCAAATTGGTATAGTCTGATGTGCCAATACAGGACTTGGGGGAAGACTGTGGTCGCATTTTTACAGGTTTAAAAGGGATTCCATCCCAATAACTTATGAACAGAGCACTGTGTGGTTGTAATATAGGTCACGATGGCTGCATCCAAGATGAAGGCCAGGTCAAGGGGCATTTTCCTTTGTTTCCTGTCGGCAATCAGGTACACCAGTGCTTGAAGTGTAAATAGTGTAGCTAGGATTCACTCCGCACTACCTACCACTATTTGCACTTTGGCACTGCAGACCCAGAATAAGTACCCTTGGCCCCCTCCACCTCACACAAACACACTCCCAAAAAGAAAAATCAGGAGGCCCAGGCCTTTGACTGGGGCTGAAAAACGCTGCCGATTCCAAAACCAGGCACAGCCAGGATAGAGGCGGATCAGGGGGTCTAACTATTCGCCACCTCTCTTGAGAAACGCAGCTCAATTTTTCTCTCGTCTACACAGTTTGCTTCAGTGTCAGTTCTGATGCTCTCTTCCTCATGCTGATCATTAAAATAGCTTGAGTTCCGAGCTTTGCTTTGATGTTCAATGAAAACGCATCGAAAACCGTAGGAACCACGGGAGCAAATGGCAGAAGGGAGCTCGTGAAAAAGGATAAAAGTTTACCGTACACACTGCTTAAAAACTGGATTACTCGGTCAAAAAAGGTAAATGGCAACCTCCAAGAGGCTTTTATTGTAGGTTCACGATTTGCTTTGCATTTGCTGGGAACATCATGAACTATTAAAACCTGTGTTGGAACAATGGAAATTATAGAAAAACAATAGGCCATCACCAACCTATCCCTTTTCAGTTGATCGCGACCTCACCAAATGCCTCCATCCATTCCCTACCTCTCTTAGAAACATAACTCACTGTCTCTCAAATCTATACCCTTTGCTTCAGTGTCAATTCCAATGCTTTCTTCCTCACACTGATCATTAAAATAGCTCTGTCTGAATTCCCTATTTGGTATTAATTATTAAACTGCCCTCCTTCTCATTTTTGAACCCTTAGCGAGGCAAAGCATCGAGTGACGGAGTTACCTCACTTTGAGGCTTCTGCACATAAACCCCCCAAAAAAAATAGTACATTTGACCTGCTCATTCCACTGATCCATTAAGGTCAAACCAAGAGCAGTGATTGGCTGAAGAGGGGGATATCGTTCAATTAAATCTCTAAAAAAGGATTTTCGCCTTAATTATTCATCACGATTATTCAGAACTTTCTTCCTCTTTTCAATTTTTGACTTATTCAAACCATCTTTTACATTCCACCTCTCTCCACAGAGGAGATATGGTGGAGTGAAAGGAGGTGATTAACAGCAGAGGGAGCAGGGAGAAGAGAAGGAGGGAGAATGAAACAGGAATGAGAGGAGACGACAAAAAGGCCCAGAGCGAAAACGGAAGAGTTTTAAGTAAAGAGGAAAAAAGGAATGGGTCAATCCTTTGCAAAAACAACTTTTCTCACATTCAAAATTGTTCTTCCTTCCCCTTGGGTCCCAGAGGAAACAATCACTGCTAGCAAGTGGTCAGCCACAAGTCAGGAAAACGGAGGAGAATCTAGGAACAGGGAGGGAGTTAACAGCCAGAGTGTTGTGTACGGGTTTTCGCCGAGTCTAGGTAGTGGAGGCTGGACATGCAGCCAACACCTGGTAAAAAGTTAAAAACAGTGGATGTCCAAAGGGACTTAGGGTTCAGGTACATCGATCATTGAAGTGTCATGAACAGGTGCAGAAAATAATCAATAAGGCTAATGGAATGCTGGCCTTTATATCTAACGAACGAGAGTACAAGGGGGCAGAAGTTATGCTGCAGCTATACAAAACCCGGGTTAGACCAAACCTGGAGTACTGTGAGCAGTTCTGGGCACTGCACCTTCACAAGGACATATTGGCCTTGGAGGGAGTGCAGCGCAGGTTTACTAGAATGATACTCGGACTTCAAGGGTTAAGTTACGAGGAGAGATACACAAATTGGGGTTGTATTCGCTAGAGTTTAGAAGGTTAAGGGGTGATCTGATCGAAGTTTATAAGATATTAAGAGGAACAGATAGGGTGGATAGAGAGAAACTATTTCCGCTGGTTGGGGATTTTAGGAGTAGGGGGCACAATCTAAAAATTGGAGCCAGACCTTTCAGGAGTGAGATTAGAAAACATTTCTACACACAAAGGGTGGTCGAAGTTTGGAACTCTCTTCCGCAAACGGCAATTGATACTAGCTCAATTGCTAAATTTAAATCTGAGATGGACAGCTTTTTGGCAACCAAAGGTATTAAGGGATATGGGCCAAAGGCAGGTATATGGAGTTAGATCACAGATCAGCCATGATCTTATCAAATGGCGGAGCAGGCACGAGGGGCTGAATGGCCTACTCCTGTTCCTAATGCCAGTGGGCACTCATAACACTTCCCTGGCAACTTGTAACCCATCCCTCCTTCACCCACTGACCTTCCAGCAGAGCCGCACCACCACAGTGACTGTTCACAGCCTGCCCAAGCTGGATATGGTTACTTGGAGCTGAGATTTGGTGCGGGACTCTCTCTCTCTCCCGGCAGAGCACCGGTCCTGTACACCCTTCCACCCATAGGGCCTTCACCTCAGCAACTGTCAACGTAGCTCATCAGCTCTGTGGCCCAGTGTGCTAAGGGATGCAGAGTGCCACTGGAGCAAGAGGCTGGTTAGGAGGTTGGGGCCGGGCCCACCGATACACAGCAACCGAGAAAGATAAATTCTGCTTTAAATTACACGGGATTTTAAAAATTAAATTAAATTCATCCTTTGGACGTGGGCGCCGCTGGCAAGGCCGGCATTTATTGCCCAGCCCTAGCTGACCTGACTGAGGGGCTTTGCTAGGCCACTTTGACTCTTAATTGCCCCCAATCACATTGGCATGGGACTGGAGCCCCATAGAGTCCAGAGCGGGTAAGGGCGCCAGGTTTCCTTCACCAAAAGAACACTAATGAAGCAGTTGGGTTTTTTTCAACAATCCGACAGCTTCGTGGTCACTGTTGCTGAGAACAGGTTTTTTGTATTTGCAGATCTTTTCTTAAACTGAAATCAAACGGCCACGGTGGGGTTTGAACTCACGTTTTCAGGATTATTAGTCCAGGTCGCTGGATTACTAGTGCAGTACCATTACACTACCATACCCTTCATTAACTTGTGAAGGTTTAAAAAAAAAATCAGCTTTCTTGACTGTGGCCACCGACAGAAAGTTGGAGACAGACCGTACATCGAAGGGGGGAAAGGAAGGGAATACAGGGCATTCTATCCTTACTATCATTGGGCTACAATCGGCATTGGGAGCCTGCGATGAGAGGCGCTGGATCTTCAGGGAAGATGGTGTGTACAAGGAGCACGTTAAGTGCTTACACTGCAGTAGAAGGCCTCATCACTACCTGCACTGTCAGCACTTTGGCACTACTCGGACAGATGGCCGCACAATGGTTTCCACGGTAACGCATTCCTCCAGAGGCCCGTCGAACCTTCCAGTGAATCGCAGGCCTTTCAATACATTTGCAGCAAAACGCCAGAGAAATGGAACTGTACTACGCTGGTATGGGGAGGGGCAGTAGAGGAGGAAGAGGGAAGGCAAGATACATTAATGGAGGTTAGGTTCAAGCAATTTGTACAATTACACTTATATTGGGACTCAGTACAGGCAATGCCACGTTCGATCAGCAGAGTACTGTACCCCCAGCCATTGTCCTAGGGCTTCCAGATTCTTCATTTAATAATTCCCACCGACATACCAGCAAGAATATTGGGGTGCCAATATTATTTAAACAGTCATATATATATTCCCCATTCCTGGCTCCATCAACCTATGGATTCCTCACCCAACTGACCATTCTTTATGCGTGTACCTAGACAGGAAGTGTTGACATGCCACTCGACCATGAGAGGCTTCGCCGCTAAGTCTGAGCTATCATCACCCTAATTCCACATGCACGTACACCATCAACCAGTAGGAGGCGCACGAACTACGGCCGATTTTCCTTTAAAAATAGTCCAGCGGTCGCAGAGACCTGCTGGGGTGCTGTGGGGTCCTCAGTGCGGCCCTGACTGAGATCGTTTGGTTCAGCATAGGCCGGGGAATGAACTCAGGTCTGCACAGCTCAGCAGCGCGCAGGCGAAAATACACACTCCCGTTAAAAAACCAGTGTAAACTTACTGATCGTTAACCGACCTTATTTACACACAAGACGAGTCTGCAGCTATAATCTCTGCAGGAGTTGCCAGCAAAATAAATAAAGCTCACTGTAGAGAGCGACTGGTTCCATTCGCAAGTGGGGGGGGGGACGAGAATCGCAACGTGTAAATGGAAATTTTATAGCCAGTATAATAGTGTCTAAGCATTCGCACACTTGTTTGAAATTCCTCTCCCCGCTATTTGACAATGAATGGGTTAACATCACCGCTAACAAACTGCACATAAGCACGACGCATGCTACCCCTTACCTGGGGGGTTACGGGGCCTAAAGGAAGATCATAAAATTTTCTACATGAAATTTGCCATGTCAGCCATGGCTCAGTGGGTAGCACCCTTGCCTCAAAGTCAAAAGGTTGTGGGTTCAAGTCCGACTTCAAAAACTTAGGCACAAAATCCAGGCTGACACTCCAGTACAGTACTGAAAGATGTTAAACCAAGGCCCCGTCTGCCCTCTCAGGTGGACGCAAAAGATCCCAAGGCACTTTTCGAAGAAGACTGGGGGAGTTCTCCCCAGTACCTTGGTCAATATTTATCCCTCAACCAAAACTGATTATCTGATCATTATCTCATTACTGTTGGTGGGATCTTGCTGTGTGCAAATTAACTGCCCCGTTTCCTACATTACAACAGTGGCTACAATTCAAATGTACTTTGTTGGCTGTGAGGAGCTTTGGGATGACCTGAGGTCAGCTATATAAATGTAAGTTCTTCCTTTCTTTACTTGAAGCACACTGAATGGCCACTGGCTCACAGCTTCCGTGAATGAGATTTTATCACGTTACACAAAGTACATTTTAAACAGTCGCAATCTCACTGAAACTTGTCGAAAGGAGCTGTGGGGGGGGGGGGGGAAAGAGTGGATTTAAACCTCTCAGTAAGCCGGGAAAATCTTCTGTATTTATGGAGAGAAGGAAAAAAAAACACTTCACATTAGCTATTGAGTTTGGTCAGTAAGCTGTTAAAAGAAGCCTCTGTGCAGCTGGCTGTTCAATCAGCCCAAGTACCCATCTGTCCTGTAGATAAAACATCTGCAGGGAGTATGGATAACCTTCCCCCACCCCTCCCCCGCACAAGAGGTCACGACCCTTCTCAGGATATGCCGGTCCCAGGCCTGCCCGGTGAAGCCATCCCTCAATAACTGCGTCGGTAGATTGCTGATTGGACAGAGCTCCCTCTGCTCGCTTTTCGTGTTAAACTCTGCCACGGTTCTCACGCTTGGAAGGGGAAGGAGCGAGGCGGGTTCGACTGATCCCATTCTCCATTGTGTATCTGACCCCCCGGCCCCTCGGTAACCTCTCCACCCTGACCCCAACAAAGGCTACTCGGGCGGCATCAATCATCGTGTCACGCAGACTAATGCAGCGTGCATTCCTGGGCCAGTCAGAATTCAATGGCCCCTTCAGGGTCACTGCCGCCTTCCCCCCCCCCGCACCCGCAGGTAGGGGGCTTCTCTGATTAATGCTCTATAGAACGGACTTACAGATGGCCACTAAAAGCAGGCATTCAACAATGGACTGTCAAGAGTTCAGCAAGAAAAACCCGCCCCACCCCCAAAAAAAACCTACTAGCTATTCTCAAACCAAACAGTGCCAGGAGCTCAGACAATGTCATAGTCATTGGGGGGGGGAGGTGGGAGGGGCGAGCTCTGGTACCCCGGATGAACGGTGATTCTTTATACGCTGGCGTTCCGATTCGTGGGTTTAATTTAACCCACCCCTGAATTTGGGTCAGAAAAATATTAAAAAGAAACGCTTTTCATTTCCATAGCGTCTTTCACGACCTCAGGATGTCCCAAAAACGCTCAATGAAGTTTGTAACGTAGGGAAACACAGCAGCCAATTTGCGCACAGCAAGCTCCCACAAACGACGAGATTACGGCCACGTAAACTGCTTTTAGTCAAGGTATAATTATTTGCCAGGACACTGGGGCGAATTCCCCTGCTCTTCTTCGAAATAGTGCCAAGGGATCTTTTATGTCCACCTGAGGGGAAAGATGGGGGCTCTGTTTAACGTCTCATCCGAAAGACGGCACCCGCCAACATTGCTGCACTGGAGCATCAGCCTAGATTTTGTGCTCAAGCCTTGAACCCACGACCTTGTGAGTCAAAAGGCGAGAGTGTTACCACTGAGCTACAGCTGACACCGTATGATTTTATAACCTCATAAAATCAGCTGGGAGGATTGGTGGACTTTTGGGCTCAGGTTTCATTGGGGTAACACAGCGGAAGATGACCACAATCAACGGGAATCCATCTTTTTTCCGTGGGGGTGGAGGCATGAGTGGGAAGCAAGATACCCAAACTCATTTACGGCAGGAGGGGGAGAAACACAGTCTTATCAAACATTTGGACACTAAGGGAATCAAAGGATATGGGGATCGGGCGGGAAAGTGGAGTTGAGGTCGAAGATCAGCCATGATCTGATTGAATGGCGGAGCAGGCTCGAGGGGCCTTGTGGCCTATTCCTGCTCCTATTCCTTATGTTCTTATGTAGATCCTTCGGCCTGAAGGTGATATTTGGCTTTTAAAGTTTGTCTTTAAGTGGGTGGAGGAGAAGCGGTCAGGTTAACCCTTAGGTCAGTCCGTGTGATGCCGTGGGTGTGGGATAACATCACAGATTGAGGACAGAGGTGAGAATAGGATCAATGTGTCCTTTCCAGGTGTCGCTGGATAGCTGTCACGAGCATGACACCAGGCTGGTTCTTCCTCCCAACTCTGCCCCGACCCTCTCTAACCCGGGTCACCGAGGCCAGTTCTAGCAATCCAGCTGTGATCAGCTCACTCAGGAGCTTCTGGTCTGTTTCGGTCAGTAATTAGCTAATGATGCCTTTACTCACTGGGAAAAAGTGGGGGGTGGGGAATGCTGCGGGGGAGGGCGAGGGAGGGAGTGAAGGGTAAGAAAGAACTAATGAAGTGGAGAAAGGAGGTGAGGAACGCGGGCACTCTCATCTATACCTACCTTTGATAGTGGGTTAAATGGGCCGCACACTTCATCTGAATTCGTAATTTCATTCAAGCCATTTCAGTTTTAAAAATTCGTTGCAACTGATGTTTTTATGGTTGATTTTGGAGCTGGTAATCAGGTGCCTCTGTTCAATGCTGCTTCCGGGCCCTGTGAACAGAAGTAGGTAGTGTTTAAAATGAACAGATAGCGCTGCTACACTGCAGTCACTTCTCAACATTTACAGCTGATTTCCTGCAATATTCAAACAACTCACTTATTAGAGTTCACAAATATCTACAAGTACTCAGTCTAAAATTCCTATTATACAATCCCCAGACCATTCTCTGCAAATCCACTGGAAACCCTGCCTTTGCTGTCCAAAAGCACACTGTACTCCTAACTGCAGCACACTTCACAGACAGCGAAGTACTAAATACATTGTACACACCACAGAACAGACAGCAAGCACACACACAAGCCAGTCCATTCACTCCAGGATAGCACTACTGTGTCAGTGTGGGTCTCACAGTCACAGAAAGGTCCTCAAGGCCAGATTACTGGGTCACTCAGACCCGGACTGCAATGATTCTACGATTCCTTGCCTCCCTTGTATTTCAGCACAGAGCAATGGTGGGGTGTAAAACGATTGCACTGCGAAAACTACTCAGCAGTACAATTCTTGACTCCTGTCCTTTCAAACTTGGGTTGCATCTGTGTGACACAGGGGCGCAGTACTGGTGAGGATGGGGATGGTAACAGTGGGGCCCAGTCGGGTGATGAGTGAAGAGTGTCACGCAAGAAATACATCTCGTAACGTTTAAGTGTGTGTATTAGTGCCGATATATGATGAAGCAGCCCAGTGACAACACTGTGCGGGAGCAGGCATTTTAGCATTTTTGAAGATTTAGTCTCAGGAACTTGCATATTTGGTCTAACTGGCTGACGTATACCAGGAGTAGTGACTGGGATCCTTTAACACATCTCAAAACCAGAAGTATCCAACCAGCAACACAGCAGCCACGAGGTCCCCGAGCACTGGCAGCCTGGCCCTTGAAGCCTGGGTAACAGGGCTCTGTTTTACTGTTATATTTCTTACTCGCTAGGTTGTCATGTTTGAATTTTGTGTGCCTGGAGGTTTGGAAAGGGCCATTCTAAGTGATGTTGCCTCGTTGGTGGATAAATCCTAAACCAGAGGATCACGATCGGTTAGGATCAGCAACTTGGCATATCTGCAAAGTAATGGGATCATGGATTTCAACTTGATCTGATTGTAGTTCTTTTCTTTTTGGAGTCCTGGTGTCACAGAACAGAACAGGGAGTGCAAAGTACTGTGGGGGGCCTAGAGGACAAAGTGGGTGGCAGAAAACCATCCCCCGTCCTTTCCTAACTACAACTTAGTCTTTCAACTACTGTCAGCTTGGCTTAGCCCTCTTGCCTTGGAGTCAGAAGGTCACGGGTTCAAGCCTCACGCCAAGACTCAAGCACATAATCTGGGCTGACACTCCAGTGCAGTACTGAGGGAGTGCTGCACTGTCGGAGGTGCCGTCTTTCGGATGAGGCGTTAAACCGAGGCTCGGCCTGTTCAGATTGGATATAAAAGATCCTGCAGCACTATGGAAAGAAGAGCAGTGGACTTCTCATGG
The DNA here is from genome assembly GCF_035084215.1 of Heptranchias perlo. Taxonomy (NCBI): domain Eukaryota; kingdom Metazoa; phylum Chordata; class Chondrichthyes; order Hexanchiformes; family Hexanchidae; genus Heptranchias; species Heptranchias perlo. Next base: position 61,769,578 of record NC_090337.1, on the reverse strand, counting down.
TGTAAAGGCTGATATTTATCACTCAACAAACATCTAAAAAACAGATTAACCAATTGATAGGGCTGTCGCACAATTAAGAAAAAATTAATCGTGATTAATAATTTTAATCTCATGTTAATCTTGGTTTTAATCGTGGCAATACTCTACCTTACAGGCCACGAAGAGAGATCCACGGAGCAGGTCTGCTGGGGCCTACGACTAATGGAGAGACGGCCTGCAGCAGGCCTCAGGCTCTGTAATGAACACCACTGATAGACGTTGCATGAGTCACCCTGACAACGGCACGTGTGCGCGGAAGGACCGAATGGCTCCACGCGCACAGAAGCTTTTGGCGGGGAATTGCAAGGCGTACCGAAGGCTGCAGTAGTCGCCGTGTAACTTCCACGATTAACGGGTGTTAAAAAAAAAATTAATCGCCCCCACCCAAAAAAAAAAAATCAATCCGTTAAATCGCGATTAATCTGTTAAATGCAATTAATTGACAGCCCTACTGGTCATTGATCTCAACGCTGTTTGTGGGATCTTGCTGTGCACAAACTGGCTATCACGTTTGCAGGCAGTAAGTGTGACAACACTTCAATAACAATTCATCAGCTGCGAAGCGCTTTGGAACATCCTGACATCTTGAAAGGCACTTTATAAAGGCAAGTTCTTTCTCGTCTCAGATATTGCAACACACCCAAGTGGCGCAACTTTCCAACGATATTCCTGCTCGATTTAAATTAATAAACAGGGCACAAGGCGGCTCAGATCGAATGGCCCGTGAGCATACAGCAAGGGGCAGGAAAGACTGGTGCACTGAAAATACAAGACACCTCAATTCTCGTCACTCCAGGAGACAGTCAACTCCTCCAAATGTGCAGGCAGGAACGACAGAGGTGGTCTCCACACCTAGGCAATGGTGCTGGAAAAACTCTCCTCTGTTCTAAGAGGAAGGGCCTAGGTTCATAGAGCCTGCAACTGGAACCATGTTCCCAACACACGCTCCCACCTTTGGTAATGGGTCATCATTTCTGCAACTCCTCACAAGGCAAGTTCCTCATCTCCACCTGGTCTCTGGCCCACCCTATAAGCCAGGGAAGGGTGCAGATTACAAAGGGGGAGAAGGGGGGGTGCAGTCCCTGATATCTCTTCTCCCTCCCCCCCCCCCCCCCCCACCCACCACAATGAATGAATGGGAGAGGAAATAAAAACACACACACACACACAGAGCTTGCCTCGGGCTGGTACAGTGGAGGTTGGGGAAAGGAAGGCAAGAGAGACAAATCCTATCTGCCATCCAGCCCTGAAAATGGCCCTGAACAGGAAGAACCAACTGTGCTGAGCTGGAACAGCAGATAGACGAGATAGGCGCACAGTGACCACAAGGTCATTCAGCAGTGTTAGCTCTGATTAAAGTAGCTCAACACCTCACAGAGCTGCAATGTCCTGTTTTACTGCCTTTGCACTGGCCAGTTTATCAACAGACTTTCACAGCAAACTGCACTAGTGAGCTTGGCCACCAGGACACCCCCCCCCCCAACCCCCCCACTCAAAACCGAGCGCCCAGGACAACAGGACACCCCGACTCGAAACAGTCACTCGGCTGATCATTTCCCCCCAATTTGCATTAATGCGTTTGAACAAACAAGCTCATTTCTATCCTGGCGGAAAGGGTGCATTTCTACTGATCTTTAAGTTGTGCAACTTCTCCCCAACACCTCACGGTCTCGTCACTAACACTGCCCGGTCGAGACGAACCGACTGCATAAAAACACACTCAGTTAATCTTAATTTATACACATCAGATGAAAGACGCCAGTGTTGGACGGTGTCGCACTTTTACCACCCAATCTCAGTGTTAAGCAGTCCTAGGTCCTCAAAGGCACCAACAACGCACTATGCACACTGCCTCACAATGGGACCCTTACTGTGGCAATGTAAAGGGAGCGAGAGACAGAGCACGTGCGAGAGAGGAGAAACAAAGCCAACACGTATTCACTTTAAATTGAGCTAGATTTCACATTAGAAGGTAGCGGAAAACTGGAAAAATCCGGCGGGGTGTGTGATGGACAGCCAATCCGCTACCGCCAGTTTCTGGCCATCAGTGAAAGTGAAAGTCTACCCCCGCCCACCACCGCCGTGGGTTTAAGAGTGTGAGCTCCGGACTCCTGGGCGGTCCTGCATCACTGGAGGTGCCATCCTTCAGATATGATGTTAAACCATGGTCCCATCTGAATGGGAATGATCCCTTTGCACTATTCAAAGAATGGCAGGCGGTCCTCCCAGTGTTCTGGCCGGCGAGTCTTCCCCCACCCCCACCCCCAACCAACATCACCGAACCCCCCCACCCCCGATCATCTCATTGTCGTTTGTGGAAACTTGCCAATTAAAACGCCTGCTTTTTTGCCTATGTAACGGTCACTGCACTTCAAAGTAATTCATTGTAGGTGAACTTCCTCGAGATGCTTGAGGTACATAATCAGCCATCAGATCAGCCATGATCTTACTGAATGGCGGAGCAGGCTCGAGGGGCCGATTGGCCTACTCCTGCTCCTATTTCTTATGTTCTCATAAGGTGTTCTATCAATGGATGTCTTCTTTATTTAAGTATAAATGCCTCAGAGCGACCATTTTACACACGTGTCCAGCTCGGCCACATTAGAATTTCTTATTAAAAATAAACGGCTGCACAAAGCATTCAGACTCCTCATCCTTGTGGTTCTACCCCAAACAATATAATCACTAACTGTTGTAGTAACCAACATCAAGCCATTGGAGGCCGGTAAGAAGGTCCCCTGCCCAACCCTTCAATTCAAAATGCGTCTCACATTCACTCAGTTAGGTAGCCATTTTACAGTAGCCTCGGTCCAACTCCCACTTTAGGGCCTTCGCAAACCTACCAACAAACGACCAAATTTAACGTTTTGTCACAAAGATTCACTGAAGCATGCGTTAATATTTCGCATATGGTCACATGGTTTCTACATGATGTGGAGATGCCGGTGATGGACTGGGGTTGACAAATGTAAAGAATCTTACAACACCAGGTTATAGTCCAACAATTTTATTTGAAAATCACAAGCTTTCGGAGATTTATCCCCTTCGTCAGGTGAGTGTGGGATTCGCATGCGAAACGTTCAAGGAATCCCACACTCACCTGACGAAGGAGATAATCTCCGAAAGCTTGTGATTTTCAAATAAAATTGTTGGACTATAACCTGGTGTTGTAAGATTCTTTACATGGTTTCTACGGTATAGGGGCACCAACATTCTATGGGAAAGCCTATACACATCAGTCTTGCATCCTACCCTTCTTGTACGATTCTCTTAATTCATCACCGTAAATTGACCCCACCGCTACCAGCACTGATGGCAGACTTCGAACCATGGGCACATGACCCCATTATTATACAGCTCTCTCCAGAATGTTTGGAAGGGCAGAATTTATAATCGTACTGAGGAAAGTTTTTCACTGTTCAAGTCGACACAATATGAAAATGTTATTACACTGCACTGCAATCTTGGTAACAAGGAATTATATAACCTTTCACTTAGCTCTCTACATTATGACAGGTATATCTCCCATCTTCCCAAACAAGCTGTTTTTGATCATTCCCGGTAGTATCATCCCTGGCAGGGAATATTCCAATTTTAAAAACTAAATTAACCTCCCCCCACCCTCATAATTACCCCTCCATATTCTTGTTTGATCACGGGACTCACACTAACAGCCTGTGAACTATAGGAGGTAACGTGCCAAGACCCTTCTCTGGATAGAGAATCAGAAATCACGCATCATTTGCTAAAGCAGCTTGGCTTGGGAGCTTCCCCATTCCCCCAAAGATTCCCGCTCCAAGCTCAGGAACTGGCCGGGCAGATTCCAACTGGGTGGAAAACAGCAGTTCGCCAGTAAACACAGGCTCCCGATTCATCCACTGCTGGAGAAAACTGTCTGCTCCTTCCCATCACACACTTTCCAAAATAGAAATATCAATGTGCTCTTTAACTATTGTGACCACAGTAAGCAGGTTAGTCCAGCCCACAACCCTCCCATCCCACCCTCCCAACAATCTTCCCTCCTCCTCTCCCGAAGGCACAGCCTCTTACAGGGGCAGCAAGTGTGAATGAACTCATAAGCTAAGCTTGGTGCCTGTTCTCACACAACACCCGAGCGCACAGGGGCCACTAGATTGTGAGCAGGAGTGGTACAGAAAACAGAGAGTAGGGGTTACGGGTAGTTACTCAGACTGGCAAAAGGTGGATTGGTGCTGGGACCACAATTGTTCACGTTTTACATCAATGGTTTGGACTCGGGAATCAGAAGTACAATTTCAAAATTTGAAGATGACACCAAATTGGGGAGTGTAATTAATACAAAGGATGAATGCATCAAAATGCAAGAAGACGTTAATAAACTTGCAGAATGGATGTGTAATTGGCAAATGATTTTCAATATAGACAAGTGTGAGGTGATGCATTTTAGTAGGAAGAATAAGGAGGTCATATGCTGGTTGGATAGGAAGAGTCTAAAAGGGAGAGAGGAACAAAGGGATACACAAATCACAAAGTAGCGACGCAGATTAATAAGGTCATATAAAAAGGCAAATCAAACACGGGTTTCATTTCTAGAGGGATAGAATTGAAAAGCAGGGAAGTTATGTTAAACTTGTATAGAGCCCTTGGTTAGACCACACTTAAGTATTGTGCACAGTTCTGGTCTCCATATTGTGGAAAGGATATAGAGGCATTGGAAAGGGTTTAAAGAAGAGTCACAAGGACGATATCAAAACTGAGCGGATATACTTATCAGGAAAGGCTGAGGCTCTTTTCTCTAGAAAAGAGAAGACTGAGGGGTGACCTGATAGAGGTCTTTTGATAATAAAAGGGTTTGACAGGGGAGACATAGAGAAAATGTTTCCACTTGTGGGGGAGTCCAAAACTAGAGTTCATCAATATAAAATAGTCACTAATAAATCCATTAGGGAATTCAGGAAAAACTTCTTTAGCGAAAGAGCAGTAAGAATGTGGAACTCGCTACCACAAGGAATAGTTGAGGCAAATAGCATTGATGCATTTAAGGGGAAACTAGATAAGCTCACGAAGGAGAAAGGAATAGAAGGGTATCCTGATAGGGTTAATGAAGAAGGGAGGGAGGAGGCTCATGTGGAGCATAAACACCGGCATAGACCAGTTGGGACGAATGGCCTGTTTCTGTGCTGTATATTCGATGTAACAACTGAATGGGTTTTCACTCGCTGTGCCCAGATCAGGGATCCAACCTGGGCCCTTCCTGGCCTGCGTGGTTCAGTATCACACTGGGCAATGTACTTACCGGATGAGCCACAGAACATGGAAGGTGGGGCAAAGAATCCCGATTTCCTTTGGTTAGCAGTACCTCCTCCGTTTCCATCCCTCCCCCCGCCCCAACCTCGGAGCACGTCTCATATTTGTGTGCCTATTTGGCTAGAACTGCTGGCCCCAGTTGACCCCACACAGGCTAATATCTGGAATCCTGTGCAACTCCCCAGAACTTGTCCTAAAGGGAGAACACCAAACCAGGATATCAAGGTGGGGCCATAGCATGGCTCACTCCAACAAGGGTCAGAAGGAGAACAGCCCTCTGGCTCAGTTGGTAACACGCTCACCTCTGAGTCAGAAGGTGGTGGGTTCTAGTCCCACTCCAGAGACTAGAGTACATAATCTAGGCTGACACTCCAGTGCAGCACTGAGGGACTGCTGCACTGTCAGAGGTGCTATCTTTCGGATGAGACGTTAAACAGAGGACCCGTCTGCCCTCTGAGGTGGATGTAAAAGATCCCGTGGCACTATTTCGAAGAAGAGCAGGGGAGTTCTCCCCTGGCCAATATTTATCCCTCATCCAACATCACTGAAACATTTATTTAATTGCTGTTTGTGGGATCTTGCTGTGCGCAAATTTGCTGTCTTATTTCCCCAACAGTGACTACACTTCAAAAGAACTTCATTGGCTGTAAAGCGCTTTGGGATGTCTTGAGGTCGTGAAAGGTGCTATATAAATGCAAGTTCTTTCTAGTTTTACACGGGGCACTATCCCGTTGCTTGAACACAGATTCTATTTCGTCCAACTTCTCATACAATCCATATAGTGTACCTTGAAAGCCACTACTCCGACCACTCAGCTGCTGTGATCAATAGTGAGCCTAACACCTACTGCCATACCAAGGACCACCTATAAGCGGCCAGGGCTGCACAGCGCAAGTGTGTTCAAAATGCCAGTCTTCCCTAGTTGAGGAGTCTGCTAACACTATCAGGGCTCAAACTAGAAGAACACTGGTTTCATGACTTAGGTCACTGAAGTCTTCCCTTAAACAACTCTCTACATTTAAAGCTTGTATAATCCTTACTCGTCAAATGTCATTTACTCACGGAATCAGTCATCTTTCCATCCTCTCCGATGTCTGGGCATCTCATTTATACAGTCATGTGAACTGAGCTGAACACAAGTGCTCTGAGTGACGTCTGGTCAGTGAACTGTAAACCCCCCAATAACCCCTGTAACCGTATACTCCACTGTTCTGGCTGTATACAGCAGCACTCTATTACATTTTTAAAATTCTTTCACCAAGTTATCTAGGCATTGAAAATGGTAACCTCCTCCCTACAACCCTCCGAGAACTCTGCGTTCCTCCAACTCTGGCCTCTTATCCATCCCCCACTTCCTTCGCCTCACCATTGGCAGCTGTGCCTTTAGCCATCTAGGCCCTAAGGTCCGGAATTCCCTCCCTAAACCTCTCCGTCTCTCTCTCTCTCCCTCTTTAAGATGCTCCTTAAAACCTACCTCTTTGGCCAAGGGTTTGGTCACCTGTCCTAATGTCTCCTTCTCGGGCTCTGTCAAATTTTGTTTGATAACGCTCCTCTGAAGTGCCTTGGGATGCTTTAATACGTTAAAGGCGCTATATAAATGCAAGTTTTTGATTTGTCAACTATCACTCATTTGACCCCTTCTAAGTCACCCTAAGTGAATTCCATTATCTGTAGACTTATGCCCCATATTTTTGACCCATGTACAATACCTCAGTGTTTTGTCAATTACAATAATCCAAGTCCTTCTGCAAACCTTTTGCTCTGTCCTGCTCTCCTTAATGGAGCATCAGCCCTTCAATTTGCTGTCATTAATATTGTCTTGTGATCAGCAAATTTGAAAAGCTTACAATATTCAGGTCGTCCTTGCAGATTAGAAGCAACATGGGGCGGTGCACTGACCCCTGGGGGACTCCACTTAACACCTGCCCCCACTCTGACACGACCCCTCCCACAAGTAACTCATTTCCTATTTTTTTTTAAATAAAAAGAGAAACACACACATAATATCCTGTCCTGTGTCCTAACCTTGAATTCGGTTCATCAACAGAACAGTTAACGGGATAGATTTTTTTAAAAAAACAGGGATTCCTAGATTACCTTGAACACTCAGGATGGGGAATGAAACGATGGGTTAAAATCGGTCTGGGATAACCAACCTCCAGGATCGGATAATAAGCATAACTTGGGTTACTGTGGCAATATTTTCAGGGATGCCCAGAATTCACCCCAGTCGGAAGGCCTTAACTTCTGGCGCCACAACAGCAAAAGCCTGAAAACCATATCTGCAATGGGGGGGGGTGGCGGTCTGTAATGCTCAGCTGTCTCTCTAAATTCCCTCCCACCCCCCCCTCCAGAAACAATCACTTTCTTGGTACTCACACCAAGTCAGTTCTAAGCAGCAGTACTTCAGCTTGGTTTGTTAAATTAATAAGGATAAAGATGACATGGGGGCCACCTCCCTATCCACATCTTCACAAACTGGTTCATTCCCACACCTCCCCAAATAGAACACTTTCTTATTTAAAATATTCTCTCTCAGATTAGGAGTCTGGCATCCACAAACTCTACCTCTATTTGCCAGAGAGAGAGAGAGAAAAAGAGAGAGAAAGAGAAAAAGAGAAAATCTTTCTGCTGATGAGCCTGGCCAGCTCCTGTTTCCTGTTGATTCTGGGAGGTGGTTGTATGTAGGCTGGCAAGACGCAGCATTCAGCGCCCCCTCACTGGGTACCATCACGAGGCTTGTCTAACCTAGTGTCAGCAGGTAGCACTCTCGCCTCCGAGTCAGAGGGTTGTGGGTTCAAGTCTCATCCGAGATTTGAGCACATGATCCGATTTGACACTGTCAGAGGTGGTATCTTTCAGATGAGACGTTAAACTGAGGCCCCATCTGCCCTCTCAGCTGGACATAAAAGATCCCATGGCCACACTTCGAAGAGCAGGGGAGTTCTCCCCGGTTTTCTGGCCAATATTTATCCCTCAATCAACACCTAAAAACTGATTATCTGTACATTACCACATTGCTGTTTCTGTGATCTTGCTGTGCGCAAATTGGCTGCCACGTTTTCTACATTACAACAGTGAGTACACTTCAAAAGTACTTCATTGGCTGTAAAGCGCTTTGTGACATTGTATAAGGTGCTATATAAATGCAAATTCTGTCTTTATTGGTACCAGTATGCAACAGGAAAAATTGCAGTTTAGCCAATATTAGAATAGTTCTCATTCCATCACCTCAAGTACAGCCAAGATCAGATCTCTTGCACGTTTGGGAAAGCACACAAAAGCCCAAGCCTTAGACCCACCCCCACACCCCCCCTCCACAAGTACCAACGCATGGCACTAACCAGTCCTTTCTCTTTATTTCCCACACTTGCACTAGGTTCTTTTCTCTCCCTCTCTTGCCTGCAGCAAGCGCACCTGTAAACAGCTCAGTTCACTGACTGCTGGCACAGAGCCCACTCTTCTTGCCAATAACCAGCCTTGAACTGCTTTACAACAGAAATATTTATACAACAAACGTCAGGCACTCAGTTCCGCCTCTTGTGTAATTCAGCCCTCGTGAGGAGGTGCGATCCTCAGAAGTGTCAAGGGCTCCAGCTCCTTAATATTACCAACTGGGAAGATGGGCAATAAAGGAAATGGCAGACTTTGTATCCGTTTTCAAGGTGGAGAAAGAGGACAATATACCAGTGCTACCTAAAAATAAGTCAAGAGGCAGGATTTAGTGCATTTACGATGAATAAACAACATGGTAATAGGGAAAATCGTGGGACTTAAGATGGGCAAATCTCCAGGACTTGATGGTTTCCACCCCAGGGTCTTAAAAGAAATAGGTCAGGAAATTTCAGGTGCATTGGTCATAATTTTCCAAAGTTCTGCAGATTCAGGAATTGCGCCTTTGGATTGGAAAACTGCAAACGTTACTCTATTATTTAAGAAGGGAGGGAGGGAGAAACAAACCAGGTAACTTCAGACCAGTCAATTGTGGAATCTGTCATTAGAGACAAAGTGACTGAGCACTTGGACAAGTACGAGCTGATCAGAGAGAGTCAGTGTGAATTTGTGGAGACTGGGGATTAAATCTTGGACTTTCCTGGTTCCTATGGCCCAGCTACTCCCTGAATGAACTTGCTGAGCCACGAGAAGACCAATGTTCATCAAACAGCAGAGTCCCCACCACAACCTCAGGCAAGAAAATGGCCAATGTGAACTACTCCCGCATCTCGACAAAATATTTTTTGGTCATCTCAAAAGGGGGTGAATACCACAAGGAAGAGGATTTGATGGCTAATGAGTTTGGGGACAGTCTCAACCAAACTCCGAGCAAGGACGGCCCACAGCATAACCCCACTAGTAAATCCGCGATTAAATCTCCCTCGGATAGGCCGCTGGTGCAGTAAGACAGGGGCTCCCAGGTTTTTTGTCTTTGTCGGGCACATAGCTGTGTACTATAGCATCTCGGGGGAGTGGGGGGGCAGGGAGACACGACCTATATAAAGTTTAAATCCATGTTCTGATTAATTTGCATCCATCTCAAGTCACTGACACCAACAGCTCTTGGTGTGCAGATTGAGCATTTATTGACCAACAAGTCAAAACGTGCTAAGAACAACCCTTTCCAAACATAAGAACATAAGAAATAGGAGCAGGAGTAGGTCATAGGGCCCCTCGCTGCCATTCAATAATATCATGGCTGATCTCCGACCTCAACCTCCGAGCTCTCAAAATTTAAAGAGGGCAAACCCACTGAATAAGAAATATAGGGGTGACTCCAAGCTGCCAGCAGGGATTGGCGTTTGAAGGGAGCACCTCTTGGGAAATCTCCAGGGCTCCGGCTTTTCTTTCCAAAGAAATGAAATGACGGGAAAATCATAGGCTGCCCAGCGGATTTCCCCAAATGTGCTCCCTGTGAACACTGCTCCCTGCTGGGAGTGCCGGATCGCAGACTCGCCCCTTATAAGCGCACACGGGAGCGAGTTACCTGGGCTTCAAGGGCTGCTCTGCCAGAGCTCAGGAGCCCCCATCCCAGCAGTAAGGGTGCTGTTCTGAGGAGTGAGGCTGAGGCACATAGTGTGGGGCAGAGGAGAGTGTTACATCAACAAACCAGCACAGTAGCTAGTGGTACAACATGGGGGCACTGCAACGAGAGCACTGCACACAACTGCAGCTAGTCACGGTAGAGACAAAAATGGTGCTCACCTCATCTCTATCCACCCAACATCAGGCATTTCATTCTCTCAGCTTCTCCCTCTAATGGACGTTGAACTAGTTAAGGACGTTCTCGGAGGCATCCTGAAATAAGAAAAGAATTTATCGTTAATTCTTCTGCAGCATTCACTCTTGTGACTTTCAATTCAGTCACTTTCAAGGTTGGGGCTTGGGGAGGGGGGACCCAAAGGGAACCTGGGAACAATAAGCCACACTGCAGCGGCTCAGTGGTAGCCCACTCGCCTCTAAGTTAGAAGGTTGTGGGTTCAAGTCCCACTCCAGAGGCTTGTTTAAATTAACACTTCAGTACTGAGTGAGTGCTGCACCATTGGAGGTGCTGCGTTTCGGATGAGATGTTAAACCGAGGCCCTGTCTACCCTCTCAGGTGGACATAAGCCTGGTGTCGTGGTATCCTTCAACCATCACTAAAACAGATGATCTGGTCATTATCCCATTGCTGTTTGTGAGACCTTGATGTGCCCAATTTAGCTGCTGCATTTCCTACATGACAACACTGACTACAGTGCAAAAGTACTTCATTGGCTAAAAAGTGTTTCGGGACGTCTGGAGGTCACGAAAGGTGCTGTATCGATGGAAGTTGGTTCTTTCTTTCATGCCAGGTAATATCTGCCAGGGCAGATGACCCCTGCTGCAAAGTGCGAGTGTGAGTGAATGTTGGTGAGCACAGGATGAGGCCCGGCCGTGACGCCGTCTAGACAATCACCGTCTAGACTCACGTGAATCATGGGCAGTCGGACGGGATTATCGGCAGGCATAACGCACCCATGGAACTGAATCTCAGCAGCAGGAGTCAGCAGCTTCAGGAAAGGAGGGAAGAAAAAAAACCCAACAAACAGGAAGAAGCTCCATCTCCTTTTGCAACACTCAACATTCTACCAAAAACAGCTTACCGTGGGCCCAGGTGTTGAATTTCAAATGGACCAAACTGAGCCTCATTCACTCCCCAAATTTAAACACAAATTATTTGACAACGCCTCAGCCACTACTTTCCATTGACAAAACATTACCTGACAAAATCTAAAACCACACAGGCCAACAACTAACTCACAAAGTCTCAGCCTAGCAGATGGACCACGGGAGTGAGAAACTCAGGCGGACAATCCATTTCTTTGTGTAGATTTTCCATATATAGAGGGGGGGGGGGGGGGGGGGGGGGGAAATAATAGAGGAGAAAGTGAAGAAAAAAAAGTACGAGGTCTCAACCCATTGGCCAGCCAAAATATGGAATTACTCAGGATAATCACGAGCAAGAGCTTACTTCCTACTACCCCGTGGTACAGCCTGACAAGAGCACAGGATGTGCTGCACTGTCCAGGTTCTTAGAGGGAAATAAGATTCATTTTGAGTCGAAATACATCTGCACAACCAATAGTAAACTGCCCTGATCATCTTACCTCGCACATTTTCCTCAAATCTATTTCTGCAAGTTAAATATTTTTATTCAGATGACATCTTCAGGGGAATTTGCTGGGAGGAGTTACTGAGTGACAGCGTGAGGGAGCTGGGTTGATATTGGTAGAGATACAATCAGTAACACCAAGTGTGGACACAAAGGAGCTGTAGAACCTGACAATGAGAGATAGCTAGATTAGCATCAGTAGAGATAAGTAGAGATAGTAGAGATATAACACCATTGGAGCGGTTACAATTGCTTCTAGGCTGAGGGAGATCTGACCAGGGCCCCCATTCCCAATTGCTACTCAGTTACCATTGGCAGAAAGCGTTATGTGAATGTCACGCATGGGTCTCCTCCTAGTCAAACAGCCTAATGGCACTCACTGTACACAGGAAGAATGGTCATTTGGTGAGGTACTAGAAGGGTGTTGGCACCCATAGAACTGCATCCTTGTGAGGACAACCCCTTCAGGGACAGTAGGAGGAGAAAATTGGGAGGGGGGGGGGGGAAATTCACACTGGAGATGGCTCTGCCAAATGCTTAGGTCTCGTTCTAAAACCTCCACACCCCAACCAAATCAGGACAGGGACTGACCAAAGACTGCAGCAATACTGCTGTCTCAGTAACTGGTCCAATTGTTAGTTCCCCTCTGAGGGGGGGGGTCTATGTCTTTTCTCAAGATGATACAAAAGCACAGCCAACATTGTGAAATGTCACTTTATGAAGAAAAGGAGGAAAACACACCTCAAAAAGTCCTTCAGTGCTTCAGGAGAGATAAACAAACTTCAGAAACCAGCACAGTTAGCCATGGTCTTACATAGCAGCTGATAGAGTTAATGGCACATGATGCCAAGGGCTCCTGAGAGGAAACTTAAGAACTCACTGTGCCCAGCCTTAACCTTAAGGTTGCCAAATGCCTTGTTCTGGGTGCTGAGAGCTTGATATTAAAAGCAGCATTCTGCAGGGGCGGGAGGTGGTTAAGTGATATAGTGGGGTTGACATGCTGTCCTTTCACACCCAAGATTTCAGTCCAAATCCAGCCCTTTACTTTCACGACTTGTTCAAAGGATTTGACTGGGAATGATGCTTGGGGCAGTCTCAAGCCAGTTCTTACAGGTGTGAGTCTACAGCACAAAACTGAATACAAATAACAAATACTCGGGTCTGAGTGAGAGCATCGAACCACACCTGGAGGGCTGGTGAAGTGCATCACTTTGACAAGACCGGCAGACTGTCGTCAAGTAACTTGAGCTGCTTTTCACTCTAGCCATTTACATCAGCAACTGCAGTTCACAATAGTACCGAGAATACCTCAGTACATCTACGCAAATCCTGGGACTCCCCTTTTAACAGCCTGGTTCTTTAACAAGCGGCGTGTGACCATTTTTTTTCGTTGTAAATCACATCACTCAAAAGGGAAACTTTCAGTTAACCTTTGACCTCGCCGTGGATACAGGGCACAATCGGCACCAGTGCCCCTAGACCCAGGAAGGAAAGGGAAAAAAAGATTGGTACTTGTATAGCCGTACCCCAGCCTGAATCACTGAGTATAGATTGGGAAATTCAAAGATCAAACATTAGGCCCACACTAAAAATGATCTGTCATGATGGCATGTGAGAGATTCAGACAACCCATTCTTACCCAGAACCTCAAACCAGTGACACATTATCTCCCTCAATCTTTCCTCCCTCTAAAATCTGGAAGATTTTAAAACTTAAGCTCGGTGCCATCTACAAATTATTCCCCGCCCCTATTATTTTCAACCTTTTGACGTTTCCCGGTGGGGTCCTTCGCGTTAGTCACCCTGTCCGCCGAGGCATGCCCTCTCTGGATCGACACTCTGCTCTCTATTGTCTGTTTAGCAGGATGCTCGTCCTGGGCCATTTCCTGTATCCAATCTGCACAACAGAAAATGCTCTCAGTTAGAATGGGAGGGAGTCAAATTGAAAATTTTAAGGGGTTTGAAACAGCAACATCCTGTTAAGCGGGAATCTCATGACTCAATGCAGAGTTATCTCTTCACCAAGTTCTATTAAAAATCACAACACCATAGTAGAAAATAGGGTTTTGGTTACAGTAATATACTAAACATAATGTTTAGTGACCACCAGCAAAACAGTAAAAATGGTACAAACGATCTAGCAAAAAGGCTTTTTAATACTGATTCTTAACCCCTGCCCCCTACTTCTATGATCCACATCTCTTTGCTCGAGGGACAGGAAGGTGTGGGGGGGGGTCGAGGGACAGGAAGGTGTGGGGGGGGGGGGGGTCGAGGGACAGGAAGGTGTGGGGAGGTGGGGTCGAGGGACAGGAGGGTGTGGGGGTCGAGGGACAGGAGGGTGTGGGGGGGGGACGAGGGACAGGAGGGTGTGTGGGGGGGGGGGGTTGTCGAGGGACAGGAGGGTGTGTGGGGGGGGGGGGTTGTCGAGGGACAGGAGGGTGTGTGGGGGGGGGGGGTTGTCGAGGGACAGGAGGGTGTGTGGGGGGGGGGGGGGTTGTCGAGGGACAGGAGGGTGTGTGGGGGGGGGGGGTTGTCGAGGGACAGGAGGGTGTGGGGGGGGGTCGAGGGACAGGAAGAAAGTGATAAAAATATTGGGCCAGAATTTGCTGTTGAAGTAACGGTGAGGGTAATGGCACTCGCCATTATTTATACACAAATGGTACGGCAACTTCAGGTGAGGGGCAGATGTGGGGTTAAACACACAAGTCCAGAAGTTGCTGTCTGTGATACTCCGCTGTTAGCTTCGCAACAACAGCATCTCTCATTGAACGGCCTCACAAATTAAATGCATTGAATGGCGTGAAGTTGCTGTGTTTGCCCAGTAGATACAAACTAAACTCACCACAGTAAGTTAAGTCTTGCCCGTTTCAGTCTAAGTACCCTTTTAACTATGTGCTGTGTTATTAACTACCAAACAATCTCTCTGGTACTGAAAATTAACTATTACATGTGTGGAATGTCATTCCTTCAGGTTTTAATTGTTGGAGATTTTAAAAATATCAAACTCCCTTCTCCCACCCACCCAAATATCAAACTCTTTCTGTCACTCTCCCCATCAACAGAACCTCAAACCTATGTGGAACCAAAGCTTCTGCACAACGGGAAGGGCCATTATTATTTCACACACTCCCAATTACCTGATTCCCATTGATCAGCAGAGGCCAGAGCTGAAAAAAAGTTTGCATTTATACAGCACCTTTCACAACCTCAGAACATCCCAAAGCGTTCCAGAGCCAATTAGGTACTTAAGAGCAGTCACTGTTGTAATATAACGTGACTATCAGTTAGATCTTACGAACCCTGAAAAATGGCACTCCAAATCGCTCAGATGCAACAGGAAGGAATGTGGAGGCTGAGACTCTTTTCTCTGGAAAAGAGATTAAGAGAAGACCTTGTGGAGGTCTTTAAAGTTATGAAGGAGTTTGATAGGGTGGATGTGGAGAAACTGTTCCACTTGTGAGTCCAGAACAAGGGAGCATAATATGATAGCCACTAACATATCAATTAAAGAATTTAGGAGCAATTTCTTTACACGGACAGCGGTGAGAATGTGGAACTCGCTGCCATATGGAGTGGTTGAAGCAGATAGTATTGATGCATACATGAGGGAGAAGGGAATAGAGGGACATGGGAGCAGACTGGGAAGAGATAATTAGAGTGGGAGGAGGCTCGTGTGGAGTAAAAACACTGGTATAATGGCTTGTTTCTGTGCTGTAGATTCTATGTAAGCCAGTTATTATCGTTCTTTCGAATGATTCCCTAATACTCGAAGGCCAGTGTCGAAGCGTCCAAGTGGGATGCACTGGCCAGTCTGGAAGCCTCTCTGTTAGAGGCGACACACTCAGTTGTTCCTGGTGTGGTCACTTACGCCAGGTAGCGCGGCAAGTCGAATTCTTCTTAGATGATGGCACCGATGATGGATTGGACCCTGTTGCGTCTCCTACCAACTGTCTCAGATCCTCAGAGATAATCCTTAGTGTCTCCACGTAAGGATGATAATAATCCAGCATTCTTTTGAGAGCAGACACCGAGAATTCAGAAGGGAATTGGATAAATACTCGAAGGGGAAAAATTTACAGGGCAATGGGGAAAGAGCAAGGGAGTGGAGAGCTCTTTCAAAGAGCCAGCACAGGCACGACAGGCCGAGCGGTCTCCTTCTGTGCTGTACCATACCATGGTACAGGTCCAGTCTACTCCTCTTAAATCAAAGTCGCTGCATTCAATTTTTTTGTCAGTGTAAAGAAATAAAAGCTACTTTTGAATTCTCCAGAGGGGACTGTAGAGAAAGAGCTCAATGTGCCCAGCTGTTAGAAAAGTCTCAGGGAGAGGTTTTTTAAATTCCCAAGTGCTCCCTCCCCCCTTTTTCCTGCTGGCATGGAGCCTCTCGGGTGCAGGCTCCCTCCATTTGGCTGCACTGGTGCTGTCAGTCACAGGAAACGTGCTGCAGCTCCACTGAAAGATCGATTTCAAACCCGCCCCAGGGTTGCTTGACCCCAGGGTATCACGCTACAGGTCAGCAATGTAGATGTCGCAGCTTGCGGCCTGCTTTTCTGGGCTCAGGCTCTCCTCACACGCAGAGGAGCCACACTGGGCTGATCTCCGCCCCCCTGTCCCTTCCCCTCCCCTGAAATCACCAGAGCTCCCGAGCAAGGTCGGGGGCGGGGGACCTTACTCGACAGAAGGAAATGTTTTATTTTCCAAGAAATAAACTTCAGGCGAGTTTATCATTTTTTTTAAAATATAAAATAAATGTACACCCCTTAAAGTAAAGAACTTGCATTTTTATCACGCCTTTCACAACCTCAGGACGTCCCAAAGCGCTTTATAACCAATTAAGTCCTTTTTCTGAAGAGTAGTCACTGTTGTAATGTAGGAAACACGGCAGTCAATATGCGCACAGCAAGATCCCACCAACAGCAATGAGATCATGACCAGATAATCTGTTTTAGTGATGTTGGTTGAGGAACTGATGTTGGCCAGGACACAAAGTAGAACAGCGTAACACTCACACTCGCCTTGCGATATCCTAAATTGAGACAGCCGTCACGGGTCACCAGTTTTCTGCTCAGTCGGGTGCAGTCAAACACTACAATTGGCCTCCCGGGTAGGAAAGGAGAGGGGAATAAAAAAAGCCAGGGTTTCAGTTCCTGATCACTATCCCAAGTGAGTCCTATAGAAAAATGTACATGTCAGGATGGGGCTTACCCGAGGCCCTGATGAGCCTGTCCGGGCTCTCGTATGAATCATGGCCTCTAGTCCTAAGTGCCAGGGGGCTGCTGGTGAGGTTTCCCTCCCTGCTGATGCCATTACAGGGGTCGTCTCCAAATGGCTCAAAAAAGGTTGGAGGGACGGGGGGGGGGGGGGTGGGGAAAAGAGGGCTTCAATCCAGCCCTGAGGTGCCCTGCCCTGGAGACCCATCCAAGTGGGACTGTACCTCAGCGAGAGTCAAGGCCCTCAGGAGAAGAAGGGAGTAAAATGAACCAATGCTAATACATCCCAGCACTGAACATTACTGGTGGTCAAACAGCTCATTAACTTCACATCCTCTTCTTCACAAATTCACTGGGGTGTTGAGCCCATCTGAAGCAGGCAGTAAGACTGCAGGGCAGGTTTAGCATCCCCTACAGTCACAGATTAGAGGCAACCAGTTGACTTTTCAAGCTAATTATTGTCCGCAACTAGTGACCACAAGCTTGTATTGGGCTTCTCAATAAAATGCTCGACAGTGGCACGGCCTGAACCCATCTTATGAGCAGAACGCAGCCAGTAGTGAGAAAGACGATGTCCCTGCCTTGATATCAGAAGGTCCCGTCCAATGTAAGGACTCTCGTTACCCATTGCAGGAATAAATACCCTCGAATCTCACCAGTCACTCTTATTTGCATTCTACACCTGTTGCTGCAATCACTGTGCAATGTTGCCCGACTTTTGGAGACAGGGCTGTCAAGTAAAATGAGGCCGCACCAGAGCCTCCATCTGCCACCTCAAGGGGTATCTGCATCTCCACCCCGACCTAACCCACTGCTGCCAGAAGTACAGCAAAACCGGGAGCAGAGGGAAGTGGACGCTAGCAGAGCTGGATGTCGCAGGTCAACGTTACAAGTGCTTAGTTCACTCGAACCGGCCTGTAACGCAGTTGCCTCATTGCTGGCCTGCATGGACCTTCCATTCGCCCCCCCACACCCACACTGGGGAAGTGGCCCTTGAGCAACTGCACACTGGAAGGCAGCCTGTAGACAGGCTGGAGTCCAGGGGCACTGAGAGCCAATGCATACAAGCGCGCCTCAGTGCCAGCTGGGAGCAGTTGGCAGAACTCTCACCTCAGAAGGTTCTGAGTTCAAACCTCAAACACACAATCCAGAACAGCACTGAGGGAGTGCTGCACTATCAGCAGCAATTAAGAGGGCCTCGCTTGCAGTGGTTCAGATGAACCGTAAAGATCCTACTCAAAAGGAGGGCGGGGAGTTCTCCTGGTATCCTGACCAACAGTCTTCCCATAACCACCACCTCCAAAAACACTGATTAGCCAAGACATTCGCCTCATTTGCTGTTTGTGGGATTTGCTGTGCTCTAATTAGCTGCCATATTTGCCTACAACAGTGACTACACTTCAAAAGTAATTATGGGATGTGAAGTGCTTTGGGGTGTTTCAGAGAGGGGTGATGAAGGGTTATATAAGTGCAGGGGGTATTTCTTCCCCCCCCCCCCCCCGGCCACGAACACCTTTATGAAGCAGCCCTGCGTCAAGAGGGACCCGACAAGTGGGAGAATCGGAAACAATGCAATCATAGAGCGGACTACCAAATAAAAGCAAAGCAGAGCCACTCAACAGATCAGGCATCTTCAGAACAGACAACCCGACTGAGAAATGGCTGCATATTCCTGCTGACCACCACAGCCACATCTGCTATCAGAGTCACACGTGCTCTGGCTACGACTGTATCTGTAATCAGCACCCAGAGAAGGTGGTCTATTGTCAACTGATGGCATAGGTTTGAGCGACACTTCATTAATTACAGGTGGGAACCATGCTCCAATCCACAAAAGTGAACCAAGATGGCCTATGGCACAGGCATTTGGAACTCAAGGCATGAAACGGGCCACAAATGAGCAGAGGCACCTGCTGCAAGCACGTGGATTCAAAATCCTTCCAAATTCCACATCCTGGTCACTAATGCTAATTTCCCCCCCCCCCCCAACCCGGTAACAGCACACTGCATTAGTGCCCTAATGCCCCCACCCCCTTCCCCAACATACCCCCCCACCCTCTCTCCCACCACAGTTGAAACCTAATCCACCCTTTTGTCAGCTGCAGACTGGATTGCTTCATGCCACCCCCTCACTAACGCCAACTCATCCAAAATTCGCCCACCCCCTTTGCCCAACACTCCAAATCTCACGGACGTACACTGGCTCCCTACCTCCCCACCTCCCCCAAC
Organism: Heptranchias perlo; assembly: GCF_035084215.1. NCBI lineage: Eukaryota > Metazoa > Chordata > Chondrichthyes > Hexanchiformes > Hexanchidae > Heptranchias > Heptranchias perlo. Next base: position 61,750,187 of record NC_090337.1, on the reverse strand, counting down.
ACTTCCTCATCCCCATCTACAAATCCCACCGCAGCTTTAACCCACTTTACCGCAACAACCTTCTCCACCGCAAGCCCTTCTTTCCTCCAACTCTGGCCTCCTGCGCATCCCACTCTAACCGTTCCACCATTGGCAGCAGAGCTTTCAGGAGTCCCGGCCCTACTCCTTGAAACACCCTCCCTAAAATCCCCCCCACACTTCACACTTCCATTCTCAAAACCTACCTATTCGACCATGCCTTTGATCACCTCTCCTTACGTCCCCCATTTATACTCTGTACCCATTTGGTTCCTCGGGAGTCCATGAGATCTTTTTCAACATTAACACATTATATAACTGTATGGTTTGTTGCTCTGGCATCATGTGACAAGGACCAATGGGTGCGAAGATTTAGTCTTCCTTGGCTGGAAAATGAGCCACACACATCAGAAATACTCAGGTTCGGTCCTTGGGTCTGAGCCAGGATGGCATAGTTAGCTTCAATGCCTCCCCTAGCTGGGGGGGGGGGGGGGGGGAGGGGAAGAGGTGGGCTGCAGAATCAGCCTGGGTGCCTCTCGCTGATCACTACTGCAGTCGAACAGTACACGCACCTGGATGTTGGGGGAAGGACAGCTTGAACTGTGCTGCCTGCCACAGTCAAACAGCCTGTGTGTCTCAGCTCACAGGTGGAGAATGGGCAGGATTTAGCACCTGTGGAACTATTCCACACCTTGAGCCAGTCAGTGACTGCGGGGAAATGGGAAGAATAACGCCATGCGAAGTTTGGGAGGGAGGGGAGGAACGAGGGGGGGTGGTTTTGTTCATTTTTGGATAGTAATTTATACAAATTGTCCTAATTGAAGCAACGAACTGCTCCACGAAAACCCACATTTGCCCACAAAAAAATAACTACAATCGTAAAACAATTTTCTCGGGGGCAAAGGGCACTTCCCCCCCCCCCCCCAAAAAAAAAATTCGTTTAAAATTGTTCGGATCCCTCTCTCAAACACATCTATTCGCACTAATCCCACAGCTCATCTTAAATCGTTACCAAAAAAAAAAAGGATTTTGGCGGGATGGGGAAAGGGTGCCCGATGCCAAAAAAAAAAATTAACAGCCCAAGAAAGAAAAATTAGGGAAACATTTTCCAGTGAACTTTGCGCCCAATACATGCGCCGAAAGGGCAGGGATCTGTGCAGAAAGGCGCGCGTCTGTTGTGATTTGAACCGTACGGTTATAGTTCTGGAGGGAGGGAGGGGGGGGGGGGGGAGAAAGAGAGCGGGATTTACAACTAAAATTCACAGATTTCTCCCAAGGCTGCTGCTTTCATTTCCCCTTTCGGTTTCACCCTCCCTCCCTACCAATTTCTCTCCCACCCCCCCGACTCTCATTGCTGCACTTTCCATGCCTTTGTTTCTCTCCCTTCGGAAGAAGAAGGAGGGAGGGTGAGTGAGTGGGTGGGGGGAGGTGGAAGAGAAGGGAAGGGAGAGAGAGGGGAGCATGGAAAGGCCACAAGCCGGAAGAAAGGCCTGCTGCAACTCAACTTAACAAAAGTGGCGCACTTCAGCCAAGCTGCCCGAGCCCAGCGTGCACAATATATGTTCTTTTTTGTTTTGTGGTGTGGGGAATAAAAGAAACAACCAGCTCTCTTTTTTTTAAAAAAAAAAGCCCCTGCACCCCATGTACACAAACACACAAAAAAAATAAAACTGAAACCCACCCACAGCGCAAGAGATCGAAGCCAACAATTGTATGGAGAGAAAGAAAGCGACGGTGCCCCTTCTTCCCACGTGTTTGCGCCTCTGCCGCGATCAGCCCGAAACTTACAACCCGTGGAACTTACAATGTCCGGACGTTCGAAAATGGAACGCGGGACGGCAACAATGTATCGAGCGGTGGAACCTCGGCCACCGCAACGTTCCATCCCTCGTCGTCGCCTCCGTTGGGTGGTGGTGGCGGGAAATCACCCCCTTCAAAACCCAAAGCGAAAGAAGGGCGAGGAGGGGGGGGGGGGGGGGGGCAAATAAAAAAGGTGGTGGGAGAGGGAGGGGGGCGGATTTCAGACTTTCCTCACCGCCTTTTAATACTCCGCCGTCCCCCTATTACGGTTGTGCTCCTCAACATCCGATTCAAGACTTCCTTTGGGTCTCCAAATAATTTTTTTTTAAAAAAACACCACTTTATATCATTTTATATAATATACAAAAACAACAAAAAAAAAAGCTGAGGACAGATCGAAATAGACACAGATTCTGGCTGCAAAAATAGTAAAGAGAGAGGGAGGGAGGAGGGGTAGAAAGCAGTGATGTCATGGGCTTGCCAATCAGTATGCAAAAATCCAGTCGCTTCCCATTTAATTTCATGGCTCTTGATACAAGGCTTCCCGACCCCCGACCCAGGGCATTGGAAGGATTCTGAACTGGATGTTTCTCTTAAAATCAAGAGCACAGCCCGCAAGCTCGGATTCTTTTAAGGGGCTGTTAAATCAGGTTCCCCCCCGCCCCCCTCCTCCCCAAATTAAAAAAAAAACACAAAAGTTGGTCTGTAGTTCTAGTGAGAATCTTGGATAGCATCTCCCGTGAAAATGCATGGCTGGGATTTAGCAGAGTAACTTTTTTGTATTCGTTTTCTTTTTAAGTTGCTATTACAAATGTGAATTTATTTACCCCGCGTTAAGGGCAAATACTCTTAAGCCCGTTTAACGACGTCCAGTTCTTCACAGTGCATTAGGGCAAATTATGAAACTTCCTCGCATTGCAAACCTTTGCGAATTTAAATTGAAATCTCTCACCCACCCACCCAATGTTTTCCAGCGGGCGCCGTTTGTAAAGGAAGAAAGGCAGGCACGGGTTGAGGAGCCCCGCTGACATCTTAAAGCACTCCATTCCCCTCCCTCGTTAAATGGTGTATTTTAATTCTTGCTTCCTCGCAGAATTTTGCTCCAAAACACCACCGACACTCAAGAGGGACTCGCCCTGCTTCGATTGGAGCCCGACCGAAGCCCGGGGAAACCCTCTCGCATTGAGCAACAAACAAAAACACTCTTTTTTAAAAAAAAAATGTTTACAGCTTCTCTCAGCTTATAAACAAACGTGTTTTACAAGATGGAGCACCAACCAGAAATTCATAAAAATAATTTTTGGGAAAAAAAGGTACAGCAACGTCGGAGAAATGACAAATTTGATATTGAAAACATTCTCAACATTCATTAATAAAATGTAATTTCAACATTATCACTTGAAATGTCTTTTTGTAGCTATCCCAGCTTGCCTGCAAACAGCATAATACAGTAACAAAGGACCACTTTATATAACCTGGCCAACGTAAGAGTGAGAGTGGAAAAGGAAAAAACATAGATTGCATCAATTTTTTTTAAAAAACTGAATTGGTAAAATTAGTACAATTTCATCTTCACCTAAAAGTTTTCAACATTTCAAAATAAAACAGTTACAGAAGCATTTCTGCTGATCCAGTTATAAGTTTTCCCGACAGGGTGGGAAGAGGTTACAGAGGTGCCTAGCATTCAATTCTGCCTGCCTCAATTGGAATGACTTTCATGTCTCCTTTACTTCAGAATGATACTGGGGCTAAAAGGGTTAAATTACGAGGGCAGGTTGCATAAACTTGGCGCGTATTCCCTTGAATATAGAAGATTGAGGGGTGATCAGATCGAGGTATTTATAATAAAAGCATTCGATGGGTTCGATAAATTCAAACTAAAAATCCAGAGCAAAGGGGCACAATCTTAAGATTATAGCTGGGCCATTCAGGAGTGAAATCAGGAAGCACTTTTTTCACACAAAAGGATGGTGGAAATCTGGAAATCTCTCCCCCAAAGGGCTGTGAACAACTGGAGCTTTCAAGGCTGAGACTGATAGATTTTTGTTAGGTAAGGATATCAAGGGATACCAATCAAAAGTGGGAGAGAGTTCCACACTTCTACCACCCTTTGTGTGAAGAAGTGTTTCCTAACTTCTCTCCTGAATGGCCTGGCTCTGATTTCTAAGTTATGTCCCCCTTGACCTCGACTCCCCCACCAGCGGAAAAAGTTTCTCTCTATCTACCCTATCAATTCCTTTCAAAATCCTAAAAACCTCAATCAACTCACCCCTTAACGTTCTATATTCCAGGGAAATCAAGCCTAGTTTATGTAATCTCTCCTCATAATCAAACCCTTGGAGACCTGGTAACATTCTGGTGAATCTGCACTGCACTCCTTTCTAAGGTGCCTGCCCAGAACTGTACACAGTACTCCAGATGTGGTCTAACCAGGGCTTTGTATAGCTGTAACAAAACTTTACCCCCTTTATATTCCAGCCCTCTAATTATAAAGGCTAACATTCCATTAGCCTTTCTGATTATTTTTTGTACCTGACCACTACATTCTGTGTGCATGGACCCCTGAATCTCTTTGGATCTCCACTGTTGCGAGTTTTTCAACATTTAAATACTCAGATCTATCCTTTTTTGGTCCAAAATGGATGACCTCACACTTACCTGCATTAAAATCCATCTGCCACACTTCTGCCCACTCACTTAATCCATCTCCCGTCTACATCACTTACTATGCCACCAATCTTTGTCTCATCGGCAAACTTGGATATATGGCTCTCTACTGTGTTCCATAGGATCACGGAAATTTATGGCACAGAAGGAGGCCATTCGGTCCATTGTGTCTGTGCCGGCCGAAAAAGAGCCATTCAGCCGAATCCCACTTTCCAGCTCTTGGTCCGTAGCCTTGTAGGTTACAGCACCTCAAGTGCACACAGTACCTTTTAAATACAATAAGGGTTTCTGCCTCTATCAACTTTACAGGAAGTGAGTTCCAGACCCCCACCACCCTCTGGGTGAAAAAAAGTGTCCTCCGCTCTCCTCTAATCCTTCTACCAATTACTTTAAATCTATGCCCCCTGGTTATTGACCCCTCTGCTAAGGGAACTAGGTCCTCCCTATCCACTCTATCTAGGTCCCTCATAATTTTATACACCTCAATTAAATCACCCCTCAGCCTCCTCTGTTCCAAGGAAAACAACCCCAGCCTATCCAATCTTTCCTCCTAGCTAAAATTCTCCGGCTCTGGCAACATCCTCGTAAATCTCCTCTGTACCCTCTCTAGTGCAATCACATCTTTCCTGTAATGTGGTGACCAGAACTGTACGTAGTACTCAAGCTCCCTGCTCTTATATTCTATGCCGCGGCTAATAAAGGAAAATATCCTGTATGCCATCTTAACCACCTTATCTACTTGTCCTGCTACCTTCAGGGATCTGTGAACATGCACTCCAAGGTCCCTCTGTTCCTCTATACCTCTCAGTATCCTCCCATTTATTGTGCACTCCCTTGCCTTGTTTGCCCTCCCCAAATGCATTACCTCACACTTAGAATCATAGAAAGGTTTCAGCATGGAAGGCAGCCATTCGGCCCATCGAGTCTGTGACAGCTCTATGCAAGAGCAATCCAGCTAGTTCCATTCAGATTGAATGGAATGGGCAAACAAGGCAAGGGAGTACACAATAAATGGGAGGATACTGAGAGGAAAATAGCCCTGCAAATTTTCCAGATTGAATTCCATTTGCCACTTTTCTGCTCACCTGACCAGTCCATTGATATCTTCCTGCAGTCTATAGCTTTCCTCCTCAATATCAACCACATGACCAATTTTTGTATCATCTGCAAACTTCTTAATCATGCCCCCTACATTTAAGTCTAATCATTGATATATATCACAAAAAGCAAGGGACCTATTGTTATATAAGTCATAAATATAGTGAATTGTTGAGGCTCTAGCACAGATCTTTGTGGGACACCACCAGTCATTTCCTTCCAATTCGAGTACATACCCATCATCCCTAGTCTCTGTCTTCTAACCAATCTCCTAACCAGGTCAATAATTTGCCTTCAATGCCATGAGCTTTAATTTTAGCTAACAGTCTCGTATGTGGAACCTTATCGAATGCCTTCTGGAAGCCCACATAAACTACATCCATAGACATTCCCCTGTCTACCACTTTAATTACTTCCTCAAAAAATTCCATTAGATTCATTAGACACGACCTACCCTTTACAAATCCACGTTGGCTCTCTCTAATTGGCTCAAGTTTCTCTAAGTGCTCAGTTACTCTTTTCTTAATTATAGATTCCAATAACTTTCCCACAACATATGCTGGACTAATAGGTCTATTATTTCCTCGTTTCTCTCTCACCTTTCTTAAATAATGGACTTACATTTGCAATTTTCCAATCTAAAAAAGGGACAATTCCTGAATCGAGCGCGCTTTGGAAGATTATGACTAAAGCATCTGCAACTTCCTCACCGACTTCCTTTAAAACCCTGGGGTGGAAACCATCAGGTCCTGGGGATTTGTCAGTCTTTAGTGCCATTAATTTTTCTAATACTGTTTTCTTGCTTACGTTAACTTTAGTGAGTTCCAGTCCTTGATTCATTTAGTTTCCCTGGAATGTAAGGTATATTATCCTCTTCCTTTACTGTGAAGACTGACACAAAGTAATTATTTCAACAAGTCTGCCATTTCCTTATTTTAATTTGCAAAATTACCCCCATCTATTTTTTTTTTTAAGGGCACACATTACCCTTGACTACATTTTTCCTTCCAATAAATTGTAAAAACTTTGTGTGTTAATCTTGATATCCCTCGCAAGTTTCTTTTCCTATTCCCTTTTTTCAGCTCTTACTATCTTTTCTGTCTTCCTTTGCTGTTTTTTATCTCTCTCCCAGTCCCCTGGATCTACACTATTCTGTGCACTTTTGTACACTCTCACCTCTTTTGTCGACCATGGATATTTTATTGGTAAGTAGTGCTCTTGCCCCTTAGGGGTATATACTGGTCCTGTATTAAGTCAAATTCTTTTTTGAACACCTCCCACTGTTCATCTGTAGTTATACTCGTTAACAGTTTTAACCATTTTCCTGTTGTCTGTCACATGCTGTTAAAGGTAGCCTGGAATTTTAATAACTTAAGTTTCTCCTTTTCAAACCCAACATTGAATTCGATCATATTATGATAACTGTTAGATAAATGTTCCCTTACTGTTAAATTAACTAAGTCTGGCTCATTACTCATTACTAAATCTAGTACGGCCTGCCCTCTTGTTGGTTCTAGAACACACTGCTCCAGAAAATTATCTTGAATGCACTCAAGAAATTCACTGCCTTTCTGACTTGAGCTACTCTGCTCTGCCCTTCCCAATCTATAGGAAAATTGAAGTCTCCCATTAAAACAACTCTGTTTTAGCTCCAAGCCTCTCTAAATCTCTGAATTAACACATTCTGCCACTTTGTCGTTGCTATAAAGGAGGCCTGTACGCAACTCCCTTTACAGTTTTAAGTCCTCTCTTATTCCTCAATTCTAACCATAGTCTCCACTGATTACTTTATATCTTCTCTTACTAATGTTCTAATAATATCTTTAATCAACAAGGCTACCCTCCTCCTCTTCCAGTTTCCCTATCCTTTCTAAAGACCTTATAACCTGAACTATTTAACTGCCAATCATGACCAGCTTACAGCCATGATTCAGTAATGGCCACCATGTCATAACCTCGAAGCTGTTTTTGAGCACCTAGTTCACTCAATTTACTTCTTATACTCCGTGCGTTAGTATATGAAACTCTCATTGGGCAAGAGACCCCAACCTATCCTTATGTCCTGATGCTGTCTTTCTCACACTGTTTAACTTAACATGTTTCTTATTTGTCGCTCCTGCTGTAACTATTTTAGTATTCCCTTCACCTGGAGTATCTATAGCACTGTTTGTGACCTGAACTCTGCTCTTATCCCTTTTTTAAAATCTTTAGTAATAGCCCTTCCCCCATTTATTAGTTTAAAGTCCTTTTCTCTGATCTTAGCTGACTTCCTCAATCTCACCTGTGGCAGCAGTGGAAAAATTTCAGCTGTGCCCAAACTAGGGAGACCCAAAAGGAAAAAAGAGGGAGGGGGAAGCAAATCAGCCAGGCTGTCCCTCCTCCTTCTTCCCCCACCCACCCTGTTCCCCTCTGCCAGGTGATGCTTAACCTCACAGGTGGCAAGACAAAAATCTACCTCCCCCCCCATCCTCCACATGAACAGTGGTTATTTGTGTGAGATACATGAGGTCTGTTACGTTACAACTCAAGGCCTGGAAGAAAGATGCATCTGTCCCAAGACAGAATGAAGCTCGTAATTTATCACCTCATTTCTCCTATTGTTACCCTCACTCACACCCCCCCCCCCCTCCCAACAACAGTCATTGTCTTGTTTTTCATATCTTCTCACTCTTCCCTTGGAGAGCAGTGTGAAGTATTGAAAGGATCTGCAGTCTAACAGGCCCTGCTGTGAACACCTTTACACCAGCTGATAGAGTGGTCAGTCCTATACAGTGGGAGGGTTTTATGGGTTACCCAACCCATACGGTGAGTGGGGGGGGCACTCACACCCACCAGACACGAATATCCCCACTGGATGTCAACCCAGAATTCAGAGCCAGAGCTCTGGTCTCCACTCACCGGGACTGTCTGGAACAGAGTTTGGACCCTGCACCTTCTGACTCAGGTGGGAGTGCTACCACTAAGACAAAGGCTCGCTCCAGGACAGTCCTGTAACCACTAGTTACTTCATCCTAGTGTTATATAGCTCAAAATACTCCCTTCAGCTACCACCCAGGTTTGGAAGGACAATAATCTCTCAATGTACTGCTGGCTGTTTTGCCAATGTTCAAATCTCAGCCGACTAATAGCGAGCCACCAAACCACACTGGAGTGCAAGCCACCATCTTCAGGAGAGCAAAGGTACAGGAAATCAAAAAGAGGGAAAAGTATATACATCAAAACAAACGGTCGCAAGTGTACAACTCTTCGCAAAAGGCTTGACAGTTTTCTACACATGTACTCATTCACATGCACACACACTTGTACATGTTAGATTGGGTCTTGCAACAGTTTCGAACCGTAACCTGGATTGACAAGGACTGATAAAAGATGCTGTCAACATCATTTTTGTAACACAATTCATCAAAAGGGCTGATACTTGTTTTGTTTCAAAATACAGCAAGTATTTTGAGTAGGAACTTTCACTTTTTTAATGGTCTTATTGGTTCCTGTTCATTTTGGCAAGAAGAAAAATTATTCTCTACTGCACTCTCTGAACAAATTTATCAATTGCCTTCACATTTGTCCAATCTTCAGTTTGCCTTACCTTTGGAGCAGTGTAAATTCAAATCATTACCAGGTTATAAAACTCATTGTTTGCATTTAAAAACAATTGCAATGTAGCAATTAATAATGACTGATGTAGAATCACAACCATTATAAATGATTTTACAACCATTGTAAAGATAAAATATAGCATCAGACTTCAATATACTCCCTTGGTTATCCATCCAATGGGGGGGGGGGGGGTCTTTACATCATGATATACTGAAGTTACACTATGGACATGATTCCAGACACTGAAGGGAAAAGCTGCATCATCCTGTCAGACAAAGAGTTCTTTTCACTTTATCAAGAATTAATCCTCAAACACACACACCAATCTCGCCAAAATAGGCTTCAAATGGACCCTAAAGATGCAGCCTCTCAAGTCAAAACATTCCAATACAGTTTCCAGCTGGGAAAGAAAGTTACGATTTAAAGTTGCAACGCTTATGTAGTCCCAGAAGCCAATGCATAAAGGCTACGGTCTGGTACGATATGCAGCCATTCAGGCGATATCAGCCCGGCTTCCATCTCTGGTTTCTCCCGAAGTGACTGATCTGTCAGGGTGGCAGGAAGGGCATAAGTGGTTAGGACGAGGGGGGAGGAAATCAGCCAGGGTTTCTGCGCCTGATCATTATCCAGCGACACCTGCAGGAAAGTGTGTGCGTGTGAATTTTGGGGAAGAACAGAATTGAGCTCGGCTGTGATGTGATGCACTGCACCCCCACCCCCACCCCCCCCCCCCCCAATATCGTGGAACAACCTGCCAATAATTCCAAATTCAGCTCATACTAAGGTTCACACGGGCAGGACACCAGAGGGCAACCTTGTACCCCAGCAAATCAGTCATGATTTCAGGGGAGGAAATTAGCATTACAAACAAAGCTCTATTCATTGAAACTATATTTTTTTTGTGTGCTCAAAGAGAGATATGTTAACACCGTGATTTCCATTTCAAACACCCAGCCTCAGCATCAAAAACATCCAGGTAAGATTTGATACGGAATTAAGCTCCCTTTTACTTTACCCCGACAATGGATAGATAGCGTGCCTCAACCCCTACTGTGTCAGTACAATGTATTCCCATTCCCTACATCAGCCACCCTGTGATCCACGTGAGATTGCCGATTAGTGTCGAATTAGGGACAATTTTGTCTCCTGCTCCGTGCCTTCTCAGCACTGGATTGACACTGTCCAAACTCATTTCACACCAGACCTCATTTGTCATCCAGCAGTCCAAGCTGCATTGAATTTATGTCCAAGAAAGAGAAAAACCAGTCACTAACTCAGTCACACAATTCTTTAAACTTCCAAATAGATTATTGGGAATTTCTACGAAGAATCATTAGGACCTGTAGAGGAAATTGATCTGCTCCAGTATCCATTTCCTGCTCTCTTCAAATTGATCTCTGAGGACATCTAGCGGGAGAATCACAATATTGCAGCACTGGAACGCCAGATGGGCTCTGATCAAAATGCTGGAGGACCACAAGTGTTTTGGCGGCATCGAGGCCTGAAACAGCATTTCCAGGACTAATTCTACCTTCAAACGCCAGCTTTACTCTACTCACACTTGTGTGCAGAAGCAGCAGCAACACCTCCCTTTCCATGGGAGGACTAGTAGTCCAACTGAGGACTCCCAGCATTCAGTTACAGCAATGCACTTACTGTTGGATTCAGCTAGTTAAAGGAAAAGGTTTGTTTTGCACTATTTTGCCAATCTGATCTTTTAATGACCACCATAACACTTCACCTCCACTTTTCAAAAAAAAAACAATTACATCTGTGGAGCTCCTACTTAATATTCATCAAATGAAATTAAGATGCTTTAATGAATCACCGAATTTAGAGCAGAGAAACAGGCCATTCAGCCCATCGTGCAGGTGCTGGCTCTTCAAATTCAACCTGCGTTAATTCATTTCCCTACCTTCCCCTCATATCCTTTTTAAATTCTTACCTAATTCTCCTTTAAATGAAAGAGATTTGGGGACCTGGGAGCTTTGCCTGTTGACAGCCGACGTCGGAAACGGAGGAAGGTGCTCCCACAATTTTCTGACCATAGCTCGTCGGAAAATGGCAGCAACGTGTGTTCGAACTCCCAATATATTGCTGACGGCAGCACTGACTTGTAAAAGGACACCATGGTCTCTGCATCAATAGCCATTTCTGTAAATAATGAACCAGTAAACTTGAGTTTATCTAACATTTTATCATGCTTTCAGGACATCCCAATGCATTTTACAGCCAATGGATTACTTTTCAAGTGTAATCTCTGGCTGCCCTGTTTGCCTACAATTCGATTGCAGCAACATCCCACAAATAGCGAATGAACTGAACGGCCGGTGACTCCCTTTTGGGTGGTGTTGGTCAAGGGAGGAATGTTGGCCAGGACACCGGGAGAACTCTCTGCTCTTCTTCAAGCAACACCAATAGCGATTGAAGCTAGCCCCCAAAAATTTGTAATATTATTTGTTAAAAAAAGCACAATTGCTGCACACAAAGTCAAACACTAATAACTTTATATATCCTAAATACATACATCTATAATACATTAAGTCTTGCGATGTAGCACACACTTCCTGTAACACCTTCTCTATCACATTCCGTTGATAACACTATCGGTATAAAACAGCGTATCCTCTGGCTCACCACAATCTCAAGGGAGATCTGCATGCCAGAACCACAAGGATATGTTGGAAAAGGAGTCACCAATTCCACTGGTCAAAGTTTCCAGGAGAGGCTAAGCTGATCCTAACCCTGGAGCGCTGCAGCCAACTAACTCCCCTACAACTAACCTGGCTGAAATCAGCTACCTCAGCAGAGACCAGGTAATGAAGAGCAGACCTGGCTCACTTCACCTCAGGGTCAACTGCAGTGTTTATGCGGAGGAGCGTTTACCCCAAATCAAACGCACATGGAATCCCGAGTCAGATCAGCTATCTGAGCACACATCGCAGATGGAAGCTGAGCCAATCCAAACCTGTGTGGTTCATTACCACAAGAGGGAGAGATCAGCTAACTCAACTGCACTCATATCTGCACTATCACAATGTTATTTAAAAAGCAACAGTCCAACCATTAGTTTAAATCAAATGCAAATAGACAAATGAACATTAAGAGGGGTGATGTAGCTCCCTCAGTGACCTAGTAGGTAAAAGTGGGCAAATATAACAAAGCCAGACTGGCTAAAAGATCCCATATTCAATTCCTGGTCCGTCATGAATTTGCTCCTTAGGACGTTTTACTATGTTAAAGGCGCTATATAAATGCACGATGTTGTTGTTGCTCATTTCAGCCAGCACAGCATTTGTAGGAACACAAGGATGATCTGAAATGATCATCTCAATCCATCTGACCAGCCCCTAACATTCAGAACCAGAATACACAGTTAACTAGTTATATTCTTCAATTGATTGCCTCACCAAAAGCCTGTGCAACACCCTCCTAAAATGATGGATGTTCTCAACCTTGCTCCCTTGGGGCCTGGGAGAGTAAAATCAGCCCCCACCCCCATCGCTGTGAAGTAGCCCGCTGAAGCTCACAATATGCATGAAGAATGGTTTCTTGAGCAAGGTACTGGAAGGCGCCTGCCATCACGGAACCATAGCCCAGCAATGGGTACAGGGGAGAAAAGGGTGTCAAAAGTTAACATCATTGTTGACTGGGGACCAGCCCCGTTGAGGCACAATATGCTCGACAAGTAAAAGAGGAAAACGCAGCCTCCGCTTTGTTTCCCCACCATTGCCGCTCTGAACACTGGATACAGGAGCCACCTCTTAGGCTGCCTTTGCCCCCCACTGTGACCTGAGGTCTCCCACAGCAAGTTGCTGCCCCTCAGAGAGTTACCAACACCTTACATTTATATAGTGCCTTGAACGTAGGGAAATGTACCAAAGCACTTCACAGGAGCGCAATGAGTCAAAAATGGATGCCGAAAGAAAGAAGCAGATGTTAGGAGGGGTGACCAAAAGCTTGGTCAAAGAAGTGGGTTTTGAGGGTCTTAAAGGAGGAGAGGGAGGAAGGGTTTAGTGAGGGAATTCCAGAGTGTGGAGCTTAGAAGGCTGGTGAGCCCACCTCCCACATGTAAATGACCCTAAGACTGGAAATACAGCTGGGGTCAAAGGAGCATCTGCGACAGGGTAGGTGGAAGACCCCCCCGCCAAACACAGTGAATCCCCATAACCAACAGGGATGGGGCAGAAAGTCTCAGTTACAGGTACCAGCAGGAGGGGTGCGAAGAAAATTGAGTTTTTGGGGGGGGGGGGGGGGGGGGGGGAGGTGAATAAGGAAGAGAAAGAGGAAAATGGAAGAAAGGTAAAAAGAGAATCGTGTTATATTTTAAATGTACATGTCACTGGTCAAAAGCCCAAAACACATAAGTCTCTTGGACCAGATGAAGGTAAACGGGAAAGGGAGAGAGGAGGGTTAAATCAAATGAAATTACATTTTTTTGTAGCACCGATCAATACCCATTGATTTGGAGAGATTATGTTAATATGATCAGAACATTACAGACCCAATTTTAGAGTGGCCAACTGGCCCAGATGCTTAAAAGCACATCTTTTTCCATCCATCGGGCTATTTGGATTAGTCTTAAAGTATTTCCTCTGCTTCCTCCACCACTTTCATCTGTTTTTTCTGGCTAAATCCTGTTGTTTTGACTTCTCTGAATTTATGTTCAGTGATCTCAAGTATAAATAAATTAAGAGACACACTAGCTTGTCTGCTCCTCACTTGAAGTCCATCCCAGTGGCTGTGCCCAGTCTCTCACTCCTCTTAGTTCCTACTGGTGTGAATTTGAACGGACTTTTTTTTTTGCAAGTCTACATCTAAAAATAATAGGTTAATATTAATGTCACTGACAATTCTCGGTAAACTAACTCAGTTGGAAAGATGGAATGAAGAACTTGTATTTATGTAGTGCTTTTCATGTCCCAAGGATCTCCCCAAGTACTTTACAGCCACTGAATTACTTTTGTAGGCCAACGTGGCAGTCAATGTGCACACAACATGATCCCACAAACAGCAATGAGATGAATGGTCTGCTGTTGGTAGAAGGATAAACATTGGCCAGGATTTGCGTTCCTTAGTATCATGGGATCTTTTACATCCACCTGAGAGGACAGACAGGACCTCCAAAAGACGGCATCTTTGACATTACAGCACTTCCTCAGTACTGCAGTGGAGTGTCAGCCTAGATTATGTGCTCTCAAGTCTCTGAAGTGGGGCTTGAACCCACAACCTTCTGACGCAGAGGCGAGAGTGCTACCACTGAGACAAGGCTGGCATTTTTCCTAGAGGTGCTGGGGTACTATTCATCCAGCACTTGCTCTGTTCTGGAATCTCATCCAAATGGCTACTTTTTAATATGTGGCCTGGAAAGTGCATGTTGTCAGACTACCCGAGGGGACTATTGCAGCCGAGCCAGATCCTGTCCACACCCGACATCTGTACATCAGCACTGTCCAGTTGCAGTCCCTGAATAGCAATCAGGAACCTCTCCCAATCAAGGCAGTGGCTCCATAAATTAATGCCTTCGTTGTAACTTGTATAACACTTTCAAAACTTTTCCAAATTTAGCTGAAAACCAGTTGTAGTAGCAGGTGCGCCTGAAACCAGAACAACCAAAACCAGCAGACGGTGGCAGGTGTGTTTCAGTTTCCGGGGCGCCCCCACTGCAGTATAACTGCATTCCGTTTCAATTTTTGGGGACTGCAAAATTACCCTCAAATGGCAGACCTGGAAACACACCGATCTCAGCCAGACCTGTTCTAACCGTCTTGAAACACAAAATCCACTTGCAATGGAACCTCACCAGACAGACACTGGAAACCAGGTCAACTGAGACATCAAATGAACCATCAACACTTGGCAATATCAATAGTGCATGGGAGCTAAACATCAGTACAAAAGGGTCATCAAAGATGACACCCAAAAATTTCGCTTTAATGCCGTACCAGTGAGTTTCTTGTGGGATACACTTAACTCATCTCAAAGCACTTCCAATACTAGGGACAGACCTGTACCCACAGTAATTCACCCTACTGTTCTACAAGGCCTCCTTGTACATGGACGACGTCACCGTCTTCTGCTCCGACCAGTAGTCGGCCCACACACTGATGGGCATCTGCGACCATTTCGAGCTGGCCTCAGGGGCCACAGTGAACAGAAATAAAAGCGAGGCCATGTTCTTTGGCAGGTGGGAGGCCCGGTCCCTTGTCCCCTTCACCATCAGGTCCGACTACCTGAAGGTGCTCAGGACCTGGTTTGGAGGGGCCCCTGGCCTGCACAAGAACTGGGAGGAGCGCATTACCAAGGCCAATTAGAAGCTTAGTATGCGGGTGGGGCGATCCCTCTCCACAACCGGCAGGAACCTGGAGATAAGGTGTGAGGTACTTGCGATGTTGCTCTACGTGGCCAGGGTCTGGCCCATTCCTCACAACTCCGCCGTCACAGTCACCCGAGCTATCTTCCACTTTGTCTGGAGTCCAGGATAGAACGCGTCCGCAGGACCACCACGTATAAGACCCCAGACAAGGAGGTGGGGGGGGGGCGGGAAATAGCATCCCCAACGCCGCTCTGATCCTGATGGCCACCTTTGGGTGTGGCTGCCTCAGGAGCCCCAGTGCGCAAACACCAAGTGTCACTACATGCTGGGTTTCTACCTGTCCATCACACTGAGAAGGTTGGGTCTGGCCACAGTGGTCGAGCAGGACATCCCGTCCAGCTGACCGTCCCCCCGACCTGTCCCTGGTGGAGAAGTTCCTGAGGAGGAACCCCTTCGACCACAAGGCCATCAGACAGTGGTCGACATGAAACGTTCTCAGAGTCCTGCAAGGAACTGAGAGGGTGGACTCGATCGGTTTCTTCCCCGACTAGACAGTCAATGCCATTTGGCAGAACGTCTTGCAGCCGGAACTAACCAACATGCACCAGGATGTAGCCTGGATGGTGGTGAGAACGACCCTCCCAGTGCGGTCCTTCCAACACTCACGGAACCTCAGCTGCCCTCGAGGCTGTGGCGGGGAGGAGACCATTGTCCACCTCCTGATGGGCTGCCCCTTTGCGCGGAGGGTGTGGAGAGACGCGCGTTGGTATCTGTCCCGGTTCATCCCCAAAAGTTCGGTAACACAGGACGCTGTGCTCTACGGGCTGTTCCCCGGATCGTACACCGAGACATATCGCCTGTGGCTGGAAGACCATCAACTTGGTGAAGGAGGCCCTTTGTTCCACTCGAAACCTGCTGGTCTTCCAGCTGAAGGAGCTGTCCATGACCGAGTGTTGCCGACTGGCACACTCCAAGGGCCAGGAGTACGTGCTGGGGGACGCACTGAGGCGAGGTGCGACCTACGCAAAGACTCTATGGGGAAAAGCCACCGTGTAAGGCCACCCCACGTCATAAGAAATATGGTGTTTGAATTGTAATAATGAGATTGCTTTGTGTATGATCTGTAGTGTTTTGGTTTGGAATTACGATATTTACATAGAATTTAAAGGTACACATAATTCAATGAAATAAAGTATATTTTGAAATAAAAAAAATTCTAGAAACTTACTTTGACAGCACCTCCCACGTGACCTTTAACCCCAAGTAAGGTCAAGAGCAGCCAGGTCATGGGAACACTGACAGCTCCAAGTCACACAATGTCCTGACCCGGGTATATCGCTGCCCCTTCATCAAGACTGGATCAAAATCCTGGAATCTCCTATTTAAAATTATCGTGGGGTCACCCATCACAAAGACTGCAGTGGCTCAAGCGAGTGGTCCTCCAACACCTCCTCAGGGCAACAATAATGTGCCCTGGCAGTGATGCCCACATCCTACAATTATTTATATTATATATTATATATTCCCTCCAAACACGGTCTAGATTTGTACTGTGTTTTCCAGAGTTCAAGACACACTGTGAAAGTTTCACACACCTACCATAACTGTGTACCGAGATCCTAGGGACTGCACTGAATTATATCGAAAGATAAAAGCAGAAGCGACTAGGCTCCACAGTCTTTGCCTTTTGTAAATTTAAGGAGCAAGATACTTTGAACCTTCAGAGGTTTTTTGGGGGGGTGGGGGTGGGGAGGGAGGGAGTCATTCAGTGGTCTTTCTGTACCTGCTGTTTTTTGTCCTACAAGACAAAAGTCTCCAGAGCGACGCCCGTGAAAGCCGAGTCCCACCTCTCAGACAAAAAAAAAGAGGTCAGATCACTGATATCGCCAGCAAGGCATAAACATGCAACATCATTTCTCCATTAGCCGCCTTTGTGCCATTATTTTCCTGATCTGCCAACAAGAAAAAGCCTGAAGACGACATCTGCACAGTCCCATGTGGAGGAAACCAGATCTCTGGCTTTCAAAAGCAGCAAAGCCTCGGAAGGTATTAACCCTCTCGGGAGCTGGCCCCTTGTGTAAACAGGATCTTGGATTTTTCACCAGCTAGGAACTAAATAGCCAATCTCTCTTTCGGTGCTGTTTCTTTTTCTGCCAATTTTCTCCCCTCCTTTACTGGCTCTTTGGGGGTGTGGTTTCAAGGGCTCTGGCAGCTGAAACCTTACCCCCCACCAGTACCCAAGGTATCAGCCTTGGCTCAGTGGTAGCACTCTTGCCTCTGGGGTGAGGCTTGAACCCACAGCCTTCTGACTCAGAGACTCGAGCATATAATCAAGACTGACACGCCAATGCAGTACTGAGGGAGTGCTGCACTGGCGGAGGTGCCGTCTTTCAGATGAGACGTTAAACCGAAGCCCCATCTACCCTCTCAGGTGGCTGTAAAAGATCCCCCAGCACTATTCAAGAGCAGGGGAATTCTCCCGGGGTCCTATGCAATATTTATCCCCTAAGGAACAGATGATCTAGTCATTTATTTCATTGCTGTTTGTGGGACCTTACTGTGTGCGAATTGGCTGCCGCGTTTCCTACATTACAACAGTGACTACACTTCAAAAGTACTTCATTGGTTGTAAAGCGCTTTGGGATGTCCTGAGATCATGAAAGATGCTATAGAAATGCAAGTCTTCCTTTGTACCCCACACAAGTGGATCATTCACATGTGAGCCCACACAACAAGCATCCCCCAGGCTGTTGGACTGTGAAGATCAACATGGCCGTGCCCATTGCTACACACACACCTGGGGGAGGGTGTGATCCGGAACAGAAAAACCTTGCGTGAGCTGCCCCTTCCTCCTTGGTGTGCCAAGCCCAATCGGCACATCAACTCCTACCAAAGGCGAGGTCAACCAACTCATCCCAAACTAGGGATCAAACTTGGCATCTTCTGGTGTATATGATTTAGTGCTACACCAGTCGGAGCCTTCACCCAGAAAGTCATTGATGGAGGCATTTTTAAAAATTATTAAATATTTAAATCCCACTTCGGACATCCCAGCAAATTTCTCAATAGTTATTGTTTCACAAACCTAGCATTTCTCCATTGTAAACGTGCCTGCACTGGCACAAATGGAAGAAATATAACAAAGTTTCTTTTTCTTTTTCAAAAGGCTGAGGGCATCTGAAAGGGCAACTCTACTCTGATTAGAATTGCAGATAGACCTGAAGGGTCACTTGGCCTTCTGGGTAAGGTTTTGTTAGGGTCCAATTGATCTGCAGCTGCTTTTGTTCGAGGCTGAATGCAGCCTGGCCACATTTCGGCGAGGTCACGGGGTCACAATTTCAAGCTGCTTGGGACTTGGAGCATCACAAGGCAAAAATCGAGGTTTCACAAGTCAACTAAACAACTCTGCCCCCAACTATTCAATCGCATTCCACAATGGATTTACAGAAAAGAATTACTTGTATTTCACGGCATCAGGATGTCCTAAAGAACTTTACAGCCAATGAAGCTCCTTTGAAGTGTAGTCACTGTTGTAATGTAGGGAAATGCAGCAGCCAATTTGTGCACAGCAAGCTCCCACAAACAGCAATGAGATAATGACCAGATAATATGTTCTGGTGATGTTGGTTGAGGGATAAATATTGGCCTTGATGTCAGGAGGACTCTTCTTCAAATAATACCATGGCATCTTTTACGTCCATCCGAGAATGCAGTCAGGGCCTCGGCTTAACGTCTCACCTGAAAGACAGCACCTCCCTCAGTACTGGACTGGGTCAGCCCAGATTAAGTGCTCAAGTCTCTGGAGTGGGACACTGAGCCATAGCTGACATGCATGCAACCATTTAGCCTAGAAGACCCGTTGAAAATCCGGTGCTGATTTAATTCTTGTTGACAAATCTTGTCTGTTCCTTTACTCCTGTTATATCTATTTAAACCCCACCCCGCACCTGTAAAGTGCTGTAGATGTTTTCTACATTAAGAACCGCTATATAAATGCAAGCAATTGTTGCTATTGAACAGAATCTAAATAATCCAAAAAGGTAACGCTCACTTGGATCTAAAAGAGTGGCAGGTTAAGACATTATAAGCAAGGCCACTAATTAAGAGTTTTAACAGAAAAAAGGACCAAATAATGGTATTTGATTCTCAAAACACCCCCAAAAAAATCCTACAACCGCATATCATCAATAAAAATGGAATTTGACTTAGAGAGTTGCTATGAACTAATGGGCCTAATTTAAAATCGATGGAATAATGAAGTGCAGTCCATAAAATACTGGTAAAAATCCCGTAAACCCATGTACTAAACATGGAACTTGACTTATTCAGTCTCTGGTTACGGTGCATTGGGAAGAGGAGAAAGTTTACATACAAAATCTGTGTGGGAATCAATGCAAACAGAAGAGCAGATTTCATCAGCAAACGCTCAGAATTTGACCCTGCGTTCTCTCCAGAACTGTGCTTAGGTGAATTAATTTTGTTTTGTGTGTGTTTTATAAAAACAGCTGGTAATACATGCTTTTTGCCGTACGATTCTTCCAGACAGTCTAAGATTTGTTAGAATCCTCTCCTTTCGCTTCTGGGGAACGTGGGTTTTAACCCAACCCAAACTGACAGGATCAATGTTGCTCCCTTTCCCCTACTGGTGGCTGGAAGGGTCTGAAGTGTATATCGGGCAAGAGTCCACAGCACAAAACTGGCATTACGTTTCTCCAACCTGCTGTGGCAAATGTACTAACTCAGCGTACACTGCTACCTGTGGGCCTCAATCGCAGCAAGGCAGTGCCAACAGGAGAGGTGGGCCATCGCTACAAGTACCTACAGTTATCACGGCAGCTGCAGTGGCATGGTTGCAAGCTTCTGGTTACTGATCACTGCCATAGGAGGCAAGTTTCACACTCGTGCAACGCAGGGTATTGTTCTAAAGAGGGGCAAGTGAAGGAATCTCCCAATGAACATGAGGGCTACCAAGGAGCAGGTGAAAAAGATACTGGGGACATGTTTTTAAAAAAAAGTTCCATTCCCAGCACCAAACCTCTCACTTCTTTCTGACGAGGTGTTAAACAGAGACCCTGCATGCCCTCTCAGGTGAGCGTAAAAAATCCCATGGAACTATTTCAAAGAATAGGTGAGTTCTCCCTAGTGTCCTGGTCAATATTTATCCCTCAACGAACATCACTAAAACAGATTATCTGATCATTATCACATTACTGTTTGTGGGAACTTGCTGGGCGCAAATTGGCTACTGGGTTTCCTACAACAGTAACTACGCTTCAAAAGTACTTCATTGGCTGTCGAGTGTTTTGGGACGTCCTGCAGTCATGAAAGGCACTATATAAATGCCTTATATATAAATGGTGTGGACCAACAGTCGCCATAAAAACAAGTATATTTTTTAAAAATACATGCTTTCAAAATACTTGACAGGGTATTTGGTTATTCTGCATGTAGTGAAATAACTGTGACACTTTAGTTGGCATATGTTGATGTAAAGTCACGCCCAATCAACTCTGCCCTGATTGCCTCAATCAGTGGCACTTTCATCCCGAGTCAGAAGGTCATGGGTTCAGGCCTCGCTTGAGCACATAATCTAGTCCCACACTTCAGTGCAGTACAGAGGGAAGAGTTGCACTGTCACAGGATGAGGCGCAAACCAAGGCTCCACCTGCCTGTTTAGGTCGATATTAAAGATCCCATGACACTATTCCAAGCACAAGGAGTTCTTCTGGTGTCCTATCAACATTCCTTCCTCAACCATCAAACAGATTAACTGGTCATTCATCTCATTGTTCTTTGTGGGGCCTTGCTTCTCAAAAAAATGGTCGCCATGTTTATCCACATAACTGCAAAATGTAACATTCTACACAAAGTGCTATTGGATTTTTTGAAGGACATGCTAAGGGGTTATATAAATGCTAATCTGTTCATATGCTTCATCAAAACTCCATTTAAAATTGATTTTCAGTGAAATTTTCACATGGCAATGATTGTCGTGAAAATTTCACCCATTACAAACCAAAACACAGAAATCTAAACATTCATTTGAAGACAATTTCGCACACCCGCATTCAACTGAATGGCGATTGTTTAATCCAATTAGTTATATATTACCAATCACATGCAATTGGGAGACATACTGTACTCTAGTGTCCATTATCACACATCAAATCTACAGGAATAAATCGAGTCAATGCCAATTGGAAATTGAAGTGTTCCGTCTTGTATACTGTATCCTACCAGTTTATAGTCTAACCCTTTTCCACTACGGTATTTAATATTGAGGAGTTACCTGAACGAGTTCCATTTCCCTGTTTAATCACATCAGTGAAGTTTATTCTAAATGGTTGAAAATGTGCGGCCTATGACTGTTGTCCTTTCATATCTGGGACCTGGGTTCAAATCCAGCATAAAGTCTCCTCACTGGAAGTCTTTGATTAAATGAACCAGAATCGTAAAAATTTACAGCAAAAGGATAAATGGACCCATAATGGCAGTCTCACGCAGCTCCCAATATTCACGGGCTCATAGTAGGAACTTTCCCTAATTTGGGACTAATTGGCAATCCTGTTCAGCCCATAAAGATGAGGAATGGAAAACTTCTCATCACCGCAGTAGGGAGTGTTCACGTCAGGCAGGTGCATTCTTAGGGCAGACCAGGGGGAACTGTATCTGACCTGGGAATGTTTGAAGCTGAAACTGGGTGCTGAACAGAACCTCCGAGGCCAATGCAAAACCATTAATGCAGAATACATTTGTCTAGCTTTCCGAAATGGGAAAATGTCCCGTCCCCATGTCTGGTTGAATAATCAAGTTCACAAAAAAACAAGAAATGGAACAATGTCGTATTAAAAGATGATTTTTTTTTTGCACGCGTTGCTTCTATCAAATTTGTATATAAAAGTTATGTAAACAAACGGTAAGTGAAGGCTGGTTTTGGAATTATCTGCCCCTCCCCCACTTAGATACGATTCCTGACAACCGACTAGTATAAATGATCACAAGGGCTCCTGCTGTAGCAGAGGCTGCACTTCTGGACTTAACCCCTGAGGCCAGCATGCCACTTAAGTAGAATACATTTTCCTAGCTTTCTGGGAAAGTGAAGCTGCCGAAGTGTTCACCAATGTGCACGGACAATGCTCCTTTAAATACAACCATTACAGGTCAATGGAAGAATTGAAAAGTATCGTCACATTGAAAAGGCCTCAGTGCTGCTTTCCCAGGACATCTTTAAGCTTAGGTTAACCTTTAACCACGGGGTTATGCACCGACCTTTTGTCGAGACTGCAATCTCAGTCAGTGTCTTCCTTATGGGCCATGGGATAGAGAGATCTGTGTACCTTGATCTCCCACACAGTGAGCTCCCGATTTCAAATGTGCCACCTTTGTATCAGCCGTGGCTCAGTGGGTAGCACACTCGCCTCAGAATCAGAAGGTTGTGGGTTCAAGTCCCACTCCAGGGACAATAGAAACTTTCAAGACTGAGATAGATTAGATTTTTGTTAGGTACGGGCATCAAGGGATATGGAGCAGAGGTGGGAAAATGGAGTTAAGGTACAGATCATCCTTGATCTAATAGAATGGCGGAAAAGGCCCGGGGAGTGAATGCCCAACTCCTGTTCCTATGTACAGCTGCATATTAATTTGAGGTGACAAACTAAGACAATTGCACAATAAGTGTATCAGCCAACAATAAAGTGTGTGTCTCGTGTGTGATTGCACATTTGCATCAATAGGCCAAATGAGCTCACTGAGAGCGTGCAAGTTGTGTGTGACTCTGTGCTCCCAATTTGCAGATAGAGCACCTCAGAAAAACACAGGCATTAAGATTAATAGATGGCAAATTATGGGCTGTGGGCTCACTATTTCCAAGGTGTGATAAGGTTACAACGCGCTGTTTACGGTGCACTGTTAAATCATCCTTTATCCCCCCAACACGACCCAAATAATTCCCTTTTTGATGGTTGCTGCTTGTTTTTTTTTTGTTTTTGCCAGCCTGTTCCTATTTCACTCGCCAAAGACAACCAAGCATACAAAACCTCGCTGGATAACTCGTGGGATTTTCGTCCTCCTAAAACCGGAAATGGTTTTAGAAGCTGAAAAGGAATTATGTTCTTAAAATGCAGAGCAGATCCCTTTTCCTTTCCTTTCATCCACCCCACCCACAATGTGTCTGGCCCGCATGTCAAGTCTAAAACCTCCTACACAAAACTTCAATTCAATCAAATTCCTAATCTCACAGAAACAACAACAACTTGCATTTATGTAGGGACTTTAACCTAGGAAACCGTCACAAGGGGCTCCCACACAGGCGTAATCAGGCAATAAAATGCACCCGGAGACAAAGGAGGAGGAGATATGAGGGGTAGTCAAAGAGGTGGGATTTAAGGAGGGCTTTAGCAACTTGCATTTATAAGCTGGAGGAGGTTACAGAGATAAGGAGGGGCGAGACCATGAATTGATTTAAACACGAGGATGAGAACTTTAAATTTGAGGCGTTGGCGGGGGTACTGGGAGCCAATGTAGGTCAGTGATGACAGGGGCGCTAATTGGCATTCCCTCCCCAAAAAAGGTTGAAATTCAACCACCCTTGGGCCAGCATATCTTCCTCCCCAATTCTTCCCCCTCCTGCTAGGTTTCAGTTCCATGGGCATTGACCTCCTTGCCCAAGAGGCCATTGTCCATGTGTGAGCCTAGACTATGTTGCCAGGCTTGTTTGGCATACAGATATCAACATCGAAACATAGAAGGAGTAGGCCATTCAGCCATTCGCACCTGCTCTGCCATTCAATATGATCATGGCTGATCCTCTATCTCAGTACCATATTCCTGCTCTCTCCCCATACCCCTTGATGCCTTTTGTGTCTAGAAATCTATCTAGCTCCTTCTTAAATATATTCAGTGACTTGGCCTCCACTGCCTTCTGTGGTAGAGAATTCCACAGGTTCACCACCCTCTGAGTGAAGAAATTTCTCATCTCAGTCCTAAATGTTCTACCCCGTATCCTGAGACTGTGACCTCTCGTTCTGGACCCCCCAGCCAGGGGAAACATCCTCCCTGCATCCAATCTGTCTAGCCCTATCAGAATTTTATATGTTTCAATGAGATATGCTTCTTGTATGACAATAATTCACCACTTCAAGTGGCCCTCACCCCCGTTACAGATAAGTGATGCTCCCCACCCCCAAGTACTTCACCCTACTGATATACAGTTCAGAAAGCTCATAGTTGGAAACATAAATTCTCTAATTGTACTGCTAAGTGTTTGTCCACCTTTGAAGTGGACATCAGATGAAGAATTTCTCACAGCTACATTGCTGAAATCCTAGTGACAACACAAAACTTCCTGCAAGGGCCATTAAAATGGCACTCTCTGGGATAGCCGCTCCTCCTTCCTCCGGTTGGATTCACTCCCGTCACAGCTACACTGCTGGGTCTGCACGGAAGTGAACTCTACTGTAGATTCCACTCTGAAGCACGTAGCAGCACAGACCCAGTGCCAAAGTGAGCATTCAGCCTCCGTCACACATCTCCAGGCAACAAAGGACGTCAGTGTATTACGAAGCTGGGATTTTTGCAACATCACAAAGGGGGCAGGATGCAGGTTTCTCTTGTCGCTGATCTCAGGAATTGCATCGTCAATGGGAAGGACACAACACTGTCCGACTAGGAGGGGAAAATGTACCTCTTAGAGCCCGGATTCAAGGCAATGGCAAAGGGACTATTTTACTGTACCCTACTCAGGGAGTGAAAGGGTGGTCCGATGAGGGGAGAAACTAATGAAATGGGGGCAGGGGACTGTGCTGCAGTAAGGTACACAGAGCAGTCTCTCACATCAGTATCCTACCAGACTCTGCGGAGACCTCAGTAGTATCTCCAAGTAGGGGAATGGTGTCTTAGGCCACAACATTCTCAGAATCGGTCTAGTCCCACAGAGCACTAACACCTATATATTTTTTAAAAAGGGATAAATCACACAACGAACATTTAGAAAACCGCACTCCTGCAGAAAAGAACAAACTTGCACTCACAGAGCACTGTGCACGTTGCCTAGACTTCCCAAGCACTTCATGGCCAACGAGACGACTTTTGAAGTGCAGTCAATGCAGTGATGCGGGCAAACACGGCAGCTAACTTGCGCACAGCCAGGTCCCACAGTTAATCCAGTTTTTTTGCTGGTGTTGTCTCAGGGAGGAATGCTAACCCCGACACCAGGAGAACTCTTCTTTGAAAATCTTTTAAAGAAAGACCCGTGCATTTATATAGCGCCTTTTCACATCCTCAGAACACTCCAAAGCTCTTTACAGCCAATAAAGTATTTTTTGAAGCGTAGTCACTGTTGTAATGTGGGAAACGCTGCAGCCAATTTACGCACAGCAAAGCCCCACAAACAATGCAATGAGATAAATGACCAGATAATCCATTTTTAGTGATGGTGGTTGAGGGACAAATATTGGCCAGGACACCGGGATGAACTCCCCTGCTCTTCTTTGTATAGTGCCATGGGATCGTTTACACCCGAGAGGGCAGGGGGCCTCAGTTTAACGATTCATCCAAAAAACTGCACCTCCGGCAGTGTAGTGATCTTCTCACTTTTACATCCACCTGAAAAGGCAGATGGGACCTCGAAGCCAGACACTGGCTTTTTTTTTTAAAAGTTTCTAATTTTGTCAGTGTGAACCTAGAGGTGGGAGCTAGCTGTACCACATATTTTTAGCAGGAGCTAGCTGTACCACATATTTTCTTGCTTAAACTGGGGCAGAGTTCGATTGCCCTACAGTATAAGGGCCCTGATAGATAATGATTGTCGGCATGCTTTGATTGCAGAAGGCATCACAGCTCCGACTGACACCGTTCTTACCCAATGTCCGCACACGTGCGCTTTCCAACTGGACAGCGATGAGATGTGGGAAACCCGGGCTGATTCTTTTTTGTTCACTAGCACGAGGGCGCTGAAGACAATTGCAGCCCCCCCACTTCCCAAATGCTGCTTTAATAATGATCCAGTCCACTGAGTTCAGTGTAATGAGAGAGTGTATTTGTTGCTCAGAATGCATTAGAGAACAAGGCAAGCAATTCAACAACATTTGCATTTATGCAGCGCCTTTAACGTAGTAAAACGTCCCAAGATGCTTCACTGGAGCGTTATCAGACAAAACAAATTGGCACCAAGCCAAAGAAAGAGGTATTAGGTCAGGTGACAAGGGCGAAATTCAGTGCACTGAAACTGGAAGATGGAGGGAGGTCGTCAGTAGACACAAGATCCACACTAACTGGTACAAGATAGGCCTTGGACATCTAGAACCACCTCCCACCCAGACCTGCTTCTTGAACATCTAGCCTCAAATAGAAGTCACAGCAAATATCAGCAGATTTAGGCCAAGGAGGAATTAAGAGAAATAAATGATTTAATATCAGACCGTTTTCTGTAACGATGCAAGTAGCACTTAAGGATGAGAAAGAGGCCAGTCGCCTATCAAAGCTCATTCCTCTCGTACCTGAACTCTCCAACCACACCACGCAACAGTATTTGAACATCTTCAAAACTTTTTGTCTCTATGAATACACCCAATTATTCCAAATATTTAGTCACCCTTCACCCCACTATTGGTGGCCGAGACATCAGTCATCTAGGCCCTAAGCTCAACAATTCCCTCTCCATCACCCAGACTGCCTATTTCCACCTCCGTAACGTCACCCATCTCTGCCCCTGCCTCAGCTCATCTGCTGCTGAAACCCTCATCCATGCCTTTGTTATCTCTAGACTCAACTATTCCAATGCTCTCCTGGCCGGCCACCCACCTTGCACCCTCTGTAAACTTGAGCTCATCAAAAACTCTGCTGCCCATATCCTAACTCGTACCAAGTTCCGTTCACCCATCACCCCCTGTGCTCGCTGACCTACATCAGCTCCCGGTCCAGCAATGCCTTGATTTTAAAATTCTCATTCTTGTTTTCAAATCCCTCGATGGCCTCGCCCCTCCCCATCTCTGTAACCTCCTCCTGCCCTACAACTCTCCGAGATCTCTGCACTCCTCCAATTCTGGTCCCTTGCATATCCCCGATTTTAATCGCTCCACCATTGGTGGCCATGCCGTCAGCTGCCTCGGCCCCAAGCTCTGGAATTCCCTCCCTAAATCCCCCTCTCTTCCTTTAAGACGCTCCTAAAAACCCACATCTTTGACTAAACTTTTAGTTACCCATCTTAATGTCTGCTTCTTTGGCTCGGTGTCAATTTTTGTCTGATTTACATTCCTGTGAAGCACCTTGGGAAGTTTTCCTAGGTTAAAGACGCTATTTAATGAGGAAAAACTTTCTTACACAGCGAGTGGTTAGGATCTGGAATACACTGCCCGAGGGGGTGGTGGAGGCAGATTCAATCATGGCCTTCAAAAGGGAACTGGATAAGTACTTGAAAGGAAAAAAGTTTCAGGGCTTCGGGGATAGGGCGGGGGAGTGGGACTAGCCAGACTGCTCTTGCATAGAGCCAGCATGGACTCAATGGGCCGAATGGCCTCCTTCCGTGCTCTAACCTTTCTACGATTCTATGATATAAATGCAAGTTGCTGTTGTTTGAGGAGAGACTTTTTGTTGAACGGGTAACATGAGTTTACTTTTCACAAATTTAATGGCCTTATGTACTTTAAAAGTAACATTCATCATTTGCCTCATTTAATACATCACATACCTCAATGAGCCCACTACCCCCCAGGCAAACAACGGCTCCATTCGGAACTGGAAGATTAAGTGTCCCCAATCTCTCCTCGTGGATCATTCCCTTTGCACTTCAATCAGTCTTGTACTGACCCTTTGAAAAGGTTTAAATCCCTCCTCTTATGGCAATGGCAAAAAAAACTATCCTCACCATTTCAACCGATCTCCAAATCGTGAAAATGCTGATCAGCATGTAGTCTCAGTGAGAAAATAAATGAATAAAATTATGAAATTTTGCACGGCCAAATTAAGGATGACTGAGGGTTCATCCAACAAATACAACCGAGAAGAGAAAATCTGCACTAGGACAAGTGCTTAGTCACAAAAGCTCCATTAAAGAGATCAAAACCCTCAACCTCCATGAGGTAAAAACTGAAAATACACAAACTTTGTGTCCTAATAAAAGATCTACACCCAAACTGTTAATCTATCATTTCAGATCCAGGAAAATCTGATCTGTATTTCCGGCATCTTCTATTTTAATTCAGATATCTGGAATGCACTGCCTGAAAGGGTGGTGGAAGCAGATTCAATAGTAACTTTCAAAAGGAATTCAATAACTAGAGAAACTGGGACAGTAGTCCTTGGAGCACAGAAGGTTAAGGGGAGATTTAATAGAGGTGTTCAAAATTATATGGGGTTTTGATAGAGTAGTTAAGAGAAACTGTTTCCACAGGCAGGAGGGTCGGTAACCAGAAGTCACAGATTTAAGATAATTGGCAAAAGAACCAGGGTGGGTGGGGGGAAGATAAGGAGAATTTTTTTTTTAAAACGCAGTGAGTTGTAATGATCTGGAATGCACTGCCTGAAAGGGTAGTGGAAGCAGATTCAATAGTAACTTTCAAAAGGAAATTGGATATCGGCTTGAGGAGGAAAAATCTGCAGGGCTACGGGGAAAGAGCAGGGGAGTGGGACTAATTGGATAGCTCTTTCAAAGAGCCGGCACAAGCACGATGGACCGAATGGCCTCCTTCTGTGCTGTAAGATTCTATGAGATTTGCAGGGTTCCCTCTTTTTTTTATTCCAGTTACACAGATCTGCCACTCCCTACAGTCGGGAATGCCCTCCCTTCTTTTAAAAAAATGCAGGCAATGAAAGCTGATTCAATGCACTGCCAGGTTTAACCAACTCCCAAAGTGATCCTGGGAGTTGGTCATCCTCTCTCAACTCTGCAAATACACAAATGGCACCAAGTGAACTAGAAAAAAAACTGTGCAACTTCCACCATTTAAATAAAAAATTTAATCACTGGGTCAAAAAGATGAACCCGTGTGTACAACAGTATTGCCCAGGCAGGGAATATCGTGGATTTGGAAAAGACAAAAGGATCAGGACTGCTTCTCTGAACGAGCTAGTGGTAAAAAGAGGCCTTTTCAGATGCTTGTAAACAATTTTACAACACCAAGTTATAGTCCAGCAATTTTATTTTAAATTCACAAGCTTTCAGAGGCTTCCTCCTTCCTTCAGATGCTGACTGACCTGCTGTGTATTTCCACCTTTCAATTGTTCTACTCCAGTCTGTTCACAACCAAACATTTCACTTTACAGAAAGCACCCAGGCAAATTTCCAGTAGTTTGCCACCATCTCGTCCAATTCAGCCTTTCAGTCACGTTTTTGCTACGTGCTGGTGGAAACCTGCTGTGTTTTTCCAGCATTTTCTGTTTCAATTTCCAGTATTTGTAGAGGTTTTGTTTCTATTAACCTCTTTACTAAAGGAGCACTAATTTCCCATTAACCTGCCTGCTTTTTTTAAAAAAAAAACGCAATTCCTTTATTGGTTGCTCTGTTTAAAATATTTTTTTTTGAAAAAAAAAAGTTCAAAAAAACAAATCGGATTTTTATTTAAACTAAAAATTGTTCAATTTTCAAGGAGTTTCTACGCGTGATTGGAGGAGCTGTTTTCTCCAAAATATTACAATCTGATACTCGAAAAAAATAATGCTGGGAACGTTTTAAAAGAGCAACTTACTGATCTAAATCCCTTTAAACCTGCCATTGAATGATGCAAAGTCACTAACAAGTTGGAAACTTTTTTTAAAAAAAGAAACACAATATTTATGCTGCTAAACGTGTGTTAAAAAGGCAAGGTTACAATCATCTCCCTCCCATCCCAGTTACACTAGTAAAAAAAAACTCCTGAAACATTTACTCACAGCTTTCTTGTAGATTACAGGCACTGGCTGCTGCCCAACTTGTTAAACGTTTATATATTTCTTTAATCCAGACCTCAGTACGGCAGCAGAAACTTGTGTCCGCTGCTGACCCCCCCTCTCCTCCTCCTAACTACAGACAAACGACAGGGGTGGGGGGAATACCAAAGCTCTCCAACTTTTCATTCACTTTTTTACCAAAAGCACCGCCAAGCCTCCCACCACGTGCTTGAAAAGGACAAAGGAAAGTATCATTCTGCCCCCCTCCCTTTAGGGCTCGTCTCTAAAATGCTCACTCGGATTCCAAGCGTGTAAACAGGCTTGGAACAATCCAACTCTGGCTGGATTTTTCATTTTCTTGAAGGAGAGGTAGAGGAGTGAGTTGGAAAATATCCCAAACCCCCTCCTGCTCCCCCACCTCAACGCCGTTCCTCTGTTAGGGACTCCAATCGCATTATCCAGCCTCTCTCTTCCCCCGCCCCGCCTCATTTACTCCCTTCTTCTTTTGAACATAGGAACAGGAGTAGGCCATTCAGCCCCTCGTGCCTGCTCCGCCATTTGATAAGATCATGGCTGATCTGTGATCTAACTCCATATACCTGCCTTTGGCCCATATCCCTTAATACCTTTGGTTGCCAAAAAGCTGTCTATCTCAGATTTAAATTTAGCAATTGAGCTAGCATCAATTGCCGTTTGCGGAAGAGAGTTCCAAACTTCTACCACCCTTTGTGAAGATGCTGAATTACGCTGGGGTGCAGTTCTGTGGGCAACAGCCTTCGCCCGATACTTCACCCAAGCAGGCATTCTTCATGTGTGCGCCTATACAGTGAGTGCTGGCAGGCTATTCAACTGTGGAAGCATTGCAATCAATCCAGTCCTCTCCCAAAGCTCTCAGATGTGCTGATGAAAGGTCATCAACCTTTTTTTAAAATTCGTTCACGGTATGTGGGCGTCGCTGGCGAGGCCGGCATTTATTGCCCATCCCTAATTGCCCTCGAGAAGGTGGTGGTGAGCCGCCTGCTTGAACCGCTGCAGTCCGTGTGGTGAAGGTTCTCCCACAGTGCTGTTAGGAAGGGAGTTCCAGGATTTTGACCCAGCGACAATGAAGGAACGGCGATATATTTCCAAGTCGGGATGGTGTGTGACTTGGAGGGGAACGTGCAGGTGGTGTTGTTCCCATGTGCCTGCTGCCCTTGTCCTTCTAGGTGGTAGAGGTCGCGGGTTTGGGAGGTGCTGTCGAAGAAGCCTTGGCGAGTTGCTGCAGTGCATCCTGTGGATGGTGCACACTGCAGCCACAGTGCGCCGGTGGTGAAGGGAGTGAATGTTTAGGGTGGTGGATTTCTAACTCCATAGATGCTGTCTGACCTGCTGAGTGTTTCAAGCATTCTCTGTTTTCGTCCCACAAATGTGCTGTTTCCTCCAGATGTGATTGGAAGAAATCAGCAGTGAGAAACCCGGCTGACTGTTGCCTTTCTCAGCTTAGGGACGCTGAGGGCAGTTGTGTACAGTGAGCTGGATTTTATTAATCACGGAGGCTCAAGATTGTGCCTACGCCTCCTTCCATGCTGTAACGTTATTTTCGCCCTTCTGTTTTAGCACATGTGCACAATGTATAGGGGTAATTTTTCAAGGGTCCACTTTTGGTGCAGAGCATGGCCAGTGGTGCATATAGTAATGGAGAGAGGGCTACAACACTGTAGTATTGATCTTCTGACCACAGTTGCTGCCATACTGTGAATTATAGAAATTTTTTTCTATAATTCATAGTATCAGCCAGGAAATTTTTTTAATATTTCAAAATATACTTTATTTCATAAAACTTAAAGATACACACAGTTCAATATAAAAAGAAAAATGAAATTCTAAGCAGTACACTTCAAACCAATACAATGCAGATCATACACACTACGATCCCATTATTACGATTTAAGACACAGTATATATCTCCTAATATATTCTGTACAATATAAGGTGGGATGGCCTTACACGGTGGCCTTTCCCCATAGAACCCTTTTTGTAGGCCGCACCTTGCTTGAGTGCATCCCGCAGCACGTACACCTGGACCTTGGAGTGTGCCAGTCGGCGACACTCGGTCATGGACAGCTTCTTCAGCTGGAAGACCAGCAGGTTTTGGGCTGACCAAAGGGCCTCCTTCACCGAGTTGATGGTCTTCCAGCCGCAGATGATATCTGTCTCGGTGCGCGTCCTGGGGGAACAGCCCGTGGAGCACAGCGTCCTGTGTTACTGAACTGTTTGGGATGAACCGGGACAGATACCAATGCGTCTCTCTCCACACCTTCTGCACGAAGGGGCAGCCCATCAGGAGGTGGACGATGGTCTTGTCCCCACCGCAACCTTGAGGGCAGCTCGCAGTGGCGCTGAGGTTCCGTGCGTTTTGGAAGGACCGCACTGGGAGGGCCCTTCTCACCACCATCCAGGCTACATCCTGGTGTCTGTTGGTCAGTTCCGGCGACGAGGCGTTCTGCCAAATGGCACCGACTGTCTGGTCGGGGAACTGCCCGATCGGATCCGCCCTCTCCTTTCCCTGCATGACCCCCAGAACGTTCCGTGCCAACCACTGTCTGATGACCTTGTGATCGAAGGGATTCCTCCTCTGAAACTTCTCCGTCCGGGTCAGTTGGTGGGGACGGTCCAGCTGGATGGGACGTCCTGTGTCCGCTCGGCCAGCGAGGTCAGACCCAGCCCTCGCAGTGTGGTGGACAGGTAGAAACTCAGCACGTAGTGACACTTGGTGTTTGCGTACTGGGGCTCTAACATATCCTGAGGCAGCCACATCCAAAGGTGGCCATCAGGATCAGGGTGGCATTGGTGACGCTCTTCCCCCCCCCACCAACATACCAAGCTTCTGTTTGGCCTTGGCGGCCTGTTTCTCCCAGTTCTTGGTGCAGGCATGGGGCCCCCCAAACCAGATCCCCAGCACCTTCAGGTAGTCGGACCTGATGGTGAAGGGGACAAAGGATTGGGTCTCCCAACTGCCAAAGAACATGGCTTCACTCTTGGTTCACTTGTGGCCCCCGAGGCCAGCTCGGAGTGGTTGCAGATGCCCATCAGTCTGTGGACTGACCACTGATCGGAGCAGAAGACGGTGACGTCGTCCGTGTACAGGGAAGCTTTAACCTGAGACCTTCCGCTGCCTGGGATCTTCACCCCCCTTAATACCTGCGTCCTTCCTGCTGAAAGCGGCAAACGGCTCGATACAACATACAAACAAGGAGAGAGGACAGCCCTGCCTGATTCCAGATCTGATCGGAAAGCTCTCTGACTCCCACCCGCTGATTTGGAATGCACTACAGATGTCCGTGTAGAACAGTCGGATCCGATCGCAGATTCCCTCCCCAAAACCCATTTTGGAGAGCAACTGTGACATATTCTGTCAAAGGCCTTCTCCTGGTCCAAGCTGATGAGGCAGGTGTTCACCCCCCTGTCCTGCACGTAGGCAATCGTGTCCCTGAGCAGTGCAAGACAATCAGAGATCTTCCTGCCGGGTATGGCGCAGGTCTGATCGGGGTGGATCACCAGCTCCAGAGCAGACTTGAGCCTGTTGGCGATGACCTTGGACAGAATCTTGTAGTTGACATTTAGCATGGAAATGGGTCGCCAATTTTTGATTTCTTCCCTCTCCCCCTTCTGCTAGTAGATGAGGGTGATGATGCCTTTCCTCATGGACTCTGACACGCTGCCTGCCAGAAGCATACTCCCGTACACTTCCAGCAGGTCTGGGCCTATCCAGTCCCACAGAGCCGAGTACAACTCGACCGGTAAGCCATCGCTTTCGGGAGCTCTACTCTTCTCAAAGGACCAGATGGCCATTGTCAGCTCGTCCAAGGTCAGTGGCCAATCCATGCTCTCCCGCTTGCTGTCCTCTAAGACCTTTGTGATAGAGGACAGGAAGGACTGGGAGGCCGTGCTGTCTGTGGGCTTCACGTCATACAGCCTGGCATAAAGGGATGTGCTGATCCTCAGTATGTCGGCCTGAGAGCCGTTTTCCTCCTTCTGGCTGCTGATCACAGAGGTCTCTCTGTGCAGCTTCTGGACGATGAAGCGCGAGCACTTCTCGCTCTGCTCCACGGAGCGGACTCTGGACCGGAAAATGATCTTTGAGGCCTCAGAGGCGAAGAGTGAGGCTTGCTGGCCCTTCACCTCTCGGAGTTCCTCCCCGATATCGATCCCCATTGACTGCAGCTAGAGCAGATCCTACATGCTTTTCTGGAGCTGCGATGCTTTCCTCTGTCTCTCTCTCGCCTTCTGAACACCTTTGAGGATGAAGAACCTTTTGATGTTGGCCTTGATCACTTCCCACCAGTGCACTGTGGAGTCGAAGAGGGGTTTCACGGTTCTCCAACCTGTGTCATCCCTCTTTAGTTCCTCAATGTTCTCCAGGGTCAACAGTCTCACATTTCAGCTTCCATATCCCCCTGCCTGCCCTCTGGTCCTCCTAAGATTGACAGTCGGCCAGTAGGAGGCAGTGGTCAGAGAAGAACACCGGCTGGACGTCGGTGGATCTGACTTTGAGCACTGGGGACACAAATAGTCTATCCTGGAATGGACCCGTCTGGCCTGGACCAGGTGTATCTCTGCGGTTCCCCGTCTGTAGGGTTGCTGAAGACATTGCGAAGCTTTAGGTCTTTCACTGCTTCCATTAGGAGTTTGGACATGGTGTCCAGTATTCCGCCACTCCTGCTGGATCGTCCAGCTGCATCGATGATGCAGTTGAGGTCTCCGGCAAGAACGTTCAGTCTGGAGGTCGCCAACAGCATCGGGAGATGCTGGAAGATTTCCAGCCACTCGCCCCTGAGGGTCAGGATGTACACGTTGATCAGTCAGAGCGGGGCGTTCTGATACCGAACGTCTGCTATGAGCAGGCGACCCCCCACCACCTCCTTAATCTCGGTGATGTTGAATTGGCCTCCTCGCAGCAGAATCCCCAGGCCCGAGGAGCAACTCTCGCTGCCTCCCAAACAGATCAACTGCCCTTGAGTCCACGTGCGTGACCACTGCCGATAGTTGCTGAGGTGCAGCATCCCGCACTCCTGCAAGAACAGCAGGTCCCCCTCGACCTTAGAGAGGTACTTCAGGGTCGCAGCACATCGCGTAGTCAATTTAATACTACGCACGTTTATGGATGCAATTTTTAAAGCCATTTTAAAAATACAAAAGGATAAGCCATTAAAGTCTTACAATTGCATCAGTCCGGGTTTTACATTACCCTCCATTTCCAACCCCTGGTCCAGATTCTGCATTTGTGTGGTGTGCAGCAACTTCTGGACGGTCATTGAGCTGAGGAAGGAAGCCTGTCCTCCGGTGGGGGAGTGTCCGCGCTCGGGAGTCAACGGCGGGGTCTTGTGGGGTGGTGTGTCCGTGAAATCCACGACCAGGTCAGCCTCCTCGGCCTTGGCTGGTGGTTCGCTCTCCGCGACTGTCGTGCTGCTCCCGGTTTCCTGGAATTAGGGGACCTTGCTCTCCGCGACTGTCGTGCTGCTCCCGGTTTCCCGGAGGTGGGGGGCCTCGCTCTCCACGTTGCTTCTCCCAGTATCCCGGAGTTAGGGGGCCTGGCTCTCCGGGTTGCTTCTCCCGGTATTCCGGAGTTGGGGGGCCTGGCTCTCCGGGTTGCTTCTCCTGGTATCCCGGAGTTGGGGGGCCTGGCACTCCGGGTTGCTTCTCCCGGTATCCCGGAGTTGGGGGGCCTGGCTCTCTGGGTTACTTCTCCTGGTATCCCGGAGTTGGGGGGCCTGGCTCTCCGGGTTGCTTCTCCCGGTATCCCGGAGTTGGGGGGCCTGGCTCTCCGGGTTACTTCTCCTGGTATCCCGGAGTTGGGGGGCCTGGCTCTCCGGGTTACTTCTCCCGGTATTCCGGAGTTGGGGGGCCTGGCTCTTCACGTTGCTTCTCCCGGTATCCTGTAATCGGGGGGCCTGGCTCTCCGGGTTACTTCTCCCGGTATCCCGTAGTCGGGGGGCCTGGCTCTCCACGTTGCTTCTCCTGGTATCCCGGAGTTGGGGGACCTCGCTCTCCGCGACTGTCCTGCTGCTCCCGGTTTCCCAGAGTTGGGGGAACCTCGCTCTCCACATTGCTGCTCCCGGTTTCCCGGAGTTGGGGGAACCTCGCTCTCCACGTTGCTTCTGCTGGTTGCCCGGAGTTCGGGGACCTCGCTCTCCACGTTGCTTCTCCTGGTTGCCCGGAGTTGGGGGACCTCGCTCTCTGCATCGCTACTCCCGGTGTCCCGGAGTTGGGGTGCACTGGGTGCGTCGCTGCTCCCGGTACCCCGAAGCTGGGTGTTGCTGCTCCCAACTTCCTGGAGCTGGAATGTGTTGTTGGTGTCGCTGGTCACCATCGCGTTTTGCCACATCCTTTGATGAAGGTGGGGTTTCACCCCCTTTTCCTTGTTCATCAGTCGAGGAGTGGTTGCTGTTGTCTGTTGGGGACACTACGCACCTCTTGCTGCTGGTCACACCTTTGGTGTTCATTCCTCTGGTCCCATGGGACTTCCTCTTTTTCTTTTCCTGTGTCAACCATCCTTCTTCCGCCCTGGGTCACTTTCCATCTGCTCTGCGCTCTCAAGGGAGGTCTCAGGACTGGGTGTCGGGGTTTGATTGCTTTTCTCGACACTCCCTTCCTGCTCTTTGTCCTCCTCCTGGTCGTTGGCTCTTTCACAGGGGTCCACGGCGGGCAGAGTGGTCCGGCCTCCTTTGGGGCAGCCACGACTGCTGCTCTCTTCTCTTGCATCACCTCGCCTCTCGCTGCCTGTGCATAGCTGTGTCTGCGGTTTGGGCAGGTCTTGTACAGGTTACCAAACAAGTTGCAGCACTTGGCCTCCCGACAGTCCAGTGTCTGGTGGCCCTCCTTCCTGCAGTCCCTAAAGGTCATCGCCTTGCAGGAGGCTGCCCCGTGCTCAGGTTTGCCGCAGGATCGGCACACTCTGGGCTGCCCCTGGTACACCACGTACTCACGACTCGTCCCGATCACGAAGCTTGATGGGAGGTGGATGATGTTTCTGTCGGCATTCGCCCTCAGCTTCGCCTGGGTGCTCCTCTTGCTGGCCCAGATTCTGAACGTGTCCGCGATGTCGATGCTCCGATCCGTTCCGTCCACGTACCTCTTGAGAAACATCAGCACGTCCATGGCGGGCACATAGGGGTTGAACATGTGGACAAACAGCGTCCGTTCCTTCTCTTGCGGGTGTGTGAAGAGGGGCTCCACGGTGGGGAGCGACAACTGTGCTTCCTTCCCCTTCTCATTGAAGGCCTGGAGCACCTTCATGCATCCTTTGACATCCCAAAGTATCCGCTCATTGGATAGCCCAGCAGGCAGAAGATGTCCGCGGCCTCGAATCCACAGGCTTCGAGAAGAACCTTCCTCACGAAGACCTCCCGCTGCCTCGGTGAGGTTCCTTCGCCCATCCTTGCGGTCAGCCTGACGGTGTTGCGTGCCCCGTGCCCAGATGCTCGGGAAGCTCTGGCTGCCATGTCCGCTGCAAAAAAAAAAATAATTTCACCCGACTGGAAAAAAGTGTTAGACCGGTCTCCGACCAGCATTAGGATCCACCTCTTCGTCAGCAAAGCTCCAGCTGGTTATAGCTGCTTCTCCTCGTCCTGGGAGATCCACCTCCTGGATCACGGACTCTCCCCTTCCAGCTAAGTATCTCAATCTCTTCATATAACTATAGTTTCTCATCCCTCGTGTCATCCAGTTGAATCTATATTGTACGCTTTCTAAAGCTTTAATGCCCTTCTTACAATGGGGTGCCCAGAACTGCACATGATACTGTGGCCTAATCAAATTTATCTTGATCATTACCTCTTTCCCCTTGTATTCTATGCCTCTGTTTATAAATACGATCGTCCTTTTTTTATGGCTTTAATCTGCCTGCACTCGCATTTTCAAGGAATTCTGTATTTTTTCCTGACTTTTCTTTCTGTATGTTTAGTGTGCCCTAATCTACAAAGTGGAAAAGTCGGCCAGGGTGTTCTGCTTCTGATCACCATCCACTGTCTCCTGCTGGGAAGTGTGTGGGCATGAGGCAAGGAGATGGGGATGATTCTTGGCCATGATGCCCTGTGCAGTCTCGGCTCAGGCATGAACGGTAAGGGCTCGTGTGTGGGATATTGGTGCCCGTGGAACCAGAGCCCAGAGTGAATCAGTGCCTTCAGCAAATGCTGGGAGTAAACCAGGAAAAGTGAATTGCTACAAGGGGGCGATTCTACGATCTGGCACTCCCAGGGGTAATGGGAGCTCACTTACCACCCACCTGGTGGGGCACGTTGCAAGATCACCCCTGTCAGTTTATTGCTTCAAGGTGTTAAGGGGAAGCTAGATAAGTACATGAGGTAGAAAGGAATAGAAGGGTATGCTGATAGGGTGAGATGAAGTAGGGTGGGAGGAGGCTCGTGTGGAGCATAAACGCCGGCATAGACTTGTTGGGCCGAATGTCCCGTTTCTGTGAAGTAGTTCTATGTGATAGCTTCATCAACACTATGATTGAGAACTTCCTCTTTATCCCACAGTGCCGCTGTCCCAGCAAGTTAGTCCGAAGGAGTGTCAGGCTCTTCATACTTCCCGAAAGGGACAGTTTTCTCCACTCCAGGCTGGCAAGACACTTCAGCTCAGAGCTCTGGTGCTGCATTGAAAAACACAAGTGGTGGCGGTTATAGATGGTGATCCCTCTCCGTGACCCCAGAGCTCTTGAATCCTCAGCGTTTCTCAGGAACAAAGGTTCCTATTGTGGTGACATAAGCAACAGATCACTGCACTTATGTCTTTGCTGTGGACATGCCCCCAAATAAATTCTAATTTATGCACCGATGTGAAGCAAAACCGTTCGGGGTCAGAAGGGCACCAGTATATCATTTAACTCAGTTCTGCTGTATTGAGCTGTGCAAATCTTTTCCTAACTTTTGTGGGATCTCCCCCCGCCCCCACAACCCTCGTCTTTTGTCCACCAAAGTTGAAAGATCTGAGGTCCGGGCAATGCCATGTGTTCTTGCTTTTTAGTTCACTGTCAGCGACAGGTGTTCCCAGGTTATGTTGGAGGTCGGGCACAAGCCCGAAACTTCAACTGTATGTTCGCTGCTTAGAGGCTGACTGCCTTGCTTTGTGTTTCCAGTTTTAGCTGTGCTCGTTCCAGGTATAGCACAGCCTAGACAAAGCTCTTTTTGATCGCTTGAGGGGATCGGTGAGGAATTTCTAGGGTGTTATTTCCCTTATTAGCTTTGGGTTCTTTCTCTGGTTGTTTGCCTCTCCCAGGAGGTTCATTTGAAGGCTGTGGGTGGTGGGGGGAATGTGGGGGTTGGAGGGAGGGAAAGAGAGGGGGGAGGAAGTGTTTAGTCATGATGCTCTGGCCATCATGAGCGTGGGCCAGGCTTGATGGAGCAGCTGGTCTTCTTCTGCCCTTCAGTTTTGGATGTTCTTGCCACGCTGTTCCATCACATGTTCCCAAGTCAGACATATCGCAGCTCAGATACAGGGTAACACTCACCCTCTGCTGACTCCTCGAGTACTCACAAATCAAGTACACCATGGCCCCCATATTTGCGGGAAGGCGGGGAGGGAGCTGGGGCGACTTTTAGCAGCAGGCAGACCTGGAAATAAAGGGCCCTCATTTGAACTTTTTCTCTGTTTCCCACCGGCCATCCTGCCAGATTGAAAGGCTGACTGGCTGTCAGGCGGGAAGGCCTGCGGTACAAGGCCGCAGCTGGGGACCGGTGAGGAGGGAGGGAGAGATCGTTGGTTGGGGGGGAGGGGGGGTGGTGATCGGGAGAGGGGAACACGGAGGGGGAACCGTGGGGGGGTGATTGCAGGTCGGCATCGGATCACGAGGGGCTGTGGGGTCGGCGGATCATGGGGGGTTCGGCCTGGTGATCGCGGGGAGGGTAGCAGATCGCACCAGTTATGCTTGGGGGGCCGGAGGGGGAAGTGCTCCTGCCCCGCCTGGCCCACAAGCAGTGCTGGAAAAGCACTTACCTGCTGGATCTGGCAGTTCTCGCCTCCCTTCAGTTGCCGGGTATCCCACAGCCGTTAAATGCAAATGGCTGCTAAAATCTGAAGCACGCAGCCTCATTAACATATTTAAATTACTGACCCGCCTCGCAAGAGCAGGTTACTCGCCCGCACCCTCCCCCCCCCAACAAACCCGCCGCGGCTAAACCGAAAGTAGATGCGTTCGTGGCGGGTTGGGGTCGGGTTTCCCATTTTAAAGAATTTAAACGCCCCTCCCCATGAATCCGATGAAGGGGAAAGCTCTGACTACGTTATACTATCAAGCACTCTCAGGGCAGGTACAGAATAGATTGGGTGCAAACACCAGTCTCGGAGAAGCACTATTTACTTCAGCATTGTGATATTTGCACATCCCACCCTGACCACCTCTTTCAGTTTAATTCCTCCTCCTCAGATTCTCACTCTTGGCCTCTGGCACCTTGTTGACTGCCAGGAAAGAGGTACAGGGATAAATTGGTCCCCAGAAATCAGATCATGGGGGTGAAATTCCTCTTGTCACAATTTTAGCAAAAATACGTTGGCAGAAATAAAAAATAAATCGAGTTCTGTTTTGTTCTGGTGTCAGGTGTAGCACAGGATGGATACTGAGTAATGCTCCCATCAAGCAGGGAAGACGCGATAGGTGTGGAGAAGCAAAAAAATCAACTGTACCCAACAAGGAATAACTGTACTCAGAAAACAGGCAATTGTATCCAGCAAATAGTCATTGTACCGAGCAAGGGAAAACTGTATTGAGCGGCAGCTTACATCTTCAGGACAGAAAAGGTAGAGAGAAAACATGGTTGACAAAATTGGTCAGAAAAACTAAGATTCTCCATAGCTGGCCCACTGGTGCAGTAGTTACTTTACTGCCCGTCAGGGAACTGAGCCTACTGACAGGAAGGCACAAGATTTGATTCCCAATCCTTACTGGGTTAGGCACTCTCAGCCAGGTTAACAGTAGCGGTTACAATTGACCTCAGTGCACTGGGGTAGCGACTAGAAAAATTAACCAGGGACGCCTTTAGTGATTGCTATCCAGTGACTCCTGCTGGAAAATGCATGTAGATATCATGGAGATAGAATCCAGCTGGGTTATGATGCTCCTCACAGTCGAATAGCATGACAACACTCACTGTTCAGTGTCACTAAAGGATGGCCACTTGGGTACTGGGGAGGTGCTGGTGCCCAAAACTGGGGAAAAAATTATGTATATGTGATTTGGATTGAGTGTAGGTAACGAATATATGTGATTTGGATTGATTCTAGGTCACATGTATATGTAACTTGGATTGATTCTAGGTCACATGTATATGTGACTTGGATCGATTTTGGCTCACGTGTACATGTGACTTGGATCAAGTCTAGGTCATGTGTATGTGACTTGGATTGAGTCTAGGTCACGTGTATATGTGACTTGGATTGAGTCTAGGTCACGTGTATATGTGACTTGGATCAAGTCTAGGCCATGTGTATATGTGACTTGGATCGAGTCCAGGTCACGTGTATATGTGGCTTGGATTGAGTCTAGGTCATGTGTACATGTGACTTGGATCAAGACTAGGTCATGTGTATATGTGACTTGGATTGAGTCTAGGTCACGTGTATATGTGACTTGGATTGAGTCTAGGTCACGTGTATATGTGACTTGGATCAAGTCTCGGTCATGTGTACATGTGACTTGGATCAAGACTAGGTCACGTGTATATGTGACTGGATCGAGTCTAGGTCACATGTATATGTGACTTGGATCAAGTCTAGGTCATGTGCACATGTGACTTGGATCAAGACTAGGTCATGTGTATATGTGACTTGGATCAAGTCTAGGTCATGTGTACATGTGACTTGGATCAAGACTAGGTCATGTGTATATGTGACTGGATCGAGTCTAGGTCACGTGTATATGTGACTTGGATCGAGTCAAGGTCATGTGTATATGTGACGTGGATCGAGTCTAGGTCACGTGTACATGTGACTTGGATCAAGTCTAGGTCACGTGTACATGTGACTTGGATCAAGTCTAGGTCATGTGTACATGTGACTTGGATTGAGTCTAGGTCACGTGTACATGTGACTTGGATCAAGTCTAGGTCATGTGTACATGTGACTTGGATCAAGACTAGGTCATGTGTATATGTGACTTGGATTGAGTCTAGGTCACGTGTATATGTGACTTGGATCAAGTCTAGGTCACGTGTATATGTGACTTGGATCGAGTCTATGTCATGTGTACATGTGACTTGGATTGAGTCTAGGTCATGTGTACATGTGACTTGGATCAAGTCTAGGTCATGTGTACATGTGACTTGGATTGAGTCTAGGTCATGTGTATATGTAACTTGGATTGAGTCTAGGTCACGTGTATATGTGACTTGGATCGAGTCTAGGTCATGTGTACATGTGACTTGGATTGAGTCTAGGTCATGTGTATATGTAACTTGGATTGAGTCTATGTCATGTGTACATGTGACTTGGATTGAGTCTATGTCATGTGTACATGTAACTTGGATTGAGTCTAGGTCACATGTATATGTGACTTGGATCGAGTCTAGGTCATGTGTACATGTGACTTGGATCAAGTCTAGGTCATGTGTACATGTGACTTGGATTGAGTCTAGGTCATGTGTATATGTAACTTGGATTGAGTCTAGGTCACGTGTATATGTGACTTGGATCGAGTCTAGGTCAAGTGTATATGTGACTTGGATCAAGTCTAGGTCATGTGTACATGTGACTTGGATTGAGTCTAGGTCATGTGTATATGTGACTTGGATCGAGTCTAGGTCATGTGTACATGTGACTTGGATCAAGTCTAGGTCATGTGTACATGTGACTTGGATTGAGTCTAGGTCATGTGTATATGTAACTTGGATTGAGTCTAGGTCATGTGTACATGTGACTTGGATCAAGTCTAGGTCACGTGTATATGTGACTTGGATCGAGTCTAGGTCAAGTGTATATGTGACTTGGATTGAGTCTCAGGCACATGTATATGCGACTTGGATCTAGTCTATGTCACCTGCATATGTGACTTGGATCGAATCTAGGCCACTTGTGTACGTGACTTGAATCAAGTCTAGGTCAAATGTATATGTGACTTGGATCGAGTCTAGGTAACGTGTATATGTGACTTGGATCGAGTCTAGGTAACGTGTATATGTAAAGATAAATACAAGAATGTGGCTACTGGGGCCATAAAGATCGGAAATTTTCAATTCCTAAATCCCTCCACACCCCACATTAAAATTGCTGATCCTCACCTTTACCCCAGACCAAATGATTGGGGATGGCAGGAACTTGTGAAGATAAAAGGACTGCCTGAGCCCTTTCACTAGCCAGCTTCACCACCTCCAATTGATGATCTTCTTGAAGATTTGTCAGTGTCTTTTCCCTTTCACCATCTTTTACCTCAGTGGTTCTTTAAATTACTGAGACAGAGAAGTAAACCTGTATGGTGGAACGACACGCTCTATTTCTGGCGTTACTGTGGGTGATGCACTCACTACCCCCTGCAGCTCCTCAGTGGCTGGTGCTCCATATTTATATAGATAGGTTTAGGTAATTGCTCTGCCTTTACACCCGACAGCACTACTCCACCATCCACATTAGACCAGCTGTCAGCTGCTTCAGCATAGTTATTGATGGCAGGCACATTCCAAGTGATTACCCCGAGGTTATTTAGAGCAACCGCACGCATACCAAAAGGGCCATCTTAGAATTACACAGAAGTGTGTTGTGCGAGGATACAATCATCATCCTTAATTAATGCAGTCATGGGCTGGGTCAGGTTGGATTGAGAGTTTTTAACAGATTGAGACAGAACTGCAAGCATCAACACAGGCATTTACACATAATTAATTGCACCCCAGAATGAGTCATTGGCTTAGTGGTAGCATTCCCGTCCCCGAGTCAGTACCTGCTCCAGACTAACCACCCTATCGGCTGGTATAAAGCTGGTTACGGCCATGGAAGGAGAGTTCACGTTGCAGCCTGTCAAACTGTTAATCAGGCTGTGAATCCTTCCACTATTTCACACTATTTTCCAAGGGAAGAGTGCGAAGATATGAAAACAACAATTGAATCCTTCTGATTACATTGTCAGAGACAGACCAGTACTGCTACTGGTTTCATTATTTATTGTCAGAAATGATTGAAATCTGTTCCTTACTGTTAGCTCCCAGGAATATTGCAATTTTTGGAAACTAATAACCATCAATTTAAAGAATGTACTCACTGTACACTAAAAATATCCACACCAGTATACCTAAGTGGTATATTTTAATTTAAGGCACTGTGTGGTTCTTATGCTCCTTGCCGCTCCTTATCTTTGTAACCTCCTCCAGCCTTACAACCCTCTGAGAACTTGGCGTTCCTTCAATTCTGGCCTCTTGCGCATCCCCGGTTTCCTTCGCTCCACCGTGCCTTCAGTTGTCTAGGCTCTAAATTCTAGGATTCCCTCCCTAAACC
The DNA here is from genome assembly GCF_035084215.1 of Heptranchias perlo. Classification (NCBI taxonomy): domain Eukaryota; kingdom Metazoa; phylum Chordata; class Chondrichthyes; order Hexanchiformes; family Hexanchidae; genus Heptranchias; species Heptranchias perlo. The sequence goes on along the minus strand of NC_090337.1, from coordinate 61,705,372 downwards.
TCTCCGCCTCTCCACCTCTCTCGCCTCCTTTAAGTCGCTCCTTAAAACCTACCTCTTTGACCAAGCTTTTGGTCAACTGTCCTAATGCCCTCTTATGTGGCTTGGTGTCAAACTTTGTCTGATTACGCTCCTGTGAAGCGCCTTGGGACATTTCACTACGTTAAAAGCACTAAATAAATGCGAGTTGTTTTTGTTGTTGGAGATTCTCTTGAGCATAAATGACAAACTCTGTGGAGCAGATGCTGGTGCAGATCCATATTTGATCCACAGGCGTCAGCTTGACTCAGCTGGTCGCACCCTTGCCTCTCAGCCTGAAGGTTCAAACCCCCACCCTAGAACCTGAGTATATAATCTAGGCTAAGACTTTGCTGTGGTATTGAGAGACTATCTTTAGAGTGCAATGCTAAGCTAAGGCTCTACCTGTCTGTTCAGGTGTAGGAGGCGATTGCCCATATGGGAAGTTGGGAAGACTTCCTGGGTGCTCCTGTGAATGGGTCCATCGCGCTCTATTATCCCTCGCCCCTTTTTCCATAAGAATCCCGCGCCCTTTTGGGAAAGCCATTCCGCCCCTGTTCAGGTAGCTATAAAAGACCCCGTGGCACTACTTGAAGAGCAGGCAAAGGTATCCTGCCAGCATTTATACATAAACCAATGCCATTAAAACAGATTAACTATGTATTTGTTTTATTGCTGATTGTGGGACCTACATATTTGCAAATTTGCTCCCACATTTGCCGACAAAACAGTAACTACACTTGAAAAATAACATATTGGCTATGAAGTGCTTTGGGACGTCCTGAGGATGTAAAAGGTGCTATATAAATGCAAGTTCTTTATTTCTGCCACAGACCTCAAGCTGTAACGTAGAACAACCTGAACACTTGTGGCTTTTCTACTTCCGTCTGGAGCTTTGGGAGGTTGTTTCCTGCCCAGTTGAGACTGACTTATCCACACAGTGGTAGAACTTTCAGAACGCACTCTCCTCTGTGGGAGTTCTACCTCACTTTTATCTTCGTGATTGTACGATGTGAACGTAATGTTAGTAAAGCACGACTTGAGATGTACATTCCTGCTGCTCTATCCCATGCAGTCTAGGGGTAATTTACTGACTTCAGACTGGCAGTGAGCGAGGCTCTTTACTGGGAGAACAAAGTGGGAAGATGAGCTCTTCTGAGTGTACTCCCTTCTCCAGTTGCTTCCTTAGCGAGCATTTTTGTTAGGCTTACGGAACCAAAGCAGATAGATGGAGTTAAGATACAGATCAACCATGATCTAATTGAATGGCGGAACAAGCTCGAGGGGCTGAATGGCCTTCTGCTGTTCCTATGTTCCTAGGGGTAAGCTTTTTCAGCTGGTTGCCTCCGCCACCAGTTTGTTGCTTCTCCTGTCAGTTTAATGCCATCTTCTCCTGAAAGGGCTCTGTACCATGCTATTGTAAATGTGTTCCGTAATGCTATGGATGAGTCTGTACAATTCCCATTACCTTGTCAGCTCTAGCACCACTACGCTGGTAGCTGCAATGATGCTGGCTGGCTTTGCTTTGAAATCTATAGAGTTATCTATCTGGCGATCACTGGGCGAGCAGGTTGGGAAATCACAGGCCCAGGATCTCCCAATCTACACTCCTTGCAAATGCCGATCCTCCCTGGGAGCATCGGATTGTGGAATTGTCTCCTGCCTGTTCACTCACCGTTGAGAACTGTTAATCATGTGAAGAACCATTTTACAATTGGCCTCCCTGGTGCTGGGCTTTACTCGATAACAGCACACGTTGCAAACTCGAGCACAGAAGTCAGCGTGCTCGATTCCCTGCCCGCGCGATTCTCCGTCCATTAAAGGTGTGGGCCACGAATTGGGCCCGCAAAGATCTGTGTCCTGGAACACGAGGTTGTAAAACTGACCACTCAATGCCTTATTGAGGTACTTCACACGATTAGACGTACTTCATACATCTCTTTATGTTCTTGTTATGGTGTCAGCTGTGGCTCAATGGTAGCACTCTCGCCTCTGAGTCTGAAGGTTGTGGGTTCAGAGTCCCACTCTAGAGAATTAAGCACATATTCCAGGCTGACACTCCAGAACAGGCATGATGTGGAGATGCCGGTGATGGACTGGGCTGGACAAATGTAAGGAATCTTACAACACCAGGTTATAGTCCAACAGTTTTATTTGAAAATCACAAGCTTTCGGAGGCTTTCTCCTTCGTCAGGTGAGTGTGGGATTCCATGGAAGGTACCGCATATAAAGTCAGAGAACAATGCCTGGTGATTACAGATAATCTTTCCAACTGCCCATTGTCAAGGCAATCAAAGGAGTCAAATAGTGTTCAGACAGAGAGAAATGAATATACAAACGGTCAGAACCCAAAGACAGAGAGAGAGAGAGAGAAACATCCGAAAGTAAGAGAAAGAGAGAGAATGACCAGTTGTATTAAAAACAGATAACTCTTTTTTCGCTGGTGGGGTTATGTGTAGCGTGACATGAACCCAAGATCGCGGTTGAGGCCGTCCTCATGGGTGCGGAACTTGGCCATCAATTTCTGCTTGACGATTTTGCGTTGTCGTGTGTCTCGAAGGCCGCCTTGGAGAACGCTTACCCGAAGATCGGTGGCTGAATATCCTTGACTGCTGAAGTGTTCCCCGACTGGGAGGGAACCCTCCTGTCTGGCGATTGTTGCACGGTGTCCGTTCATCCGTTGTCGGAGTGTCTGCATGGTCTCGCCAATGTACCATGCTCCGGGGCATCCTTTCCTGCAACATATGAGGTAGACAACGTTGGCCGAGTCACAGGAGTATGAACCATGTACCCGATGGGTGGTGTCCTCTCGTGTGATGGTGGTATCTGTGTCGATGATCTGGCATGTCTTGCAGAGGTTGCCGTGGCAGGGTTGTGTGGTGTCGTGGACGCTGTTCTCCTGAAAGCTGGGTAATTTGCTGCGAACAGTACAGGAGAAAGCCTGCGAACAGTACAAGGAGAAAGCCTCCGAAAGCTTGTGATTTTCAAATAAAACTGTTGGACTATAACCTGGTGTTGTAAGATTCCTTACATTTCTCTCAGTGTGGCAGTCAGGTCGTTCGCAGTAACAGTGATGGGTACCTTGGTAATTATCCTAAGGTCAGACGTCTTTCCAACTTCTTTCCATGTACAGAGGGCACCCAACACTGCCTCGCCTTGCTCACACTGCATGCACCCTTAGCTTGTGCCCACTGGTGCCACAGATGATGTGTTTGCACTGCATTCTGCCTTCAGGGACAGAGTGACTGAACACCTGAACAAGTATGAGCTGATCAGAGAGAGTCAGCGTGGATTTGTGAAGGGTAGGTCATGGTTGACGAATCTAGTTGAAGTTTTTTGAGGAGGTCACTAGCATGCTGGAGAGGGGAATGTCTATGGATGTTGTCGATATGGATTTCCGGATGGCATTTGTCAAGGTTCCGCACAAGAGATTATTCGCAAAAATTAGAACGCACGGAATTGGAGGTAACCTTGTAACATGGGATAGTAATTGGTTGGGAGACAGGTGAGATGTGACAAGTGGTTTTCCCCAGGGATCTGTACTGGGACCTCAGCTTTTCACCATTTATATTAATGACTTGGTTGAAGGAATAGAGAGTTGTTTATCCAAGTTTGTAGATGAGAGTTAGGCGGCACAGTAAGTTGTGTAGATGGGAGTAGGAAGTTACAAAGGGACATAGACAGATTAAGTGAGTGGGCAAAACTGTGGCAGATGGAGTTCAATGTGGGAAGTGTGATCATATTTTCCTAATGGTGAAAGACTAGGAACTATGGTGGAGCAACAGGATTTAGACATCCATGTACACAAATCATTAAAAAGTACAAACAGTAAACAGAAATGCAAAGGGAATGTTAGTTAGCCTTTATCTCAAGGGAGTTAGAATTCAAAAGTGAGGAAGTGTTGCTTTAGTTTATAGAGACTTGGTCAAACCCTATCTGGAGTACTGCATTCAGTTCTGGGCACTGCAATTCAGAACAGATTTATGGGCCTTGGATGTGGTATAGTGCAAATTCACCAGAATGATACCAGAGCTTAAAGGGTTAAATTATGGGGACAGGTTAGATAAACTTGGCTTGTATTCCCTTGAGTTTAGACAGTTGAGGGGTGATCCAATCGAGGTGTTTAAAATGATAAAGGTATTCGATAGGGTAGATTAAGTGAGGTGCAGATCAGCCATGATCTAATTGAATGGCGGAACAGACTTGAGGGGCTGAATGGCCGACTCGTGTTCCAATGTTCCCAGCCGATATCCTGCCCCGAGATCCTCGTGGAATCGTACAGAAAGGGACCAGTGCTAGTTATGGCACTTCAAAAGCAATTCATTGTGTGAAGTGCTGTGATGCCTTTCAAAGTGTCAAAGCATTGTTTGAATGAAGCGTTTTTGATTGCTTTTTGTACCTGTGCACTAGCTTTTAATGATTCATGTACATGGACACCCAAAACACTTTGCTGTTCCACAACTCCTAGGGCTTCATTTTAGCACCCGTTATCGGGTGCATTCATGGTGGGGAGGGGCTCCGAAAATCGGGGAATCCTGGACCGGGTCCGGAGCCCGGCTCCAACCCGCCCACTTCCGGGTTCCCCACAGACGCCCCCGCATGTGGGACTCCCACAGACAATTAAAGCCAGCGGGGTGCCACTTAAAAGTATTTACTTTGCTATTTCAGGTCATTAACTGACCTGATTAGGGGAATATGTGAGGAGGGGTGGGATTTTATAGACAACTGGGACTGTTTCCCATACTGGGGGAAACACTCCCAGTTGAATTGGACGTGTTGCAGCTGTCAGCCTATGGCAGCTGCAAAGGTCCATTTGACAGGTGGGGGGGGAGACCCTCGCTCATTGCAGGAGGCCACTCTGTCACTTGGGACAAAGTTTGGCCTCCACCACCCTCCTCCTGACAATCAAATTCACCAACTTGCAAACTTACCCCGGGGTCCAGAGACATGTACCTACCTTGCGGACCCCCTCAGATGTACATCTTCCGGATGGGGGCCGCCGTAGCTGCAGTCATGACCTCCTCGGAGGGCGAACAGCATCACCAGCCTCGCCGGCCACGCCCTCCACCTCTGACATGTGGAGCTCCACAACAGAGTGCTGTGACACATCCACCTGCACAGCAGGAGGGAGGGAAACCGCAGAGAGAGATGCATCACAGAGGGCACTACCCTCGCCACAGGGTCCACAGACCGAGGCTTAGCTTCCTGGACCTCTCTGAGCAGCAGTGCACACGGATGCTCAGAGTCACTCGACATGTAGTCGTGGACATCTGCAGCCTCCTTCATGCCGAGCTGCTCCCGGTTGGCCTGAGCACCATCTTCTTACCTGTCGCTGTCAAAGTCACCACTGCCCTCAACAACTTCTCCTCCGCATCCTTCCAGGGTGCCACCGGGGACATCACCGACGTCTCCACGAAAGAGCCCTGCAAATTCACCTACACCACACTGCAGTGACACAATGGGTGTCATCAGTTGTGGGTCTTCATTGTGATCCTCAGGAAAGGGCATTATTGCACAAACCAGACAAGATTCGCAAAGACGTGGCAGTAGTGGTGACAATATAATATGTAATGTGAGTTGGTCAGAAATTCAATATAAGTAAAAACCATAACAAACCCTCAAACACCCTTGTGCATCCCCTTCATGTTCACGACACGTTTGCCTTACGCTGCCTACTGCACATATGTGATGCATGCCCTGTGGCTGCAGCACAGGTAGTGGCAGGTTGAGTGAGGCTGACTGTGAAAGAGATGCACGAGAGGGTGAGTATGAGATAGAGCCATGAGATTGTATGACGATTGGGTTGAGTGGTAGTGGCGGGATAAGTACTGGCGAGGTGAGTAAGTGCAGGTAAGATGAGGATGAGCTTTGAGTGGGTATGAGGGATGATGTGATAGAGTAGTGTTGGCAGTGCAGAAGGAGATGTGGGGTGGGGGCGGTGATGTGGCAGATGGAGTGTAGGGGAATGAGTAGTGTACTCACTTTGGCTGACCTACTTAGGACATTGGAGCGCCTCCTGCACTGTATGCAGGTGGGCAATATGTTGGTGCTGCAGGTGACCTCCTCTGCCACCTCGAGCCAGGCCTTCCTGGTGGCAGAGGCAGGCCACTTCCTCCCGCCCACCGGGGGGAAGATCTCTGTCCTCCCCCTCCTCCTCACCCCATCTATTGATACCTGGAGTGAGGCATCATTAAACTGGGAGCAGCCTTCCCCCTGGTCTGCTCCATGCTGTAATTTTTTCTATTTGTTGCAGCATCTGTCAGTGGAGGACTGCCCCTTTAAATCGAGCTCCTCCAGCTGACAGAGCTTACTGCGCATGCGCAGCCCGCCCGACGCGCAGATCAGCAGTGGGGAACCCGGAAGACCAGATAAGTGGATCCAATTAGGCTGCGATCGCACGGGGGGCAGACTAATTTCACTGGGCGCGTTACCCACGCACCCAATAGCCCCCCCCCGCCGCGAACCTGCAGCCCTGGTAACATCGAGCCCCTAGTCTCTCACCATTAACAAAATATTCTGATTTGTCTTTCTCAGGTCCAAAGTGGATGACATCACACTTCCCCACATTGAACTCCATCAGCCAGTTTTGCCCACTCACTTAGTCTATATTATTATGTATGAGCCTAAACAATAGGCCCGATTTTAGCATCGGGTTTCGTGTGTGTTCTCGGCGGGGGGGCCTCGATAATCCCGATCCCCAGGTGCGGGACCGGAACGCGCCGCGATCCCGGCCACTTCCGGGTTCCACGCTGATGTGCGGGGCTGCGTGCGCAGGCCCCGCTGGTGGGAATCCCGCAGGCAATTAAAGCCAGCGGGATGCCACTTGAGTGTATTTACTTTGCTTGTTCAGGTCATTAAATGACCTGATTCAGCTGTCTTATTAGGAAGGGTGGGATTTTACCTTCAACTCAGACTGTTTCCCATACTGGGGGAAACAGTCTCACTCCAACCGGACGTGTTGCAGCCAGCAGCCTGTGGCAGCTGCCAAGGTGCACTCCACAGGTGGGGGGGAGACCCCTCACCCACGCAGGAGGCCACTCCGTCACATAGGGCAATGCCTGCCCTCCACCATCCCCCTCCAAGCCAGCGGAAACCCCGACATCACGCAGCCCCAGTGCGAGGAAACACCTACCTACCGTGCACAACCCCTCAGACCAACACCTGCCAGATGGGGGCCGCTTCGACATCCTCGGAGGACGAACAGCATCACCAGCCCCAGCAGCCTCGCAGTCCACGCCGTCCGCCTCATCGACGTGGAGCCCCCCAACACGGTGCTGTGGCACACCCACCTGCACAGCAGGAGGGAGGGCAACCCCAGAGAGAGCTGCGTCGCAGGAGGCACTACCCTCGGCACAGGGTCTACAGACCGAGGCTCAGCTTCCTGGACCTCTCTGAGAAGCAGTGCATACGGAGGCTCAGAGTCAGTCGCCAGGTAGTCGCCGACATCTGCAGCCTCCTTAATGACGAGCTGCTCCCGGATGGACCAAGCAGCATCTTCTTACCCGTCGCCGTCAAGGTCACCACTGCCCTCAACTTCTTCGCCTCCGGATCCTTCCAGGGTGCCACCGGGGACATCACCGGGGTCTGCCAGTCCTCTGCACACAAGTGCATAAGGCAGGTCACCGATGGGTTGTTCCGCAGGGCCTCCCACTACATCAACTTCGCCATGGACGAGCGCAGCCAGATGGAGAGGGCGGTTGGATTCCATGCTGAGGCTGGCTTCCCACGGGTGCAGGGTGTAATCGATTGCACCCACATAGCAATACGGGCACCTCCACATGAGCCAGGGCGGCTCATCAACAGGAAGGGGTATCACTCCATGAACGCCCAGCTCATCTGGGACCACCGCCAGAGATTCCTACACGTGTGCACCAGATACCCCGGCAGCTGCCACGATGCCGTCATCCTCAGGGAGTCCACCGTCCCGCCCCTCTTCCACGCACCCAACACTGACAACGGCTGGCTCCTCGGCGACAAGGGATATACCGCACACGTGACTCATGACACCTCTGAGGAACCCCATCACCGAGCCGCAGCGTCGATACAATGACAGCCACATTGCTACCAGGTCTACAATTGAGCAGACCATAGGGGTGCTCAAGATGCGCTTCAGGTGCCTCGATCGTTCTGGGGGAGCGCTCCAATACGCGCCACTCAGAGTGGGACGAATCATAGTTGTCTGCTGTGCCCTGCACAACATGGCCCAACAAAGAGGGGTGCCGCTGGAGGAGGCCCCATCCACACCCGCCACCCACATTGAGGACGACGATGAGGAGGAGGAGGAGGTGGAGGAGGTGGAGGAGGAGGGGGATGAGGAGGAGGCCACGCGAGAGGAGGATGTACGACCCATGCGCCAAACACCGGCTCACCGGGATGCTCGCCAGGCCAGGGAGGCACTCATACGTCAACGGTTCTCCTAGAGTCAGACAGTCTGAGGCGTTCACATCCCATCACCTGCACATATGAGGGGCCATACCAGCCCCCTCCACAGAAGAGTCTCACCAGTACTCCTGCACCCACTGTAGTGTGTCCAATGAGCGCCAGCAGGTGTTCGTCGTCATGATGGGCCGCACGGAACGCACCTATTGCACAGGCCGCAGAAGAATGGACGAGAGGTGGCAGGAGTGGTGAGAACGATTGTGTTTAATATGTACATGGTGAACGACTATAAACAAAAAGTGTACAAACGAACAGACATCCTGGTGCATTCCCTTTGTGTTCATAACACCTTGGCCTTACGTTTGCGGGAACCACTACGTGGTGCTACCCCTGTGGCTCCAGCAGAGGTAGTGGCAGGTTGCTCCTGCTCGTGCCCTGACCGGGTAGATGCTTTGGGCCGACGCCCCCTGGGTTTCGGTGCCCGTGAGGGCACCTCCATAGACTGCTCCTCCTGAAACTGTGCAGGGGCAGACTCGGCCACCTGGAGAGGAGGCACCATTGCGGGTACTGGTTGAGAGGGGGCAACGGGTGGGACGTGGTGGCACCTTGAGTAGCGTCCCCACTTCCATGTCCCCGTTCACCATCATCCCTCTCGTGGCCTCGGCCCACATCACCCCTTCCACGCTGCTGGACGGCAGTATGGATGACCTGTGTGAGACCTTGCAAGGCCACCTCTAGTGTATCCGTCAGCCTGTTTATGGCGGCGGAATGTTGCTCAGCCTGAATCCGAACAGCCGTTGTCAGGGCCTGCATGGACTCGATGTTCAGCTGTGCGTGACGCTCGAGGGAGGCTAGCCTTTCCTCCACCGCAGACGTTCCCGCACCTACCCGCGATACTATGTCGCCGATACCCTCCTGTACTTGTGCCACCAATGCCCGCATGCAGGAGTTGGACTCCTCCATCACCTGCGCGATCGTGGACAATGCGCGTGGCACCTCTCCCAGTACCTCGGCAATGTGCTGGTGCCCTTCGACGACTCTCCTTTTGACTGGTGGCCCCCGGGGTTCAGCATCTGGGTCCGGCTGAGCAGAGCCTGGAGAAGAGTGCTCCCACCGACGCGGACCCACCGCGGCTGCCCCTGCCACCAGGGTCTGCTCATGCTCACACGTGCGCGGTGAATCACCATGTGCAAGCCCAACTAGTTGGTGAGGGGGACCCACCGAGGTGCGTGTCTCTGCGCTGGTGGATGGTTGGCTGATATGTGACGATGCACCCTCAGAGACCGGCATGTCCTCTGAGGAATCGCCCTCCTCACACACAGCGCTCGCAGACGGCCCTGCAAGAGAACAGAGGGCACTATGAGGCATGTGCACAAACGTTACGGTGCGCCTGATGCCAGGTGATGATATGGTCACTCGCGATCATGGGTGTTGAGTGTCAGCTTTCCCTTACCGGCCGTTTCTGCAGCGCCAGACTCGCCATCCGCCACGGAGAGGCAATGTTGCATGCCGGCGAGGTCGAGTGCCTCCACCTCTGCATCCGTCAGTTCGACCACGTGCGGCGGGCCCCCTCCGGTGCGGGCCCTTTCTCGGTCATTCTTGCATCTCTTCTCCTGTCAAGGCAAAACACAGATGCGTGAGTGAGTGCATATTGCATAGTGAGACACATCAAGCATCGGTGTGGGTGGGTTGAGCGTGGGGCAGATGGATGGGAGGATGCATGTGCCACATGCCCATCCCATTGCATGGGGATTGGGGTGTGTGGTAGCGTTCGGGTGGGGACAGGGACGGTGGGTACTCGCGGGCACGGCGAGGATGGTGAATGAGTGGCTGTGAGGATTGCTGCGGGAGCGCTGTGGTGGCTGTGCAGGAGGGGTTGTGATCTGTTTGGCGTGATGGTGGGGACGGGTTGTGGGAGGGTGCGTTGGTGTACTCACCTTGCCGGACCTAGTGAGGTCATTGAACCACTTGCGGCACTGCTCCCGTGTCCTGGGGGTGTTGGCCCTGCTGCTGACCTCCGCCGCCACCTCTGCCCATGCCTTCCTGGTGACGGAGCCAGGGCACTTGCGTCCGTCCGCCGGGAACAGCGTGTCCCTCCTCCTCCTCACACCCTCCAGCAGCAGCTGCAGCGCGAGGTCGGAGAAGCGTGGCGCAGCCTTGCCCCTGGGTTGCGCCATCCTGTGTTGCCTCTTGCTTGCAGCAGGAGGGGCTTTGGGGGACTGCCCCTTTAAGTGGAGCTCCTCCATCGCGATAACGTTAGTGCGCATGCGCAGCCCGCCGGCGCGCAGCTGGGGAGCGGAGAACCCGGAACCAGGGCTTAATGTGATCAATTATCCCGCGATCGCGCGGGGGGCGCACTCAATTAGCCGTCCGCGTTTTCCACGCTCCCGAAGGACCACCCGCTGGGAACCCGCAGGCCTGCTAAAATCGGGCCCAATGAGTGCTGGCAGGCTATTTTGACTGATGAGAACCATGAAGTAACACGAGATTAGATTTTCCAATACGGGTGCAATGTTGACACGAATGGTCAGGGGCAAGTCTGAGACAGACTCAAACTGAAGTGTGCTGTTTGCACCCAACGTTTCATTTGCATAGCTCCTGATGCCGATGCAAACAGTACAGGGAACATGCTCATGGTGGGAGTGGAAAATTGTGCATAAGCGAAGTTTAAAGTGATGGGGACAATGAAAGGAGAGTGCCATAAAGGGTGACAAAAATTCTGAAAACTTTTGGAAAGGCTCAAAAACCATTTCAACCTATTCGTAGCCTTTGCCTCGGCCAATGCAGAGAGGATTAAGAAGTGACAGGCCAAAATGAAGTGAAAGAAGTCCCATGGTGCGGTTTGAGTCTGTAGGAAAGTAATGCAGTGGCCCAGCAGCCAACCCCCTGTTTGGTAAATGGTGAAGTGGAGCTGCTGCATGAGAAGGGTAAGAGGAGAATAGCTCTCTTTGCCACTCCATGGCACCATGCCTACAGGTCAGCATTGCAGCATCCCTGTGAGAGGCAGGTTGTTTCAGGTTGGACTTTCAGTATGGTAAGGCTGTGTTCACATTGGTAAGACTAAATGCAGTGGGACTACTTCCAGTGGGACCACATCCAGTGGGACTACATGAAATGGGATTACATCCAGTAGGACTACAAGCAGTGGGACTACAAGCAATGGGATTACATGCAATGGGACTGCACGCCATGGGACTACATCAGTGGGACTACATCCAGTGGGACTAAATACAATAGGACTACACACAATGGGACCAGATACAATGGGACTACACGCAATGGGACTACGTGCAGTGGGACTACATGCAGCGGGACTACATATAGTGAGACTAACACATTGGGACTACATGCAATGGGCCTACATCCAATGGGACTACAAGCAGTGGGACTACATCCAGTGGGCCTACATGCACTGGGACAACATCCAGTGGGACTATACCCAGTGGGACCACATGAAATGGGACTACATCCAGTGAGACTACATCCAGTGGGACTACGTGCAATGGAACTACATACAGCGCGTGTAGTTGCGTTTCTACCTGTGATGATAAGGATGTAGGCTGCGGGAAGAGCAGCCAGATTGCTAACCAAGGAGGCAGTCCAAGGTGGGGGAGGAACATAATAGAAAGGTTGTAGTCATAGGGTATTCGATAATTAGGGGGATAGATAGCATCCTCTGCAGTCTGGAACAAGAGTCTAGGAATGCATGTTGCCAACCAGGTGCAATAGTAAAGGATATCTCAGTGCAACTTGAGAGGAACTTGGAAAGGGAGGGGGAAGATCCAGTTGTCGTGGTCCATGTTGGGACCAATAACATTGGAAAGAAAAGGGAGGAGGTCCTGCTAAAAGAATATCAGAAGTTAGGAACTAAATTAAAAAGCAGGACCTCACAAGTGGTAATATCGGGATTTCTACCCAAGCCACGTGCTAATTGGCATAGGGATAAACAGAATCACAAAGGTGAACGCGTGGCTGAATGGTGTGGGAAGGAGGGGTTCCATTTCACGGGACACTGGCACCACCTGTTGGGATTGGCTCCACCTGAACTGGAATGGCACCAGTGTCCTAGCGGAAAGGATAATAGGGCTGTCAATAGGAATTTAAACTAATAAAATGGTGGGATCTGGGGAAGATAAGTCTGATGAAAAAATAAATAGGAAATGAGAGTAAAGGTCAGACCAAGTTAACGAATGAGGGTAACATAAACAGTCAGGGAACAAATACAGTTACAGAACATAAATACAAAATGATTGCTAAAAATAAAGTGAGGGGAGCAATTACTAAAAACAAATTAAATTGCCTGGACAGCAATGTGCACAGCATCTGAAACAAAGTGGGGGAAGCAATAATTCATAGCGGGGAGCCAGATGTAGTGTGGATAACTGAAACACGGCTACATAAGGAACAGGACTGGCAGTTGAATATTGCAGGTATAATGTATTTAGAAAGGATTGGGAAGGAAGAAAGGGGGGTGGGGCAGCTGTACTAATTAGACAAAAAAATGGCAATAGAAAAAAGGGCCATAAGGAACATTAAGATAGAAACAGAATCCATAATGATTGAGACAAAGGATAACAAGGGATCGATCATGTTAATAGGAATATTCTACAGACCACCTAATAGTGGAGGGGAAGTGGAGGATGAAATATGTAGACAAATCTATGAAATGAGTAAAAAACATTGAATAATAATCATGGGAGATTTCAACTCCCCCCAGGTAAACTGTCAAGAAGAGGTAGGGAAAGGGGAAAAGGGAATGGGGTTTTTACAGTGTGTACAGGACTCCTCTCTTACCCAGTATGTGAGAAGCCCAACAAGAGAGGAATCACTGCTGGATCTAGTAATGGGAAATGAACCAGAGCAGATAAAAGAAGTGTAGGGGAACATCTGGGCAATAGCAATCATGACATAATAAGGTTTAAAATAATGATTGAGAAATATATAAGTAAGTCAAAGACCAAAGTAATTGATTGGAAAAACGTTCATTTTGAGGGGATGAGAATGGAACTAGGGAAGGTAAACTGGAAAAATATTTTGACAGACAAAGAGATAGAACAGGAGTGGGAAATATTTAAAATGGTGATCAATAGAGTTCAGGAGAAATATATTCCTCTAAAAAGCAAGAACAAACTAGCCAATAATGAAACACCATGGACGAATAAAGAGATACGAGTAAAATTGAAACTAAAGAAAAAGGCAAAGCCTAAATACAGAGTCAATAAAGGAGAGGATGACAAAAGGGAATACGAAGAGATTAGGAAAGAAGTCAGAAAACCAATTAGGAAAGCAAAGAGGAACTATGAGATTAAATTATCAAGGAATAAAAAAAATAAATAGTAATGTAGTCTACAGACACATAAATAACAAAAGAAACATCAGGATAGGGATAGGGCCACTAAGGGATGCATAAGATAAACTCACAAGTAATGACTGCAAGATGGTAGAAATATTGAATAGTTATTTTGCCTCAGTATTTACCAGAGAGACTAACAAGGTGGGCAGGACAATAGAAGAAGAGATCGATAAAGATATTAAAACATTTAAGATAGAAAAGGGAGAAATAATTGATAAACTAATCAAACTTAGAGAGAATAAAACCCCTGGGGATTGCATCTGTGAATATTAAAAGAAGTTAGGGAAGAGATAGCAGAGGCAATATTACATATATATATAGTAATTCATTAGAAAAGGGAATAGTGCCAGAGGACTGGCGGACAGCTAATGTTATTCCTATATTTGAAAAGGGAGATAGAACAACTCCAGGGAACTAGAGATCAATTAGCTTAACATCGGTGGTAGAAAATCTACTGGTGGTAGGTAATGGAATCTTTTCTCAAAGATGTAATAGAAAGACATCTAGAAAATGAAAATGTAATAAAGAATAGTCAGCATGGATTTCAGAAGGGAAAATCATGCTTTACCAACCTTATTGAATTCTTTTAAGAAGTAACTGAAAGAATAGAAAAGGGTAACGTAGTAGATGTAATATATTTGGATTTTCAAAAGGGCTTTGATAAGATACATTATGGGCTCGATATTGCCAGGGCTGCGGGTTTGCGGCGGGGGGGGGGGCTATTGGGTGCGTGGGTAACGCGCCTGACGAAATCAGTCTGCCCCATGCGCGATCGCAGTGTAATTGGATCCGCTTACCTGGTCTTCCGGGTTCCCCACTGCTGATCTGCACGTCGGGCTGGCTGCGCATGCGCAGCAAGATCTGTCAGCTGGAGGAGCTCTATTTAAAGGGGCAGTCCTCCACTGACGGATGCTGAAACAAATAGGAAAAATTACAGCATGTAGCAGCCCAGGGGGAAGGCTGCTTCCATGTTTAATGATGCCTCACTCCAGGTATCATTAGATGGGGTGAGGAGGAGAGGGAGGACAGAGATCTTCCCCCCGGTGGGCGGGAGGAAGTGGCCTGACTCTGCCACCAGGAAGGCCTGGCTCGAGGTGGCAGAGGAGGTCACCTGCGCCACCAACAAATCGCCCACCTGCATACAGTGCAGGAGGCGCTGCAATGACCTAAGTAGGTCAGCCAAAGTGAGTACACTTACTCTGTCCCCTACACTCCATCTGCCACATCACTGCCCCCACCCCACATTTCCTTCTACACTGCCAACACTACTCTGTCACATCACCCCTCACACCCACTCAAACCTCATCCTCATCTTACCTGCACTTACTCACCTCGCCAGTACTCATCCCGCCACTACCACTCAACCCAATCCTCATACAATCTCATGGCTCTATCTCATACTCACCCTCTCATGCATCTCTTTCACGGTCAGCCTCACTCAACCTGCCACTACCTGTGCTGCAGCCACAGGGCATGCATCACATATGTGCAGTAGGCAGCGTAAGACAAACGTGTCGTGAGCATGAAGGGGATGCACAAGGGTGTTTGAGGGTTTGTCATGGTTTTTACTTCTATTGATTTCTGACCAACTCACATCACATATTATATTGTCACCACTACTGCCACGTCTTTGCGAATCCTGTCTGGTTTGTGCAATAATGCCCTTTCCTGAGGATCACAATGAAGACCCACACCTGATGCCACCCATTGTGTCACTGCAGAGTGGGTGTAGGTGTATTTGCAGGGCTCTTTTGTGCAGACGACTGAGAGACATCGGCGATGTCCCCGGTGGCACCCTGGAAGGATGCGGAGGAGAAGTTGTTGAGGGCAGTGGTGACTTTGACAGCGACAGGTAAGAAGATGGTGCTCGGGCCAGCCGGGAGCAGCTCGGCATGAAGGAGGCTGCAGATGTCAACGGCTACATGTCGAGTGACTCTGAGCCTCCGTGTGCACTGCTTGTCAGAGAAGTCCAGGAGGCTGAGCCTCGGTCTGTGGACCCTGTGGCGAGGGTAGTTCCCCCTGCGATGCATCTCTCTCTGTGGTTTCCCTCCCTCCTGCTGTGCAGGCGGATGTGTCACAGCACTGTGTTGTGGAGCTCCACATGTCAGAAGTAGACGGCTTGGCCGGCAAGGCTGGTGATGCTGTTCGCCCTCTGAGGAGGTCATGACTGCAGCTACAGTGGCTCCCATCCGGAAGATGTACATCTGAGGGGGTCCGCAAGGTAGGTACATGTGTCTGGATCCCGGGGTAAGTGTGCAAGTTGGTGAATTTGATTGTCAGGAGGAGGGTGGTGGAGGCCAAACTTTGTCCCAAGTGACAGAGTGGCCTCCTGCAATGGGTGAGGGTCTCCCCCCACCACCTGTCAAATGGACCTTTGCAGCTGCCACAGGCTGATAGCTGCAACACGTCCATTTCAACTGGGACTGTTTCCTCCAGTATGGGAAACAGTCCCAGTTGTTTCTAAAATCCCACCCCTCCTGACATATTCCCTTAATCAGGTCTGTTAATGACCTGAAATAGCTAGATAAATATTGTTAAGTGGCACCCCATCAGCTTTAATTGCCTGCAGGAGTCCCACATGCGGGGGCTGCGCGCGCACGTCGACGCGTCTGTGAGGAACCCGGAAGTGGGCGGGTTGGAGCCGGGCTCCCGACCCGCTCCGGGATTCCCCGACTTTCGGAGCCCCCCCACCAGGAACGCACCCGATAGCGGGTGCTAAAATGGAGCCCTATACCTCATGACTAAGGTCAGACCATGTGGATTCAGGGGGCAGGTAGCAGAATGGATCGCAAGTTGGCTACAAAACAGAAAACAGAGAGTAGGGGTTAAGGGTAGCTATTCAGACTGGGAAAAGATGGGAAGTGGTGTTCCACAGGGATCGGTGCTGGGACAACTGTTTACATCAATGATTTGGATTCGGGAAGTACAATTTCAAAATTTGCAGACGACACCAAATTGGGAGTTATAGTTAATACGAAGGAAGACTGCGACAAAACTAATAAACTTGCAGAATGGGCGTGTAATTGACAAATGAATTTCAATATAGATTAATGTGAGGTGGTGCATTTTGGTAGGAAGAATAAAGAGGCCACATACTGCTCGGATAATAAGAGTCTAAATGGAATAAAGGAGCAAAGGGATCGAGAGGTACAGATACACAAATCACTAAGAGTAGTGACGCAGGTTAATAAGGACATAAAAAAGGCAAATCAAACACTGGAGTTCATTTCTAGAGGGATAAAATTTAAAAGCAGAAAAGTTATGTATAGAACCTTGGTTGGAGTATTGTGAACAATTCTGGTCTCCATATTATAGAAAGGATATAAAGGCATTGGAGAGGGTGCAAAAAAGATTGACAAGGATGATACCAGAACTGAGAGGAAAGGCAGAACAGGCTGGGGCTCTTTTCTCTAGAAAAAAGACTGAGGGGTGACCTGATAGAGGTCTTTAAGATAATGACAGGGTTTGATAGGGTAGATGTGGAGAAAATATATCCACTTGGTCATAAATATAAAATAGTCACTAATAAATCTAATAGGGAATTCATCCGATCGGGTAATGAAGGGGGGAATTTTAACCCCCCACGATGGGCGGGAGAGCTGGATAGACAGTGCAGGTGAAAATCATTTAAAAACCAATTGGACCCTCCAATTTTAGAGTTAATCTGGATGGTTGAACTAATATTGGCCAAATAGCTTCCCTCATCTGAAATTATCGTGCGACTTTGCGTGCATGTGTCTGTATATGTCATGTATCTGTATATGTTGTGTGTATGTACATGTCTGTATGTGTGTGCATGTGTATTACGTACGTGTATTTGTGTGTGTGCAGAAGCAAGGCCTTAACTACAACACATTGCTTTGGACTGGAGTATTGCAAGCTGAATTGAAGCAAAAGAATGTGTTTTTATGCTAATATCTAACTCCACGGTGACACACTCTTGCCTGACCTGTCAAGCTAGTTTGCTGAGGAGCTCCGAAAGAGAACAAAAGAAACATCTGCCCTCTTGCATTCTGCTCATTCACACCCTCTTCATGCGTCAAGGCGTTTAGACAAGGCCATTTTCTATAGCATACGCATACACACATTAGGCCTAATGTGTGAGTGGATTCAAAGCTCCTTACAGAGCACCAGGTGGTCAAGGTCTTATCAAAAGTAGAGGCCCCTAAAATGGCCTCTGTGATGGGCTGCTGCTAGTTTATTGTTCTGTGTCAGTGTGAGCCTTAGTTTTGTGTCAGACACAAGAAGATACGTGAGTGACAATTGTAATGAAAACGTATCAGATTAATAAATATATCACAGTGGATGCCTGGCATTGAGTAACTAGACCTTACTTCAAACTCGGGCTGCCAACCCTCCGGGATTGTCCTGCATTCTCCAGGGATTAAAGATTAATCTCTCAGACACTGCTGGAGAAAAATCATAGGGACATTAAAAACAATTGTGTGTTTTTTTTTCCATTTTCTTTGAAGACTTTCGTTCATTTGTTATAAAAATATTGGAGATGGGGAGAAAAAGGCTGTTTGACCGTGTGGGGCAATTGGAGAAGGGGGGGGGGTCATGTGATGAAACCTCCGGGAATAGGTCCAACCAAAGCTGGCGACCCTCTGCAGCATGCCCACTTGCTGCCACAGCTGTGATCAGGTACCTCAGCACGGACCAGAGATTGATCCAGGACATTGGGCTGCATTGTCCAGCCACACACCCTGTGGTGCCTTTACCCCACTAGGCCACTGGGAGCGCTCTCTGCTGGGCCAGAGTGGCTGATTAATCTTACACCAGCTCTGCTGATGGAAGCTCGCCATAATTTCAGCCACAGTGGGCACGAGGCGGCTCTGTTGCCATCGCCGCACGAAGAAATAAAAACTGTAAATCTGAAATAAAGACAGTAAATGTTGGAAATACACAGCAGGTCAGTCAGCACCTGTAAAGGGAAAAGACAAGGTTAGTGCTCTGGCTGTGGGCCCTACATTAGCATGGTTCAGATAAAAAAAGAAAGAACTTGCATTTATATAGCGCCTTTCACGACCTCGGGACATCTCTACGCGCTTTAAAGACTATTAAGTACTTTTGAAGTGTAGTCACTGTATAATGTAGGTCCCACAAACAACAATGTGAGAAATGACCAGATAATCTGTCTTTTTTTCATGATGCTGCTTGAGGGATAAATGTTGGCCAGGACACCAGGGAGAACTTTGAAATAGTGCCATGGGATCTTTTATGTCCACCTGAGAGGGCAGATGGGGCCTTGATTTAATGTCTCATCCAAAAGACGGCATCTCTGACAGTGCAGCGCTCCCTCAGTACTGCACTGGGAGTGTCAGCCTAGATTTTGTGCTCAAGTCTCTGAAGTGGGACTTGTACCCACAATCTTTTGACTCAGAGGCGAGAGTGCTACCACTGAGCCACGGCTGTACAATAAAAGTGCACATCCAAAACATTAACCTGTCTTTTCTCTGTTTCTGTTTTAAAGTAACTCAAGAGTTGTCTGTTGCTTGGTTCAGGAGAGTCAATGGAACCTGATCTTCCTGACCTGTGTATCTCCATACTACAGCAAGCTGTTCTTATCACGATATAATTCATGCATTCATCTAGCACATAGTTCCAGTTTGAGCCAGTCCATTCACAATCTCTGGCGTGCTGCTCGATCCCAAATTGAGCTTCTGACTCCATATTCTCTTTGTCACCGAGACCGCCTACTTCCACCTCCACAATGTCACCTGTCTCCGCCCCTGCCTCAGCCCATCTGCTGCTGAAACCCTCATCCATGGCTTTGTCAACTCCAGATTCAATTCATAGTACCATAATAGGTACAGCTCAGGAGGAGGCCATTTGGCCATCGTGTCTGTGCTGGCTCTTCGAAAGAGCTATCCAAATAGTCCCATTCTGTTGCTTTTTCCCCATATCCCTGTAAATTTTTTCTCTTCAAGTATTTAGCATGGATAAAGGATTGGTTAGCTAACAGGAAACAGAGAGTAGGCATAAATGGGTCATTTTCAGGTTGGCAAGATGTAACGAGTGGAGTGTCACAGGGATCAGTGTGGGGCCTCAACTATTTACAATCTATATCAATGACTTGAATGAAGGGACTGAATGTGTGGTTGCTAAATTTGCTGATGACACAAAGGTAGGTAGGAAAGTAAGTTGTGAAGAGGAAATAAGGGTGGTGATTTTAAACCCTAAGAGCGGGTGGGTTGTTTTTTTGGGCCGCAGCCGCAAAATCTTTGGACTTTGCATTCCCAGTGGGAAGCCTGCACTTTTACATGCCGACGTTAAACCCGGAAATAAAGCCAGGTTGCGGTCGCGACCCAAGAAACAACTATTTTCAACTCCTACCTGCCTCCAACCCACCCTTTCTTGGGGTTTAAAATCACCCCCAAGGAGTCTGCAAAGGGATATAGATAAGTTAAGTGAGTGGGCAAAAATTTGGCAGATGGAGTATAATGTGGGAAAATGTGAACTTGTCCACTTTGGCAGGAGGAATAGAAAAGCAGTACATTATTTAAATGGAGAGAGATTGCAGAACTCTGAGGTACAGAGGGATCTGGGTGTCCTAGTACATGAATCACAAAAAGTTAGTATGCAGGTACAGCAAGTGATTAGGAAGGCAAATGGAATGTTGTCATTTATTGCAAGGGGAATGGAATATAAAAGTAGAGATGTTTTGCTACAGTTGTACAGGGCATTGGTGAGACCACATCTAGAATACTGTGTGCAGTTTTGGTCTCCTTATTTAAGAAAGGACATAATTGCTTTAGAGGCGGTTCGGAGAAGGTTCACTCAACTCATTCCTGGGATGAGGGGGTTATCTTATGAGGAAAGGTTGGACAAGTTGGGCAGGTATACACTGGAGTTT
The DNA here is from genome assembly GCF_035084215.1 of Heptranchias perlo. Classification (NCBI taxonomy): domain Eukaryota; kingdom Metazoa; phylum Chordata; class Chondrichthyes; order Hexanchiformes; family Hexanchidae; genus Heptranchias; species Heptranchias perlo. The sequence continues at coordinate 61,684,769 of NC_090337.1, read as the reverse complement.
AGAAGCAATGAGAGGTGATCTTATTGAAACATATAAGATCCTGAGGGGACAAGAAGGGGTAGATGCTGAGAGGATGTTTCCCCTTGTGGGAGAGACTAGAACCAGTGGTCACAGTTTAAAAATAAGGGGTCTCCCATTTAAGATGGAAATGAGGAGAAATTTTTTCTCTTAGAGGGTCATGAGCCTGTGGAACTCCCTTCCCCAGAGAGCGGTGGAGGAATAAAAACTTCATGGGAAAAGTGATCCAACCGTGGCTAACTAGAGAAGTTAAGGATAGCATTAGATTAAAAGAAGAGGCTTACAATGTTGCCAAAAAGAATAGTAAACCTGAGGATTGGGAGGGTTTTAGAAATCAGCAAAGGATGACCAAGAAATTTATAAAGAGGGAGAAAATTGAATATGAGAGTAAACTAGCAAGAAATATAAAAACAGATTGTAAAGCTTCTACAAGTATGTAAAAAGAAAAAGATTAGTGAAAGTAAATGTGGGTCCCTTAGAGGCAGAGACAGGAGAAATTATAATGGGGAATAAGGAAATGGTAGAGACGTGAGACAAATAATTTACATCTGTCTTCGCAGTAGAAGACACAAAAAACTTACCAGAAATAGTGGGGAGTCAAGGGTCTAATGAGAGGGAGGAATTTAAAGTAATTAATATTAGTAAAGAAAAAGTACTGGAGAAATTAATGGGACTAAAAGCCAACAAATCCCCATACCTGATAGCCTACATCCAGAGATAATGGATGCATTGGTTTTGATCTTCCAGAATTCCCAAGATCCTAGAATAGACCCCATGGATTGGAAGGTAGCAAATGTAATCCTGCTATTCAAGAAAGGAGGGAGACAGAACACAGGGAACTATAGGTCAGTTAACTTGATATCAGTAGTAGGGAAAATGCTAGAATCTGTTACTAAGGATATAGTAACAGGGCACTTAGAAAAATCATAATATGATTAGACAGAATCATCACGGTTTTAAGAAAGGGAAACCATGCTTGACAAAAATGTTTTTTGAGGGTGTAACTAGCAAGGTAGGTAAGGGGGAACCAGTGGATGTGATATATTTGGATTTTCAAAAGGCATTCGATAAGGTGCTACACAAGTGGTTGTTACACAAGACAAGAGCTCATAGGATTGGGGGTAATGTATTGGCATGGATTGAGGATTGGTTTACGGACAGAAAAGAGTGCAGGAATAAATGGGTCATTTTCAGGTTAGCAGGTTGTAACTAGTGGAGTGCCGCAAGGATCAGTGCTTGGGCCTCAGCTGTTTACAATGTATATCAATGACTTAGATGAGGGGACTGAGTGCAAAGTATCCAAGTTTGCTGACGGTACAAAGCTAGGTGGGAAAGTAAGCTGTGAGGAGAACACAAAGAGGCTGCAAAGGGATATAGACAGTTAAGTAAATGGGCAAGAAGATGGCAGATGGAGTATAATGTGGGGAAATGTGAAATTATCCACTTTGGTAAGAAGAATAGAAAAGCAGAATATTTTTTAAAAAGTGAGAGACTAAGAAATGTTGATATTCAGAGGGATTTGGGTGTCCATGTACACGAATTGCAGAAAGTTAACATGCAGGTACAGCAAGCAATTAGAAAGTCAAATGGTATGTTAGTCTTTACTGCAAGAGGGTTGGAGTATAAGAGTAAGAAGATCTTACTGCAACTGTACAAGGCTTTGGTGACGACACCTGGAGTACTGTGTACAGTTTTGGTCTCCTGACCTAAGGAAGGATATACTTGCCTTAGAGGGGGTGCAACGAAGGTTCACTAGATTGATTCCTGGGATGAGAAGGTTGTTCTATGAGGAGAGATTGAGTAAAATGGCCCTATATTCTCTGGAGTTTAGAAGAATGAGAGGTGATCTCATTGAAGCGTATAAAGTTCTTAGAGGGTTTGATAGGGTAAATGCTGAGAGGCTGTTTCACCTGGCCGGAGAGTCTAGAACTAAGGATCATAGTCTCAAGATAAGGGGTCGGCCATTTAGGACTGAGATGAGGAAACATTTCTTCACTCAGAGGGTTGTAACTCTTTGGAATTCTCTACCCCAGAGGGCTGTGGATGCTCAGTCGTTGAGTATATTCAAGACTGAGATCGATAGACTTTTGGTCACTAAGGGAATCAAGGGATATGGGGATAGAGCGGGAAAGTGGAGTTGAGGTCGAAGATCAGCCATGATCTTATTGAATGGCGGAGCAGGCTCAAGGGACCGTATGGCCTACTCCTGCTCCTATTTCTTATGGCCTATCTCTCTAACCCTCCACAGTGCTACAACACCCCCTCAGAACTCTCAGGTCCTCTAACTCTGGTCTATTGCACATTGCCCCCTCACTTTGCCCCACCATTGGTGCTTGTGATTTCACCTGCCTAAGCCCCTTCTGGAATTTTTTCCCTAAACTTCTCCTTCTTCTCCTCCTTTAACAGTTCCATTAAAACCACCTCTTTGACCAAACTTTAGTCACCCCTGCACCTATGGCTCCGTATCCATTCTTGTTGCTCTGTTAAGTATCTTGGGGCATTTTTCTATGTTAAAGGTGCTATATAGAATCATAGAATCTTACAGCACAGAAGGATGTAATTTGATCCATCGTGCCTGTGCTGGCTCTTTTAAAGAGCTATCTAATTAATCCCACTCCTCTGCCCTTTCCCCATAGCCCTCCAAATTTCTCATTTTCAAGTATTTATCCAATTCCTTTGAAAGTTACTAATGAATCTGCTTCCACCACCCATTCCAGATCATAACAATTCTCTGTGTTAAAATTTTTTCCTCATCTCCCCATGCATCTTTTGCCAATTATCTTAAATCTGTGTCCTCTGGTTATTGACCCTCCTGTCAGTGGAAACAGTTTCTCCTTATTTACTCTGTCAAAACCCTTCATAATTTTGAACACCTCTATTAAATCTCCCCTTAACCTTCTCTGCTCTAAGAAGGACAATCCCAGTTTCTCCGGTTGTTATTGAAACGTCCGAAAGCATATCACAAGGTGAAGTACATTTAAAGTATTTAAACACTCTGCTACAGGTAAATGTAGCAGTACTCTGCACCATCAACACCTCCACAACCAGCAATCAGATGAATGACTAATTAGCCTGTTGTTTTGGTGGTGTTAGTTGAGGGAGGAATGTTGGCCAAGAGACGTTCCTGCTCTTCTATGAATAGTGCAATGGGATCTTTGCTGCCCGTATGAACCACTAGGACGGACAGATGGGGCCTCGGTTCAACATGATCCGAAGGACAGCACCTCTGACAATGCAGCACTCCCTCAGTACTGTACCAAAATGTCAATCTAGATTACAAGCTTCAATCATATTTTAAAGCTCGAGCTCACAACTTTCTGAGCCAATGTGAGAGCACTACCAACTGAGCCAAGCTCACGCTTACTTTGACACATTTTGGGAGAGATTCAGTATGTTGGGTCAGTAATTGACTTATTATTGTTATTATCCTTGGCTCGGTTGGTAGTACTCTCGCCTCTGAGTCAGAAGGTTGTGGGTTCGCAGCGGGATGCTCAGACACCACGCTATCCGCCGCCATAAAAACGGCAACGGGCGCATGCGTGGCGGGTTAGGGTCGCGTTTCGTGCATTTGGCGGTTTAACCCCTGACCCTCTCCCGCTCGTCGTGGGGGGTTAATATCAAGGCCAATGTGTTCGACTAGGTTGGCACTTCAGTGTAGTACTGAAGGAGTGCTGTACTGTCAGTAGTGCCGTTCAGATGAGACGCTAGATTGAGGCCCTGTCTACCCCTTCAGGTGAATGTAAAAGATCCCATGGCACTATTTCAAAGATGAGCAGGAGAGTTCTCCCCGGTGTCCTGGCCAATAATTATCCCTCAACCAACATCACTAAAACAGATTGGCCTAGAAATTCAGGACCTACTGATGACTTAAAGGCCCAAAATTTAAATCCGCTTTGTCTGCAAGCTGCCTGGAGACGCAAAGCAGCTCACCAGTCTAATTTAAATGAGGCTCAAGGAACAATATCGAGTGTGCCTTGGGTTTATTCATTCCATGCAGAGGTAGTTCCCTGTGTCCAGTTCATGCTGACAAGCCAGCACTATCCAATTTCACTTCCATTTTCTGGTCATTTATCGCATTGCTGTTTGTGGGAGCTTGCTGTGTGTAAATTGGCTGCTGCGTTTCCCACATTACAACACTGCAAAAAGTACGTAATTGGCTGTGAGGCACTTTGGGACTTCCTGAGGTCGTGAAAGGTGCTGTATAAATGCAAGTTCTTTCTTTCTTATCATAATGAGCAGCATCAGAGGATAACTTGCAGCAGTTATTAGTGAGGTATATTGGTTCTCAGAGTATTAGTGATGATACTTCCCTGTATTTTTGTTTTAATGAGATAAATACTTCTCCTCCCCTGAAGGCATTTGCACAACATCCGCAAATTTGAAAAATGCTTTTCGCAATCAAGGCTGCCTGTACTTGGCAGGAGAATGTGAAATGACAAGGCTCGACGAGCACAAGTCCAGGAGCCTGGGAGAATCGGAATATAGCACGGGCAAAGAAAAGAAAAAGAGGAGATAAAAACAGGAGGGAGAGAGAGAGAGCGAGAGAGAGAAAGAAACAGAGTCCAAGAAGAAAATGTATGGCAAAAGGAAAGAGCATAATTCAGAATGGTTTCAAGACGATTTCTAAATGCTATGGGACACATCATGTTCACTTCGGTCTTTCTGGCTTCAACATCAGGGCGAGGTAGGTGTATGTGGGTGAGGGATTGGATTACACTCTGGGTGCTGATAGACAGCACTCTGCATCAACACACTCCCAGGTTGAGCAGTGCTGCCTGGAATTTTAGTTCAGAAAATGTAAAAGTTAGTGAGAGAGGTTTTTTCCCTCTGTGTGAAACAGGTAGTCAAAAAGAAGAAATGTACAATCAGCTGTCCTCAAACTGGAAACAATTTTGAAAAAATCATTTGAAAGTATCCCGTCTCAAGATAATTTCTTTTCTGAGTTTGTTGAAATTCCTTTCCACCACACGTGCTGCCTGAGGTTAAACAAAACTATAATATTTTTGCAGCAGAGGTTTTTTTTTATTTTTTTTATTCGTTCACGGGATGTGGGCGTCGCTGGCAAGGCCGGCATTTATTGCCCATCCCTAAGAGGGCAATTAAGAATCAACCACATTGCTGTGGGTCTGGAGTCACATATAGGCCAGACCGGGTAAGGATGGCAGGTTTCCTTCCCTAAAGGACATTAGTGAACCAGATGGGTTTTTACGACAATCCGGTAGTTTCATGGCTATCATTACTGATACTAGCCATCTTCCACTGATAGATTCCTTCCTCTGCAATAAGAGATATGTGAAGGTGGTTTTACATTTGATGATGGGCCATTGATTCTGACGAGGTTTTGAGAACTCGTGGGTTCAATTCTTTGCTTTGGGGATTTAACCCCATGGCAGCCGCTTGCCTTTTACACAACCATTAGCACGCCAGCTCCACTGTCTGCCTCTCCGTGTTCACCAGTGAAAGCCTGCACAGATTTAAATTTCCCGTGCGCCTCTGAGGTTGATCAGCGTAAAGGCGTTCAACAACTACTTGTATTTATATAGCACCTTTAACATAGTAAAACGCCCCAAGGAGCTTCACAGGAGTGTTATCAGACAAATTTTGACACCGAGCCATATAAGGAGATATTAGGACAGGTCAAAGAGATAGGTTTTAAGGAGATTCTTAAAGGAGAGAGAGGTAGAGAGGCAGAAAGGTTTAGGGGTGGAATTCCAGAACTTAGGGCCTAGACAGCTGAAGGCACGGCAGATAATTGTGGGGTGAAGGATACAAAAGAGGCCAGAATTGGAGGAATGCAGATATCTTGGAGGGTTGTAGGGCTGGAGGAGGTTACAGAGATAGGGGCAAGGCCATGGGGGGATTTGGACACAAGGATGAGAATTAGCGGCGTTGCCAGACCGGGAGACAATGGGGTAAATTTTAACTCCAAAGAACGGGTTGGGGGCGGGTGGGAGGCCCACCCGCCTTTTGGAGCGGGACCGCGTCCTGGCTCCAACTCACCGACTTCTGGGTTTAACCTAGGCAGGTTTGTATACATGTGGACAGCAGACACCAGGAAGTTCAACTCCCACCTAAAGCTAGCGGGCCAATACTTATAAGGGCAATGTACCTCATTGAGATACTTGAGGTACTTAATATTTTGTGTATTGGAATAATAAAATGAATGTAACCGTACCTGTTCGGGTTTCCCATCGCTTCCCATTCAGCTCAGGTGAAAGCAGGTGGGAAGGGCCGGATCCATGAGGTGAGTTCCTTTATTGCACTGCTTGTGGGCCCAGAGGCGAATATTTGCGAATGTGTGGAGTACCCGGCTCGGAGTAAAAATCATGCCCGATGTGTGTCAGCGAACAAAGGGATGATGGGTGAATGGGACTTGGCGCAAGTTAGAATACGGGCAGCAGAGTTTTTGGATGGGTTCAAAACATTGAAGGTTGGGAGGGGGTGGGGAGCGAGCGCGGGAGACTAAATTGGAACCTGCTTGTATCGCACCGCTGTGCAACTGATGGGACAGGATGTCTTGAGAAGAAGCAGGACGGGATAGAATGAGACTGGATGTGACAGGCTGGCATAGAGAGGCACAATATACAGGAATCTGGCACAACACAGGAGAGTTTTGACAAGAACTAGCAGTGACTTGTCTAACAGAAACTGTTACTAGAAATGGACCAGCGAATGGCAGGAGACATCCCATTTTAATTTACAAAAACTAAACAGGAATCTATAAACAGAGGTTAAATTATCCACATTACTGGGTAACCAGCATCACATCACCACATAAGCTGCAGCAGCTCTCCTACTTTATTTTGGTGGACTAACGATATTTTTTCAGAAAACAAACACTGCTTGGGATGGGAATCCGTTTGCTTTTAAACCTGTCACATGTCATTTGTGTCAGCGTTGGCTCAGTTGGTAGCACTCTCCACTCTGAGTCAGAAGGTCATGGGTTCAAATTCCACTCCAGGGACTTAAGGAAAAAATCTAGGCTGACACTCCAGCATAGTACAGAGGGAGCGCTGCACTGTAGGAGGTGCCATCTTTCGGATGAGATGTTAAACCTGCCCTCTCAGGTGGATGTAAAAGATCCCAAGGCACTATTTCGATAAAAGAGCAGGGGAGTTCTCCCCGGTGTCCTGATCAATATTTGTCCCTCAACCAACATCACTAAAACAGATTATCATTATCACATTGCTGTTTGTGGGACCTTGCTATGCGTAAATTGACTGCCGTGTTTTATACATTACAACAGGTTCAGGTGGTTTATATATAGAATAATGGATACCTGGGAGTGAGTTACAGGCTGGAATCTAATTGAGGGGTTCGGGTGGTTTATATATAGAATAATGGATACCTGGGAGTGAGTTACAGGCTGGAATCTAATCGAGGGGTTCGGGTGGTTTATATATAGAATAATGGATACCTGGGAGTGAGTTACAGGCTGGAATCTAATTGAGGGGTTCAGGTGGTTTATATATAGAATAATGGATACCTGGGAGTGAGTTACAGGCTGGAATCTAATTGAGGGGTTCAGGTGGTTTATATATAGAATAATGGATACCTGGGAGTGAGTTACAGGCTGGAATCTAATCGAGGGGTTCGGGTGGTTTATATATAGAATAATGGATACCTGGGAGTGAGTTGCAGGCTGGAATCTAATTGAGGAGCTCGGGTGGATTATAGGAGTCAATGATGCACTCTTCACTGCCCGTAGCACTGCAGTGCTCCCCCGTGAATCTGGGCCTTGCAATTTTGACCTGCCTGAAGCTGGCCCCTTGCCTCTTTCCGCCTTTTTTGGGCGGCATGTAAGTGAGGCCTGGAAGTCAACATAGCCCAGGCCTCAAACTGATGGCGTTGGGCGAGTATGACGCTGGCCCTGCGGCCCGGCCCACTCAAAACCCACTGCCAGTTAAAATCCCCCTTCCCTTTAGTGCCTGTATTGAACAGGCCCGTATTGAACAGGCACTATAAGATAGGTGCCTTTGGACATTGCTTGTTAAACCCTGCATTATAGCTGTTTGAATATGATTCCCCAGCACACTGAATCCAGACAGCCGTAGATTGGAGCCCGAGCTTTCAGAGCTTCAGTCTGTGCTACAACCCGCCGAGATCTCTATGGTCGTCCAATTCCAGCCCTTTGCGCATCTGTGATTTTCATCGCTCCACCATTGGCGGCCGTGCCTTCAGTTGCCTGGGCCCTCAGCTCTGGAATGCCCTCCATTAACCTCTCTACCTCTCTACCCTCCTTTAAGACACACCTTATAACTTACTTCTTTGACCAAGCTTTTGGTCATCTGTCCTAATATCTCCTTATGTGGTTTCAAATTTTGTCTGATTATGCTCCTGTGAAGCACCTTGGAACATTTCACTACGTTAAAGGTGCTAAAGAAATGTAAGTTGTTTTTGTTGTCGTTTATGCCTGAGCTTACAACCTGGGCCATGGGCTCTGCTGCGAGGGGAGTGGAGTAGCTACATTCTCCGTGGCGGACTGCAGCTCACTCAGGCAGTCATGCAGAAGTACAAATGTAGGTGTGGACTCCTTCATTGGCGACCCCAAACTGTACAGGCTGCTTGAACTGTATTTGTATGCAGACCATGTGAGTTCGGAATCCCTGAGCTCAGCAACTTTAAGGGCCTTCAAGATGGCCTTCTGGCCTGCAGATTGCATGTCCACTTGGATTTGTTCCTCTTCACTTGGGTTCGCTCTTGAAACTGAGTAAGTGAGCACCTCCCCCCACCCCCCCCCAGAAGGGACAGATCTGTGCTGGTGCTTGCCACTGCTGGTGTGGGTGGCACAGCTTCTTGTAAGGTCCTCGGTTGGGGCTGGTCAGTGGGCAGTAACACTGCCTTTTCTCGGACACCTATAGAAACTGAAGAAGATAAACCACTGTGTTAACAGTATGACACTCCTTGAAACAGAGCTTTACATTGTAAAACACGAGTGAGGCAGCGAATGAGTGTGTGAACAAAGAGCTAAGGAACAAAAAGTAAAAGAAACTGGACATGAGCTTAGGGAAAGTCCAACCTTAACCCTTCCCCACACACTCTGTGCCTAGAATCTCCATAGTGCTCTCCTCACAAGGTGTCAAGGGTTATAGCTCGGGTAACTCAACTGTAGTCTGCACATGCCGCCTCTGATTATGTGCAGCCTTCTCGTACAAGCAGATATAAAAGGGACATTTCTTAGAAAGAGGAATATGAGACAAGATGTGAGTTCTGGCCATCAGCCACCTCATGTGAGAGCGTGAACATGCTTGTTGTTTTCTATATTTAATGGACCACAAGGTAAACATACTGATAGGAGAACATTACACAGTGCCCTGGTACAATATGCATATGCCTGTGTATTTAGAAAGGATGTGAACAGTTGGCAAAGTACTCTCGCTGTGGCAGAGCACCAAATATACAGTGAAATGTACTTAAGATGTACTGTAAGCCAACATTGTAAAATGAAGTCACGTGTCAGCATGCTTACAATAACACCATCACCATAAACAACTTTAATGCAAAGAATGCCCCAAGGCACCTCACAGATAGGTGTTAAAACATAAGAAATAGGAGCAGGAGTAGGCCATACGGCCCCTCGAGCCTGCTCTGCCATTCAATCAGGTCATGGCTGATCTTCGATCTCAACTCCACGTTCCCACCCGATCCCCATATCCCTTGATTCCCCTAGAGTCCAAAAATCTATCCATCTCAGCCTTGAATACATTCAATGACTCAGCATCCACAGTCCTCCGGGGTAGAGAATTCCAAAGATTCACAACCCTCTGCATGAAGAAATTCCTCCTCATCTCAGCCTTGAATGGCCGACCCCTTTTCCTGCGATTGTGCCCCCTGGTTCTAGACTCTCTAGCCAGGGGAAACAATCTCCCAGCATCTACTCGTCAAGTCCCCTCATAATCTTATATGTTTCAATGAGATCACCTCTCAGTCTTCTAAACTCCAGAGAGTATAGGCCCATTCTACTCAACCTCTCTTCATAGGACAACCCCCTCATCCCAGAAATTAATCTAGTGAACCTTTGTTGCACCGCCTCCAAGGCAAGTATAGATAAGGAGACTAAAACTATATGCAGTACTCCAGGTGAGGTCTCACTAAAGCCCTGTATAACTGTAGTAAGACTCCTTTACTCTTGCAATAAAGGCCAACATGCCATTTGCTTTCCTAATTGCCTGCTGTACCTGCTTACTAATTTTTTGTGTTTCTTGTACGAGGACACCCAAGTCTCTCTGAATACCAACATTTAATAGTTTCTCACCATTTAAAAAATATTCTGTTTTTCTAGTCTTCCTACCAAAGTGAATAACCTCACATTTCCCCACATTATACTCCATCTGCCACCTTCTTGCCCACTCACTTAATCTGTCTATATCCCTTTGCAGGCTCTTTGTGTCCTCTTCACAGCTTACTTTCCCACCTAGCTTTGCATCGTCAGCAAACTTGGATACATTACACTCGATCCCTTCATCTAAGTCATTAATATAGATTGTAAATAGCTGAGGCCCAAGCACCGATCCTTGCGGCACCCCACTAGTTATAGCCTGCCAACCTGAGAATGACCCGATTATCCCAACTCTCTGTTTTCTGTCCTTTAACCAATCCTCCAACCGTTCTAATACATTACCCCCAACCCCATGATCCCTTACCTTGTGTAACAACCTTTTATGTGGCACCTTATCGAATGCCTTTTGAAAATCGAAATATACGACATCCATTGTTTCCCCTTTATCCACCCTGCTAGTTACATCCTCAAAAAACTCTAATAGATTTGTCAAACACGATTTCCCTTTCATAAAACCGTGTTGACTCTGCCTAATCATATTATGATTTTCTAAGTGCCCTGTTACCACTTCCTTAATAATGGATTCAAACATTTTCCCGATGACCGATGTCAGGTTAACTGGCCTATAGTTCCCTGTTTTCTCTCTCCATCCTTTCTTGAATAGCGGGGTAATAATTGCTACCTTCCAGTCCATGGGTACCGGAAGCTGATAGCAAATGTGAACAGCGAGCCAGGAAAGGGAGATGTATGGGACTAAGATTAAAAACCTGGTTGAACAAAATGGATCTTGAAAACGGTTTTAAAGGAGTTTCAGAAATTAGAGAGGTTTAAGAAAGAAAGAAGAAAAGACTTGAAAAGAAAGAGCTTGCATTTATGTAGCGCCTTTCACGACCTCAGGACATCCTAAAGCGCTTTACAGTCAATTAAGTACTTTTTGAAGTGTGGTCTGTTGTAATGTAAGAAATGCAGCAGCCAATTTGCACACAGCAAGGTCCCATAAATAGCAATGAGATAATGATCAGATAAACTGTTTCAGTGATGTTGGTTGATGTTTAGGAAGGGAATTGCAGATAGTAGGGCCCAGGTGGCTGAAGGGTCTGCTGCCAATGGTGGAGCGAAGGGAAGCTGAGTTGCACAAAAGGCCAGAGTCAGAGGAATGTTCGAAGTTGGGGTAGGGTGGGGGGTGGGGTGCAGGGGACATAGGGTTGGAGGAGATTGCTGAGTTAGGGTAGGGTTGAAGTCATGAAGTGATTTAAAGACTAGGACAAGGGTATTAAACTTAATTTGTTGGGGACAGGGACCTAATGTAGGTCAACAAGGACTGGGATGATGGGCGACTGTGACATGGGCCCCGATTTTAACTCCTCCCCATCTAGTGGAAACAGTAAGGGGAAGGGGCGTGCAGTTAACATGAGACCGTTCACTTGCCCCCTCTGATTCCACTGCCCTTTTGAGCAGGCAAGTGGGACACCCGGGGTCCTTCTTTAAATATGCCAATATCTATGCTATAGTATTAATTATTACGGTGTTTTTGTTGCAGCTGGGTAAGAAATCATTTGTATTATGATAATGTCACATTGATGCAGTCATGGGCACTACTGTGAGGTTGGATCAGAGGCCCAACGTTAGTTCAGAGACAGCGTTGTATTTTTGCAGTTCACTGGCTGTGTGTTCTCTGCACTGGCAGTAATTCGTACCGACACTGTTCCACTTCCCAGCATAAATATCCCCTGCCCGCATGAGCTCAAGAAAATAAAGCATAAACATATTTTGAAAAAAAGAAAATTAATTTTAGGAACTGTTTGTAATGTTTTCTTACCCTTAAGGTTGTGCAAAGCAACTAGGTTGTGCAAGTACATTGAAGTGTGAAATAAAGCTGGTTGGTTTATTCAGGTTTGCTTTCTCTCTTTTTTTCTGTTCTTTCTGGCTGTCTCTATCTCTCACCCTCTCCATCATCCAACCCTATTATGTGAATGGGAAACAACCAGAGCCTCGGCAACGCCTCTATTGGCAGTGGTGCCTTGTGTGGAAGGATCCATTTTAAGATGGGGAACTGGGAAAAATCTGCTGCCCTCATGCATTCAGATGCCAGCCTTGGCTCAGTTGGTGAAACTCTCATCTCTGAGTCAGAAGGTTGTGGGTTCAAGTCCCACTCCAGACACTTGAGCACATAATCTAGGCTGATAATAAGCTAGCACATAATTTCAGTGCTGTACTGAGGGAGTGCTGCACTGTCAGAGGTGCTGTCTTTCTGATGAGACGTTAAACAGAGGCCTTGTCTGCCCTCTCAGGTTGATGTAAAAGATTCCTTCTCAACCTGTCTGCAGCCTTTGACACAGCTGACCACACCATCCTCCTCTGTCTTCCAGCTGGGTGGGTCTGTGCTCACCTGGTTCTATCCAGAGAATTACTCCATTGCAGCATCCAATTGTTTCTTTTAAGATTCCAGGATTTTTGCCTCCACTACTCTTCCTGGTATTCCATGTATTGATCACTCTTTGTATTGAGAAGAATTTCCTGTAAATTTATCGTTTACTAGTTTGAATCTATGTCCCCTGTCCTACTCTGATAATTTAACTGAAAGTAATATTCTGGATTTCCCTTTTCCATTCCCTTAACTATCTTGCATAGCTTTCTAGAAGATCACCTCTCTGGAATCTCCTTTTCTGCGACTGAATTCATACTGTTTGGCCTAGATTTTCTGATCATCATTACTTTAACTTTGGGTCCAAACTCTAGTGAAGGAAGCATTCGTCAACACAGAGAGCAATGCCAGCAGTGGTAGTCCAGAACATGTTGCTCTTGGGGCAACAGTTCAAGGCCAGTTATCAACTCTGGGCTCATCCTTATGCTCTGGAACTCTAAAATATTTTTGGAAGGCAAGTTGTGGCGGATTCAAGAGTGGTCTGGAATCCTGAATGTGGCTACTGCTAGTGATGTCTCACTGAAATGTTGTGTCCTACCTTAAACCATTGAGAATTTGTAACTTGTGATGATTCCGACATGATTTGATGTTCGGCACATTTTTCCGAGTATTATTTTGCTGAAGATCTATGAAGGAAAAGCCTTGCAAAGGTTCGAAATAGGATTCCTCTGGCTCAATCAGAAAGTCTGCTTTCCATAACATTGGTGTAGGCAAGTGCACATACTGTTTGCAGCTGGGAAGACAAAACAGCTGGTTTGGCTCCATAAGGGATCTTACCAGCAGAAGAGTGAAGATATTGCTGATTCTTTCAGAATTAGTGGTGTAGTGGTCCGGCACTCCGACTTTTCTGTGCTTCTCTCCATCCTCCCCCCTCTCCTTTGGCTGCTTGTCGCTCTGTCCCCTGTTTCTAAGCTGCTCGATGCTCTCTCCACTGTCCAGTGGCTATTCACCAATTCCACCGCTCTCTTCTGCTGTTTAAAACTCTCTCCTATCTCCCTTAGCTGCATGCCTCTCTCCCCTTTCAATTGATTATCACTCTTCCCTTTCCCTCGTTAGCTGTCCAGTAGTACTTCATTGGCTGTAAAGTGCTTTGGGACATCCTGAGGTCGTGAAAGGTGCTATATAAATGCAAATCTTTCTTTCTTTCTTTCTTTTCTTCTTTCTTCCTATCTGTGTACATTCGTAGACTGGAATTTACGCGCATTAAATGGATTCCCGCTGCACTTCTGGCAAAGTTACGGCCAATATATTAGACATAGAACCCAGAATTTTCATGTGACAGAGTTCACCCTCCGGGAATGGAACCAGTTGTCTTACATTCCTTAGAAATCAAACATTTTAAGAAGTTGCTGGGATGCATTCTTAAAACTGTCCTACATTTTGTTCCATACTAAATCTCAATCTTACCTCCTTAACATTTTGAGAACTGAAGAAGGAGCATATCCATTCTAATCAGAAAATCGAAACAAGTCGAAAAACATTTAAAAAAAGGTTAAACCCCTAGCATTGTGCTCTGTATATTAATCTTATTGTTCTTTCCAACACTAAGTCTTGGACTTCCTGCTGTTGAGTTTTTGCGGTAGTAAGCTTGTGGAAGTACTCAAATGGCACTAGGGCTTTTGGGCTTTCTGTACATTTTCCGCATGAATTGCTAGTTAAGGAGGCAATGGGGGACTGAAGGGACAAATGCATGAAAGATATGTCTGAATGATGAGTGGACCATGAAGGTTCTTGAGCTGCTAGGGCCTGGGAAATAGCAGCTCAAGATATAGGAACATAGGAATTGCTAGATGAAAAAAGGTTAAAGTCCATCTAGTTCACTTTCTACCATCCTGGTAATCGCATGATAAAATGATAATGGAGTTGTTGACTAATCATAGCAATCAATCTCAACAGAACCAGACACGACACAAGGAAACCCGCAATGGTGGAGAGCTTTGGGAACCATAGGTCCAAAATCACCTTTTACCTCCCAAACATGCTACACTTACCACATTTCATGTCTCAAATTACTCATATACTGTATCCCAAAATGTAAGGTATGAGATTAGATGAGATCTCACCAGCATGACCAAGATATCCCTTTCCCCCCACAACCCCCTCACCACCATCACGGGGACCACCGGTGGCTGCTACTTCTTTGCCCACCACATTCAAATGGCGACAGGGAGATGGGGCCTGCACCCCTGGTGGATTTTCTTCCTTTCTGCCCCAGTTACCGCCGCTTTCCAAGGCTGCTATGTGGAAGGTGGTTGTAGGCCCCGGGAAGTGGTGGTAAAGGCCACAAATTACTCCAGTGGAGGTAGAGGGCCTTGTAGTGGTCACCTCTCCCTCCAGTCAGTCCCAAACACTTAACCGCTGAAGGCCTCAGTCTCAGACTCACCTGCTTCCACAGTGACAGTGTTTCCTTGCTTGAATTGGCAGTCTCCCTGTCAGGAATCCCACCAGGACTCTGCAATACATGTGCAATGACCCCCAACCCAGGAAAATGGGTCAGGTTTGGAACGGAGGTCCCGACCCACTGGAACTCTGCCCCGAAGAGGAGAAACCCAACTAAGATCATTATTTAGCATCTTTTCTGTGGGACCTCTAATGATTCAGAACTCTCAGTGCTGCATAGGGGCACTAGCCTAATTTATGCACTCATGTATATAGTGGGACTTGAACCCACAGCCTTCTGACTCAAAGGTGCAAATGCCACCAGCCATGCTGACTGATCTGTAAAAGCCGCCTCGATTGTGTTCTAATGCTACGCTTTCTCCCCAAGCATTTTCTGTGCTTCCCTCAGTCAGAATCCTCCAAACCCTTTTCATCTTCTCCCCTTTTGCCCACATAACACCAGTGAATTATTTTAAAGTTATTTTTCTTCTCGCCTGAAGGTGCTGAGTTCTTGATGAAGCGCAGTTTCAAATGGGTGGGTCCTTTTCTGGTAGCTCCCCAAGTAACTATTATTAATGTTTTGAGCTTTGACAGTAGGCATTGGCAGGTGATTGGACTTCAGGGGAAGGACATCACAGCCATGCCCAATCACTTGGGTTGGCAACTCTGGTTAGACGTATTCTGAGACGTATTTCATCACATGACCTCCTGCCTCCAAATGCCCCACCCCCACGCTCCTGCCATTGGTCACTTGATACGTCCATCCAGACGAAGCACCGCCTTCCCATGGCCAATTGGAAAGCTGGCAGACTCTTTGTTACCCGATTGGGCGATTGTTGATTGTCAGTCAAATAGCCATTTTTTCCCACTTTCAATATTTTTGCAATTAATAAATGAAAGCCTTCAAAGAAAATGAACGAAACACACATCTTATTTGATGCTCCTTTGATGTTTCTCCCATGTTTGATCGTAGCAGTGTCCAGGAGATTAATCTTTAATTCCTGGAGACTCCAGGACAATCTGGGAGGGTTGGCAACTTTGCCGATCATCCAATCCACACTTTCCAGCAGGACTCACGAGATATCGATCAGGATTCAGGATTGGGAATCATGGCCGATTTTTCCCCTCCAAACAGCAACAACAACTTGCATTAATATAGCATCTTTAACATCGTAAAACGTTCCAAGGTGCTTCACAGGAGTGTTAGCAAACAAAATTTGATTTTGTGCTTAGAATGGATATGCTCCTTCTTCAGTTCTCACGTGGGTAATGGCTCTTTATTTTTATCATTTTGATTTCAGTGCACTGAACCTCCAGGCCACCATAGCTGTAATGTCACAGCAAAAAGTACGTAATTTGAATGCGACAGAGACTATTGAGCATTGAAATCACAGAATCTTACAGGACAGTATAAGGTCATTCTGCCCATCGTGCCTGTACTAGCTCTTTAAAAGAGTTATCCACTTAGCCCTACTCCACTGTTCCTTCCCCATAATCCTGCAAATTTTTCCTTTTGAAGTATATAATCAATTTGCTTTTGAAAGTTACTATTGAATCTGCTTCCACCACCCTTTCAGGCAATGCATTCCAGATCATAACAACTCGCTGAGTAAAAAAATTTTCTCCTCAACTCTCCCCTGGTTCTTTTGCCAATTATCTTAAATGTGTGTCCTCTGGTTACCGACCCTCCTGCCAGTGGAAATAGTTTCTCCTTACTTTATCAAAACCCTTCATCATTTTGAATACCACTATCAAATCTTCCCTTTACCTTCTCTGCATATGAAATGGTTAATGAACATAATGAGAAATGACTCAAAATGAGCTGCTGCAATCTAGAAACTTAAATGGTGGCATGAGTCACAGGTACATTGGTACACAATAGCATAATTGTCTTAATGCAGCATTGTTCTTTAATGAGATAACACTTAGCTCCCTGATGACTCTATTTGCAGGTGCAGTGCCTGGTGTGAAAATGAGCCCTGCAGGCAAGGAAGTTCCAGGTTGAATTCCTGGTTTGTGGTCACATAGCAAATCATGGATGGGCTGGTGATGGTGGTACTAAAATGAGCTTCACTGCCCTGGGCTAGGGCAGGAAAAGCAACAAGTCAGAGTTGCCACATCTCATTGTTGACAAGTGACTCTTGCCAGGCAGTCCTTGATAGTGGAGCTCGGGTGTGGATGGAACTGGGCTTGGATGTGATGCCTCCCTGCTCTGATCAAATAGTCTGCGGATACATCGCGCAGACACACGCAAGAAGAATGGTTATTTGGATGACAGAGCTGACCCGGGTAATTACAGGCCACTTATTAATATCTGTGGTTGGGAAAATTTTGTAATCTTTAATTGAAGATGAAATTACTAAATATCTAGATGAAGAGAAAGAAAGAAAGACTTGCATTTATATAACGCTTTTCATGACCTCAGGACTTCCCAAAGCGTTTAGAGCCAATTAAGCAATTTTTGAAGTGTAGATACTGTTGTAATGTAGGAAACACAGCAGCCAATTTGAGCACAGCAAGGTCCCACAAACAGCAATGAGATAAATGACCGGTTAACCTGTTTTTGGTGGTGTTGGTTGAGGAATAAACGTTGGCCAGGGCACCAGGGAGAACTCCCCTGCTCTTCTTCGAATAGTGCCAGGGGATCAGTATGTCCACTTGAGAGGGCAGACGAGGTCTTGGTTTAACATCTTCGAAAGACAGCGCCTCCAACAGTGCAGCACTCCCTCAGTACTGCACTGGTGTGGCAACCTAGATTATGTGCTCAAGTCTCTGGAGTTGGATTTGAACCCACGACCTTCATGACTTAAAGGTGAGGGTGTAACCACTGAGCCACAGTTGACACCATGAAAATAATTAGAAGCAGCGCACATGGATTTCAGTAAGGCAGATCATGCTTGACATGCCCTTTAGAGCTCTTTGAGGAGGTGACAGATAAGGTGGATGGGGAAAGTGGGTATGTGGGTATGGTGTACATGGTGTAAGTGTGATGTGGAGATGCCGGTGATGGACTGGGGTTGACAATTGTAAACAATTTTACAACACCAAGTTATAGTCCAGCAATTTTATTTTAAATTCACAAGCTTTCGAAGGAGGAAGCCTCCGAAAGCTTGTGAATTTAAAATAAAATTGCTGGACTATAACTTGGTGTTGTAAAATTGTTTACAATGGTGTAAGTGGACAGTGCGTATGGTGTACATGGGACTTTAGAAAACCTTTGACAAAGTACCACATGGGAGACTATTGGAGAAGATTAAAGGGTATGGAATTAAGGGAGAATAGCAAATTGTATTACAACTTCTTGGAAGAGAGGAAACAGAGAATAGTTAAGGTCAGTTTCTTAGAATGGATGGAAGTGGGTAACGGTGTCTCATAGAATTATATTCTGGGACCACTTCTCTTCACTGTGTACATTGATGATTTGGACATAAGACTAGAGGAAATGGAGTCCAAATTTGCAGACAATACCAAAATATGAGGCATATAATTTTGAGGACCAAAGGAAGCTACAAGGGGATAGTGATAAGATGGTGGAATGGGCAAAAATGTGACAAATGGCATTCAATATCACTATATGTATGGTGGTAGATTTTGGAAGAGCGGAGGGATTTGAAGGTTCAGATTCAGACCTTAAAACCAAAACCTCAAGTGGATAAGGCCAGAAGCAAAGCTAATGAAATATTGGGTGTCATGACAAGAAGTGTAGAATATAAAAGTCAAGATGTACTGGCGAATCTATATAAAACCTTAGTAAGATGACAGTTACAGTACAGTGTACAGGATTGGGCTCCACATGTTGAGGCAATGGAAAGAGTACAGCACAGATTCACTAGATGATGCCTGGAATGAGGAAATATAACTACAAAGAAAGACTTGAAAAATCGGGACTGTTTTCGTTGGAATAGAGGAGGTTAAGGGGTGATTTGATAGAGGCATTCAAAAATTGCATAGAATCTACAGCACAGAAACAAGCTATTATATCAGTGTTTTTACTCCATAAGAGCCTCCTCCCACTCTAATTATCTCTTCCCAGTCTACTCCCATTTCCCTCTATTCTCCCTCATGTATGCATTAAGCCTCCCCTTAAATGCATCAATGCTATCTGTCTCAATCACTCCATGTGGCAGTGAGTTCCACATTCTCATCACTCTGTAATGAAATTCCTCCTAATTTTTTTATTTGATCTGTTAGTGATGATCTCATATTTATGCCCCCTTGGACTCACCCACAAGTGGATACAGTTTCTCCACCTCCATTCTATCAAAGCTCTTCATAATTCTAAAGACTTCTATTGGATCTTCTCTTAGTCTTCTCTTTTCCAGAGAAAAGAGCCCCAGCCTACTTAATCTTTCCTGATAGTTGCATCTTCTCAATTCTGGTAACATCCTTGTAAATCTTTCTGCACTTTCTCCAGTGCTTCAACATCCTTTTTGTAGTATGGAGACCAGAACTGCACATAGTATTCCACGTGTGGTCTAACCAAGATTTTATACAAATTTAACATTACCTCCCTCTTTTGCATTCTATTCCTCTAGAAATGGACCCCAGTACTTTGTTCACATTCTTTGTAGCCTTATCAACATGTGTTGCTACTTTTAGTGATTTATGTATCTGTAGTCCCAGGTCTCTTTGCTCCTCTACTGCATTGAGTTTCTTACCTTCCAAGGACTAAGTGGCCTCCTTATTCCTCCTACCAAAATGTACCACCTCACACTTCGCTATATTGAATTTCATTTGCCACTCATTTGCCTGCCCTGCAAACCTGTTTATATCTTCTTGTATTTTGGTGCATTCCTCCACATTTTTAGCTATACTCCCCAATTTGCTATCTTCTGCAAATTTCAACACCATACCTCCAATTTCTGAGTCCAAATCGTGAACAACAGTGGTCCCAGCACGGATCCCTGCGGGACACCATGTCCCACTTTCTGCCAGTCTGAGAAACTTCCCTTATTCCTACATTCTGTTTTCTGTTTTGTAGCCATCTTTCAATTCATTCTGCTACGTGGCCCCTGACTCCACACACCGTGAACTTTGTCATGAGTCTGTTATGTGGCACCTTATCAAGGGCCTTCTGAAAGTCCATGTAAACCATATCCACTGCATTCCATTTGTCTACTCGTTCTGTTATTTCTTCTGAGAATTCTGTATGAAGGGATGGGACAGAGTAAATAGAAACAATCTGTTTCCAGCGATTGAAGGGTCCAAAACGAGGGCTCATAGAAATATGATTAAATGTAGTGGATTTAGGACAGAGAGCGGAGAAAGCTTTTATTTACTCAGAGGGTTGTGAGGCTGTGGAATGTACTACCAGTGTTAGAAGCAGAGACCATATCAACATTTAACAATAGGTCAGAAAGGTGATTGAAAAAAAGGGGAATAAAGGGATTTGGGAACAGGGTGGTCACATAGGATCAGAACTTCTGCTTGTGCGAGGATAAAAACCAACAAGGACTGGTTTGGCCGAATGGCCCTTCTCTGTTTTGTAATTTCTATGTAGTTCTGTGTGTGCCAATTGGGTGAATTTCTAGTGGGGATGTTTCTGAGGAATTGCTGCCTTTGAAAATGTTGAATTTTTAAATTAACAATGATGCACTGGGTGTCAGCTTTGGCTTAGTGGTAGCACTCTTGAGTCAGAAGGTTGTGGGCTTAAGCCCTACTTGAACACATTATCCAGGCTGACACTTCAGTGCAGTATTGAAGAAATGCTGCACTGTGTGAGATGCTGTCTTTTGGGTGAGACATTAAACCTCTCAGGTGGGTGTAAAAGATCCCATGGACACTATTTCGAAGAAGAGCAGGGGAGCTCTCCCCAGTGACCTGGCCAATAATTATCCTTCAACCATTATCACCAAAAACAGGATAACTGGTCATTTATGTCATTGCTGTTTGTGAGAACTCGTGCGAATTGGCTGCTGCAGTTGAATGCAAAAGAACAGTGACCACAATTCACAAAGGTAATTGTTTTGCTGAACACCTCCGTTCAGTCCACAAACGTGACCCTGAGCTTCCGGTTGCTTGCCATTTTAATTCTCCGTCCCACTCCATTCTGACCTCTCTGTCCTCGGCCTCCTACACTGTTCCAGTGAAGCTCGAGGAGCAGCACCTCATCTTTCGATTAGGCACTTTACAACCCTCTGGACTCAACTTTGATTTCAATAACTTCAGATCATAAACGCTTCTCCCATTTTTTCAGACAGCAGGTGCTGGTGATGGTTCTGCTGTTGCCATTTACAGCTCCTCTAGATCCATCTTTTGTTTCTTTAATTGTCCCATTTCCACCCTCCTTGCTTTGCACCACCCTTTTGTCATTTAATCACTCCTGCCCTCCACCCTATCACAGACCTTCCCTTTTGTTCTTTCCTCCCCTCCCTCCCTCCCCCCACCTTTCCCTGGCTCTGTACTTGTTTAAAAACTGTTAACTTCTTTAACCCTTTAACTTCTTCCAGTTCTGACGATAGGTCATCGACCTGAAACGTTAACTCTGTTTCTTTCTCCACAGATGCTGCCCGACTTGCTGAGTATTTTCAGCATTTTCTGTTTTTACTTCAGAAGTACTTAATTGGCTGTGAGGTGCTTTGTGTGTGCCAAGGACATGGAAGTCACTATATAAATGCCAGTACTTTCAATCTGGTTTATTCTAAGCCCCTTCCAGATCACGCTGACAATTTTCCCCTTCCATCCCAACTAATTTTGGCCCTCTACTCTACTGTTCCCTCAGTTCACGTTGGACTCTTCTCCACCCCCCACCCTCAGTTCATGCTGGCAGTCTTTTACTCTGCCCCTAACCTGATTCATGTTCTCCCCTTTCTGCCATCCCCCAGCTCATGCTGCGATCCTTCTCCCTCTTCCAGTTCACAAAGACACTCTCCTTCCCTCTCCCCTCACCACTGTTCCCAGCTCCTAGGAACATTAGGATCAGGAGTAGGCCATTCAGCCCCTCGAGTTTGCTCCGCCATTCAATTAGATCATGGCTGATCTGTACCTCAACTCCATTGGCTCGCCTTAGCTCTATATCCCTTGATACCCTTACCTAACAAACATCTGTTGATCTCAGTCTTGAAAGCACCAATTGTCCCAGCATCCACAGCCTTTTGGGGAAGATAATTCCAGATTTTTACTTCCCTTTGTGTGAAAAAGTGCTTCCTCATTTCACTTTTGAACGGCCTAGCTCTAATTTTAAGATTATGTCCCCTTGTTCTTGATTCCCCCATCAGAGGAAATAGTTTCTCTGTATCTACTCTTTCAAATGCTTTTAACAGCTCAATCAGTTACCCCTCAATCTTCTCTACTCAAGGGGAGGAGCAAAGTGTGACAGCGAGGGGTGGAGCCAGGAGTAGTGGTGAGAGGCGGAGCTGGGTGTGACAGTGAGGTTGTTGAGAGGAAGAGCTAGGAGTGACAGTGGGAAGTGGAGCCAGGAGATGAGCTGATTTTCCTCCGCAGACTTTCTCCAAAACTCTGATGTGAAAACTTTCAGCAAGTCTTTAATGGGTTAGACTGTCATCACTCACTCAATAAATATAAGGGATAATGTTGCACAACTTGTTGGACATAATAATCTGCATGTATCTTTTATGTTTCAAATGGATTTGATTACTTGCCTCTTGAATTTGTAGGCCTTGAAAGATTGCCAAAACCCAGTAATGTGTTTGTAAATTCGACCAACATGAGGCATGTCCTGAGATGGAGTCCTGTGAGAGTCCCTCTGGGAGACGTCAGCTACTCAGTACAGTTTCAAGGGTATGTATAACGTAAAGGATTCATCATGATGGAGGTGACAGGTTAACCCTTTCAGCATTTATAGAAAGACTTGCATTTATATAGCACCTTACAAAATCTCACGACTTTCCAAAGCGCTTTACAGCCAATGAGGTACTATTTGAAGTGTGGTCACTGTTGTAATGTAGGAAACACGCCTGCCAATTTGCGCACAGCAAGATCCCACAAACAGCAATGTGACAATGACCAGATAATCCGTTTTAGGTGTTGGTTGAGGGATAAATATTGGTCAGGACTCCAGGGAGAATTCCCCTGCTCTTCTTTGAATAGTGCCATGGGGTCTTCTACATCCATCTGAGAGGGCAGACAGGACTTCGATTTAACGTTTCATCTGAAAGACGGCACCTCTGACAGTGCAGCACTCCCTCAGTACTGCGCTGAAGTGTCAGCCTAGTTTATGTGCTCAAGTCTCTGGAGTGGAACTAAAACCCACAACTTCCTGACTCCTGGTGTCCTGGCCAACATTTACCCCTCAAATAACATCACCGAAACAGATTATTTGGTCATTTATCTCATTGCTGTTTGTGGGATCTTGCTGTGTGCAAAATGATTGCCGTATTTCCCCACATTACATTTCAAAAGTATTTCATTGGCTGTGGCGCATTGGGTCGTCCTGAGGCCGTGAAACATTTTTCTTTCATAATTGTCGATTAGGAGGTTAATTTTGGGTTCCAGGTCAATGTAGCTTTCTTTTTGTTCTGCTTTGAATTTGTAATGAAATGTGATACACTGAAATATGATGTCTGGAGTCTGGATATGTATATATCAGTCTCAGTGGGGAGCAGCGCTCCCCAAAATTCAAGGGCGTTCAGCCCATGATTTTTTGTCCCGTTCATTTTTTGGATGGAAGCTCAAGGCCTGCTCCCCTGGTATTTCCTGTGATGCTCTCCCTATTAGCGCCACTATTTGCTGGGAGCGCCAGATCACGGAATAACACCTCTAATTCCAACACTGCACAGAACAGCGTACAATATACGTGTGGTAACTCTGCCTTAAATGGGCTGCACTGTTGGCGCAGTTGGTAAAGGCAACGTCAGTACTAGCACTGACGGGTATTTAAAGGGTCGATAACTTCCCTGGTGAGTACTGACATTTCAGCGCTTGTCCATAGAGTGGCTTGCTGCATTTAGTTTTATTTATAAAGATTCAGTTTTAAACGTTATTGCTCACTGAATTACAAAATGCATTAGCATACCACCCTTTCACTCCTGGGACTTGCGTCTGAATCCAGCGCTGACTGGTGGGATGGTCCTTTGTGAAATGTGTTTAGTAATTTCTCAAGCTTAGCCCTAACAGGAGTGGATCCACAACACAATAGCAGAGTGTGTCATGTAAAGAGTGTAGTTTAATAGAAATAAATAACAGAAGGAACCAGCAGCAATGGGTGACTCATGATCAATAGGCTGAAGGGTTGGGCAACTTTTGATTGAACCTCAGCTTTGGTTAATTCATGTTTGGTGACTGGCAGCAGATTGGGGCAAATCATAATGGGCAGGGGGCAAAAGGAACCCGAATGGGGCAATTCATAATGGGCAGGGGGCAAAAGAACCAAGAATGGGGCAATTCATAATGGGCAGGGGACAAAAGGAACCCGAATGGGGCAAATCATAATGGGCAGGGGGCAAAAGGAACCCGAATGGGGCAATTCATAATGAGCAGGGGGCAAAAGAACCAAGAATGGGGCAATTCATAATGGGCAGGGGGCAAAGGACTCAGAATGGTGGGGAATAGCAACTCTGTGACCACAGAAAGAGAGAAACAAACAGAAAGAATTGGGAGGTGGGGGGAGTGGGGGGCGGGGTGGGAGGTAGAGAGGGAGAGAAACAGAAGGAGATAAAAGAAAAAGAAAGAGAGAAGTTGCATTTATGTAGCGCCTTTCACGTCACAACGTGCTTTACAGCCAATGAAGTACTTTAGAAGTTCAGTCACCGTTGTAATGCAGGAGCAAAGAGAAGACAGTGAACCGAGGTAGAGGTAGAGAAGGAGCAAAGAGCAGGGGGGGGGGGTGTGTGGAGGTGAGAATGAAGGAATGATTTAGAAAAGGGAGGAGAGTCTGAAAATAAATGTCAGCAATGAGAAGCAAAGAAAAAATGTGTAATACTTACCTGTGTGAGAAATCACACCACAAAAAAAATAGAATCCATGATATCGTTCCATTCTTGTAACTAAGAAAAAGCTGAGGCAAAAGACAGGTGATATACAGAGGGAAAAGGAAGTGTGCATGAACAACAGCCTAGTTGTAAGATGGTAAAATGCTTCCTCGCCTCAGAGATATGCAGATGCAGAGTCAACTGCAATGGGACTTGCAGTGCCCTCTTGTGCCCAACATAATACTACAGCCTCTGTAACTTCCACTTCTGCCACTGCAATGCTGCCCTCTAGGTTCAGGAAAAGCTGTTATCCAGTTTATAAGGAATAATTCCACTCCATTTGTCAGGCTCATTTACTTGGAAAAAGAGGAGACTTCGAGGGGACCTAATTGAAATGTAAGACTATGCAAAGTTGATCCAGACTCAAATATCGAGGGACACAAGTTAAAAGTCAGGAGGGAAGGAATAAGAAGGGAACTTGCGCAGAACTTCTTTAACCAAAGGGTAATAGAATGTAATAGTGTCAGTTGTGGCTCATTGGGTAGCCTTGTTGCCTCTGTTCACAGTCCCACTCCAGAGACTTTGAGCACAAAATCTAGGCTGACACTTCAGTTGGAGTACTGAGGGAGTGCTGCACTGTCAGTAGGTGCATCTTTTGGACAACACATCAGGTGGATGTAAAATGTCCCATGGCACTATTCCAAAGAAGAGCAGGGGAGTTCTCCCTGGTGTCCCGGCCAATATTTATCCCTCAATCAACATCACTAAAACAGATTATCTGGTTAACTTATTGCTGTTTGTGGGACCTTGCTGTGAGCAAATTGGCTGCTGCATTTCCGATACATTACAACATTGACTACACTTCAAAAGTACTTCACTGGTTGTAAAGTGCTTTGAGAGGTCGTGAAAGGTGCTGTAGAAATGCAAGTTCTTTCTTTCTCTAAATTGCGATAGAGTTGTGGAATAAGTTATCAGAGAAGGCAGCTGAAACAGACGCATGAACGGGGTCAAAAGACAGTCAAATGTGTTTCTACAGAGAGGGAAGGGATTGAGGGAAATGGTGAGAAGGCGAGTAGGTTGGATTGATCTCCAAAAAGGGCCGAGTAGGCCTTCTCCTGTTCCTAACAATTCTCGCGCTGCCCTGCGGAATGAGGGTTCCCAGCCTTGAAAAAAGCAACAAGGACAGTAACAAGTGGCTGGTGGAGATTATCACGGGCAGTTGACACAGTGTTTGTAGAGTTCACTTAAAGCCTGGCGAAGGTTATACAGAGTGTTCTTTCCCACAGACCAAACCCAATATCTCACTGGCCCACAGCGAATTCCTTGACTTCCTTGACGTGTGGGGACGACCATCATGACTCCTTCGCATCTGCGTCGGTTAAGTGTCATCAGTCTCTCCCATGAAGGGCAATGCATCATAGAATCTTACAGCACAAAATGAGACCATTCGGCCCATTGTGCCTGTGCCTACTCTTTGATACAGCTAACAAATTAGTCCCTCTCCCCAGCTCTTTCCCCATAGCCCTGCTTCGTGAGGAGGCATTTTCTCTGACAGAATAGGATTCCAGGGATATCAGCGGCCCTCTATTCCCAAAGCCAAGTGGACATTCTGCATGCGTGAACCTTGGCAGTGTGTGCTGGTGGGCTATTTGGCCATGGGAGGGAATCACTGCCAGCCCCACTGCAGCCCTCACCTGACATTTGAAAACGCTGAGCTTTCCAGTAGCGTTACTTGGATAACCATCGGGAGCAACAGCGAGCTCTGCCGACGTTAGCTGACTCAGCACATCCATGGGGGCCGAAGCTACTTTGCATGGCTCCGTCGCACACTTGCCTTTACCACAAGAGTTATTGGGGGGAGGCTAGGAAAGGGGCAGTTGGAACAAGCCCGCTTCCGATTTAGTGTGAAGTTCATTGGGTTTTTGTTCCACTCTGTTTCAGAGAGTTTGAAAGAGTTCACAAGAAGACATGGGTGGGAATCTCGGAATGTTCCAGTGTCACTGAAACGTGGTGCGATGTCACGACAGACATATCGTCAGATGTTGACTATGACCTGAAGGTTCGCACGCAGCTTGGGAATGTAACTTCAAAATGGGCGCACCTCAGTCAGCTGTTCAATCGTAAGCAGAGTAAGTAACACGTGCAGTTAAAGCTACCAGTAAGGTCTAGTTGTACAGTCACCCACAGCAACATCAGTAGTGTTTACATACAAATTTGGGTAGAGTTTTAATTTGATTTGCATATAGGGATAACCCATGTTGCTTCATTCTGCACAATGCACCTGTTACGTTTGTTTATATCTAGGTGTGTGTATAACATGTGACATCAATACCAACAGCGTATAGAGGAACGTCAAGGTTTACTCTTGTGGCCTGAAAATTCATTTTAGCGTGGCAATACACTGAGCGTAGCAATACACTGAGCGTGGCAATACACTGAGCGTAGCAATACACTGAGCGTGGCAATACACTGCGCGTAGCAATACACTGAGCGTGGTAATACACTGAGCGTAGCAAAACACTGAGCGTGGCAATACACTGAGCGTGGCAATACACTGAGCGTGGTAATACACTGAGCGTGGAAATACACAGGGACCTGGCAATACACAGGGACCTGGCAATACACTGAGCGTGGCAATACACTGAGCGTGGCAATACACTGAGCGTGGCAATACACAGGGACCTGGCAATACACAGGGACCTGGCAATACACAGGGACCTGGCAATACACTGAGCATGGTAATACACTGAGCATGGAAAGACACTGAGCATGGCAATACACAGGGACCTGGCAATACACAGGGACCTGGCAATACACAGGGACCTGGCAATACACTGAGCATGGCAATACACTGAGCATGGCAATACACTGAGCATGGCAATACACTGAGCATGGCAATACACTGGACCTGGCAATACACAGGGACCTGGCAATACACTGAGCATGGCAATACACAGGGACCTGGCAATACACAGGGACCTGGCAATACACAGGGACCTGGCAATACACAGAGCATGGTAATACACTGAGCGTGGCAATACACTGAGCGTGGCAATACGCTGAGCGTGGCAATACACAGGGACCTGGCAATACACAGGGACCTGGCAATACACTGAGCGTGGCAATACACTGAGCATGGCAATACACTGAGCATGGCAATACACAGGGACCTGGCAATACACTGAGCATGGCAATACACTGAGCATGGCAATACACTGAGCGTGGCAATACGCTGAGCGTGGCAATACACTGAGCATGGCAATACACAGGGACCTGGCAATACACAGGGACCTGGCAATACACTGAGCATGGCAATACACTGAGCATGGCAATACACTGAGCATGGCAATACACTGAGCGTGGCAATACGCTGAGCATGGCAATACACTGAACATGGCAATACATTGGGGCCTGGCAATATACTGATCATGGCGATACACTTGGCCTCGCAATACGCCGAGCCTGGCAATATGCCATGGCTGACAATATGAAATTCTACCCTGGGCTGGGGTGTATCTCTAATGTAACGAAGTGGGACTGGAAAATGGGGCTGAACCCAATTCTGCTGAGATTCTGCCCTGTGGAGAAGAGGCTGGGAAATTGCAATGGAGGTGGGGGGGAGAGAGAGTGGATCTTTCCCCCAGCTACCTCTACGTCAAGACAATGTGTCTGAGGGAGTTCCCGGGCTTCTCTGGGAGAGTCAGACCCGTGTTCAAACAGATAGGCCCAATGGAATCCACCTTGGCTGAGAGCATATGTCGTTTTCATTATGGGCCTTTACTGGAAGATACCTCAAGGGATCCTGGAGGGGTTTGATTACCTGGCAGGGATGGCCTGGTAGCTCACTTGGGTGCTGAAGAGTTCTGCTGCCCTATCTCTGTGAGTCCCTCTCATCGCAAGCCTCCGTCTGGGTGGGTGCAGCTGCTGCATCCCTGGAGGTGCTGTTGGCCAACCCCAACTGTGCTAATCCCTCCACGCCCTATATGTGGGATGGGTTCTGCGCCTTTGGGGAATGGCAGACTTCGGGCCCTGCCCCACCACACTTCCACTAATGGAGTGGGGCTGTCGGAATTTTTGCCCCGTTATTATTTATAATTGGCGATCTGGAGGAAGGTTCTGAACAGAGTCTGGGCGGGGAGCTACTGGGGGAGCAGGGAAAAGTTCAGTGATAGTTGTCCATGCTCGTAAAGACATATGTGTGAATAGGTAGCAAAACAGAGGTGATGTGAGATAATGTTCTTGGGCATAATTCCACTCAAAGAAAGGAGAAATAACTTGTATTTATATAACAGCTATCACATCCTCGGGATATCCCAAAACGCTTCACCCAGTGAATTACTTTTAAGTGTAGTCTCTGTTGTAATATAGGAAACACAGCAGCCACAGCACAAAGCAAGGTCCAAATGAGATAAGTGACCAGATAATATGCTTTTGGTGACAGTGGTTAAGGGAGGACTGTTGACCAGGACTCCCTGCTCTTCTTCCAATAGTGTCATGGGACTTTTTATATCCACCTAAGTGGGGAGACAGGACATCTCATCTGAAACACAGCACCATCGATAGTGCAGCACTCCCTCAGTACTGCACTGAAGTGTCAGCCTAGGTTGTCTGCTCAAGTCTGTTGAACCCACGACCTTCAGAGTCAGAAGTGAGAATACTACCAATGAGCCAACCTGACACAAGTATCACTGGGTGAGCTTAACTGCCGCCCCCCCACCCCCCACCCCCCCCACCCACAAATTGTCTCAATGTTTTCCTTCCTCAGCAACTTACCAAGTTACTTCTTAAAGTGAGGTACCCAAATTTTTGTCTTCTCAAAACCAAGTTCGTGGCTATCTGAGGGCTGACTTTGCACATGCATGCTACTGCCATGGCAACTCGCCCGTCAGCCACACCGATCAGAAAACGGAGTGACCATTGACACCATCTTTGGTTTGGGGTTAGGGGTTATGCTTAAGGTTGGGGGGGAGGGGGGGTTAAGGTTAGACTTAGGAGTAAGAGTATTCAGGTAAGGGTTTAGGATTAGGGGTTAGGGTCTACAGTTATGGTTTGGGGTTAGGATTAGGGTTAGGGTTTTGGAGATATAGGGATTGTTAGTGTTGGGCATTGTGAGATATCTGAATTAACATCTGCGCAGTTACCTCTGGGTTACTTGCAGAAACCACTATTGACAACTACTGTCATCTAAATGCACCCATCAGAAAACTGTAGACATCGTGCCATAATCCCTTGTTATTGGAGGTTCCCCGCTGATAGTGTTCATTCATAAAATCAGACTCTGTGTTCTCTTGAATCTCTTTGTGCTGTAGCCACTGACTTATTCTCTAATTCTTTATCCATGAATTCAGGGCACTGTCCTCCCTCCCCCTTAGTTCTTTCCTATCACTGGCCTCCTCCTTCCATCATCCAATGCGCTCTATTCTTTTACTGATTAATTCCACTCTACATTCATCAAATTCCTTCAGATGTAATGCCCTCAGTGCTCACACTCTCCAGTCCCCTCGCAATACAGTGGCTGAATCATTCCATCCTATTGAGGTGACGGAAATCTTGTTTCTTTCACTTCTTCTTCTGTAAATCTAAGCAAACGCTGCACTTCTTATTGTTGGTGGTTCCGCCCTTGGTCCTTCATGCGTTCTTAGTCTGGCTTTGGGTAGGATTGCCTGGTCACTGGGTGTAGTAAAATCAGAAACACTTCTTTGAATGCTTTCATGATGTGGCTATGCATCGCAACTAGAGCAATTCTCCCCTCTCTATCTCCTCTAAGCCTAACTGGAACTCCAACGTTTCTTCTGTTGCTAAGCAGCTTCCAAGAAACTCATTCGTGTCCTTCAACATCCAAAAACTCTTCATAAAGCCCAAGTCCACCCAACACTTGAATGCTGTTCCCATTTCTGAAGAGGACCTTCCAGCACCTCTCTCACACTCCTGGATAGGATACAGAAAATAGTTTGTCACCTCCCTCTCTTTCTCTCAAGATTTCTCTACTTTATCAACATCATTATATCCCACTCTAGAGACTTGAGCACAAAATATAGACTGACATCCCAGTGCAGTACTGAGGGAGTGCTTCACTGTCGGAGGTGCCGTCGTTCGGACGAGACGTTAAACCGAGGCCCCATCTGCCCTCTCAGGTGAACATAAAAGATTCCATGGCACTATTCGAAGAAGTGCTGGGGAGTTCTCCCCGGTGTCCTGGCCAATATTTATCCCTCAACCAACATCACTAAAACAAATGATCTGTTCATTATCATGTTGCTGTTTGTGACACCTTGCTGTGCGCAAATTGGCTGCCACGTTTCTTACATTACAACAGTGACCACGCTTGAAAAAGTACTTAATTGGTTGTAAAGTGCATTGTGATGTCCTGAAGTCGTGAAAGGCGCTATATAAATGCAAGTACTTTCTTTCTTTTCTTTACAGGCTTTGAAAGCTAAGACTGGAAATCCTAATCATTATTTCTCAATTCACCTTGTCTTCTCTCCTTCTCTTTGCAATGTTGCTGGTACCCTTGACAACAGGCCTGTTCCCTTTTACCTTGGTTTCCAAATAATAAAAAAACATTTTCCATCAGTACAGGAGGTGGATGATTCAGTCAGGCAGCCTTGGCTTATGTTACCCTGTAATCGTCTGTTTGGAGGAGTGCGGAATGCCTGGGGTAACTGCTCCTCTGATTTTCCCCATCCGCTCTGGAAGGGGATGGGGGAAGGGTCTGGTCTCCACTAATATGTCTGTCCCTTCCCCCTCCCCCCACTCTCCTAAGGTTTTGAATGTTAAGATGAATAAGCTGATCTCAAATGATGTGATGATGGAGGCACTAGAAATAGATTTAAAATGAAAAATACACCAGGCCCCTTTCCCTCATGGTGGCCATCCAACAAATCATGATTGAGTGCACTGTATGAATGTTCAGAGCTTGGCTATAATGCTCAGTCGACACTCTGTCTAAGCTCAAAACATGAAGAATGGCAAATAGGGCTGGATGCTGGAGGATGTCCAAAGCCTGTGGAACTGTACCCCAGCAAGCGTCAGTGTTTGTGGACCTGTACCCCAGCAAGCGTCAGTGTTTGTGGAACTGTACCCCAGCAAGCGTCAGTGTTTGTGGACCTGTACCCCAGCAAGCGTCAGTGTTTGTGGACCTGTACCCCAACAAGCGTCAGTGTTTGTGGAACTGTACCCCAACAAGCGTCAGTGTTTGTGGAACTGTACCCCAACAAGCGTCAGTGTTTGTGGAACTGTACCCCAGCAAGCGTCAGTGTTTGTGGACCTGTACCCCAGCAAGCGTCAGTGTTTGTGGACCTGTACCCCAGCAAGCGTCAGTGTTTGTGGACCTGTACCCCAGCAAGCGTCAGTGTTTGTGGACCTGTACCCCAGCAAGCGTCAGTGTTTGTGGAACTGTACCCCAACAAGCGTCAGTGTTTGTGGACCTGTACCCCAGCAAGCGTCAGTGTTTGTGGACCTGTACCCCAGCAAGCGTCAGTGTTTGTGGACCTGTACCCCAACAAGCGTCAGTGTTTGTGGACCTGTACCCCAGCAAGCGTCAGTGTTTGTGGACCTGTACCCCAGCAAGCGTCAGTGTTTGTGGACCTGTACCCCAGCAAGCGTCAGTGTTTGTGGACCTGTACCCCAGCAAGCGTCAGTGTTTGTGGACCTGTACCCCAGCAAGCGTCAGTGTTTGTGGACCTGTACCCCAACAAGCATCAGTGTTTGTGGAACTGTACCCCAACAAGCGTCAGTGTTTGTGGACCTGTACCCCAGCAAGCGTCAGTGTTTGTGGAACTGTACCCCAGCAAGCGTCAGTGTTTGTGGAACTGTACCCCAGCAAGCGTCAGTGTTTGTGGAACTGTACCCCAACAAGCGTCAGTGTTTGTGGACCTGTACCCCAGCAAGCGTCAGTGTTTGTGGAACTGTACCCCAACAAGCGTCAGTGTTTGTGGACCTGTACCCCAGCAAGCGTCAGTGTTTGTGGAACTGTACCCCAGCAAGCGTCAGTGTTTGTGGAACTGTACCCCAGCAAGCGTCAGTGTTTGTGGAACTGTACCCCAACAAGTGTCAGTGTTTGTGGAACTGTACCCCAACAAGTGTCAGTGTTTGTGGAACTGTACCCCAGCAAGCGTCAGTGTTTGTGGAACTGTACCCCAGCAAGCGTCAGTGTTTGTGGACCTGTACCCCAGCAAGCGTCAGTGTTTGTGGACCTGTACCCCAACAAGCGTCAGTGTTTGTGGAACTGTACCCCAACAAGCGTCAGTGTTTGTGGAACTGTACCCCAGCAAGCGTCAGTGTTTGTGGACCTGTACCCCAGCAAGCGTCAGTGTTTGTGGACCTGTACCCCAGCAAGCGTCAGTGTTTGTGGACCTGTACCCCAGCAAGCGTCAGTGTTTGTGGACCTGTACCCCAGCAAGCGTCAGTGTTTGTGGAACTGTACCCCAACAAGCGTCAGTGTTTGTGGACCTGTACCCCAACAAGTGTCAGTGTTTGTGGACCTGTACCCCAACAAGTGTCAGTGTTTGTGGACCTGTACCCCAACAAGTGTCAGTGTCAATGGAACTGTACCCCAACAAGTGTCAGTGTCAATGGAACTGTACCCCATTGTGAATCAGTGTCTGTGAAACTGTACCTCAGTAAGCAGTCAACATCTGTGGAACTTTATCCGCCCAAAAAATCAGTGGCTGTGGTACCGTACTTCAGCAAGAATTATCACCTTCAAGAAAGGTGAGGAGAAAACAGAAGGGAAAAACATTAATTGTTAGTGTAGCCTCTGGGGAAGGGGAAAGGACAGAATGAAATAGCACATTTGGAATTCTCAATTTGTCAGGTTACTTAACCAAGAAACAGAAATGAATGAATTAATTGATTATTTTTTTAATTTAAAGCCAATCTCACAACACCGAGACTGACTGTTAAAGTGAGTGGTGGTTTGCTAATCTTGAATGTCATTGAAGTAAAGAAGATCATCAATGCTCATATCTATTACTGGGAGAAGGGTGCGGAGCAACAGGTAGGCAACTAACTGAGATCAGGCACTGTGCGAAACAATGGGACAAATGTTGCTGGAGCGGGGCATCTCGCGGCTTGTGCCGTTAGTCTTTTTCCTGCAGCCTTCAGCTCGAAAATTTTTTGCGCCGTAACTTGCTGAAAGTGCGAGCTGATAACGGCATGGTGAGGACAATGGGACATCTGGGACCTCAGTGAATGGTGAGACCAACAGTGTATCTCCTTAACTAATGAGATTTAACGATTAAGAAAGAAACAGAGGAGAAGGGAATAGGGTGAATTAGAGTCAAATCAGGTCCAGAAAGAGAACTAAGGAGAAGAAAAGAAAGATTGGATTAAGAGAGAGAGAAAAGAGATACAGAAAGGAAAAGTAAGGAAAAAATTTAAAAATGTAAAATTTGTCATTTTTAAAATCTCTAACAACAATTTACTACATGCAGGAATGAGATTCAGTAGTTTGTATTGTTCCTTTTCTGGGCCAGAGAGGTTGATTGGCAGTGCTTTAAAATTGTCACGTCGTTAAAGGTACTTACGCTCTTAATCACCAGCCTTAACTTTCTGCTGTGAATTTAATGGGCAATTAATGGATAAGATGCTGTTTGTGCGAAGCAAATGGCGGAGGGGCGTAAATCGACCAGCAGGTTCTGGAGATTTGCAACCCCTGCCGTATCTCTTCATCCCCTGAACTCGCTCTCCGATTCGGGCAATAATAACGGCGCACGTCGTTAACACACCGTTATTTTTCCAGCAAGGTTCGGCCCAATGTAATTCATGTGATCTTGGATTATTCTGGTTTATTCCTGGCTCTGCTACTCTACTTTGTAACAAACAACCAATGCCTGCAGGTCTGTTAGATGCTATTTTGCATTTTTGCAGAGATTCAGAGGCATTTATATTACCATAGTATCCAACAAGAACACAATGGAGAGAGATCAGCGAAGAGCAGCAAGATCATTCAAGGCCTTTAGGAAGTTATGAGGAGGAAGCCTCACAAAACTGAAGTGGTTTTCATTGTGGTACAGAAGATTGAGAGGGGACATAATCCAGGTTTTTTTGAAATGTTGAGAATAATGGATAATGTGGATGAAGCAGGCCAAATATGAGAGAGTCCCCAACACGATGACTTACTCCTTTCTGGAGCGTAGTGGCTGTTGTATTTGATTGTGGTATCCAGAACTGGGGAACTGGGGTGGAAAATTAACATGCCCAGATGGGTTTTTCCCACACAGAGTAATTGTGCTTCTATGTGTACTGTAGCTAAACCTATTATGTGAGTTAAGTGAGTTAATAAAGAGTTAATATGGTCAAGTATCCCTTCATGCACTTCCACAAATATAGGAACATAGGAATGGGAGTAGGCCATTCTACCACCCTTTGTGTGTAGAAATGTTTTCTAATCTTGCTCCTGAAAGGTCTGGCTCTAATTTTTAGACTGTGCCCCCTACTCCTAGAATCCCCAACCAGCAGAAATAGTTTCTCTCTATCCACCCTATCTGTTCCCCTTAATATCTTATAAACTTCGATCAGATCACCCCTTAATCTTCGAAACTCCAGAGAATACAACCCCAATTTGTGTAATTTCTCCTCGTAACTTAACCCTGAAGTCCGGGTATCATTCTAGTAAACCAAGGCCAATATGTCCTTCTGAAGGTGTGGTGCCCAGAACTGCTCACAGTACTCCAGGTGCGGTCTAACCAGGGTTTTGTATAGCTGCAGCATTACTTCTGCCCCCTTTATTCTAGTCCTCTAGATATAAAGGCCAGCATTCCATTAGCCTTATTGATTATTTTCTGCACCTGTTCATGACACTTCAATGATCTATGTACCTGAACCCCTAAGTCCCTTTGGACATCCACTGTTTTTAACTTTTTACCATTTAGAAAGTTACCTGTTCTATCCTTTTTTGATCCAAAGTGGATGACCTCACATTTGCCTACATTGAATTCCATTTGCCACAGTTTTGCCCATTCACCTAATCTATCATATCGCTTTGTAATTTTATGTTTTCATCTACACTGCTTACAATGCCACCAATCTTTGTGTCATTGGCAAACTTAGATATGAGACTTTCTATGCCTTCATCTAAGTCGTTAATAAATATTGTGAATAATTGAGGCCCCAAGACAGATCCTTGCGGGACTCCACTAGTCACATCCTGCCAATGTGAGTACCTAACCATTATCCCTACTCTCTGTCGCCTTTCCCTCAGCCAACTTCCTAAACAAGTCCGTACTTTTCTCTCGATTCCATTGGCTTCTAGCTTAGCTAACAGTCTCTTATGTGGGACCTTATCAAATGCCTTCTGGAAGTCCATATAAATAACATCCATTGACATTCCCCTGTCCACTACTTTAGTCACCTCTTCAAAAAATTCAATCAGGTTTGTCAGGCACGACCTACCTTTCACAAATCCATGCTGGCTCTCTCTGATTAAACTGAAAATTCTCGAGGTGTTCAGTCACCCTATCCTTAATTATAGACTCCAGCATTTTCCCCACAACAGATGTTAGGCTAACTGGTCTATAATTCCCTGGTTTCCCCCTCTTTTCTTAAAAAGCGGAGTGATATGTGCAATTTTCCAATCCAGAGG
Source organism: Heptranchias perlo (assembly GCF_035084215.1). Classification (NCBI taxonomy): domain Eukaryota; kingdom Metazoa; phylum Chordata; class Chondrichthyes; order Hexanchiformes; family Hexanchidae; genus Heptranchias; species Heptranchias perlo. Next base: position 61,648,215 of record NC_090337.1, on the reverse strand, counting down.
GACAGCTCCTGAATCTAGAGAACTTTGAAAGATTATAGTTAGGGCATCTGCAATGTGCTCACCTACTTCCTTTCAAACCCTGGGATGCAAGCCATCTGGTCCTGGGGATTTGTCACTCTTTAGTGCTATTATTTTCTTCATTACTGTTACTTTTATTTATATTAATTTTATCGAGTCCCTGTCCCCGATTCAATATTAGTTTTCTTGGGATGTCCGGCATGCTATCCTCTTTTTCTACTGTAAATACTGACGAAAAGTAATCGTTCAACATGTCCGCCATTTTCCCATTGTCAATGACAATATCCCCACTTTCAGTTTTTAAGGGGCCAACGCTGCTCCTGACCACCCTCTTTTTCCTAATGTAACTATAAAAGTTCTTCGTATTGGTTTTGATATCCCTTGCAAGTTTCTTTTCATACTCTCTTTTTGTAGCTCTTGCTATCTGTTTTGTGACCCTTTGTTGATCTTTGTATCTTTCCCATTCGCCAGGATCTGTGCCATTTTTTGCCTTTTTGTATGCCCTTTCCTTACCTCTTTAGTTGTCCATGGCTGTTTTTTTTGGCAAGTAGAGTTCTTGCCCCTCAGGGGTATAAACCGATTCTGTATCGCGTTAAATGTTTCTTTAAACATTTCCCACTGATCATCAGTCGTTTTACCCATTAACAGATTTGCCCAGTTTACTGTGGACAGTCTCTGTCTCATCCCATTGAAGTCAGCCTTACCCAAGTCTAGAATCTTAGCAGCTGACTCACTTTTTTCCCTTTCAAACACTACATTGAACTCGATCATGTTATGATCGCTATTGGATAGATGTTCACGCACAGTTAAGCCGTTAACTAAATCTGGTTCATTACTCATTACTAAATCTAGTATGGCTTGCCCCCTTGTTGCCTCTAGGACATACTGCTGTAGAAAACTATCCCGGACACACTCAAGAAATTCACTACCTTTCTGACAGTTGCTAGTCTGCTTTTCCCAATCTATGTGAAGGTTAAAGTCCCCCATTAAGACCACTATGCCTTTCTTACACGCTTGTCTAATCTCTGCATTTATACAATCTAGCTTACTTCAGAGCTGCTGCCAGGGGTCCTATACACAATTCCCACCATAGTCTTCGATCCTTTCCCATTTTTCAATTCAACCCATAAGGTCTCTGTTGGCTGCTTACCTCTCTTTATATCCCCCTTTATCATTGAAGTGATATCATCTCTAATCATTAAGGCTACTCCTCCCCCTCTTCCATTTTCCCTATCTCCCCTGTAGACCTTATAACCTGGTATATTTAGTTCCCAATCCTGACCATCCTGCAGCCATGTCTCAGTAATAGCTATCATGTCATACCCTCCAATTTGAATTTGAACCTGTAGTTCATTTAATTTATTCCTTATACTCCGTGCATTTGTATATAGAACTCTTAGTTGGGCCACACACCCTAGCCTGACCTTCAGCTTTGATGCTGGGTTAATTGCCTTACGCCTTCTAGATTTTACTTTATCTGTCGCGCCTAAAGTACACTTTCTTTCCATTGATCTACGCTTTTCCCTTTCACTTGTTCTTGAAGAACTGTTTGTACTATTTGTATTGTAAATTTTCCCTGGGTCTTCCCCTCTCTTGCTGCTCTCAACTTTACTCCCTTCTGACTCCCCGCTCAGGTTCCCATCCCTCTGCACTCTAGTTTAAACCTTCCTCAACAGCACTAGCAAACACCCCCGCGAGGACATTGGTCCTGTACCTGCACTGCAGTGTAACCTTGAAAGAGTAGATTACTTGCACTAGGTAGTAACCTTGAGAGGATAGATTACCTGCACTGGAGATTAACCTTGAGAGGATAGATTACCTGCACTGGAGAGTAACCTTGAGAGGATAGATTACCTGCACTGGAGAGTAACCTTGAGAGGATAGATTACCTGCACTGGAGAGTAACCTTGAGAGGATAGATTACCTGCACTGGAGATTAACCTTGAGAGGATAGATTACCTGCACTGGAGAGTAACCTTGAGAGGATAGATTACCTGCACTGGAGATTAACCTTGAGAGGGTAAATTACCTGCACTGGAGAGTAACCTTGAGAGGGTAGATTACCTGCACTGGAGAGTAACCTTGAAAGGATAGATTACCTGCACTGGAGAGTAACCTTGAGAGGATAGATTACCTGCACTGGGGAGTAACCTTGAGAGTGTACATTACCTGCATTTGGTAGTAATCTTGACAGGGAAATTTACATACGTACTAACGAGTGAACTGCCTCGAAGGGATGTCTTGCCTTTTCTTGTTCCAAATTTCTAAATCAATTATGTTGTTCTTTACAGAGGAAAAAGTTTGCTCTTAAACCATAAGTTAAACAGGCTAGAGTACAAAAGCAACAACTTTCAACAGTTAACCCTCGTAAACAAAGTCTAAGGCATCTTTAATTCCTTCACGTAAAGAGCCTTGACATGACTGGCCTCTTCTCAGCCCATTTTACCCACTCTGTTCAAAGGCAGCATCAGTTTTCTGCCACTAAGTGGCACCAGAGCTGTACGACACAGAGCTTCATATGGGCACTCATTAGATTAGAAGGAAACGGGGTAGGACATTTAGGACTGAGATGAGGAGAAATTTCTTCACTCAGAGGGTGGTGAACCTGTGGAATTCTCTACCACAGAAGGCTGTGGAGGCCAAGTCACTGAATATATTTAAGAAGGAGATAGATGGATTTCTAGATACAAAAGGCATCAAGCGGTATGGGGAGAGAGTGGGAATATGGTATTGAGAGAGAGGATCAGCCATGATCATATTGAATGGCGGAGCAGGTTCGAAGGGCCGAATGGCCTACTCCAGCTCCTATTTTCTATGTTTCTATGTTTCTATGAAATGCCTCCAATTTTGTGGAAGAAAACGGAAGAAAGCACAGGGATGAGAAAAGATCATTTGGCCCATCATAGCTTGGCCCTCCTGTACCTTTCCCCTCCAATTATACCACCCAACAGTATGTTGAACACATTGAATGTCTGCCTTTGCTACCTTGCAACAAAAATCATCCCATGTGAACAGGGCCAGAAAAACCTTCATTTAATATTTGACTAAATTCCCCTCGACCTGGGGTTAACTACATAAATTATACTGAGTTTCCCTGAGGTAGATTAGTCAGACATCCCCAAACGTGACCCCTGTGTTGTGTTATTCCATGTTACAGCACAGTGAAACACCAATGGTTTCAAATTCATTATTTTACATTTACGCTTGGCAATGTCGGGTGATTGTGAGGTTGGGGCTTAGAGGGTTAAATTACGAGGACCGGTTACATAAACTTGGCTTGTGTTCCCTTGAGTTTAGAAGACTGAGGGGGTGATCTAATCGAGGTGTTTAAAAGGTAAAAGGATTCGATAGGGTAGATACAGAGAAACTATTTCCTTTGGAGGAATCAAAAACGAGGGGACATAATCTTAAAGTTAGAGACAGGCCGTTGAGCAGGGAAATCAGGAAGCAGTTTCTCGCACAAAGGATCAGCACCAAAGGCTGTGATTGCTGCATCAGTTGGAGCTTTCAAGATGCGATCAATAAGGTATTGTTGGGTGAGGGTTTCAAGGGATATGGAGCAAAGGCGGGTAAATGGAGTTGGGGTACAGATTAGCTATGATCTAACTGAAGAGGAGTTGAATGGCCTAATGCTGTTCCTAATGCTCCAATGTTCACCACAGCTCCTGACTCCACCTTTCACACTCTTGTCACCACTCCTCACACCGCCCCTCACATTCGTGCCTCTGCCCCCACACTCATGGCTCAGCCACTCACACGCTTGTCTCCACTCCTCATACTCATGTCTCCACCACTCATACTCCTCTCTCCATCCCTCACACTCCTGTCTCTAACTCGCACACTGCTGTCTCCATCCCTCAAACACCTGTCTGCACTCCTGTCTCCACCACTCACACTCCTGTCTCCACCACTCACACTCCTGTCTCCACCCCTCACACTCCTGTCTCCACCCCTCACACTCCTGTCTCCACCCCTCACACTCCTGTCTCCACCCCTCACATTTCTGTCTCCACTCCTCACATTTCTATCTCCATTCCTCACACTCCTCTCTCCACACCTCGCACTCCAGTTTCCACTCCTCGCACTCCGGTCTCCACTCCTCGCACTCCGGTCTCCACTCCTCGCACTCCAGTCTCCACTCCTCACACTCCTGTCTCCACTCCTCACACTCCTGCCTCCACCCATCACACTCCTGTCTCCATTCCTCACACTCCTGCCTCCACTCCTCAAACTCCTGTCTCCACCCCATGCACTCCTTTCTCCCCCCCCTCATGCTATTGGCTCCTCCCCTTACCACCATCAAAGAATATAGAGCTAAGGTTGAGGTACAATGATCTAATTGAATGGCGGAGGAGGCTCGAGGGGCTGAATGGCCTTCTCCTGTTCCTAATATTCTGCTCCATGTTTATTAGTTTTTTCACTGTGAAACGAAAATGAAGAACAATGTTTACCTTTCTTATTCCATTTTGGTTTTTGATTCCAGATCATGAATATCACCAGGGACCAACATGGGATCCCTTTCAATCTCCGTGTTCAGAGGGGGGTCACGTACTGTTTCCAAGCACAAATCTACATTTTAGAATACAACAAGTTCAGTTCCTGCAGTGATGTCATATGCGAGTCTGTCAATGACGGTGAGTGAATTGCCGGTGTCGGTGAGATAACCATGGTAGCTTCCAATTCTTCTCTTGTTCTGTCAAAAGTTTCAGGTTTATTGTAAGACTTGCAATTATACAGCGTCGTTCACAACATCAGGACGTCACAAGGCGCTTTACAACAAATGAAGTACTATTGAAATGTAGCCACTGTTGTAAAGTTGGAAACACGGCAATCAATTTGCGCACAGCAAGATCCCACAAACACAATGAGATAAATGACCAGATCATCTGTTGGTTGAGGGATAAATATTGGCCAGGATACTGAGGAGAATTCCTCTGAATTGTGCTGTGGAATCTTTAATGTCCACCTGAAGGGGCAGATGGGGGTGCCTTGGTTTAATGTCTCATCCAAAAGACGGCACCTCCGACAGTGCAGCGCTCCCTCAGTACTGCACTGGGAGTGTCAGCCTAGATTATGTGCTCAAGTCTCTGGAGTGGGACTTGAATCCGCGACATTCTGACTCAGAGGCGAGAGAGCTACCAACTGAGCCGAGGCTAATGACTAACTTGGCGCTGATGGTGAAGCAAATGGATTCAAGAAGAAAGTGATTTATATTTAAAAATACATTTTTTGTCCCCACTAATTTCCTCCCCTCTCCTAAAGGTGGTGCTTCCCTGCTGGGTAAGACTCCACAGGCACTGGACACCCTCCAGTACCTTGCCCATTATTTCATATGTGAGGTTAGAAAGTGAGTGTCAGCAGGCTATTTGACCACAGAGAGTATCGGAGCTGAGCTTTATCTCGCCCTCACCCACCACCCAGACACACTCACCTCCAGCGGTCACTGGATAGCGCTTAGCAATGGGAAATATGGCTCATCCCTCACACAGGGTGCTGAGGCCATGTAGCATGCAACTGCCATTCCTGCTAGGATTGGGTAGCTTGGCACTGACCAGAGATCAAGACAATTACGAGACAATCCACCCCCTCGAGCTGTTTAATTAGATTTGTACCTCAACTCCATTTACCTGCCTTCGCTGTATATCCCTTGAAACCCTGATCTAACAATTGATGAAGCGATGTTGTTCTGATGTTATGTATATATCTCCAGATACCACATCCAATGAGATCCTAGTGACAGTGACCACAGTTTCACTTCTTGGAGCGTCTGTTCTAGTGATGTCCTTGTTTCTCACATGGAAGCTCTGCTGTAAGCCTCAATCTGCATGGTTTCCCAAAGTTTCAGCCCCCTTTGTTCCGGTAAGTGCCTGACACACACACACACACACACACACACATGCGCACACACATGCACACACAAACAACACACACACGTACATACACACACATATACACACACACACAGACATATATATCAGGACATAAGAACATAAGAAATAGAAGCAGGAGTCGGCCAAACGACCCCTCGAGCCTGCTCCACCATTCAATAAGATCATGGCTGATCTTCGACCTCAACTCCACTTTGCTGTCCCCATATCCCTTGATTCCCTTAGAATCCAAAAATCTATCTATCTCAGCCTTGAATATATACAATGACTCAGCATCCACAGCCCTCTGGGGTAGAGAATTCCAAAGATTCACAACCCTCTGCATGAAGAAATTCCTCCTCATCTCAGTCTTAAATGGCCAACCCCTTATCCTGAGACTATGCCCCCTGGTTCTAGACTCTCCAGCCATGGGAAAGAACCTCTACCCAGTCAAGCCCCCTCAGAATCTTGTATGATTCAATGAGATCACCTCTCATTCTTCTAAACTCCAGAGAGTATAGGCCCATTCTACTCAACGTCTCCTCATAGGACACACACACACACACACACACACAGCTCCAATGGGCTGCGCTCTCTTAAACCTGCACCCTGATTGTAAATAGTTCAATGGCTTTCTCTATAAGTGGTCAAAATACCCTTGAGATCCTGTTGCTCGCTGGGATTGTAGGACTGACTGTCCAATCGTGCGCTCCGGCCGTGCAGCGATACGCGCAAGCAGTACTGGTCAGGAAATCGTCAGCTGCAGCTCCCAATTTTCAATCTATTTAAATTGATGATAGAAACCCAGGGGCTGCTTGCCTGAGAGCATCCGACCAGCACTCCCTGCATGGACCACTCCAGGAGCATTGGACAAGTGGCTCAGTCCTCAGGCTCGTACTGGGCCCTCAAAAAATGGTTTAAAAAATTAAGAAGAATTAACAAACATGCCAATGCTATTAGGTCCAATAAGCCTGTCCCTTTTTTGGTAGCTCATTCCCACCTTCTCTTCAATCCCTTGATGCTGCCACGTGCTCCAGCCCATCAGTACCCCACAGAACATCCCATTCTTTATGAGTGAGCCTTCAACAGAGTGTGGGCAGGCTGGTTTCCAATGGGGGCATCATTGCAGTTCCTAGCTGGAAAGTGCATGTGTTGGACTTCGGATGAGAATATGAGAGGGCTGAGTTGTAAACAATGACAACTTTCATTTATATAGCGCCTTTAATGTAGTAAAACATCCCAATGCGCTTCACAGGAGCGTAATCAGATAAAAGGATTGACACCGAGCCAAAGAAGGAGACATTAGGACAGGTGGCCAAAGGTTTGGTCAAAGAGGTGGGTTTTAAGGAGAGTCTTAAAGGAGGAGGGAGGCGTGGAGAGGCAGAGAGGTTTAGGGAGGGAATTCCAGATCTTAGGACCTAGACTTCTGAAGGCAGGGCTGCCAATGGTGGAGCAAAGGAAGTCGGGGATGCGCAAGAGGCCAAAATTGGAGGAACGCAGAGGCTCGGTGTCAATCCTTTTATCTGATTACGCTCCTGTGAAGCGCATTGGGATGTTTTACTACGTTAAAGGCGCTATATAAATGCAAGTTGTCATTGTTTACAACTCAGCCCTCTCATATTCTCATCCGAAGTCCAACACATGCACTTTCCAGCGAGTATCTGCAATGATGCCCCCATTGGAAACCAGCCTGCCCACACTCTGTTGAAGGTTCACTCATAAAGAATGGTATGTTCAGTGGGGTGCTGATGGGCTGGAGTACATAGCAGCACGGGAAGGATTGCAGGGCTGGAGGAGGTTACACAGATAGGGAGTGACGAGGCCATGAAGGGATTTGAACATGAGGTTGAGAATTTTAAACCTCCTACCCCCATGATTGAATAGACTGCTGACACCGAAGGCCCGAAGTTCCTGGGGCGGGGGAGGGTGCGTCGTAGTAGCACAGTCAGGACGAAACGAGGAAGAATTTTGGGTGGGACCCACTTCCAATGTGTAAGTGGTTAAATTCCTGCCAGAAGTGGGGTGGAGTCTTCTTGTGCAAGGCCCCCTCGACATGGACATCGTAGAAAGAGGCAGGATTGCCGGGTCGACGAGCCCCATCAGAAGCCCTGCGTGTTCTGCCTCCATGATATGTGATGCAGTATATTGTGTTCCAAGACCAGAGTCTGGCAGAAGTGCGACCCGCAACTGTTCCAGAATCCGGTTTGCCAATGTCTCAGTTGCCCCTGGGAACCAAAGAATCATAGAATGGTACAGCACAGAAGAAGGCCATTCGGCTCATCCTGCCTGTGCTGGCTGTTTGAAGGGGCTATCCAATTAGTCACAATCCCCTGCTCTTTCCCCATAACCCTGCAAATTTTTTCCCTTCAAGTATTTATCCAATTCCCTTTTAAAAGTTATTATTGAATCTGTTTCAACCATCTTTTCAGGCAGTGCGTTCCAGATCATAACAACTCACTGCGTAATTTTTTTTCCCTCATGTCGCCTCTGGGTCTTTTGCCAATTATTTTAAATCTGTGTCCTCTGGTTACTGATCCTTCTGCCACTGAAAACAATTTCTCCTTATTTACTCTATCAAAACCATTCAGGATTTTGAACACCTCTATCAAATCTCCTCTTAACCTTCTCTGTTCTGAGGAGAACAACCCCAGCTTCTCCTGTCTTTCCAGGTAACTGAAGCCTTTCATCCCTGGTACCATTCTAGTAAATCTCTTCTGCACCCTCTCTAAGGCCTTGACATCCTCCCTAAAGTGTGGTGCTCAGAATTGGCCACAATACTCCAGCTGGGGCCTAACCAGTGTTTTATAAAGGTTTAGCATAACTTCCCTGCTTTTGTACTCTATGCCTCTATTTATAAAGCCAAAGATCCCATATGTCTTTTTAACAGCCTTTTCAATTTGTCCTGCCACCTTCAAAGACTTGTGCACGTAAACCCCGAGGTCTCTGTGTTCCTGCACCCCCTTTAAAATTGTACCATTTAGTTTATATTGCCTCTCCTAATTCCTCCTACCAAAATGAATCACTTCACACTTATCTGCGTTAAATTTCATCTGCCATGTGTCTGCCCATTTCACCAGTCTGTCCCTATCCTTCTGAAGTTCATTACTATCTTCCTCAAATTTCCGAGTTTCGTGTCATCTGCAAACTTTGAAATTATGCTCTGTATAACCAAGTTCAGGTGATTAATATATATCAAAAACAGCAGTGGTCCCAACACTGACCCCGGGGAATACCACTGTATACTCTCTCCAATTGTAAAAACAACTGTTCACCACTACTCTCTGCTTTCTGTCCCCTAGCCAATGTTGTATCCACGCTGCTACTGTCCCTTTAATCCCATGGGCTTCAATTTTGCTAACAAGTCTATTATGTGGTACATTATCAAACGCCTTTTGAAAGTCCATATACACAACATCAACCGCGCTACCCTTATCAACCCTCTCCGTTACTTCATCAAAGAACTCAATCAAGTCAGACAAACGCGATTTGCCTTTAATAAATCTGGGCGGGCTTTCATTGATCAAAAGTGATTCTGGCCATTTTTGGTCGGCACAGACAGCAACAAGTTCACACTGCAATGAGTTAGTTAGAGTGTCCTGTGTTTAGTGGCACATGAGGCAGCCCATTTCATCCACTGCTGTCTGTCCAGAGCAGGTTATTTGACTGATCGGAGTATCATCTTGCCTCAGATCCAGCAGATTGTGTTTCTCCACAGTTGTTTATATTTGTAAGTCTGTAACAGACTCGTCTTGATTCTGGGTTGTTTCCGTAACAAAAGGCATCTTTATGTGACAGGCTGACTCACAACCCCCTACTTTGATCAGCAAGGGAGTCAAGGATATGGGGAAAAGGCGGGAAAGTGAAGTTGAGGTAAAAATCAGATCAGCCATGATCTCATTGAATGGCGGAGCAGGCTCAAGGGGCCGAATGGCCTACTCCTGCTCCTATCTCTTATGGTCTTATGGTCTTATAGGAGGACTGATGGACTGGCCTTTAGTCCGGCTCCTACCTTTCGACCTGTCTGGTTTGGCTCGCCCTATCAGGAATTATACTCCCACCAGCATAGCTCTCAGTGTCTTAGGTGCAGTTAAGCCTTCCCACCACATCAAGCGGCAGCCCCAGGGAAGGTGCTCCAGTGAAATACCTGGATCCGCCCCTCCTCCTCCACACACTTGGGCAGGCACCCCAGTAATGCTGTAAGCGGTGCAGAATCCATCTCCTCCCATTCACATATGCCCCTGACCCTGGGACGGAGTCAGGACCACAACAGACAAGTGGCCGGAGGTCCCATCTGGAGCGGAGCCCTGGGAATTTCAGGCCCACAGTGTCTAGGCTCACACTTGAAGAATAGTTTACTGGGGGAGGCAGTGTCGATGGATAGGGAGCTGGAATGAGGAGGGGTCAACGATTTAAGATAAGGAGAGAGACAAAGAGGCGAGGACATTGTAATAAATTGGGTTTCGGTGTTGTGTTCCCCTTACAGGACTTTGATAACCTGCCAGCAGACATCATGAAGGAAGTATACCACAGCAATGAAACTTGTGATAGTGTCCACGTTCTACCTCAGGCAGAGCCATTACTCAGTGTATTTCAGGAACTGACAGGAGAGGAAAAGACAAACCACATCACAGATAACGACAGTTGGACAATCAACTCCATGATATCAGAGAATGTTTCCAAATCCCAGTGTCCAATACAGATTCCATATTGCAGAGGATACCAATCCCAACAGAACTCGGAACTTTCTAAAATAACTAACGACAGAGCAGTTACAACTCAGACGCTTATCGAGTCTAATATAAGATGATGAGCAAACCTTTGGCCCACAGGGATGTACTGTGGAGTTGGGTGGAAATACAGACTGCCACAGATTTCTATTCTTGACCTACAAAGATTTCCATAGGGTGTGCTATACTGACGTGTTCGGTGGGCTTTATCAACACAATCTCCATTCACTTTCCACAGCCCGAAAGAGCTCAGGGAGTTTTCCCTTAAAGTGTTTGCCGTCTCTGGACTGGGTACCGGATGATGCTCATTGACCGCAGTGACTTTGTTGCAGTACAAACATCTTTGCCCTGTTGACCCTCCCAAAATGTTATTGGGAACCTTAGAGCTTTGAAGAAAGAGACTGGAAGAAATGGATTTGATATTGCAGTAATTCACTGAGCACTGAGTGCTCTCCTCTACCTCACTTAAGTAGCTCGTTCTTCATACGGTAGCCTAATGAGCAACTGTTGGTAAGCTGTTCAATTATGGCATAACAGCTGAGTCTGACTTTGCCCAGTTGGTCATTGAATAGCAATTAGGAGCTGATACACCCCCCCCAGCTTCCCACCCCTCCCAGTACAGGTGTACTGAGGCCAACGTGGTGCCTTTATACAATACTCAGCACAGACCGGAGGTCAAACCTGGCATACACTGGTCTGCATGGCTCGGTAGCACACCGCATGATGCTTTCAACCACTATCCCCATTGGGGAACATGTCTGCAACTTTCCAATTAGCATTCATAGGAACAGGAGGAGGCCATTCAGCCCCTCAAGCCTGTTCTGCCATTCAATTAGATTATGGCTGATCTGCATCTCAACTCCATTTACCCAGCTTGGTTCTGTAACCCTTAATACCCTTACCCAACAAAAATCTATCAATCTTAGTTTTGAACATTTCAATTGACCCCCAGCCTCAACAGCTTTTTGGGGGACTACCATTCGTATGAAAAAGTGCTTCCTGACATCACCCCTGAACGGCCTAGCTCTAATTTTAAGATTATGTCCCCTTGTTCTGGACTCCCCAGCAGAGGAAATAGTTTTTCTCCATCTACTCTATCAAATCCTTTGATCATCTTAAACACCTCAATTAGATCACGCCTTAATCTTCTGTACTCAAGAGAATACAAGCCTAGTCTATGTAACCTGTCCTTGTAATTTAACCCTTTTAGCCCCAGTCCTAGTAGATGAGGCAGCAGGAGCACATACTCAGAAAATCAGCCCTCTACTGTACAAAGAAGACACCACACAGGTCCTGGTACAATAGGAGAACCAGTGAGTGGACCTGATTCCATGACACCCAAACAACAAAAATGTAAATATATTCTGTGCGTCACGTGATTCAAGAATTGTTTAAAAGTCGCATCATTCCAGAACTTGTCCGGCCTTCTGTTTATAAGACAGTGAAATCATTTTAGTTGTTAAATTTTTGGCTGGGTCATGGGTTCAAATCCAGCCCAGCCTGAGGGGTTGAAAGTCTCCTCAGGTGGATGGAAGGCTCCCATGTTCAAAGAGTTTGGGCAGTCTCAATCCAGTTCTAAATGTGCACTATTCCTAATTCAGTACTAAGTGGCAATAAAAGACCACAGGACAGCTGGTGTGAGAAACAGAAAAATGTAACAGACATCAACGGCTCGTCACCTCTTGTGCCTGTACAGTCGCCTCCGGCCTACCCTAAGGCTCTATTCTTGGCACCTCCCTATTCCTTGACAAAATGCTGGCCTGCGGAAACACAATCCACAACTTCCATGTACCTGCTAATGATATCCAGATCAACCTCCACTACCACCCTCCAGACCATGATTCGAGTTATGTTGTCAGATTATTTGAGTGACACCAAGTTATTCATGAGCCAGTACTTCCTCCAGCTTAACACAGGCATTACCGAGTCCTTTTGGACCCCAACAGAAACTGTACATCCCAGGCCCATCCCTTTCCATCCTTCTCCCTGTGTACTTGCGCAGGCTGAACCTGAAGATGCCTAACCTCAATGTTCTGATTGACCCTGAGCTGAACTTAAAACCCAATATCCCATCGACCATCAAAACTAACTGTGTGTCCACCTCTATTACCTCAACCACCTCCATCCCTGCCTTACCCCCACCACCGTTGTGATTCTCATCCATGCCTTTGTCACCTCCAGGCCTCACTTCTCTAAGACTTTGTCCTCATAACCCACCCCTTCGACCACATCTTCAAATGCCTCCCCTAATCCTTCTGATGTCCACTTGCCCTGTTATGAAGTGCCTTGGGACATTTCTTTTGTTCTGGGATGTGGGCAATGCTGAAGAAACAGTATTTATTACCCATTCCTAGCTGCTCTTAGGGCATTAAGAGTCAACCACTTATTGAGGGATTGGAGTTACATGTAGGTGAGACTATGTATGAATAGTAGGTTCCTTTCCCTGAGGGCTGTGGTGAACCACTTGGATTTTGGCAACAATCCTGCAGCTTTCATGGTCATCCTTTCTGGTACCAGCTCACAAATGACCAGATATCAACTTTACAATGACACAGTCCGATTTGAACTCACAACCTTCAGGTTACTAGTTCTGCACCATAACCACTACACTAACATAACTTACTTTGCTTTGTTAAAGTTGTTATGAGTGCAAGTAGTAGTGGTATAGTTGTGTGCTGGTGCACTGGGATGTGACTTTCCGAGGTTAGGGTGGAGGCACAGACTGAAGCACCCCCTTACTCTGCATCTAACCTGATATGGGGCTGGTGATGCTGACAGTGGGGAGGTGATTTTAGGAGGCAATTGCGGGTGCGTTGGGGGCGGGGTGCTTCTGAAAATCGCGGAAGTCCCGTTCGGGTTCAGAAGTCGACTCCAACCCGCCGGCAATTAAAGCCGGCGGGATGACAGTTAAAGAGCCAAATGTATCTCATTGAGGTACTTAAGGCACTTTACCTGTGACAGATTAAATACTTAGAAAGACTTTTAACTTACCTGGGCGGCTTGCCCACCAAGGGCCAGATCAGGCAAAAAGAAACTAAATAAATTAAATAAAAAACCATGGAAGAAAGTGAAAACACTAAATGAACCTACCTTTGAAACCTGCTCCAATGTCCGATGTCTCCAGCTCCAATGTCCCCCACTTCACCCCCTGATCTTCCCCCGATCTCCTCCTATTCCCCCTGATCTTCCCCCGATATCCTCCCGATCTTCCCCCGATATCCTCCCGATCTTCCCCCGATATCCTCCCGATCTTCCCCCGATATCCTCCCGATCTTCCCCCGATATCCTCCCGATCTTCCCCCGATATCCTCCCGATCTTCTCCCGATGTCCTCCCGATATTCCTCTCTTCCCCCCGGTATTCCCTTCTCCCCCCAATCTTCCCCTCTCCCCCTCTCCCGGTCTTCCGTTCCAGCGCAGGATGACGTCTCGCTCTCTCTCTTTCTCGCCGCCCCTCCTCGTGTTGCAGCTCCTGGTGGCAGCCAGCTGTCAATCAGGCTAGCTGCCGGGCGCGAAACTCGGAGAGGACATTAATCACCATCAATCAACGTGCGATCGCATCAAAAACAGTCAGTTTTGTTCATGCGGGTTTGCCATGCGCCCAATCGCCCCCCCCCCACTGCCAACCCGCCACCATTGTAAAATGGAGTCCTGGGTGTCTACAATGGACCATTTCCTCGCACCTTTATGAGCACAAAATTCCCACTGTTCTTTTAAAAAATAAATTGACTTTACTGATAAGAAGAAAGAAAGAACTTGCATTTATATATCTTTCACATCTACAGTACCTGCCAAAGCTCTTCACATTCAATGGATTATTTTATGAAGTGCAGTCACTATCGGTGTGTAATGCTGTACTGTATCCCTTCCCAGCTGTTACCTCAGTCTCACCTTTACATTACCTTCTAGCCTGGGACTTTTGATCCCATGACCAAGTTCCATCACCTACTCGTTAATATCTAAATATAAGTGTTGGCCAACTCTCCCTTGATCTCCCGAGGGCCATGACTGTTGCTAGGATATAGTTCCACAAGGACCAGAAGTCCAATGGCGGCTCGCTCGAGTGACCCTTCTTCATGTGGGACCCTGGACAGATTATGTCCACAGGCAAAGAACCCACTGCCTACCTCACTATGTCAGGAACCCCCCACCCCCCCACCAACCTCTACACTGATCACTGCCTCAGGGTTCCTGCTGCGAGCACTTTATTTATTATTATTATTATTATTATGCCCTCTTTCTCCTACAATCCAATGTAAAGGTAACAGTGTAAGGGTGGGATTTCCTGTTCTTGTTTGATCCTATCCCTATCTCATTCCCTCAGAGATTCTGCAGGTAGGTGTCACAACCAGAAATCTCTTGATGTTGGCACATTCTTCTAGTTTAGAATAAAATTTAAATACTAATTCTGAATGAGACTTCAACTTTTTATATGACTAATATCACGGCATAAAGCAAACTGAAGTTGAGAAATTAAACCTTAAAAGATATAATTAACTCTGGAATTTTTAATAAAATTGGTTTACACTCGATCCTAACCCTAACCCTAACCCTAATGCAACCCTAACCCTAACCCTAACCCTTCCTGGGTATATTTCTACATTATACATTCACGTTTTGTGAATATTTGTATTTTCTATCAACCCCTTCTCTTGAAGATCCTGATTCATGTTGAAGTACAATGATCCTCCAAGTATTCTGCCAAAGTGGCCACTGTTAATGGCAGCAGGCTATTCAACCATAAAAGACATATCCTATCCCGCACCAAGTCCCACTCACCCTTCACCCCTCTGTTGCCCATATCCTATCCCGCACCAAGTCCCACTCACCCATCACCCCTCTGTTGCCCATATCCTATCCCACACCAAGTCCCACTCATCCATCACCCCTGTCCTTGATGACCTACATTGGCTTCTGGTTCCCCCAATGCCTCAAATTCAAAATTCTCATCCTCGTATTTAAATCCTTTAATGGTATCACTCTTCTCTCTAGCCCTACAACCCCACCCTCCCTAAACTCTCCGTTCCTCTGCCTCACTCCCTTCATCCAACCATTGGTGGGTCTACCTTCACCTGTCTAGGCCCCATGTTCTGGGATTCCCACCCTAAAATTGTCTGCTTCTCCACTTCTCTCTCCTCCTTTAAGACACTCTTTAAAACACACCTCTTTGACCAAGCTTTTGGTCACCCCTCCTTCTTTGGCTTGGCATCCAATCCTTTTCTGATTATGCCTCTCTGAAGCGCCTTGGAACGTTACTCTATGTTAAAGGCACCATATAAATGCAAGTTGCTGTATGTTATTTAAAATGGTATCTGCTCTCATCTTTCCATCCAAAAGTACTATGTCAAGAGTGACTGTGGATTTTTAAATAATAATTGTGTGCACATCTGGTATCCTGTATCCTGCTATGTTTTTAATAGGATTCTCCCATTAATATGAAAGCCTGTGATTCTGAATATTTTTGATCTATCACTTTATTAAAATTTCTATTTTCCAAAATAAAGGTTTGAATAAAATAAAAAAAAGTTACATATTTCACGATAACATGATTTAATTTATCCATTGAATTGTCTTTTCGGTCTTTCAATGCCTTCATTCATTTTTTTTACTTGAAGCCTTCAGCCTATCTCAAAAGTCTGGGCTTCAATTGGATATTTTCACCCCACAAGAGTGAAGAGAGAACTTTCAATCACATTTCTGTGTTGTGAGTATGTGCAGTATTTCCCAGCATGTAATCTGTGCATCAACAGGGGTGTGAGGGTAGAGGGATCGGCCCTCTCTTCCTGTGAGCATTTGAAAGTCTCTTCACTTCCAGACGATTTTGAAAGAAACTGGAGAACAAATTCTCAAATTTTATAATGCAGGTAAGTGGTGATTTTAGATAAATATATTATAATTTTGCTTTTTTAAAAATTGCGAACTACTCACAGAAAAAACAGAAGCCATATGTTAACAGATGCAGCTGTTACCATGTGAGAGATAGCAGTGAGAATGATAACAATTGTGGCATTTTGTTGCCTGGAGTTTGTTTATAGAGAATGGATTTTTTTGAGTCAATCATCACCTTTGATTGTATATATTCAGCATTTTATGGAATAATTTTTGTTTGTTTATGGAAATTTATGTTTATTAAAGACTCTGCCTTGCCATCATCACACGTGGCCTTTCTACTCTCACAGTCTTGATCACAGACAAGGCCAACCACCTACATTCCCCTACCCACCTCCAACACCACTTCCTTCTGTTAAATGTTTCCTTCAGTTTAGCATTGGGAAATCTGAAGGCAATGCCTCCCATCCCTGCCACAAACTCCATTCCCTTGCCACCAATTCTATCTCCCTACCTGGCCACTGTCTCAGGTTGAACCAGACAGTTCGCATCCTTGGCATTCTATCTGACCTCAAGCTGATTTTCCAACTCCGTATCCTCCTTAGCACCAAGACTGCTTATTTCCACCTCCGTAATATCGCCTGTCTCTACCCCTGCCTCAGCCTATCTGCTGCTGAAACCCTCATCCCTGCCTTTGTCACCCGCAGACGTGACTATTCCAATGCTCTCCTGGCCAAGCGCTCATCCTCCACCCAACATAAACTTCAGCTCATTCAAAATTCTGCTGCCCACATCCTATCCTGCACTAAGTCCCACACACCCATCACCCATATGCTCACTGACTAAACTGGCTTCCAGTCCCCCAATACCTTAAATTATAAAATTCTCAACCTTGTGTTTAAATCACTCCATGGCTTTGATCTCCCCAGCTCTGTAATCTTCTCTAACACTGCAACCTTTTGAAAACTTTACATTCCTCCAACTCTGGCCCATTTAAGACCCTCCTTAAAACCCACGTCTTTGGTCAATCTTGTGGTTACTCTTCCTAATATCTCTTTCTTTAGCTCAACGTTGATTTTATCTGATTATGCTTCTGTGAAGCGGCTTGGGATGTTTTTCTATGTCAAAGGCGCGAGTTGTTGTTGTTGACTGTATAAATCAGCAAGGTAATAGTGCAATCCTGGTCCACACTGGGAGTGCACATCCGGAAATTTTGCACTTCCAGTCCATGATTTTTAGTTCTTTAATTTTAACCAGCAGAAAATTTATCCTTAAATGCAAGAACGTAAATCTAGGAACTGGCTGGCGACGGGGAACGTGTGGCGGGGGTATTTAACACTCAGGAACTCGTGGAGGAGGGGACCTGAAGATTCAAAAACACCAAACGACGGCTTATGTCTCATTCTTCTGGAGACCCCCCTCTCAAAAAAGCTGTAACATCGTACTCTCCCCAGTACTACCAGATTCTAGCAATCCCTAATGTGCCACATCTCCCTTCTGAGTCCTGCTGGACCTCAATATCTCACTCCTCAGACCACGGTGCAACACTGAATAAAGTGTAATTAACACCTACTTGGCAGAGTTCTCCAAGATGAAATCAGACACAGAGATGCATTAACGAACACCACTATATTTAATAACATTATGAAAACAAAATTAAAACCATCACACAGTTAAGCATTGAGGATTATGTAAAGTAATTGGATGTTTACTACCTAATCAAGAGTCTAAATTATCATAGGCATAACAGTAATTTAAGTGCATCATGCTACCTCAGCATTAGTTGGGTTTTGCTTAATAGCAGTATAACAGAATTATGTTCAAAGATCAGCATTACAGAATGGCTTAACAAGTTTACAGTCCGTACTTAATGTACTTAATGTATTTAATGTATTACTGGTACATAGGAATAAAAGCGGGCCATTCAGCCACTCGACTCTGTTCTGCCATTCAATTGATCATGGCTGGTCTGTACATCTGTATCTCAACTCCATTGAACCGACTTTGACCCATATCCCTTGATAACCTTACTTAATAAAAATCTGTCGATCTCAGCCGGGAAAATTTCAATTGACCCAGCTGGCCCAATATCAAGACTATCTTTCTCCATCATGAGCATAAGACATATAATCTTTATTGTGGGTTTTCTGGTATGCTAATGGGCAGTCCTACCTTGCTCAGGGATGCTCAGGCTGCATCTCTGGGAACACCCAGCAAGTCTTTGATTGTCTTCTCATCCCTGCTTAACTAACCTTGGCCCATTTGTTATTTCTATGTATTATTAGCCTTTGTGCTCAAAGATTTAAGCTCTTAACTAACAATTGGGCTGCAGTTTGGGAGTTTTACTTGACCTACCAATTTTCATTCTTGACTACTTCTTGGTTCTTGGAGACTTGCTTTCAAAGGTCTTTTGAACTTCATCTAACCTTCTACCCTTTCCGATATCTTCTTGAAACCTTCTGCAATGTCCTGATTTGGAGAGGCAAAGTATGACTGTATGCACTTCGGTTTATCGCCAAGGAAGTCCCACTTATGGGACAGGTCCATGAGTTACCAACCAAGATGATCAATTCTATCATTTGAACCCTTTTCAAAGGTATCATTCAACTGGGCAGGCACATGTCAGAATCTATAATTGCTACATTTTAAGTATTTTAATGTAGAATAGGACTCCAATTAGGTGTTAGACCAATACGTCGGGTAACCAACCAGGGAACAGGCCATTTTGGATCTGGTGATGGGTAACGAAACAGGATTAATTAATGATCTCAAAGTAAAGGATCCCTTGGGAAGCAGTGATCATAACATGATAGAATTTCACATCCAGTTTGAGAGCGAGGATCTTGGGTCTGAAACTACTGTATTAAACTTAAATGAGGGCAATTATAAAGGAATGAGTGCGGAATTGGCTAAAGTGGACTGGGTAAACAGATTAGATAGTATGATGGTGGATAAGCAGTGGCAAACATTTAAAAAGATATTTTATGACTCGCAACAAAAATATATCCCTGTGAGGAGGAAAGACTCCACAAAAAGGGTGAATTAACCATGGCTAACTAAGGAAGTAAAGGATGGTATCAGGTTAAAAGAAAAAGCATACAACATGGCAAAGATTACTGGTAAGCCTGAAGATTGGAAAACTTTGAAAACCAGCAAAGGATGACTAAAAGAATAATAGAGGGAGAAAATAAATTATGAGAGTAAACTAGCAAGAAATATAAAAACTGACAGTAAAAGCTTCTACAAGTATATAAAAAGTAAACATCGGTCCCTTTGAGGATGAGACTGGGGAAATAATAATGGAAAACAAGGAAATGGCAGAGGAATTGAACAGATATTTTGTATCTGTCTTCACAGTAGAAGACACTAATAATATACCAATAATAGCAGAAAATCAAGGGGCAAAGGGGAGGGAGGAACTAAAAACAATCACTATCACTAGAGAAAAAGTACTAGGTAAACTAATGGGTCTAAAGGCTGACAAGTCCCCTGGAACTGAGGGCTTGCATCCGAGGGTCTTAAAGGAAGTGGCTAAAGAGATAGTGAATGCATTGATTGTAATCTTCCAGAATTCACTAGATTCTGGAAAGGCCCCAGCGGATTGGAAAACCGCAAACGTAACACCCCTATTGAAGAAGGGCGTGAGACAGAAACCATGTAACTATAGACCAGTTAGCCTACCATCTGTCATTGGGAAAATGCTAGAATCCATTATTAAGGAAGTAGTAGTAGGACATTTGGAGACTCATAATACAATCAAGGAGAGTCAACATGGTTTTATGAAGTGGAAATCATGTCTGACAAATTTATTAAAGTTCTTTGAGGAAGTAACTGGCATGGTGGATAAAGGGGAACCAATGGATGCAGTATATTTGGATTTCCAAAACGCATTCGATAAGGTGCCACATAAAAGATTGCTGCACAAGATAAGAGCTCATGGTGTTGAGAGTAATATACTGGCATGGATAGAGGATTGGCTAACTAACAGAAAACAAAGTCAGGATAAAAGAGTCGTTTTCAAAATGGCAATTTGTAACTAGTGGGGTGCCGCAGGGCTCAGTGCTGGGGCCTCAACTATTTACAATATATATCAATGACTTGGATGAAGGAGCAGAGTGTCTTGTGGCCAAATTTGCTGATGATACAAAGATAGGTGGAAAAGCAAGTTGCGATGAGGACACAAAGTGTCTGCAAAGGGATATTGACAGGTTAAGCAAATGGGCAAAAATTTGGCAGATGGAATATAATGTGGGAAAATGTGAAGTCATCCACTTTGGGAGGACAAATGAAAAAGCAAAATATTATTTGAACAGAGAAATACTACAAAATGCTGTGGTACAGAGGGATCTGGGTGTCCTCGTACATGAAACACAAAAAGTCAACATACAGGTGCAGCAGGTATTCCGGAAGGCAAACGGAATATTGGCCTTTATTTCTAGGGGGATAGAGTATAAAAGCAGGGAAGTCATGCTACAACTGTACAGGGTGCTGGTGAGACCACACCGGGAGTACTGCATACAGTTCTGGTGCCCTTATTGAAGGAAGGACATACTTGCATTGGAGGCAGTTCAGACAAGGTTCACTCGGTTGATTCCGGGTATGGAAGTGTTGTCTTATGAGGAAAGATTGAACAGGTTGGGTCTATACTCATTGGAGTTTAGAAGAATGAGAGGAGATCTTATTGAAACATACAAGATTGTGAGGGGATTCGACAGGGTAGATGCTGAGAGGATGTTACCACTCATGGGGGAATCTAAAACTAGGGGGCATAGTCTCAGAATAAGGGGTCTCCCATTTAAGACAGAAATGAGGAGGAATTTCTTCTCCCAGAGGGTCATGAATCTTTGGAATTCTTTAGCCCAAAAAGCTGAGGAGGCTGAGTCATTGAATACATTCAAGGCTGAGTTAGACAAATTTTTGATCAGCAAGGGAGTCAAAGGATATGGGGAAAAGGCGGGAAAGTGGAGTTGAGGTAAAAATCAGATCAGCCATGATCTCATTGAATGGCAGAGCAGTCTCGAGGGGCCGAATGGCCTACTCCTGCTCCTATCTCTTATGGTCTTATGGTTACGCTCCTTTCCTCTGTTTGGCACTTAAATAACATTAAGTGAGGCATTTTAATGATAACATGGTTTTTCAAGTTCTTCTAAAGTCATGAACTTTATCGGTTTGAGGACTGTAATACATTGGTTTACAGCTTTGCTCAGGCTTTGTTGAACTGGCACCTGGATCTTAATTGGAACTACCTAAATACAGTTGAATGTATGTGTGTCTTGTGTCTCAGATTTTACAGAATGCAAGATTTTACCCTTTTAGTTTTCCCAGAATGCCTGCAGTATGTCCAGAAAGAGTAGCTTTCCTCTAATTTTGTCCAGAATGTCCCTGGTTTTCTACAATGCCCCCCTCTTGTATAAGACTCAGTCTTGGTCAGATCCTCATGTGGGATGTTATTAGGATCTATGCTTGAAATGATCATCTCCACATCGATGACACAGACAATACATAAATGTAAACATAGTAAATACAGAGTAAATAAAACGTAGCTGATTACATAAAAGATCAAATACAGAATCCCCATAAGTTCACACTGAGCAATAACATATAAAGCCTGATTCTCTGCGTGTTGTTGGTGAACACGTGGCTCTTTCAGAGAGCACCTCTCTGGGAAATTGCCATCCTGCAGCCACTAATTTTCCGTCCATTTAAATTACTGGATGGAATATCGGACAGTGCATGACCAGTGCTGCCTGCGAGTGACACTTTGTGCTGGGAGTGTCCGATCGGGGAATCAGTCTTACAAAATGAATAAATCAAGCCGCATCAGAATTGCTATCAGAGGAAGAATGTTAGTATAAAATTCACATGCTTTGCAAAAGTATCAGTTAAGAAGTTACAGAATAAATCAATGAGTTCGTAGCTGTGGAACATGGCCCATCATCTCCAATTTGCTAACATATTCATTCCAAATTATACGAAGAATAATAAAAGTAAACATGAGGCAGTTCAAATTCTTTCTTCTCGTTGGAGAGTTGTCCTTCTACCTAATTCCATTCTTCCAGCGGGGCTACAGCAAAAATCTTCCCTCTTGAATGTCCTGTCACTTGTCTCATCTATTTACCAGAGGCTTCCTTCAAGATGTGGCCCACTACTTGCATGGCTTCTAGTTAATTAGGGAATTTAATCCGCAATTGAATCATTGAATTTGTTACTTACTGTGGCCTTGTATTAAAAATCTCAGCAATTTATTGAAAAACAATATTTGTTTCAAGCGGCTAATTCAGCGAACATACCTGAGGTGCTTTGAATTGCAAATGCACCATTTCTATTTGTGGCAGATTGTTACTGAAGGTCAGTCTTAAAATGTATACATACATCACGTTGAACTCTTACAGTGGGCAGGGAAAGAAGACCATCAGTCCATCTGTCTGGGCTGGATTGGAAAGTAAATAGGGGAGGCAGGAAATATGATTAATGGGCAAGTGGTAGACTGGTACAGCACCATGTTTTATGGATAGTGAAATGGGGATGGCATCTCATGAGATGGGTTCACCTGCCCAAAGGACAGTGGTTCAACATCGCTGGCAGCAAAAACAATTGGGTGGGGGGGTGTGGATTAACTGTACTGTTGCTGGCAGTGCCATCCCCATCCCCCGTGGTGCAGGTTGGATGTAGGTGTCCGTGCAGCAGATGGCAGTGATCTCTAGCTGACCCTCTGCTAATTGTGGATCTGAGAAGACAGTTCCAGATAGTCATTGCCAATGGATCTGTAGAGACTCCTGCTATGATTGGTAGAGTAAGGGCATGTGCAGACAGTCGGGCTCGTGTGCTTCACAATCTTCTTGACCTTTATCTTCCTTCATCTTTACAACAACCATGGAATATTTTGATTGGCTTGTTTCAAAAGCAACCTCAACCTTCACTAATAAATAGTTTGACTTTGCTGACAAAGGGGGACCCTTCACTTAGATGCCTTACTAGTCCCTGAGCTCACATTAAAAGTTCATATTGTAACAGCTCCTTTATCATATTCCCTTTTTCCCCTCCAGCTCTTCCCGTTCTACTAAAGTCTTGTGAAGGCTTCAGTTACAGTCAGCTTTTGGGTGAATTAATGCACAATATTTGTTAGTAAAGGTTTCACATAAACATTAAGAAGAAAAAATCTTCTTTGGAATTTGAGATGAAATTTTCTCACCATGAAGAATTCCAACAAAAATTAACAACAGAAGCCTGTGCTAAAAATGTACTGCAAAACTAAAAGGGCAAAGAAGTGACCAGGGGTTATTTTGAGTTTGGGCGATGGTGTAAAGCAGGAGATATTCGATCAGCCACCCGTGATGCATCTTTCCCAATTTCCATTGACTTCAATGGAACTGATAATGGGGAGAGATGTATAATGGGCGACTGATTCAATATAGCCTGTTTTACACTTTCGCCCAAAGTCCAAATTACTCCCACTGACTCTACCGTTCCTGGAGCTTCACATGAGGCTCACTCCACATGGGAGAAATGGGCACCCAGCCCAATCTGGCCTAAGCAGATGGCAAGCAACAGGACTTCATTGTAATGCATTATATTTCAGTGAAGCTATGGCTCTGTATTGTTGAGACCACCTTAGGCTGATGCACCTGCAGGAAAATAGAGTTTTGCAAGGAGGCAGCACAGACCTAGCTGTATGGCTGCTGGCCAGATGTTCTGGTTCCACAGCACCTGCTCTGTTGCTGTGCAGCTAGCCTTAGGGACTGTTCCGATGGAACCAGAATGACCTGCCCTTGTTTCAGGTACCAGCCAGTATTCTAGCAGACTAGAAAAGGGATATCCAATCAGTAAAAGTTTAAATTTATATTTACTGTTAATGGCAGTGCTTGGAAACATCAGGATCAATCGTTGATTGAAAAACTTAAATTAAAGCAATATTAAGGTCAGCTGTTCAATATTGGAGTGAGTTCAGCTCATTGATAATCAGGAGCAAGGTGGGGGAGGGATGATTGATGAAGATTTTAGCTTGGGATTGTGGAACTGTGCAATGAAGGGAGGGACTACTCGACTAAGATCCTAATTGGACTGAGTCCTGAGGTGAAAATATTGTTGTGAGATATTAGTGATACTCCATTGCCAACATGGTCAGCACTGTACCACTAGCAATCTCCAGCACTGGATAAAGAAGCTCAGTGAATGTTTGGTGGAAAGTGTGCAAGAGGGTTAGACTGTTGCCTGACACACTGTAAAATATTATTCCACAATCAAAATCCACAAACACTCCCACTGTGGTGGGGCACTCTCCAGTTAGTTTAGTTTTACTACGATTATGCAAGGCTGTAAATGAGAACATCCCTGTTTGAACACACCAGGATTTATCATTCTGTCCCAGTGAACATTCATTACCCCGTCCTTTCCGGTTGATGCTCCTGTAACAGATTCCGACCTTCCATCCCACGTTTACTCTGGGCTTCACCTCCCAATAGGAGCAGCCGTAGCTCACTCCTGCAGAGCAGAGGACCTGTCCCTTGCTGTCAAATCTGTCTGGACTGTCTGGGTATGGCTGTGTCTGGATCCAGAGTCAGTGTCTGTCCATCTGTGAATGAAAGAGACATCAAATTAAATCACTGTCACTGAATCCTGTCAGAGTGACCGAGGGTTTTAAATACAGTGGGAGACAGCAGAGTAAATCACTGTCACTCACTCCTGGCAAGGTGACCGAGGGTTTTAAATATGGCAGCTGCCTTTCCATGTTACAGCAATCTGTTTCCAAGTGTTTTAACATGAATATGTACAGCTGCCATGTTGAACCCTGTGTGTACAGTGTATTGTGCTGAAAGATGAGGTGCTGTTCCTTCAGCTGTGTTGAGCTTCATTGGAGCAAAGACAAAAACAGAGACATCAGAGTAGGAGCAGGGCACGGAATTAAAGTGACGAGTGACAGGGAGCTCAGGGCTGCACAGATGGACAGAACAGAGGCTGCTCAGCAAAGCGATCACCTAATCTGTGTTGGTCTCCCTGATGTAGAGGAGACCACACTGTGAGCAGTGGATACAGTTTACTAGGTTGGAGCAAATACATGTAAATTGCTGTCACACCTGGAAGGAGTATTTGGGGGCCTGGACAGTGGTGTGCGAGGAGGTCAATGAACAGGTGTTGCATCTCCTGCTTTTCTATGGGAAGCTGCCAGGGGAAGGAGAGCAGGTTGTAGGGGTGATGGAGGAGTGAAGCAGGATGTTGCGGAGGGAATGGTCTCTTCGGAATGCAAGAAGGGAGGGGAGGGAAAGGTGTGTTTGACGGTGAGATCATGTTGGAGGTGGTGGAAATGGCGAAAAATTTAACATAAATGAATTTTGGTGGGATCAGCGCTATGGGTTCTGGGTAGACGCATCCTGGCACTTAATCGGGGATGCGCCTGTCACACATTGGAATTTTTTGACCATTTTTCCACAGGAAGTATTTGGAAAAAAGCATTATTTTTAAAAGGTGGGGATTTGATGCAAAGTGTATTCACAGAAGTTTAGGAAAAATGCACTTGGTGGAAGGTAGTCATTTGCTCATAGGCTATTCATGGGGGTTACTTACAGAGTCTGATCATCTCTCCTCGGTCCCTCTGCACTTTCTCCTGCTCCACAGGATACTTTAACAGCTCGGCAATTTTTGGTTTATCTAAAGGTTTAAGCAAATTGTTCATTCTAGAGGAATAATATAGATTGCAGGGATCACAGAAAGCTTAGATATGACATGTAGATTTAACCTTGGGATCTGGGTCTGGGTCTGGTCCCACAGTAACTTCAGTGTAACTCTGATATTTGATCCATGAGTTTATTTTTAGAGGTACAGTACGGTAACTTTTTGAATCAGTGTGCACAGATTTACAGGTGTGCTCAGCTGTGCTCCAGTTCGTGCAGAGAGGTCTGGAATGTACAATAGTGATGGAGGATAAACCCAGAAATCAGATTAAAACAAGCGTCTATCTCTGGAACTGAGCCAGTGCTGCATTCTGTGGGAATTTTATAAAAATGGAGAAGGTGACATAGACTTTATGGCCCCGTTGACTGGGGCACATCTCCAGCGAAGGGAGACTTTTGGCCGCCATGGAATTGCTCCCGACTCTGGGCCGAAGCTCCAGCCTTGAGGTTATTTGAATACAGGTGGTCCCCACTGTCTCCAGCAGGGGGTCCCATTGAACTGAGGGGTGGGATTTTTTTGCTGAGGCAGGTGGCCTATCGCAGCATAAGGCAGCTGTCGGTGAAATGGAAATTCATTTTAAAAAAAACTTTACACCTACCTCCTGGAGCCAGTGCACAGCTGTGGTCCGAGAGGGAATACACAGAGCCTCGGTGGGAAATACACTTAGGGACTCCTTCGTTGACCTTTGAACTATGGTGCCTGGACCTAAAAGGTGCCTCTAGCATCCAGTGCTCCAATGATGTGAATTCTGGGAAATATGTGGGAGGGTATATGTCTCTCAATTGCCTTTAATTACAATAAGCCCACCATTATATATGTCCACCACCAAGCCCGGGCACTGTTCAATGGAGGGGTGGCACAAAGAAACAGCAATGTAGTGGAGCGTATCCCCTCCCACCTACCCCTGTTCTACTGGAACATTGAGCAGCTGTTGGGTGGAAAGTCTTCGCCCAGTTGTCCAGTGTTTGACAAACTTTTCACATACTGTCAACTGAATGATATGAAGCTGGTTTTCACTTACCCGGCTGTAATTGACTGAAATCTCTGTAATAAAACAAACGAGAAAACTGGGGTCAGATAGAATACGCAGAATGTGCACCAGAGAATGAGATTTAGTAGTGTTATAGAAAAACCATTATAGAGGACACATCATGCATGCCCAAGTTAATTGGATATTTTTTTGAGGGAATCATAGAGTTGTATATGGAAATTTTCAGAAGGCTTTTGATTTTTAAAAATTTGGAGATTGGGAATCTCAGCTGCCCCAGGGATGCCCAAGGCTTGCTCGATGCAATTTTCAGGTGGGCCTGTAAATGGGCGAGCAGCACACCCTCCTGTTTCCGGCGGGAAGCGGATTAGATAAGAGAACCAGGATCCTACGCCAGTTGTAGGAACCTTCCCAACCATTTGTTCCAGGTGGTGAGCAGCCTAACAAGCGGTCCTTTAAAGGGACTGTCGGAGGCCGCTCTAGAACAGGCCCACAAATTTTTGTTGTCTCCTCGTTCCACAAAACTACTGCTGGCCGATGCTTGCCAATGACGCTCAAAGCAGCCCATTGCCGGTCGAAGCAGCCCATTGCCGGTAGAAGCAGTCTATTACCTGTATAAACGGGACACCCTCATTCATTGAAAGATCACTTAGATCAGTCAAAGATTTCTTAAACCCGTTCACTTTATTCCGCAGCTTGAGAATTCTGGCAACAATCACTGCTGTCACACGGCTCTGCTCTCTGTTCAGCTGTTTTAAAGCTTTATTCTCTTCATCTTCAATCTGCTGCCTGCGAGCTTTGTACTTCTCCTCAATGCTTCTTTTTGTTTTCTTCATCATCTCCTTCAGAAGGAAAGTTTTAGTAATATATACAGTACAGATCCTGTCAGTCTACACACACCACACTATCTTCATTAGATATATCCCATCACTGCGGTTGTGTCATTAAATGGAGAGAAAGCACAGCCAATGGAGGATTCAAAGAATGGATCGT
The DNA here is from genome assembly GCF_035084215.1 of Heptranchias perlo. Taxonomy (NCBI): domain Eukaryota; kingdom Metazoa; phylum Chordata; class Chondrichthyes; order Hexanchiformes; family Hexanchidae; genus Heptranchias; species Heptranchias perlo. The sequence continues at coordinate 61,620,126 of NC_090337.1, read as the reverse complement.
CTGCGGTGAGACCGACAGGGTTAGACACTGTCCTGTCACCTCGAGAACTTTCCAATCCAGCCCAGACTGATGGGCTGATGGTCTTCTTTCCCTGCCCACTGTAAGAGTTCAACATGAAATATAATTTGGGGCAGCTTCAGCCCAAGTTCTCATGGGCGTGAGCCTACCGCATCAAACTACATTTCATTCAGTAAAGTATTTTGTAGCCCCTCTTTGACTAAGGTTTTGGTCTTCCCTCCTAATATTTCCTCCTTTGACTCGGTGTCCATTTTTTCCTTACACCTGTGTAAAGTGGCTTGGGACATTTCTCTATGTTAAGGACACTATATAAATGCAAGTTGTTGTAGTTGTTGAATTTGGAGAGCTGCTGCCCCGTTCCTACCTGAAAACAGGGACAAAAATCATCAAAGCTGAGGATGAGCAGAAAATAGAAAATATTCTGAAAATACTTCAACTATTCACAAGGGAAGAACATGAGCAACATGCCCTCTCCAGACAAAGATATCCCAAATAAAATCAGTGACTTGGTTATAAATGAGATGGACTAAATGGACTCAATACAAATGAATCCCCAGGGGCAGGTGGTATTTATCCCAGAATTGTGAAAGAGACTAGAGAGGAGATCTGTGAGGCTCTGACAACCATTATGAAAGACTCATTACACCCTGAAGAAGTAACAGTAGATTGGAAACAGGCTAATGTGGTGCCCATATTCAAATAGGATGACAAAACAGACACAGGAAACTATGGGCCCATTAGTCTTGCTTCCATAAGAACATCAGAACATAAGAAATAGCAGCAGGAATAGGCCATACGGCCCCTCGAGCCTGCTCCGCCAGTCAATCAGATTATGGCTGATCTTTGACCTCAACTCCACTTTCCCGCCCAATCCCCATATCCCTTCATTCCCCTAGAGTCCAAAAATCTATCCATCTCAGCCTTGAATATATTAAATGACTCAGCATCCACAGCCCTCTGGGGCAGAGAATTCCAAAGATTCACAACCCTCTGCATGAAGAAATTCCTCCTCATCTCAGTCTTAAATGGCCGACCCCTTATCCTGCGATTATGCCCTCTAGTTCTAGACTCTCTAGCCAGGGGAAACAATCTCTCAGCATCTACCCTGTCAAGCCCCCTCAGAATCGTATATGTTTCAATGAGATCACCTCTCATTCTTCTAAACTCCAGAGAGAATAGGCCCATTATACTCAACCTCTCCTCACGGACAACCCTCTCATCCCAGGAATTAATCCAGTGAACCTTTGTTGTACCGCCTCCAAGGCAAGTGTATTGTTCCTTAGAAAAGGAGACCAAAACTGTACGCAGTACTCCAGGTACAACTTTAGTAAGACTTCCTTAGTCTTGTACTCCAACCCCCTTGCAATAAAGGCCAACATGCCATTTTCTTTCCTAATTGCCTGCTGTAACTGCATACTAACTTTTTGTGTTTCTTGTATGAGGACACCCAAATCTATCTGAACACCAACATTTGAAAGTTTCTCACCATTTAAAAAATATTCTGTTTTTCTATTCTTCCTACCAAAGTGAATAACCTCACATTTCCCCACATTATACTCCATCTGCCATCTTCTTGCCCACTCACTTATTCCGTCTATATCCCTTTGCAGACTTTGTGTCCTCCTCACAGCTTACTTTCCCACCTAGCTTTGTATTGTCAGCAAACTTGGCTACATTACACTCGGTCCCTTCATCTAAGTCATTAATATAGATTGTAAATAGCTGAGGCCCAAGCACCAATCCTTGCAGCACTCCACTTGTTACAGCTTGCCAACCTGAGAATGATCCGTTTATCCCAACTCTCTGTTTTCTGTCCTTTGACCAATCCTCTATCCATGCTAATATATTACCCCAACCCTATGAGCCCTTACCTTGTGTAACAACCTTTTATGTGGCACGCCTTTTGAAAATCCAAATATACGACATCCACTGGTTCCCCTTTATCTACCCTGCCAGTTACAGCCTCAAAAAACTCTAATAAATTTGTCAAACACGATTTCCCTTTCATAAAATCGTGTTGACTCTGCCTAATTATATTATGATTTTCTAAGTGCCCTGTTACCACTTCCTTACTAATGGATTCCAACATTTTCCCGACGACCGATGTCAGGTTAACTGGCCTGTAGTTCCTTGTTTTCTCTCTCCCTCTCTTCTTGAACAGTGGGGTATCATTTGGTACCTTCCAATCCACTGGGACTGTTCCAGAATCTAGGGAATTTTGAAGATCATAACCAATGCATCCGCTATTTCTGCAGCCACTTCTTTTAGAACCCAAAGATGTAGGCCATCAGGTCCAGGGGATTTGTTGGCTTTTTGTCCCATTAGATTGTCCAGTACTTTTTCTCTATTGATATTAATTGATTTAAGTTCCTCACTCTCATTAGCCCCTTCGTTCCCCACTATTTTTGGTATGCTTTTTGTGCCTTCTACTGTGAAGACAGATACAAAATATTTGTTTAACGCATCTGCCATTTCCTGATTCCCCATTATAATTTCTCGTGTCTCAGCCTCTAAGGGACCAAAGTTTACTTTTGCTACTCTCTCCCTTTTTACTTCCATTCCGTGTAAAATATTATCAGGAGTAAACTTGAAGATCATTGGTACAATAACCTATTCTGGGAACTAGCTTTAATATGGGTAGAATGGGGGAGGTGTGATTATGCCCAGAGGGGTATCGCAGGGATGGGTGAATGTTATAGGGGTCTTTGACTGCATGGGTGAGATAGAAGCGAGGTCATCGAGGGAATAGCCAGCATTAGCTGCCTATGGACAATAAGTGCACAGGACGGGAGGGGTGGGGTGGGGGGAGGGAGCTGGCATAATTGGATCTGGAGGACAAGAGGTCATATAAGGGTAAGCAGCTTAATAACAGTCTATGGAGCTTTTGTGGAGGTGCTTTATCCAGGCTGCGGAAGTAGTTGCAGTCAGAGGGCTGGTGCCAGCTTCTGGTCAATGGATGTGAAGCAGTACTGGCACCTGCTGCAGCCCTTTAAAGCATCCAGCTGATATAAAGCTCCAGAGATGTCTCTATGTCATCACTCTTTCTGGGTGCTGCATGCCCATTCTTATCTCATTTCCTATTCTTTCACTGATCTATCACAGAAATGGAGGTGGGGGGGGGATGGGGAAGGTGAGGTAAGGAGGAAGAAATTAACAATACATTAGTAGACTACAATGATTATGATATGGAAAATGATCCAGCCCCCACATGCCCCTGCCTCCTTCAGACTGATTTCACCCCTGTGTCACTCACCTCTCTATCCCACACAACAGCTCAGAGACTTTCAGCCAGAGAATGAAGAGAGTGGGAATGAGAATTTTGCACTGGGTGATTCAAAGAGCCCAAGGGAGCTGGAGGAGTGGGGATTGGATGAGGACTTAGCTGTTCTCCAAAGGAGGCTGTGTAAATGGTTTCCCTCTGGTCTGGACCCTTAGAGGCCAACTCAAAGAGCACATGGGAGGCAGCGGCATGCTGCCCAGGTGGTTGCGCTAGAGTTGCAAGCTTAACCAGGTCCTGCTCGGGATTCAGCTGTCTTGAGAAGTGGGTCACCTAAGTCCCAAGAGGCTCTTGTTCCAAACTAGTAGGCAACCACCTCTTGTGACACAAAGGGGATAGATTTTAACTCCTAAGAATGGGTTGGTTGGGGGTAGGTGGGAGCTTAAAATAATAGCTTTTTGGAGCGGTGCCACATCCCAGCTCCAACTCGCCCACTTCCGGCTTTAACTCAGGCAGGTTTGTCTGCGTGTGGATCGCAGACTACAGGAAGTCCCACCCTCAATTAAAGCCAGCGGGCTGATACTTAAAAGGTCAATGTGTCTCATTGGTATCTTAAGTACTTGAGGTACTTAATATTTTGGGTATAGGAATGATAAAATGAATTTAACCTTAACTGTTCAGGCTTCCAAATCACGTCAGGTGAAAGCAGGCAGGAAGGGCCGGATCTCTGAGGTGAGTGCCTTTATTGCACTGCTTGTGGGTCCGGAGGAACAGGAGTGCTTCATAGGCCCAACAAGCTCACCTGGCCGACAGGGCCCCCTCGATCATCCGAACCCTTCCCCACAATGGGGAACCCCCGCCCCCCCAATGGACCCCCTCCCCCCCGATCTCCGTTGTTGGCTGGACCCCCCGATGTCGTTGCTGGCTGACTCTCCGCACCGATCCCTGCTGCTGGCTGACCCCACTTGATGGCAGACCCCCCCTCCCCCGATGCTGGGACACCCCCCCACCAATCTCCATTGCTAGCTGACTCACCCCCCTCCTGATGTCATCCACGTCCCCCCCTCCAATTTTTCCCAAGCACGATGATCTCTCTCTCTATAACAAATGTGATTTGTTGGCAGAATGCATGTGTTTTCACCACGTAGGTCCGAGGAATCTCAACACCATAACTTTATTAACCTAATTAGTCCAAAGTCGACATAAACTACAGGACAGTACCATGTGTACAGATAGAGCTTAAAGCCAGGCAACCAACTCGTACCAGACCATCAGGAAAACAAGTCATACTTCATAAACACGGCAGGTCCCACAAACAGCAATAAGATAATGACCAGATAATCTGTTTTAATGATGTTGCTTGAGGGATAAATATTGGCCAGGACACCAGGGAGAACTCCCCTAATCTTCTTCAAAATAGTGCCATGGGATCTTTTACTTCCACCTGAGAGGGCAGATTGGGCCTCGGTTTATTGTATCATCCGAAAGACGGTACTGCCGACAGTGCAATGCTCCCTCAGTACTGCACTGGAATGTCAGCCTAGATTATGTGCTCAAGTCTCTGGAGTGGTTCTGGGAGGCAATACTGCATCATGACAAAAACGTCATGACATCTCCCTGCAAATTTGGCATTGGCATAGAAAATTAATTGTAGCTGGTCAGTGACCATTTGAACACAGAGGAAGTGGAATCCTTTTGTATTCAGGAAATCCAATTGATTCACAGTAAGGGTCCACATTGCAATGTGGATGTTAGTTATGTAAAGAATTCAGTAATTTTACAGAAGCTTATTTCATGCTGCAGATTTCAAACTCACCAAAGTATTTTCTTTTTCTTTCTGAAGATTTTCCAGAGTTCCTTGCACAGTGATGGTGTTAATCCTCAGCTTCTCTCTGTGATTTTCCAAATTATTCTAATGGGGAGCAGCAGAGATAGAGTCATTCCGAGTTGCTGCACTTTATATATTGAATTAAACTCAGATACATTTTCACGAATGCACACATACCTTCAGCTCCTTCACTGCTTCATTGATGCTGATTAAGTTGTGGCCCTTGTGGTGTCCTACTAAAGCACAGAGACTGCAGACGCAGACCTCATCGTCCTTACAGTAAACCTTCAGAAGCTCTTGGTGCTCTGTGCATTTTTCACCAGCCACATTGACAATGGGATCCACGAGAGGGCAGCTTTTAAATGCCATGTTTACTTGATGTGGTTTGAGGTGCATGGAGCACATCGATATTTTACATTTCAGGCAGGTTTTAACAGCAGGACGCTGCTTCTTGGTGCAGTAGCTGCAGGGAACCACATCCTGGGACAAGGATCGAGTGAAAGGAAATGAATCTGGAAGTGAAAGTATTTACGCAGCAAAGTGTAACAGGGTGGGTCACCAACAAATCAAGATTCAGGCGCATTCACTTAACCACAGACGAGTGAATGTGTCAGACTAGTAATGCTAATAAATAGCAGGTTAAATGCTGATCGAGCCTCGCTAAAGGCTCAAAAATAGTCTTGAATGAAGATAAAGTGGATTGAAAGCAGTGGATTGTGAACTTGTCCTAATTTAAGCTGGAGGTGGAATTATGATTTTGTTCACTTTTATTGCAATATGATAAAAGTGCAGAATGGAGCAGTGACAGGTTTAGTAATTAACTGAATGGGGATGCGAATGGAAGGCATGAGATTTGTTATCGAGGGTTTGGGGAATATAACACCCTTCAAAATTGTGATCTTCGACATCCGATTCTGTGCGTTTTTTGCTATTTTGGAGCGGACTGTAATTCCAATCCTGGCAATTCCACAAATGCTGCATCGGGATTAATGAAACAAAGCCTGTTAATGGCATCAACACCAGGAAACATCCTCCTATCTCAAAAAGGTGTTCGCAAGCAGTCTTGAAGAAATTAACCTACATATAATCATACAAGAGATATGTACCAATGAATCCAAGTAATGGTCCATGTGGTCTCCTGGGCTATTTTCGATCGCCTAGAAGGATCGGAGAGGAATTTTCCAGATTTTCTCCGCCGAGGTGATGCATTTTGGTAGGACAGAATGAGGAGAGGCAATATAAAGTGAATGGTACAATTTTAAAGCAGTTCCAGGAACAGAGAGACCTGGGGGTTCACGTAAACAAATCTTTGAAGGTCGCAGGACAAGTTGAGAAGGCTGCTTAAAAAGCATATGTGATCCTTGGCTTTATCAACAGAGGCATAGGGGTCGATATTAACACCCCATGAGGTGTGGGAGAGGGTCGGGGGGGGTTAAAAATTGAAAATTGTGAAATGCGACCCCAACCCATCGGATACTCACCCGTTGCCATTTTCACGACGGTGTGTAGCGTGCCTTTGTCCCATCATGGAGAGGCGGGACACTTCATTATAATATTTAAATCAGTCATCCACAGTGCTACATGGCTCGGGAAACCCGACAGTCAACTGGAGCGGCCGGCTCAAGAAGGTGAGTGCTTTTTAGAGGACTCCTTGTAAGCCAGGAGGAGCAGGAATGCTTCCCCCGACCCCTCAAGCAAAACAATCTGCCAATCACGGTCTCTCCTCGCAGCGACGATCGGCCAACCCCTTCTCCCCACCCCTCCCATCCAACCCCTAATCTTTCCTTCCCTCCCTCTCGATTGCCTTGATCCGACCCTCCTCACCAAGACCCAATCTCGAGCCGCCTGCCCTGCAATCGGCGGATCTGTCCCTCCATCCGTCCCGATTGCCGGGCTCTGACCCCTCCCCTCATCCCCCCCACAACACCAAGCCCCAATCTTTCCTGATTTCAGGGACCGTCACCAACAGTCACCGGCTGTGGCCTTCCTGCCTGGCAGCCGACCAGCCTGTCAATCTGGCCGCCAGCCGGGCGGGAAATGGAATAAAAAAATGATAATGAGGTCCTGCCATTAAATTCAGCAGGACATCCGCGTCCCCGGCTTCCCCCTCGCAATCACGGTCCCCGGCACCTTCCCCGTGAGTATCGGGGCTGTTGATTACAAAAGTAAGCAAGTTATACTAAACATAGAAAATAGGAGCTGGGATAGGCCATTCAGCCCTTTGAGCTGCTCCACCATTTAATATGACCATGGCTGATCCTCTATCTCAATGCCATATTCCCGCTCTCTCCCCATACCCCTTGATGCCTTTTGTGTCTAGAAATCTATCTATCTCATAAATATATTCAGCGACTTGGCCTCCACAGCCTTCTGTGGTAGAGAATTCCACAGGTTCACCACCCTCTGAGTGAAGAAATTTCTCCTCATCTCAGTCCTAAATGTCCTACCCCGTATCCTGAGACTGTGACCCCTCGTTCAGGACCCCCCAGCCAGGGGAAACATCCTCCCTGCATCCAGTCTGCCTGGCCCTGTCAGAATTATATACGTTTCAATGAGATCCCCTCTCATTCTTGTAGGGGGTGGTGGTGTGTGTCAGCTTCACCTCTGACTTCTGAGCGGTCCGAATCGCTCCCACTCCCTGGGTTCCAGACCTTGGACTTATTTGGGGGTTGTGACAAAGTGCAGCAGACAACTGGTTTTGGTGCAAGAAACTTTGATCTTTATTCAAGAGAGGAAATACAACACAACAATCTTAACACTCTAATAAAATGAGGAACACTTCGGTACACACGAGGGAAATTACAGTAGAAAGATACCTCACCCCTCCCAATCCCACTATACTAGCTAAGTTGGGCTCTAAAGGACCAGAGATAATGCTCACCAAACGAATCCTTGACAGTTGAGCTGGTTCGCGATTTCGGAGTTCACTGTATGTGTTGGTTGATGTCTGCCGTACCCCGGACGTGGTAGAGGACTTCAACTGAGTAGCTGGTCAGTTTTCGCGAGTCCACTGATGCGGTAGGGTGTGTATTGGATCAATCGGGTGAGTACCCACTTTACTTCGTAAAGTGATAGGATTTAAAGTCTTTTAAGTAGAAACTCACCCAGGGGTAAGTCAGGAATAGATTGTAGAGTGGAAACTTTGCAGATCTTCGGTTTTCTCCTGAGTTGGTTTTCTTTGGTCGCGGTGGCCCAATATTACCCGGTTGGTTAGTGGTAATATTCGGTTGGTTGTTTCGTAAGGCCCTTGTTGCTGCGAGGTGTCTGATGGTCACTGGGGTTGTTGCTCTGGTTTCTTCTTGTGTGTCGGCCTACTTCTAGAGCTGCTGACCTTCTCTGTAGAACGTCTTTCTGTCGCCCCCTTGCCTTGTTGAACTGTTATCTCCCGAGCTGTCGAACTCCTGTCTGAAACTGAACTTCTTGAGGAAATGAGCCTTCAATTATACTAATTGATGCCTCCTTATCTGCGTGCCAAATCTGACCCGGTTTATTGTAAGATTTTGGCTGGCTCGTTAAGAATAACTTGTTTATCAAATGTGTGAAGTGGTTTCGGGATGGTTTCATGAGTTGTTGAGCTCTTGCTTGATTGTAGTCATTGTGCTCAGGTTTCGAGTTTCCTGACTGGGCCTGAGATTTCTATGGAGTGGGGTGATTGGATTTGTTTTATGCATGTTTTGGATGGGTCCTGTAATTTGGGTGGGGACTGCTCTTCCGTGGGTCTATTGTCCAAATGTAAATGTCTGGTAGGGGCTGAGTGAGGTCACACAGTTCCCCAGACAGTTTGATTAACACCAATACTCAAACCGTCTATTACAGACATTGATCCCAACTCCTGTTGCAGCCTTTTCCTTTACAAGCCTAAACATGCCTTTTTTTAAAACACCAAATCTTGGTTTTTGACCTTGAATCACCCTCTGTTAGGCCCAATATTTCATCACCCTGAAATGGTTAGAAAAGAGTCCAAAGTCCTTTTCTTTAGGGCTTTTCTCTGAGTTTTGGGGGATCTGTGAATTTTGAGAATCTTACATTCTTCTAAACTCGAGTGCATATAGACCGAGTTGACACAATCTCTCCGCATTCGACAGTCCTGCCATCCCAAGAATCAGTCTGGTGAACCTTCGCTGCACTCCCTCTATGGCAAGTATACCCTTTCTTAGGTAAGGAGACCAAAACTGCACACAATACTCCAGGTGTCGTCTCGCCAAGAACCTGTATAACTGCAGTAAGACATCCCTGCTCCTGTACTCAAATCCTCTTGCAATGAAGGTCAACATACCATTTGCCTTCCTAACTGATTGCTGCACCTGCATGTTTGCTTTCAGTGACTGGTGTACAAGGACACCCAGGTCCCTTTGTACATCAACATTCCCCAATCTATCACCATTTAAATAATACTCTGTCTTTCTATTTTTCCTTCCGAAGTGGATAACTTCACATTTATCCACATTATACTGCATCTGCCATGTATTTGCCCACTCACTCAACTTGTCTAAATCGCCTTGAAGCCTCTTTAGATCCTCCTCACAACTGACGATCCCACCTAGTTTTGTATCATCAGCAAACTTGGAAATTTTACATTTGGTTCCTTTATCCAAGTCATTGATATATATTGTGAATAGCTGGGGCCCAAGCATTGATCCCTGCGGTACCCCACTAGTCACTGCCTGCCACCCCAAAAAAGACCCGTTTATTCCTACTCTCTGTTCCCTGTCTGTTAACCAATTTTCAATCCAAGCCAGTATATTACCTCCAATCCCATGAGCTTTAATTTTGCACACTAACCTCTTATATGGGACTTTTCAAAGGCCTTCTGAAAATCCAAATAAACCACATCCACTGGTTCTCCCTTATCTATTCTACCAGTTACATCCTCAAAAAACTCCAGTAGATTTGTCAAACATGATTTCCCTTTCATAAATCCATGTTGACTTTGTCCAATCCCATTGATATTTTCTAAGTGTCCTGTTATCACATCCTTTAAAATAGACTCTAGCATGTTCCCTACTACTGATGTTAGGCTAACCGATCTGTAGTTCCCTGTTTTCTCTCTCCCTCCTTTTTTAAATAGTGGGGTTACATTTGTCACCCCCCAATCTACAGGAACTGTTCCATAATCTATAGAATTTTGGAAGATGACAACTAATGCATCCACTATTTCCATGGCTACCTCTTTTAGTACTCTGGGATTATCAGATTATCAGGCCCTGGGGATTTATCGGCCTTCTGTCCCATTAATTTCTCCAGCATTATTTTTTTACTAATACTAATTTCTTTTAATTCTTCCTTCTCACTAGTCCCTTGGTTCCCTCGCATTTCTGGGAAGTTATTTGTGTCCTCTTCCGTGAAGACAGAACCAAAGTATTTGTTTAATTGCTCTGCCATTTCCTTGTTCCCCATTATAAATTCTCCCTTTTCTGACTGTAAGAGACCTATATTTGTCTTCACTAATCCTTTTCTTTTTACATACTTGTAGAAGCTTTTACAGTCTGCTTTTATGTTCCTTGCAAGTTTACTCTCAAATTCCCCTCTTACTCAATCTCTTGATCCTTTTTTGCTGAATTCTAAACTGCTCCCAATCCTCAGGCTTGCTACTTTTTCTGGCAACTTTATATGACTCCTCTTTGGATCTAATACTTTCCTTAATTTCTTTTGTTAGCCATGGTTGGGCCGCTTTTCCTTTTGTGTTTTTGCGCCAGAAAGGAATGTATATTGTTGCAATTTATGCATTTGTTCATTAAATGTTAGCCATCGCCTATCCACCGTCATGCCTTTTGATGAAGCTTCCCAATCTATCATCGCCAACTCACTCCTTATACCTTCGTAGTTTCCTTTGTTTAGATTTAGGACCCTAGTTTCGGATTGGACTACTTCACTTTCCATCTTAATGAAGAATTCTATCATGTTATGGTCACTCTTCCCTACAGGAACCCGCACAGCAAGATTATTAATTAACCCCTTCTCATTGCACAATAGCCAATCTAGGATAGCCTGTTCTCTGGTTGGCTCCTCAACGTATTGATCTAAAAAACCATCTCATACACACTCCAGGAATTCATCCTCCACAGTATTATTGCTAATTTGGTTTGACCAGTCTATATGCAGATTAACGTCACCCATGATTAATGTAGTACCCTTGTTACATGCATCTCTAATTTCCTGTGTGAGGACAACACAGTGTGCTGAGAGTTCGGTACGTGTGGGAGTTGAAGGGTTAATCTCTTTAAATCTAGTGCATATTGCTTCAACTGTTTAAGGTCAATTTAAAAGTTTAAATTTCTAAGTTTCTGTCAGGCTTCAGCAGAGAGCTGCTGTAGCAAGTTAATTGGTTAGCTAGATTCAATTGGTCCCTGAAGGTGGGGCAGGCCTGACTCATCTGAGTCTCAACTGTAGAAATACAGGGGCCTGTCAGTGCGGACAGCACGGTGTGAGGACAACACAGTGTCATGGCAGCAGACCTCGCACCCGTGATATGCTCCTCCTGCAAGATGTGGGAAGTCATGGACACTACCAGTGTCCCTGCCGACCATGTGTGCAGGAAGTGTGTCCACCTGCAGCTACTGACCGATCGTATCTCGGAGCTGGAGCTGCGGGTGGACTCACTGTGGAGCATCCGCGATGCAGAGAAACTCGTGGATAGCACGTTTAGCGAGTTGGTCACACCGCAGGTAAAGGGTATACAGGCAGGAAGTGAATGGGTGACCACCAGGAAGAGTAAGAGATGCAGGCAGGTAGTGCAGGGGTCCCCTGTGGCCATCCCCCTCTCAAACAGATATGCCACTTTGGATGCTGTTGGGGGGGATGACTTATCAGGGGAAGGCAGCAGCAGCCAACTTCCTGGCACCACGGGTAGCTCTGCTGCACAGGCTGGGAGGAAAAAGAGTGGCAGAGCTATAGTGATAGGGGACTCAATTGTAAGGGGAATAGACAGGCGTTTCTGCGGCCGCAACCGAGACTCCAGGATGGTGTGTTGCCTCCCTGGTGCAAGGATCAAGGATGTCTCGGAGCGGCTACAGAACATTTTGGAGGGGGAGGGCGAACAGCCAGCTGTCGTGGTGCACATAGGCACCAACGATATAGGTAAAAAAGGGGATGAGGTCCTAAAAGCAGAATATAGGGAGTTAGGAGGTAAATTAAAAAATAGGACCTCAAAGGTAGTAATCTCAGGATTGCTGCCAGTGCCACGTGCTAGTCAGAGTAGAAATAGGAGGATATTTCAAATGAATACGTGGCTAGAGGAATGGTGCAAGGGGGAGGGATTCAAATTCCTGGGACACTGGAAACGGTTCTGGGGGAGGTGGGACCAGTACAAACCGGATGGTCTGCACCTGGGCAGGGCCGGGACTGCTGTCCTAGGAGGAGTGTTTGCTAGTGCTGTTGGGGAGGGTTTAAACTAAAGTGGCAGGGGGTTGGGAACCTGAGCAGGGAGAGAGAGGAAAGCGTAACAGGAAGGGACAGAAGGTATGGAGTAATAGGTAAAGTGTTAAAAAAGGAAAAAGCAGGAACTAAGCGTCACAAAACAGATTTGAAAGTTCTTTATCTGAATGCACGTAGCATTCGTAATAAAATGGATGAGTTAACGGCACAAATAACTACGTATGGGTATGATCTTGTGGCCATTACAGAAACATGGCTGCAGGGTGACAACGACTGGGAATTAAATATGCCAGGGTATTTAACAATCAGGAAGGACAGGCAGGAAGGAAGGGGAGGTGGGGTGGCTATGTTAATAAAGGAAGGAATCACTGTAATACAGAGAAATGATATTGGGACAAAGCATCAAGATAATGAAACAGTTTGGGTGGAGATAAGGAATAATAAGGGAAAAAAAACATTAGTGGGCGTAGTATATAGGCCTCCTAATAGTTGCAACTCTGCTGGAAGAAGTATTAATCAGGAAATAGTCGGGGCATGTAATAAGGGAACAGCCATAATTATGGAGGATTTTAATTATCATATTAACTGGACAAATCAAATTGGGCAGAGCAGCCTTGAGGACGAGTTCATTGAGTGCATCAGGGATGGATTTCTTGAGCAGTATGTAACTGATCCTACAAGGGGGCAGGCAACCTTGGACCTGGTCCTGTGTAATGAGTCAGGATTAATTAATAATGTCCTAGTTAAGGATCCCCTTAGAACGAGCGACCACAACATGGTTGAATTCCATATCCAATTAGAGGGTGAGAAGGTTGATTCTCAAACAAGCGTACTGAGCTTGAATAAAGGAGACTATGATGGTATGAGAGCGGAATTGATTAAAGTGGACTGGGAAAATAGATTAAAGGGTAAGACGGTACATGAGCAGTGGTGTTCATTTAGGGAGTTATTTTACAACTTTCAAAATAAATATATTCCACTGAGGAAAAAAGGGTGTAAAAGAAATGACAGCCATCCGTGGCTAAGTAAAGAAATTAAGGATAGTATCCGACTAAAAACAAGGACATATAAGGTAGCCAAACTTAGTGGGAGGATAGAAGATTGGGAATTCTTCAAAAGACAGCAAAAAGTAACTAAAGGATTGATTAAGAAAGGGAAGTTAGATTATGAAAAGAAATTAGCAAAAAATATAAAAACAGATAGCAAGAGTTTCTATAGTTATATAAAAAGAAAAAGGGTGGCTAAGGCAAACATAGGTCCCTTAGAGGATGAGACCGGGAAATTAATGGTGGGAAACATGGAGATGGCAAAAATGCTGAACAAATATTTTGTTTCAGTCTTTACAGTAGAGGACACCAAGAATATCCCAACACTGGACAAACAGGGGACTCTCGGGGGGGAGGAGCTAAATACGATTAAAATCACTCAGGAGATGGTACTCAGTAAAATAATGGGACTCAAGGCGGATAAATCCCCTGGACCTGATGGCTTCCATCCTAGGGTCTTGAGGGAAGTGGCAGTAGGGATTGTGGATGCTTTGGTGATAGTTTTCCAAAATTCCCTGGACTCAGGAGAGGTCCCGGCAGATTGGAAAACTGCTAATGTAACACCGTTATTTAAAAAGGGTAGTAGGCAGAAGGCTGGAAATTATAGGCCAGTTAGCTTAACATCTGTGGTGGGTAAAATTTTGGAGTCTATTATTAAGGAGACAGTAACGGAACATTTAGATAAGCATAATTTAATAGGACAAAGTCAGCATGGCTTTATGAAGGGGAAGTCATGTCTGACAAATTTGCTTGAGTTCTTCGAGGATATAACGTATAGGGTGGATAAAGGGGAACCAGTGGACATAGTGTATTTAGACTTCCAGAAGGCATTCGACAAGGTGCCACATAAAAGATTATTACTTAAGATAAAAAATCACGGGATTGGGGGTAATATTCTGGCATGGGTGGAGGATTGGTTATCGAACAGGAAGCAGAGAGTTGGGATAAATGGTTCATTTTCGGACTGGCAACCAGTAACCAGTGGTGTTCCACAGGGGTCGGTGCTGGGTCCCCAACTCTTTACAATCTATATTAACGATTTGGAGGAGGGGACCGAGTGCAACATATCAAAATTTGCAGATGATACAAAGATGGGAGGGAAAGTAGAGAGTGAGGAGGACATAAAAAACCTGCAAGGGGATATAGACAGGCTGGGTGAGTGGGCGGAGATTTGGCAGATGCAATATAATATTGGAAAATGTGAGGTTATGCACTTTGGCAGGAAAAATCAGAGAGCAAGTTATTTTCTTAATGGCGAGAGACTGGAAAGTACTGCAGTACAAAGGGATCTGGGGGTCCTAGTGCAAGAAAATCAAAAAGTTGGTATGCAGGTGCAGCAGGTGATCAAGAAAGCCAACGGAATGTTGGCTTTTATTGCTCGGGGGATAGAATATAAAAACAGGGAGGTATTGCTGCAGTTATATAAGGTATTGGTGAGACCGCACCTGGAATACTGCATACAGTTTTGGTCTCCATACTTAAGAAAAGACATACTTGCTCTCGAGGCAGTATAAAGAAGGTTCACTCGGTTAATCCCGGGGATGAGGGGGCGGACATATGAGGAGAGGTTGAGTAGATTGGGACTCTACTCATTGGAGTTCAGAAGAATGAGAGGCGATCTTATTGAAACATATAAGATTGTGAAGGGTCTTGATCGGGTGGATGCAGTAAGGATGTTCCCAAAGATGGGTGAAACTAGAACTAGGGGGCATAATCTTAGAATAAGGGGCTGCTCTTTCAAAACTGAGATGAGGAGAAACTTCTTCACTCAGAGGGTGGTAGGTCTGTGGAATTTGCTGCCCCAGGAAGCTGTGGAAGCTACATCATTAGATAAATTTAAAACAGAAATAGACAGTTTCCTAGAAGTAAAGGGAATTAGGGGTTATGGGGAGTGGGCAGGAAATTGGACATGAAGCTGAGTTCGGATCGGTCAATGCCCTGTGGGTGGCGGAGAGGGCCCAGGGGCTGTGTGGCCGGGTCCTGCTCCGACTTCTTGTGTTCTTTAGATTTGTGGTTGGGATCAGATCAGCCATGATCTTATTGAATGGCGGAGCAGGCTCGAGGGGCCGATTGGCCTACTCCTGCTCCAATTTCTTATGTTCTTATGTTCTTATGCCGTCCCCTTCATTACTACTACTGTTTGGAGGCCTATAGTCAACTCCCACCAGTATTTTCTGCCCCTTGGTGCTTCTTAACTCCACCCAGACTCTACATCTTGATTTTCTGAGCCAATATCTTTTCTCACTATTGCTCTGATTTCACCCTTTACCTTTTTGTCTGTCCTTCCTAAATATCAAATACCCTTGGATATTCAGCTCACTTGGCCACCCTGCAGCCATGTCTCTGTAATTACAATTATATCATATCCGTTTACATCTATTTGCGCTGTTAATTCATCTACCTTATTACGAATGCTTCGTGCATTCGGATACAGTGCCTTTAGATTTGTCTCTAATATTTTTAGACATCTTAACATTTTTTTGTACTGTGGCCCTATTTGTCTTATTGCCATTTTTTCTTACATGGACCCTATTTATTAGTGCACTCTTTTGTTTGTATGCTCTGACCCTTCCTGACACAATCTGGTTATCCTCACACCAATCACTTTCCTGCACTGTTTCTTTGTCTTTTCTCCCTTTCCCTTTATAAATCACTGGTTAGGCCCCAGCTGGAGTATTGTGTCCAACTCTGGGCACCACACTTTCGGAAGGAAGTCAAGGACTTTGAGAGCATGCAAAGGAGATTTACTAGTATGGTACCAGGGTTGAGGGACTTCAGTTATGTGGAGAGACTAGAGAAGCTGGGGTTGTTCTCCTTAGAGCTGAGAAGGTTAAGGGGAGATTTAATAGAGGTGTTCAAAATCATGAAGGGTTTTGATAGAGTAAATAAGGAGAAACTGTTTCCAGTGGCTGAAGGGCCAGAGGACACAGATTTAAGGTAACTGGCAAAAGAACCAGAGGCGAGATGAGGAGAAAAATTTTATGCAGTGAGTTATTATGATCTGGAATGCTCTGCCTGAAAGGATTTTGGAAGCAGATTCAATAATACCTTTCAAAGGAGAACTGGATATGGTGTCAAGTGACACTGCTTTCCACTGCTTTCAGCCTAACTCATCTTCATTCAAGACTACTTTTGAGCTTTCAGTTTCTTGTGGGGGTTGGATCAGCATTTATGCTTCTATTTATTAGCTTTACTAGTTTTGCTAGTTTGGCACATGCACTCATCTGAGGTTAAGTTAATGCACCTGAATCCTGATTTGTTACTGACACACCATGTTATACAATGCTGCGTAAATACTTTCATTTTCACATTGATTTCCTTTCAGTCGAATCATGGCCGCAGCTTCCCAGCAGGATTCTCTGGAGGAAGAACTAACCTCTCCCATCTGCCTGCAGATTTACATCGATCCAATGATACTGGGTAAATATTGAGCCTCTTCTTTCTCCCTGCTGGATTTGTACAGGTTGCTTTTCCTCTTTATCTCACTTTTAATTTATAAATTGATTTAGGGTCACATTTGTTTAGTCTGAGCTTGTTGGTTTTGGCCACATATTTATCTTGCATGATCTGTATTCTACCTTTAAAGGAGTTCTACTTGTTGTCTTCTGAAGTGTTGTTGAACAAACTTCCTCTAATCTATTTTGTTTTAGTTGTTCCCTCATTTCAATGAATTTATTTCTGACTCCCAGATCATGTTGAAGTTTATCATTCTGTGCTCATTGTCCCCTGGGGTGCTATGACTCCCACTTCCTGTGCAATTTGTGGGTCTTCTGCAAATGCCAGATCATGATGAACATTGCCTGTCATGGCTTCCTTGCTGCACTAGCCCAAGAAGCAACTACCAGCTCTGACTTTAAACCACTTGGGGTTTCCCAGTTTATATTAAGTTGATTGAAGTCTCCTATTAAAATAACTTTCCCAGATGGTCTATAGCACATGTTCTGTGTTCTGTGTTTCTTTGCACTAGAGTTACCTACTCATTACATTAAGCTCTCGACCATCAGCTCCCAGGAGATGCAGATTGCCATGTACCTGCTGCTGCACGGAGGAGCAGACTGTGTCGGAAGGGACAAAGGCTGTGACCAAGTACACTAACTCCATGTAAATCTTCCCAATGTACTAATAAAAACACAAGCATCGTATATGCATTTCTGCAGGAGTCACTCGCAGTTTCCGCACAAGAGGCATGTCGATCAACCAGCTCCTGCACCTATCAGAGACAAATGAACACCCGGCCCTGCATCACTAGCACATCCAACCTGCTATCAGATATCAGTCCCTCCACTGCACTGAGTGTGCAACTTACCTGCGTTATAGCCTTTTGTGTACCGAAGCTAATACTGAGGCACATCTGAGTTCTGAAATACCTGAGGGAGTGAATCATTCGTTTTTATCTGGTGAGCTCTGTAAAGAAAGACTTGTCTAAGAAAGAAAGGTGCCAACGATATGGCACCTTTCATGACTTCCAGTCGTCCCCGAACACTTTACCACCAATTAAATACTTTACAAGTGTAGTTACTGTTGTAATGTAGCAAATGCAGCAGCCAATTTAAGCACAGCAAGGTCCCACAAACAGCAATGAGATAAATGGCCAGATAATCTGGTTTTTAGTGATGTTGGTTGAGGGATTAATATTGACCAGGACACCAGGGAGAACTCCCCTGTTGTTCTTCCAATAGTGCCGAATGGATTTTTTTACATACACCTGAGAGGGCAGACGTCAGTTTAACGTTGCATCCTAAAGAGGGCACCTCTGACGATGCAGCACTGCCTCATTACTGCACTGAGAGTGTCAGCCTGGATTTTATGCTCAGATCTCTTGAGTGGGACTTGAACCCACAACCTTCTGAGTCAGGGGTGAGAGTGCAATCACTGAGCCACGGCTGACACCGGAAGCTGACACTTGAGACACACAAAACCTTACAGTTACAGACAAGAGTGAAATGTCAGTGAAATGGGAGAAAGGGATCTCACAGAAACTGCTGCACTTTCAACCGGACATTCTGACCGATAAAGGGGAAAGGAAATGACAATCACCTTCCTGCTGCCTGAAACAAACCGGCCTCTGCCAGTTCTTCCCACTCTTCCTCTGACTTCTCTTCCTCCCGTGGATCTGTGGTTGAAATCCGTCTCCAGATCTTCGCATCCACCGGCAGAGATTGGTCATCCGTGGGCAGAGAGGACAGGGCAGCCTGTCTGCACCATCCTCCAGCTGTGCCTTGCTTCCTATACATCTGGTGCAGAGGGTGTGGCTGCAGCCCAGGACTTGAGGCTGCCCACTCCCTCGGGTGTAGGGCAGGTAGCAAACGCCACACTCCAGTTGACTGCTGGTGAAGGTGACACGAGCATTAGCTGTAACACAGACAGCACACACACACACCAGAGGCTGTTGCCTTATAATAGAGCTGTAGTGCAAGGAGGGAGGGACTCGAGTATCCTATAATGCTCAATATTTGGATGGCACTGATTGATGTGAGTAGATCAGATTACTAACATCCTGAGGCTGCATCTCCATCACCTCTTCCTGCTGAGCAAATCGGCCAGCCATTCAATCATGATGTCCCTTCAATGTGTGCGCTTTATATGTGTGATTCCGGTCAGTGTGTGATCTCAAGTAGCAAGAAAGACTTGCTTTTATATCATGCCCTTCACAACCTCAGGACATCCCAAAGTGCTTTACAACCAATGAAGTACTTTTGAAGTTAAGTCACTTTTATAATGTAGGAATTGTGGCAACCAATCTGCAAACAGCAAGCTCCCACAAACAGCAATATGAAAAATGACCAGTACATCTGTTTTAATGATGTTGGTTGAGAGCTACATGTTGGCCAGGACACCGGGGAGAACCCCCCTGCTCTTCTTCAAATAGAGCTATGGAATCTATTACATCCACCTGAGAGGGCAGACGGGACCTCAGTTTAAGGTCTCATACCAAAGACAGCACCTCCGACAGTGCAGCATTCCCTCAGTACTGAACTGCAGTGTCAGCCCAGATTATGTGCTGAGGTCTCTGGAGTTGGATTTGAACAGAATGGCAGAAATATTGAACAATTACTTTGCATCTACGTACCAGGGAGACTAACAAGGTGGGTATGACATTAGAAGAGGAGATCAAAAAAGGTATAAATATATTTAAGACAGAAAGGAGGGGGGGGAGATAATTGATAAACTAATCAAACTTAGAGAGGATAAAACCCCTGGATGGATTGCATCCACGCATATTAAAAGAAGTTAGGAAGCAGATGGCAGAGGCACGATTACATATATATAAAATTTCATTAGAAAAGGGAATAGTGCCAGAGGAGTGGTGGCCAGCTAATGTGAATCCTCTATTTACAAAGGGAGATATAACAAGTCCAAGGAACTATAGACCACGTCGGTGGTAGGAAAGATAATAGAATCTTTACTCAAAGAAGTAATAGAAAAACATCTAGAAAACAAAAATATAATAAAAAGTAGTCAGCACAGATTTCAAAAGGGAAAGTCATGCTTAACCAACCTTATTGAATTCTTTGAAGAAGTAAAGCAGTAGATGTAATATATTTGAATTTTCAAAAGGCCTTCGAATAGGGATCACATTGTAGACTCATGACTAAGGTCAGAGCATGTGGAGTCAGGGGACAGGTAGCAGAATGGATAGCAAGCTGGCTACAAAACAGAAAACAGAGAGTAGGGATTAAAGGTAGCTACTCAGACTGACAAAAGGTGGAAAGTGGTTTTCCATAGGATCGGTGCTGGGACCACTGTTGTTCACACTTTACATCAATGATTTGGACTCAGGAATCGGAAGTACAATTTCAAAATTTATGGACGACACCAAACTGGGGGGTATAGTTAATACAAAGGAAGAATGCATTAAAATGCAAGAAGACATTAATAAACTTGCAGAATGGGTGTGTAACTGGCAAATTCATTTCAATGTAGATAAGTGCGAGGTGGTGCATTTTGGTAGGAAGAATAAGGAGGCCGCATACTGCTTGCATAATAAGAGTCTAAACGGAGAAAAGAAGCAAAGGGATCTCAGGGTACAGATGCACAAATCACGAAAAGTAGCGACACAGATTAATAAGGCCATAAAAAAAGGCAAGCCAACCACTGGGTTTATTTCTAGAGGGATAGAATTGCAAAGCAAAGAAGTTATGTTAAATTTGCGTACGACCTTGGTTAGACCACACTTGGACTATTGTGCACAGTTCTGGCCTCCATATTATCGAATGGATATAGAAGCATTGGAGGAGGTGCAAAAATGATTCACAAGGGTGATACCAGAACTGAAAGGATATGCTTGTCAGAAAAGATTAAACAGGCTGGGGCTCTTTTCCCTTGAAAGGAGAAGGTTGAGGGCTAACCTGATACGTGTCTTTAAGATAATGAAAGGGTTTGAAAGGGTAGACGAAGAGAAAATGTTTCAGCTTGTGGGGTAGTCCCAAACTAGAGGTCATCAAAATAGGATCGTCACTAATAAATCCAATAGGGAATTCAGGAGAAACTTCTTTACCCAAAGAGTGGTAAGAATGTGGAACACGCTATCACAAGGAGTAGTTGAGGCAAATAGCATTTAAGGGGAAGCTGGATAAGCACATGAGGAAGAAAGGAATAGAAGGGTATGCTGAAGGGTTAGATGAGTCAGGAGGCCGAAGGCTCGTGTGGAACGTAAACGCCGACATGGACCAATTGGGCTGAATGGCCCGTTTCTGTGCTGTAGACTCAATGTAACTCAATGTAACCCTCAAGCTTCTGACTCCGAGGTGAGAGTGTTGTGTTTAAGGTGTCTCTTACAGGTACACCCTGGTGCGTATCTAACCCATCGCAGAGTGTAGTCCTTCTCACTGTGTGATGATTGCAGTCAGTTGATTCTGTCACTCAGATTGCATGAACCTGCTGCCTGTCCATCTGGGTGGCGTAGACCAGCAGTCACCCAAGAAAGGGTTACTCTCAATATTGACAGTATTTTAGGAGCAATCTGTGTCATTTGTTGCCTGAGGACTTCTGTCAATGGGGCGAAAGTGTCTGACAAACACACAGTGTGATGGGGCGATTCTGAATAAAACATGTTACTACATTGTTGAACATCATTGTAATTAGGATGGCTCAGTGGCTAAATGCACCACCTGGTGTAGGATTGAGTCCTGCAAACCAGAAAGATTCCAGGTTCAGGTTAACATTAGAACATAAGAAAGAGGTGCAGGAGTAAGCAATACAGCCCCTTGAGCTTGCGTCGCCATTCAATTAGATCATTCTTTGGCCTTAACTCCACTTTCCTGCCTGATCCCTATATCCCTTGATTCCCTTAGATTCCAAAATTCTATCCATCTCAGCCTTGAATATACCCAATGACTGAGCATCCACAGCCCTCCGGGCTAGAGAATTCCAAAGATTTACAACCCTCCTCATCTCAGTATTAAATGGCCGACCACTTATCCTGAGTCTATGCCCCCTGGTTCTAGACTCTCCAGCCAGGGGAAACAACCACTCAGCAGCTACCCTAACAAGCCCCCTCAGAATCTTATATGTTTCAAAGAGATCACCTCTCATTCTTCTAAACTCCAGAGTATAGGCCCATTCTACTCAACCTCTCCTCATAGGACAGCCCTCTCATCCCAGGAATCAATCTAGTGAACCTTCGTTGCACTGCCTCCAAGGCAAGTATATTTTTCCTTAGATAAGGAGACCAAAACTGTATGCAGTACTCCAGGTGAGGTCTCACCAAAGTCCTGTACAATTGTAGTAAGACTTCCTTACTCTTGTATTCCAACCCCCTTGCAATAAAGGCCAACATACCATTTGCTTTCCTAATTGGTTGCTGTACCTGCATGTTAACTTTCTGTGTTTCTTGTACAAGGACACGCAGATCTCTCTGAACACCAACATTTAATAGTTTCTCACCATTTAAAAAATATTCTGTTTTTCTATTCTTCCTAGCAAAGTGAATAACCTCACATTTCCCCACATTATACTCCATCTGCCACCTTCTTGCCCACTAATTAATCTGTCTATATCCATTTGCAGACTCTTTGTGTCCTCCTCACAGCTTACTTTCCCACCTAGTTTTGTATCATTAGCAAACTTGAATACATTACACTCGGTCCCTTCATTTATGTCATTAATATAGATTGTAAATAGCTGAGGTCCAAGCACTGATCCTTGTGGCACCCCATTAGTTACAGCCTGCCAACCTGAAAATGACCCATTTATCCCTACTCTCTGTTTTCTGTCTGTTAACCAATCACGGTTAACCATGCTAATATATTACCCCCAAACCTATGAGCCCTTATCTTGCATGACAACCTTTCATGTGGCACCTTATCGAATGCCTTTTGGAAATCCAAATATACTACATCCACTGGTTCCCCTTTATCTACCCTGCTAGTTACATGCTCAAAGAACTCAAATAAATTTGTTAAACACAATTTCCCATGTTGACTCTGCCTAATCATTAACTGATCTCAGCCAGCGGTACAAACACTACCTAAGACACAGGAACAGGAGTTGACCAATCTGCCCATCGTACCTGCTCCGCCATTAATTAGATCATGGCTGATCTGTACCTCAACTCTGCCTTAGCTCCATATCCGTTGATACCCTTACCTAACAAAAGTCTATCGATCTCCGTCTTGAAAGCTCCAATTGTGCCCCAGCATCCACAGCCTTTTGGGGCAGAGAATTCCAGATTTCTGTTACAGTTGGTTTCAGTCCAGGGGAGGGAGAAAAAGATCTGCCAGGGTTCCTGCTTCTGATCGCTCTCTCATGACCCCTGCTGGGAGGCCTATGGGTGTTAACAGGATCAGGCTGAACTATGATGCTATCAACCAACTCATCACTGGTCCGTACTGTTATTGATCAGTCCTATCACTGATGAGCGCTGCATGTATGTGTCCCTCCCTAGTACACCCTGCTGTATGTCTGTCCCTCACTGGTACACCCTGCTGTAAACCTGCCCTTCCCTGGTACACCCTGTTGCATATCTGTCCCTCACTGGTACACTCTGCTGTGTATCTTTCCCTCACTGGTACACTCTACTCTATATCTGTCCCTCACTGGGTGTGCCTTGCAGAGTACCTGTCCCTTTCGTGTAGCTGTCCCTTGCTGTGACGGACCTGAAATGACCTGGTGTTGCTCAGGGCTCTGAACAGAATGTCAATACTTTGCACTTTCAACTCTTTTGACAAACATGTAGTAACTCAATCCTTCAGGTAACCTGACACAGCTGGTGACGCCACTTCATTTTGTACAAATACAGTGAGGAGAGCTTCCAAGCCAAATGATATTCTTGTTAATGTTTCAAAGGAAGCATGGATTGGAGCCAGTCATTCCATTCCATGGAAAACCAAGCTGCCAGCTAATTAATGTTTTTCTGAAACACCAAAATTAATATGTCAAAATAGTAATTCATTTGTGTGATGTACTTTGAGATTTTCTTGACATGAGGAACTCCAAATTGTATTATAGTTATAATTTAACTTTCTCCTTATGCCCGAATTCCCCCCTGACCTAGATTTGCAGGTAAAGGCTCAGTTCAGGTCACGCACGGATTGTTTTTCACTTTGGCTGGATTACACTTGCTGATTGTGTGTTTTAATTGAGAATCTGAGGTGAAAGGCCAAGACCTATAGTGTGGGACATCACCCAGGGAGGAATGAGTAGGACAGAATTTAAGGTAAATCAGGAATTTGTGATTAAGTGATGCCAAGTTTGGGTTTTGAAAGCCTGAAGATTGGAGGAGAAGGTGAGGAGGTCCTGTGAAAGAATGAGTTAGAGTAGGAAATACTGGGATGTGAGGCTGTAAGATTCTAACCGTGATATGTGTACAGTTGCCATTTGTTGCATTGGCACAATACGTGAGAGTTGCATTCTGTATTTTTTGCCATCTTTGTATTTGGAGACTGGTAGTATTATTTGAACATTTCAGTTAGGATATTACTGTGACTTCAAGTGCAATAAAGTGACATAGCCCTTTATCTGGTCCCATTCACTTTACACGGGGATAGGTGAGCACTGGGACTGGGTGGCTCAGTGGGTTCCACAGTGACCTTTCAATCTGAGACTTGGGTCCACAACCAGCCCCTGTAGAGGGAACCAGTTTCTCCTCACTGTGTCAGCTATAGGTGTCAAATCAAATGAGTGCAAACATTATCATGCCAGTTCGTAATGAGCATAGATCCACAGGAGAAATCTGTCCAGAATCTGGTACAAGATGGTGGTAAACTTTCAAAGGAGCAGTAAGTTGACTCATGTGAAAAATGGATATGTTACAACCTGTAACTAACCCGTGCTGTACCTGCCTTGGGAGTGTTTGATGGGATAGTGTAGAGGGAACTGTACGCTGTATCTAACCCGTGCTGTACCTGCCCTGGGAGTGTTTGATGGGACAGTGTAGAGGGAACTGTACGCTGTATCTAACCCGTGCTGTACCTGCCCTGGGAGTGTTTGATGGGACAGTGTAGAGGGAGCTTTACTCTGTATCTAACCCGTACTGTACCTGCCCTGGGAGTGTTTGATGGGACAGTGTAGAGGGAGCTGTACTCTGTATCTAACCTGTACTGTACCTGCCCTGGGAGTGTTTGATGGGACAGTGTAGAGGGAGCTTTACTCTGTCTCTGATCTGTGCTTTACCAGACTTTCATTTAAGACTTTTATAACTGAGAAAACAGAGATGACTTTTATCTCATTGACCTGGGTTGGAATGAAACTCAGGTCACAGAGGTGAAAGTGTAGAATACTAACTCACTGCAAAACAATGTCCCAGTTACTCAATGCCACTTGTAACTCTCATCTAAATTTTGGTCAGTACATCTGTTGCGGTTTTGGTTCTTGCTGCAATAATTTACTACCAGTGTTACTTTGACTAAATGTGTTTATCAGGAATTCAATGCTGTACATGGCAGGGCTCCAGAGGGATAACAGTATGCACTTCAGATCAAAGGATATAGAAGTGTTTTTTTAACTGTGCCATGAGTTGACCCAAATTGGGCTTACTATGTTTTCTCACAGAAGTAAGAAGTGAGCAATTCTGGGATTCCAGCAACTAGATGGAGTTCAATGATTAACGGTTCTCCACACATTCAGTTCTTTTTTTCTCTGCAGGAGGGGCCGAGTGGACATCTGACATTGTCCCACAGTAACAGAAGCAAAATCAGTGGCACAGTCATCGCAGACCTCTCTTGCACTCCTCGGAACATCTGGTTCAAGAGCAGCATGGACATAGGATGGGAGCAAATCATCAGACCACTCTCTTGTTTGGAGAGTGATGTGATCCACAGGCATTAAAAAAGACAAAATACACATAACGCAGGATAACCGTAAAGAGGAAGTGCACATGCGATATCAGTCGTCCTGGAATAAAACAACACAGAGGGAGGATATTCATCCCATCATGCCCGTGCCTTTGAAAGCTCTTTAAAAGAGCTACCCGATTAGTCCCACTCTCCCACTTTTTTTCCAGAGCCCCAAAAATTTTCCTTTACAAGTATATATCCAATTCCCTTTTGAAAGTAACAATGAATCTGCTACCACCACCCTTTCAGACAGTGCATTCCAGATCACAACAACTCGCTGTGTAAAAAAATTCTCTTCATCTCTCCTTTGGTTCTTTTGTCAATTATCTTAAACGCAAAGCGATGACAGTACCCCTAGACCAATGAGCCAATTTGTCATTCCATTATGTATCGCCAAAGCCTTTTCCAGTGTCTGGCATCATCCATTCAAAACAACTTACTATTATATGGTCTTTCATTGCTATCTAGTTTCTTCCAAATTGCTCTAACTGTGCTGCTCCTGATGTCTCATCGTATTGAAAGGCATGGGAGTTTCGTCATGTCTCTTGCGAGGCTAATTGATCTCTACATTTGATGGCTCCACCATTGGTCCTTCATTGTCTGTTGACTTTCTTAGTTTCAAGGTCTCCGCCCCACCCTCCCCCTCTCCCTGACACACCCCTTTGAGATGTGGGAGCCCACATCCGCTCCCAAACAGAAATTAAAGGTTCAGTCCAAATATGGCAGGCACTCCAAGCCCCCTCCAACATAAATGTAACTTACGCCCACTCCAACTCCAGTAATTTCGGGGTCGATGAGTCTGTTGTCATTCCCAACTTCCTTTCTAAATCTCCCTGTGTTAATTCCATCCCATTCTCTGTATGCTAATATCATATACTTTACATTTGTCCATGTTGATCTCAATTTGCTTGATCACTGCACAATGGCATCATAGATCCAAGAGCCTTGTATCAAAAAATAGGCCCTTTATTTGAGCCTCCAATTCATGATAATTTGACAATAAAACAACTAATTAAAAATGTGAGAAATAAGGAATAATAAGAGATTGACCAATTATTAAATGCACGGCTCAGTGTGGTTTTAAATTTAGAGATGAGGAACATACCTGAACATAATGACTCTTTTTCTTTGCTTTGCTCATATGTTCCTGGGCCCACATTCAGTGTCAAATTGTAAAGACAGAGAAACAGATTAAAGCAGAATTTGAAAAACTTCCTCAGTTTTTCCGCGAGTGTGGCAAAAGAGGGTGACCGTGATTAATACAAGTGGATGTTAGGTGCCTGACACCAGCTGTTAAACAGCTCTCTATATTAGTAGAAGCGAAGTGATTTATGAAATAAATATATAATTCTACTCTTAACTGACTACATTTTACTTCAGTCAGTTTCCTGTTAAAATACATAATTGTCAGATCTACTTCCATTCGACATTTTTGATGAATATGTACCCAGACCCAGAAATTCTGTTGGAGTCGTTTTTAGGGTAGATGTGGGATATGCTGGACTTGCTCCACGGATGTGCCCCTGACCGTGTCCCAAATCCCGGGGTCTTGGCTATTTCCATATTGTGAGTTGCACCAATACTATTTCCCACACCAATAGGATGCTCACCTCACTGTGAGAATACTCGCATGACCCACATACAAATACTGTACCGAGTAGCCTCGAGGTTTATTGGACTACATAATAAATATGTTCTGAAAAAGGTATTTTTAAAGTCTTAAAGATTGATCTAAATAAAGGGTTAGATGAAGAGGGGTGAGAGGAGGCTCGTGTGGAGCATAAACACCAACATAGACCGTTTGGACTGAATGGCCTGTTTCTGTGCTGTAAATTCTATGCAATTCTATGAATGGGGTACCATGTGACCACACTGGCCCAGTGCATTGTGTGGCTCACTCGAGATCCCAGGGCTCTGCTTTCTGACTGACAGATGTAAGAGCAACATCAATGGTAATGGGACATTAATTACCACTGGTTAAATTCAGGAATGTGAAATCTACTGCTTCTTACCCGCAATAAGTAACGCAATCCAACTGTTGCAATCAATCCCCACTGTGAATATTGACAGGAAATGTGAACTTCCTCTTTTGCTGACGTGCATATGCAGGACTCACCAGGATGTTACCTGGGCTGGAGCGCTTCAGCTATGAAGAGAGACTGGGAAGATTGGGTTTGTTTTCCTTGGAGCAGAGGAGGCTAAGGGGGGACATGATTGAGGTGTACAAAATTATGAGGGGCACAGATAGGATGGATACTAAGGAGCTTTTTCCCTTCGTTGAGGGTTCTATAACAAGGGGGCATAGATTCAAGGTAAAAGGCGGGAGGTTTAGAGGGGATTTGAGAAAGAACTTTTTCACCCAGAGGGTGGTTGGAGTCTGGAACTCACTGCCTGAAAGGGTTGTGGAGGCAGGAACCCTCACAACATTCAAGAAGCATTTGGATGAGCACTTGAAATGCCATAGCATACAAGGCTACGGACCAAATGCTGGAATATGGGATTAGATTAGACAGGGCTTGATGGCTGGCGCGGACACGATGGGCCGAAGGGCCTCTATCCGTGCTGTATAACTCTATGACTCTATGACTCCGATCTCACCGCGCACGAGCATTATAGGTCACCAACTGTGCATGCAGCCGATGGAGGTGGCCATTTGGGAGGGGGAGGGGGCTGGACTGGGGGTGTATGGGGGAGCAGGAGTGGGGCTTGTGGGGGAGCAAGAGTGGGGGTTGTGGGGGAGCAGAAGGCGGGGGGAAGGGAGCAGAGCCTGGGGGAGGGAAGAAGGGAAGAAGGAGCCGCGGGGGGAGAAGGGAGGAAGGGAGCAAAACCAGTGGGGTTATAGAGAGTAGTACCAGGTTTGGGGTGGGAGGGTGGTGGAAGCAGGAGCCCGGAGGAGGAGAAGGGAGCAGAGCCTGGGGCAGGACAGGTGGGGGGCAGGGAGGAGACCTGGTGCGGGGGGGTGCGGGAAGGGAGGAGAGCCCCGGAGAGTGGGGGTGAAAGTAGAGCCTGGAGGGAAGCAGGAGCCTGGGGGGAGCAGAGCACCAAAAGAGGCGAGGGGGGGGAGGGAGAACGTGATCTAGGTATAAAGGGGGGGAGAAGAGAGGTAGAACGTGGTCCAGACGGGGAGATGGATCATGTTACATAAGAACATAAGAAATTGGAGCAGGAGTAGGCCAATCGGCCCCTCGAGCCTGCTCCGCCATTCAATAAGATCATGGCTGATCTGATCCCAACCACAAATCTAAAGAACACAAGAAGTCAGAGCAGGACCCGGCCACATAGCCCCTGGGCCCTCTCCGCCACCCACAGGGCATTGACCGATCCGAACTCAGCTTCATGTCCAATTTCCTGCCCGCTCCCCATTGGAAGTGTATCACGCTCTTGAGCATTAACGGCAGCGAGTCAATTGCTCGGAAGGCTCAAATTATGTAAAATAGTCAATGCTGTGGATTTGACAAATTCAGTCTCAGAGAAACGGCTACACCTCCCCGCACGATCTTGCAGTGCCCATTCATGGGGGTCACATATATGAAGGGCCCAGAGGTCAATTGCTGAGTTGGCCTGGTGTGGAGTGTTTTCAGTGTCAAAGTGAGGTGGGAGGCTGCTCAATGTGGAGGCCTCACTCCTCCAGCAGAAAGGGGTGTTTCATGGGAGTTTTTTACAGATCATGTTGATAGTGTGCCCTGTGTGACTCCAGGTTCAAAACGACTGGTACAGATTGCTGCCATGTAGCCCTTTATAGAGTGGGTCCTGGCATGCCAGACTGGCCAGTCCTCATAGCTACTTCAGTCACCTGCTTGTCCATTTGGTCAGTCCTAAACCAGGGAAGTAGCTGCTGTGTTGCTCCTCTGCCTGGCCACTGAACTAGTTTTGTGCCTCCTCGCTGAGTTCTCTTAGTATCTTGGTGCCTGACACTTCAATGATAACCACCCACCTTTGGGTGGGCAAAGGCCAAAATTTTGTGAGAATCACAGTAAAGCCTTCATAATGGCAGCAGTCAGCTCTGGGCGAGGTGAAGGGAAACACAGCGATACTGAAGAGCGTCACAATCTTACGATGCACAGGTCAGTTGGTTGTCCTTTGCATCCCTCAAAGCTGCTGAATGCTTGGAGAAAGAAGCATCTAAGCAGCCTGGTGCGTCCAGAAGGCCCCTTCCTGTACCTGGTCCACCCATTTTGTCCTGACATCAAGCAACAGCTCAGATACACCCATTCAGGGAAGCGGTATTAGTGACACAGGGCAGATATTACTGGGTGGATCCCAGAGCAACAATGAGCAGGAGGAGCTGGGAGGAAAATTTGAGGAGAAATCAGTCTCTCCTCAGAGGTGACATAAGCAAGAGCCCTGAGCTGGGAATTCCAAGACCAAGATCTCAAAGGTCTAGGCTGTTGAAGATCAATGATTCAGGAGCATTGGTCTCACATTTGACGATAGAGACAGTCTTTTCTCTCGTGGTGCTGATGATGGAACAATTAGAGGAGTCCAGGACCCACATCTGCAATGCAATGAGGGAGGCAGGACATGAAGTGTGGAAGACCTCGGTGACTGGCAGCCCAGGAGATCAATGTAGCCACCAGCCAGACATTAGGAGGAGGGGATAAGAGCTATTGTCACTTCTGTACTGGAAATAGTTACTGCTTCCATAGATGGCAGTCTTACAAAGTAGCCTTGACTGCTCAGAAACTGCAGCTTCAACATAGTAGACATGACACCCAGTCAAATATGTGTTCCAGAGTCATACCCCTGTATGCTTGCACATATCCATCCCTGCCCACCCACCACCTCGCCACCCCCCCCACCCCGCCCTGTTCATTTGATTACGATGGGTGCAAAGCCTGCAGAATTATCAGGGCCACAGAGGCGTAGTGGGAGGAAAATCATGGCAGCAATCGAGGCGGCCAGTTCTGATGCGGAGTTTTGGCTGAGGTGCCCTGCCCCACTTCTCTTGTCAGGCCACCACCAGAAGTGTTACATCGAGTCTACAGCATAGATACAGGTCATTCGGTCCAACTGGTTTATGCCGGCGTTTATGCTCCACACGAGGCTCCTCCCTCCCTACTTCATTTAATCCTATCAACATATCCTTCTATTCCTTTCTCCCTCATGTGCTTATCGAACTTCTCCTTAATGCATCTATGCTATTCATCTCAACTACTCCTTGTGGTAGCGAGTTCCACATTCTTACCACCCTTTGGATAAAGAAGTTTCTCCTGAATTCCCCATTGGATTTATTAGTGACTATGTTATATATTTGACCTCTAGTTTTGGACTCCCCGACAAGTGAAAACACTTTCTCTACATCTACCCTATCAAACCCTATCATAATCTTAAAGACCTCTATCAGGTCACGCCCCAGCCTTCTCTTTTCTAAGGAAAAGAGGCCCAGCCTGTTCAGCCTTTCCTGATAAATATATCCTCTCAGTTCTGGTATCATCCTTGTGAATCATTTTTGCATCTTCTCCGATGCCTCTATATCTTTTGTATAATATGGACTGTGCAGAACTGTGCATAGTACTCCAAGTGTGGTCTAACCAAGGTTCTGTACAATTTTTTTTATACGTTCATGGGATGTGGGCGTCGCTGGCGAGGCCGGCATTTATTGCCCATCCCTAATTGCCCTTGAGAAGGTGGTGGTGAGCCGCCTTCTTGAACCGCTGCAGTCCGTGTGGTGAAGGTTCTCCCACAGTGCTGTTAGGAAGGGAGTTCCAGGATTTTGACTCAGCGATGATGAAGGAATGGCGATATATTTTCAAGTCGGGATGGTGTGTGACTTGGAGGGGAACGTGCAGGTGGTGTTGTTCCCATGTGCCTGTTGCTCTTGTCCTTCTAGATGGTAGAGGTCGTGGGTTTGGGAGGTGCTGTTGAAGAAGCCTTGGCGAGTTGCTGCAGTGCATCCTGTGGATGGTACACACTGCAGCCACTGTGCGCCAGTGGTGAAAGGAGGTGGTGAAGGGTTTAACATAACTTCTTTGCTTTGCAATTCTATCCTTCTAGAAATGAACCCCAGTGCTTGATTTGCCTTTTTTTATTGCCTTATTAAACTGCATCACAATTTTTAGTGATTTGTGTATCTGTACCCCTAGATCTCTTTGTTACTCTATTCCATTTAGACTCTTATTATCCAAGAGGCACGTGGCGTCCTTATTCTTCCTACTAAAATGCACCACCTCACACTTATCTATATTGACATTAATTTGCTAATTACTTACTGATTCAGCAAGTTTATTAATGTCCTCTTGCATTTTTGACGCTTTCTTCCTTTGTATTAACTGCACCCCCCAATTTGGTGTCGTCCGTAAATTTTGAAATTGTATTTCCGATTTCTGAATCCAAATCGTTAATGTGTTCAAGTTCCATTGCAGGACCTGAGCACACAATCTAGATGACACTCCAGTGCAGGACAGAGGGAAGTGCTGCATTGTCAGAAGTCCTGTAATTCGGATGAGACATTAAACTAAGGCCCCATCTACATGTTCAGGCGTTTGTAAAAGATCGCATGATAATATTCATAAGAGGAGCAGGGGAGTTTTCCTGGTGTCTTGGCCAACATTTATCCTACACCAAGTCCTCTAAAGCAGATAAACTGATAATTTATCGCGTTTGATGCTTGTGGGGTCTTGCTGTGTGCAAAGTAGTCAGCATACTCATCCACCTAACCATAGTGACTGCACAAACGTAACTCTGGCTGTGAAATGCTTTTTGGCTATCTGAAAAATCTGAAAGGTGCTATGTAAATGCAAATTCTTTCTTTCTTTGAAGACAGTGTCACCTGTTTTGAAGTTGTTGGTCAGTTTTTGATTCTAGGTTGGCAGGGAGATGTTTGCACACTGATTGGCATCTCTCAGTCTCTCTCCCTCAGGAAGGTACCTGCCCACTGACTGGTGTCTCTCAGTCCTTCCCATTGCCCTGTGCTTTGATGTAAATCTCCTCTGTTTGTTGGCTGTAAGGGCCCTGCCAAAACTGAGTTTGAACATGTTCAATCCAGTTCCTGGTGGGCAATGGCCATTAACACTAAACAATGCTGAAGCATCATTCAGAGAGGCTGCAGAGTGACTGGTGCGGGAAGTGGAAAAATGTCACACTGCTGCAGTCTTCTGAGATTGGGGCCAAGTAATATTGCCAAGCCAGTGTAGGGAGAGCTTTATTCTGTATCTAACGTGTGCTGCATTTGATTGGGAGTGTTTGATGGGACAGTGTAGAAGGAGCTTTACTCTGTTCCTGACCCATGCTGTACCTGACCTGGGAGTGTTTGATGGGGCAGTGCAGAGGGAGCTTTGCTTTGTATCTGACCTGTGCTGTACCTGCCCTGCGGGTGTTTGATGGGTCAGTGTAGAAGGAGCTTTACTCTGTATCTGACCCGTGCTGTACCTGACCTGGATGCGCTTGATGTAACAAAAATGACAAGTGTTCCATTCCCCAGCAATAACATCCATTACCTTGATAAGCATAAACTTCACAGAAAAATATCATCAATGAAAACAAACACCATGTTCCTGGTCGGATATTCACACAAAGGTTTTATTTTTATTAAAACTGATCACTACAGCTGAACTACAATGCAACACTCACAACATTTAATATATAACACGGAAAGGATCTTCACAGATAGAAGAAAATTAGGAAGAATAATCCACTCTGTCCACAATCTGACGACAGGGTGAGGAACGAATGTCAGAACGGTTCTCCGAAGGGAAAGGCGAACTTTAACGAGAGTGTGAACTAAGATGGCTTAAAATTATAAACACAAACTAGTAACAAATCACAAATGACAGAGTATCAGAGGGCCCAGTGCTGAGCGTTTCCAACCCATGGCCCAAATCATTTCAGCTGAGATATGTTTGGCCTCCTGGGAGTATGTCAGTATCTGGTGCAGTGCGTGGGGAACGTATGAATTATTGCAAAGAGGAACTTCCTGGATTGAGCTTGGACTCCAGGGGAAGGGGGCAAAGGATGGGGAACCCAAGGATGATGGATCAGAGACTCCCTGCAATGGTCACCACCGAGGACCAACCTGGCCTCCCGCTTTCTGCAGTTTATACATCCTTTGATGCAGCAACTAGACCATTCACCTTCCTGACCATTCACCTGTCTGACCATTCACCTGTCTGACCATTCACCTGTCTGACCATTCACCTGTCTGACCATTCACATGTCTGACCATTCACACTGACTGACCATTCACCATTCACATTGACTGAACATTCACCTGTCTGACCATTCACCTGCCTGACCATTCACCTGTCTGACCATTCACACTGACTGACCATTCACCATTCACATTGACTGACCATTCACCTGTCTGACCATTCACCTGTCTGACCATTCACCATTCACCTGCCTGACCATTCACACTGACTGACCATTCAACTGTCTGACCATTCACCTGTCTGACCATTCACACTGACTGACCATTCACCTGTCTGACCATTCACACGGACTGACCATTCACCTGTCTGACCATTCACCTTCCTGACCATTCACCTGTCTGACCATTCACATGTCTGACCATTCACCTTCCTGACCATTCACCATTCACATTGACTGACCATTCACCTGTCTGACCATTCACCTGTCTGACAATTCACCATTCACCTGCCTGACCATTCACACTGACTGACCATTCAACTGTCTGACCATTCACCTGTCTGACCATTCACACTGACTGACCATTCACCTGTCTGACCATTCACCTGTCTGACCATTCACACTGACTGACCATTCACCTGTCTGACCATTCACCTTCCTGACCATTCACCTGTCTGACCATTCACCTGTCTGACCATTCACACTGACTGACCATTCACCATTCACATTGACTGAACATTCACCTGTCTGACCATTCACCTGCCTGACCATTCACCTGTCTGACCATTCACACTGACAGACCATTCACCTGTCTGACCATTCACCATTCACCTGCCTGACCATTCACACTGACTGACCATTCAACTGTCTGACCATTCACCTGTCTGACCATTCACACTGACTGACCATTCACCTGTCTGACCATTCACACGGACTGACCATTCACCTGTCTGACCATTCATCTGTCTGACCATTCACCTTCCTGACCATTCACATGTCTGACCATTCACCTTCCTGACCATTCACCATTCACATTGACTGACCATTCACCTGTCTGACCATTCACCTGTCTGACCATTCACCATTCACCTGCCTGACCATTCACACTGACTGACCATTCAACTGTCTGACCATTCACCTGTCTGACCATTCACACTGACTGACCATTCACCTGTCTGACCATTCACACGGACTGACCATTCACCTGTCTGACCATTCACCATTCACCTGCCTGACCATTCACACTGACTGACCATTCAACTGTCTGACCATTCACCTGTCTGACCATTCACACTGACTGACCATTCACCTGTCTGACCATTCACACTGACTGACCATTCACCTGTCTGACCATTCACCTGTCTGACCATTCACACTGACTGACCATTCACATGTCTGACCATTCACCTGTCTGACCATTCACCTTCCTGACCATTCACATGTCTGAACATTCATCTGTCTGACCATTCACCTGCCTGACCATTCACCTGTCTGACCATTCACACTGACTGACCATTCATCTGTCTGACCATTCACCTGTCTGACCATTCACATGTCTGACCATTCACACTGACTGACCATTCACCATTCACATTGACTGACCATTCACCTGTCTGACCATTCACCTGTCTGACCTTTCCCCTTCCTGACCATTCACTTGTCTGACCATTCACACTGACTGACCATTCACCTGTCTGACCATTCATCTGTCTGACCATTCACCTTCCTGACCATTCACCTGTCTGACCATTCACCTGTCTGACCATTCACCTGTCTGACCATTCACACTGACTGACCATTCACCTGTCTGACCTTTCCCCTTCCTGACCATTCACCTTCCTGTCCATTCACCTGTCTGACCATTCACATGTCTGACCATTCACTTGTCTGACCATTCACCTTCCTGACCATTCACATGTCTGAACATTCATCTGTCTGACCATTCACCTGCCTGACCATTCACACTGACTGACCACTCACCTGTCTGACCATTCATCTGTCTGACCATTCACAATGACTGACCATTCACCTGTCTGACCATTCATCTGGCTGATGATTCACCTGTCTGACCATTCACCTGTCTGACCTTTCCCCTTCCTGACCATTCACTTGTCTGACCATTCACACTGACTGACCATTCACCATTCACATTGACTGACCATTCACATGTCTGACCATTCACATTGACTGACCATTCACCTGTCTGACCATTCACACTGACTGACCATTCACCTGTCTGACCATTCATCTATCTGACCATTCATCTGGCTGACGATTCACCTGTCTGACCATTCACCTGTCTGACCTTTCCCCTTCCTGACCATTCACCTTCCTGACCATTCACCTGTCTGACCATTCACCTGTCTGACCATTCACCTTCCTGACCATTCATCTGTCTGACCATTCACACTGACTGACCATTCACCTTCCTGACCATTCACATGTCTGAACATTCATCTGTCTGACCATTCACCTGTCTGACCATTCACCTGCCTGGCCATTCACCTGTCTGACCTTTCCCCTTCCTGACCATTCACCTTCCTGTCCATTCACCTGTCTGACCATATACCTGACTGACCATTCACCTGTCTGACCATTCACCAGCCTGGCCATTCACCTGTCTGACCTTTCCCCTTCCTGACCATTCACCTTCCTGTCCATTCACCTGTCTGACCATTCACATGTCTGACCATTCACCTGTCTGACCATTCACCTGTCTGACCATTCACACGTTTCAGGAGGGAAAGGCTCGAGTCATCAGCTTCATCTAAACAGGTTCAGATAGAGTTTGTAGATGTGGGCATTGGATCACACTGCCCTGTTGGTGTATAGA
The DNA here is from genome assembly GCF_035084215.1 of Heptranchias perlo. Taxonomy (NCBI): domain Eukaryota; kingdom Metazoa; phylum Chordata; class Chondrichthyes; order Hexanchiformes; family Hexanchidae; genus Heptranchias; species Heptranchias perlo. The sequence continues at coordinate 61,583,450 of NC_090337.1, read as the reverse complement.
ATAACAGAAGCCAGGGATAAGTTGGAAGGGTGTAAATCAAGTGATGTTTCCAATCAGAAATGACTGGGCTGTAACCTCAAATATGTTCCCTTGCATTTCTAGAACGATCCTCCATTTAGTGGCGGAGTACAGATATCAAATAACCTCAGTTTTCTGACATTAATTCAACATACAGACATACTTATGCTACAGCACAAAGCCTCATACTCATGTCCATCCACCTCGCAGACCCTGCTTGATCTGGGGAACATCAGACCAGTCAATGATGAAGACACATGTACACACTTGATCCTAGAACTGGGGAGGGGAAGAGCTCATGTGTAGATGCTGAATGAGGACAGGATTAGGGTCAACTGAGATGCCGATGATAGTTGAATAGCTCACCAACATCACCTAGATTTACAGGGGAAGAATGGCCACTTAGGCAAGATGGCAGAGAGCTGCCAGCCCTTGTGTAACTGTACCCCACGAAGAGTAATTCACTTCAGCAGAGGAGCAGGGAAGCAAATTACAGAATATAAACAAACTCCTGTAAAGCGTGGCAGATTATCAGTAAACATGAGCTGGATTGGGATCTCCGAGCAGTCGAGAAAAAGGTCAGGGATCAGGCCAATCCACAGGCACCTGGAACTCGCCATCAACACCACCAGGACTGGAATAATAAAGTGCTTGCAAGCAATTTGAGTAATTTGAGACATAACATCTGGTAAGTGTAGCATGCTTGGGAGGAACAACTGACTTTGGACCAATGGTTCCCAAAGCTCTCCACCACTGGGGTTTTCCTCGTGTCATTTCTCGGACTGTTGTAATTAATTGATGGAGATTGATTGCTATGATTTGTCAACAACTTTATTAACGTTGTATCATGCAATTATCAGGATGGTTGAAGCTGAACGAGATTGGCCATTGTCTTTTCTCGTCTAGCAATTCCTAAGTTCATATGTTCAATTTAAAAATAACGACACGCTTGGGTGGATGTGATGTTTTGCCATTTCTCCATGATGTACCATAGATTGTCAAGGCAAAGGACTACACCGGCAATTCCTCAACAAGTGAGATACCAAACCCAAGCGGGTTATCAGAGAAAGGCAACATCTTCTCCACCGAGGAGTTTTGGGGGAGGGGCGGGGGGTGGAGGGGGTTTACGGGATGAACCACATTCATACAATAAGTGGAACATCACATTGTGTGTTCTCCACTCACACTCCTTATAATGATCACCGTCTTGTGGATCCTCAGTCAGTCCGAAGAGGACAAATAAGTAAAGGGACAAGAATAAGTCAAAAGACATCATGTCCTGTAGCACGTGGTCATTTTCATCAAAGTCAAACTAAAGAATTGACCCACAAGTGTTGCCAGATTTGTTCCAATGGCATTTAGAAGGGAAGAGAGGGGCTGCTAAGATGCTGATCTTAAATACTTTGGCCTAGAAATTCGACGCCCTTTTAAGCATAATTTCAGTGTATATTCATGGTATTATAATATGGTACAGTAGAGGAAGAGGCCATTCGGCCCATTGTGCCTATGCCGGCTCTTTGAAAGAGCTATCCAATTAGTCCCACTCCCCTGCTCTTTCCCCATCGACCTGTAATTTTTTTTCCTTCAAGTATTTATCCAATTCCCTTTTGAAAGTCACTATTGAATCTGCTTCCACCGCCCTTTCAGGCAATGCATTCCAGATCGTTTTGCTGCGTAAAAAAATGTTTCCTCTGGCTTTTTTGGTGATCACCTTAATCGGGGCAAGTAATATTTTGTTTCGGTACCAAAATGCTGCGGAAGTCATTCATCTTGGTTTTTTGACCCAAAATTGATCCCCCAGAATTCCCCCGATTGGCCAAGTCCTGACTGAGCTCATTTACATACAATATAATGAGGGCCAGCGGCACTGCAGCTCAGAGTTTCCTGCTTTTACTATCAAAACCTGTTCAGGGTAAGTTAGACTGAGAATTTATAAGGTGTAGCTGTTGCCTGGTTCAATGGTGAAAGGCAGAAGTGAGGAGTTTGAGAGGCTGAAGACTGTGGAGAGTTTCAGTAGCAATTTCTGCAACTGGGATCGTCATTTTGCTGTGATTATTTTCAGCATCCTGCCTCGGCAGACCTGGGCTTGCCCGTCACTGTTTCTGACAGTGTGAGACCAACTGGAGATTTACCATCCCCGCAGTGAGGGTTTCACACGAGCAGTTATGGCATTCCCTATGGGTATACTCTTGTGTATTATTATCACGGAGGAGGAGCACAGGATGGAGCAAATCAGGCAGATTTAAAGAGGATGGACCCCACCAGACATTGTTACCTCCCCTATAGAAAACACAGGCAGTACAGGTCATATGAGGACTTTTAGTGAGGAGATATGTAAAGAAGAGTGCGCTTCACTGAAGAAATAATCGGGCAGTGGTGCCACCTACTGCATGAGGACCCGCAGCCACGGTCATTTACACGCACTGCTCCCTCTGTGACTCTGAAGGTGACGACAAATTTGCTGGAAGTGCAAGTTGATATTGGTGCAACAAGGCCAATGGGGCATTTGGGACCTTGGTGAGCAATGGGACGAATAATATATCCTTAACCAATGAGATTAAAAGATTGAGAAATAAACAGAGGAACGATTAAGAAGGAGGGTGAATTTGATGTCAAATCGGGGACAGAAAGATAAATAAAGAGAAAGAAAGATTAGATTAAGAGAAAGAAAAAAGAGACAGAAAGGAAAAGTGAGAAAAAAATTTAAAAATTAAATATTTGACATTTTTAAAATCTCCTAAAACTATTCACAACCTGAAGGAATGAGACTCCATGCTTCTAATTGTTTACTTTCTGGGCAAGCGAGGTTGACTGGCAATCATTAACAATCATCATGTTGTTGAAAGGGTACTAACGTTGTTGATTATGAGACTTAATTTTCTGTGGCGAGTTTAATGGGCAATTAATATGCAAATGCTGCAACTTCATGAAAATCACGGGGATGTCAAGCGCAAAATGTCGATTTCACGAAGCTAACGGCGAATCGGCGCAAATCGGTCAGTAACGTGGTGATTCGCAATTCACGGGGTATTTCTTCCCAGCCAGAAGTTGCTGGCTGATTTGTTCATTAATAATGGCCTGTGTCGTTCAGGCGCTGTTATTATTACAGCAAAATCTGGCCGATTTTACTGAGATATTAGTGATACCCCACTGATGGTCAGCACTGTACCACTAGCAATCTCCAGCACTGGATAAAGAGGCTCAGTGAATGTTTGGTGGAAAGTGTGCAAGAGGGTTAGACTGTTGCCTGACACACTGTAAAAGGAGATTATTCCACAATCAAAATCCACAAACACTCCCACTGTGGTGGGGCACTCTCCAGTTAGTTTAGTTTTACTACGATTATGCAAGGCTGTAAATGAGAACATTCCTGTTTGAACACACCAGGATTTATCATTCTGTCCCAGTGAACATTCATTACCCCGTCCTTTCCGGTTGATGCTCCTGTAACAGACTCCGACCTTCCATCCCACGTTTACTCTGGGCTTCACCTCCCAATAGGAGCAGCCGTAGCTCACTCCTGCAGAGCAGAGGACCTGTCCTTTGCTGTCAAATCTGTCTGGACTGTCTGGGTATGGCTGTGTATCACAAGCTGCCAACACAGTGCTGTTACTGTCAAATAGAATGAGGGAAGGATGTGCTGTGTCTGGATCCAGAGTCGGTGTCTGTCCGTCTGTGAATGAAAGGAGACATCAAATTAAATCACTGTCACTGAATCCTGTCAGAGTGACCGACGGTTTTAAATACAGTGGGAAACAGCAGAGTAAATCACTGTCACTGAATCCTGGCAGAGTGACCGAGGGTTTTAAATTCAGTGGGAAACAGCAAAGTAAATCACTGTCACTCACTCCTGGCAGAGTATCTGAGGGTTTTAAATTCAGTGGGAGACAGCAGAGTAAATCACTGTCTCTCACTCCTGGCAGAGTAACTGAGGGTTTTAAATATGGCAGCTCCCTTTTCATGTTACAGCAATCTGTTTCCAAGTGTTTTCATGTGAATATGTACAGCTGCCATGTTGAACCCTGTGTGTACAGTGTATTGTGCTGAAAGATGAGGTGCTGTTCCTTGAGCTGTGTTGAGCTTCACTGGAGCAAAGACAAAGACAGAGACATCAGAGTAGGAGCAGGGCAGGGAATTAAAGTGACGAGTGACAGGGAGCTCAGGGCTGCACATGTGGACGGAACAGAGGCTGCTCAGCAAAGCGATCACCTAATCTGTGTTAGTCTCCCTGATGTAGAGGAGACCACACTGTGAGCAGTGGATACAGTATACTAGGTACGGTAGCATAGTGGTTATGTTACTGGGCTAGTAATCTAGAGGCCTGGACTAAAATCCAAAGTCATGAGTTCAAATCCCGCCACGGCAGCTGGCGAATTTAAATTCAATTAATTAATTAAAATTCAATTAATTAAATAAAAATCTGCAATTAAAATACTAGTATCAGTAATGATGGCCATGAAACTACCGGATTGTCGTAAAAACCCATCTGGTTCACTAATGTCCTTTAGGGAAGGAAGCCTGCCGCCCTTACCCGGTCTGTCCGATATGTGACTCCAGACCCACAGCAATGTGGTTGATTCTTAATTGCCCTCTGAAATGGCCCAGCAAGCCACTCAGTTGTAAAATCTCGCTACGAAAAGTCATAATAAGAATAAAACCGGACGGACCACCCGGCATCGGACCACTAGGCACCGGACACGACAACGGCAAAACACCAAGCCCAGTCGACCCTGCAAGGTCCTCCTTACTAACATCTGGGGACTTGTGCCAAAATTGGGAGAGCTGTCCCACAGACTAGTCAAGCAACAGCCTGACATAGCCATACTCACAGAATCATATCTTTCAGCCAACGTCCGAGACTCTTCCATCACCATCCCTGGGGATGTCCTGTCCCACCGGCAGGACAGACCCACCAGAGGTGGCGGTACAGTGATATACAGTCAGGAGGGAGTGGCCCTGGGAGTCCTCAACATTGACTCTGGACCCCATGAAATCTCATGGCATCAGGTCAAACATGGGCAAGGAAACCTCCTGCTGATTACCACCTACCGTCCTCCCTCAGCTGATGAATCAGTCCTCCTCCATGTTGAGCACCACTTGGAGGAAGCACTGAGGGTAGCAAGGGCACAAAATGTACTCTGGGTGGGGGACTTCAATGTCCATCACCAAGAGTGGCTCAGGAGCACCACTACTGACCGAGCTGGCCGAGTCCTGAAGGACATAGCTGCTGGACTGGGCCTGCGGCAGGTGGTGAGCGAACCAACACGAGGGAAAAACTTACTTGACCTCGTCCTCACCAATCTACCTGTCGCAAATGCATCTGTCCATGACAGTATTGGTAGGAGTGACCACCGCACAGTCCTCGTGGAGATGAAGTCCCGTCTTCGCACTGAGGACACCATCCAACGTGTCGTGTGGCACTACCACCGTGCTAAATGGGATAGATTCAGAACAGATCTAGCAGCTCAAAACTGGGCATCCATGAGGCGCTGTGGGCCATCAGCAGCAGCAGAATTATATTCCAGCACAATCTGTAACCTCATGGCCCGGCATATTCCTCACTCTACCATTACCAACAAGCCAGGGGATCAACCCTGGTTCAATGAGGAGTGCAGAAGAGCATGCCAGGAGCAGCACCAGGCGTACCTAAAAATGAGGTGCCAACCTGGTGAAGCTACAACTCAGGACTACATGCATGCTAAACAGCGGAAGCAACATGCTATAGACAGAGCTAAGCGATTCCACAACCAACGGATCAGATCAAAGCTCTGCAGTCCTGCCACATCCAGTCGTGAATGGTGGTGGACAATTAAACAACTAACGGGAGGAGGAGGCTCTGCAAACATCCCCATTCTCAATGATGGCGGAGTCCAGCACGTGAGTGCAAAAGACAAGGCTGAAGCGTTTGCAACCATCTTCAGCCAGAAGTGCCGAGTGGATGATCCATCTCAGCCTCCTCCCGATATCCCCACCATCACGGAAGCCAGTCTTCGGCCAATTCGATTCACTCCACGTGATATCAAGAAACGGCTGAGTGCACTGGATACAGCAAAGGCTATGGGCCCCGACAACATCCCAGCTGTAGTGCTGAAGACTTGTGCTCCAGAACTAGCTGAGCCTCTAGCCAAGCTGTTCCAGTACAGCTACAACACTGGCATCTACCCGACAATGTGGAAAATTGCCCAGGTATGTCCTGTCCACAAAAAGCAGGACAAATCCAATCCGGCCAATTACCGCCCCATCAGTCTTCTCTCAATCATCAGCAAAGTGATGGAAGGTGTCATCGACAGTGCTATCAAGCGGCACTTACTCACCAATAACCTGCTCACCGATGCTCAGTTTGGGTTCCGCCAGGACCACTCGGCTCCAGACCTCATTACAGCCTTGGTCCAAACATGGACAAAAGAGCTGAATTCCAGAGGTGAGGTGAGAGTGACTGCCCTTGACATCAAGGCAGCATTTGACCGAGTCTGGCACCAAGGAGCCCTAGTAAAATTGAAGTCAATGGGAATCAAGGGGAAAACTCTCCAGTGGCTGGAGTCATACCTAGCACAAAGGAAGATGGTAGTGGTTGTTGGAGGCCAATCATCTCAGCCCCAGGGCATTGCTGCAGGAGTTCCTCAGGACAGTGTCCTCGGCCCAACCATCTTCAGCTGCTTCATCAATGACCTTCCCTCCATCATAAGGTCAGAAATGGGGATGTTCGCTGATGACTGCACAGTTTTCAGTTCCATTCGCAACCCCTCAGATAATGAAGCAGTCCGAGCCTGCATGCAGCAAGACCTGGACAACATCCAGGCTTGGGCTGATAAGTGGCAAGTAACATTCGCGCCAGATAAGTGCCAGGCAATGACCATCTCCAACAAGAGAGAGTCTAACCACCTCCCCTTGACATTCAACAGCATTACCATCGCCGAATCCCCCACCATCAACATCCTGGGGGTCACTATTGACCAGAAACTTAACTGGACCAGCCATATAAATACTGTGGCTACGAGAGTAGGTCAGAGGCTGGGTATTCTGCGGCGAGTGACTCACCTCCTGACTCCCCAAAGCCTTTCCACCATCGACAAGGCACAAGTCAGGAGTGTGATGGAATACTCTCCACTTGCCTGGATGAGTGCAGCTCCAACAACACTCAAGAAGCTCGACACCATCCAAGATAAAGCAGCCCGCTTGATTGGCACCCCATCCACCACCCTAAACATTCACTCCCTTCACCACCGGCGCACTGTGGCTGCAGTGTGCACCATCCACAGGATGCACTGCAGCAACTCGCCAAGGCTTCTTCGACAGCACCTCCCAAACCCGCGACCTCTACCACCTAGAAGGACAAGAGCAGCAGGCGCATGGAAACAACACCACCTGCACGTTCCCCTCCAAGTCACACACCATCCCGACTTGGAAATATATCGCTCTTCCTTCATCGTCGCTGGGTCAAAATCCTGGAACTCCCTTCCTAACAGCACTGTGGGAGAACCGTCACCACACGGACTGCAGCGGTTCAAGAAGGCGGCTCACCACCACCTTCTCGAGGGCAATTAGGGATGGGCAATAAATGCCGGCCTTGCCAGCGACGCCCACATCCTGTGAACGAATAAAAAAAAAGGTTGGAGCAAATACATGTAAATTGCTGTCACACCTGGAAGGAGTATTTGGGGGCCTGGACAGTTGTGTGGGAGGAGGTCAATGAACAGGTGTTGCATCTCCTGCTTTTCCATGGGAAGCTGCCAGGGGAAGGGGAGCAGGTGGTAGGGGTGATGGAGGAGTGATGCAGGGTGTCATGGAGGGAATGGTCTCTTCGGAATCCTAGGAAGGGATGGGAGGGAAAGGTGTGTTTGGTGGTGGGATCATGTTGGAGATGGTGGAAATGGCTCAAAATTTCACCTAAATGAATTTTGGTGGGATCAGTGATGGAGGTTCTGGGCAGACGCATCCTGGCACTTAATCAGGGATGCACCTGTCATGCATTGGAATTTTTTGTGCCATTTTTCCTCAGGAAGAATTTGGGAAAAGAGTTATTTTTAAAAGTCGGGGGTTTGAAGCAAAGTGCATTTCGGAAAAAAGCACCTGGATGGATGGTATACACATGCTCGATATTGAAGTAGTTTTCACCAAAGTCTATCAATAATAAGCAAGTTATTATATCGTCTGCAAAATCAGTAAACACCTCACACCCACTACATTGGGACTTTTCCAAATAGAAGTTAACCTCTCCTTTCCTCCCTTGCTTTCTACCTTTGCTTAAAATCTCTGCTGACTAGGCTACTCACAAACTCCATTCAAAAACCAGGCAGCTAATTATGAACTCTGATTTTAAACCTGTGCTCTATAGGAAAGAAAGATTAGTGTTACTTTAAATTTGAAAGCTTTACAGTTCAGTAGCATTATTGCTTTTCATATAGTTTCATTATGAACCTTTTAAGAAAATAATTTCATTTTTTTAATCGACCATCAAGCCATTTCAGTTTTTTTATAAACATTTGTATTAGGAGGGTAACAAGTTCTACAAAATACTGATGTCGGCATGCTAATATTCAGGATTATTAACACCACATAAATCACCAAGTATAGGTGTCCGATGCCCAGCAGGGGTTGTCTAGTGGTCCTTCCCATCCACCCATGAACACAGGAAGGATAGATTTTGCTCTTCATCGTCTGGGCAGTGATCTGGCAGAGCGGATTGCCTGCCCTTTATAGAAACTGCTCGATTTTCATTCTGCCAGATTACCTCCCAGGCGATGAGGATGAAAATCTACCCCATGGAGTTACAAACAGCGACAGAAAATAAATTCACAGTCAGATCTGGCACAAGTTGCAAAGCCAATCAGGTTTTCAAACTGAATGCTGCAAGGTCAAGCTTTGGCTAGATTCAGGAGGAGAATGCAGGAGGGTAGTTATTTTGTTTAAGTCAAGCGAGTTGAAGCACTGAATGGGGAAACATAACGTATTGATTATTTTGTATTATTCCATGAACACAAGTTCCACTGATTGAATCAAGTAGTCTGTTCATAACTGTTGCTCTGCATGTTCACTTGCTGTGCAATAAAGCAGTTTAACGATTCATATCTGGCCTCATCTCACCAGGTGCTTCATCGTTCCGCCTTCAAAAAGTTTGGAGAGGCACATGGGGACAAATATGAAAGACAGGAATATCCAGTTTAGATCACAAGGGGGGTCTTATTGTTACCCGCATGGTTACACTATCTTGTAGTTAGACATGGGGCAGTAAAGGCACACTTCGAAACATAACGACGCTCAGAACACTTCCACGGGTGACCAGCGAATATCGAAAACAAAACCCTAAAGTTGTAACTAGCACATCAATTTATTTTTAAAATATTTGTCACTAAGATATTGAGTTATAAGTAGCACAGAACACAAGTGAGGGAGAGCAAGTGCAGGTGGAATTGCAGGTCGATGGGCCAGTTTGGGGGCTCCTTTGGCTGCTGAGCCCAGGGTATTAGCCCACATGATCTCCAAACATATCTTTCCAAATCCCATTTCAACACAGCACCCTGATTGAAGTAAAGCGGCTGCTGTGGGGATGTGTAATGTAATGGGAACTATTCAAACATCTTACCAGGCCTGATTAATGGCCATCACTAACCAATATGGTTCATGGTGGGTCTGTCAGTGTTAATTACTGTTTCAACTTTCTTACTGTTGGGTTTCTCCCCCTGATCTGTGACCTCTCTGCTCTAATAAGTAAAGCCATCCTCAATAAGATTCGTATTCATTCATGGGGGTTACTTACAGAGTCTAATCATCTCTCCTCGGTCCCTCAGCACTTTCTCCTGCTCCACAGGATACTTTATCAGCTCGGCAATTTTTGGTTTATCCAAAGGTTCAACCAAATTGTTCATTCTAGAGGAATAATATAGATTGCAGGGATCACAGAAAGCTTAGATACGACATGTAGATTTAACCTTGGGACCTGGGTCTGGGTCTGGTCCCTCAGTAACTCAGACAACATGGAGTAATCTATGGGATAGTCATTTTCAGTGTAATGCTGATATTTGATCCATGTGTTTATTTTTAGAGGTGCAGTACGGTCCAGTAACTTTTCGAATCAGTGTGCACAGATTTACAGGTGTAATCAGCTGTGCTCCAGTTCACGCAGAGAGGTATGGAACATACTTTAGTGATGGAGGATAAACCCAGAAATCAGATTAAAACAAGCGTCTATCTCTGGGAATTTTATAAAAATGGAGAAGGTGACATAGACTTTTCGGCCCCGTTGACTGGGGCACATCAACGAGGGGAGACTTTTGGCCGCCATGGAGTTGCTCCCCTGACTCTGGGCCGAAGCTCCAGCCTTGAGGTTATTTGAATAGAGATGGTGGTCTCCATCGTCTCCATCAGGGGGTCCCACTGAACTGAGAGGTGGGGGTTTTTGCTGAGGCAGGTGGCCTATTGCAGCATAAGGCAGCTGTCGGTAAAATGGAAATTCCTTTTTTTTAATACTTTACACCTACCTCCTAGACCCTGTGCATAGCTGTTGTCTGAGAGGGATTACACAGAGCCTCGGTGGGAAAAACACTTGGGGTCCCTTCACTAACCTTTGAACTATGGTGCCTGGACCTAAAAGGTGCCTCTTGCATCCAGTACTCCAATGATGTGAATTCTGGGAAATATGTTCGTGGATATATGTCTCTCAAATGCCTTTCATTCATAAGCCCACCCATTATATACATATGAACATACAAATTAAGAGCAGGTGTAGGCCATTCGGCCCCTTGAGCCTGCTCTGCCATTTGATAAGATCATGGCTGATTGTGACCTCAACCCTACTTTCCCGTCTACCTACTATAACCTTTGACTCCCTTGTTAATCAGGAATCTATCTAACTCAGCCTTAATAATATTCAATGACCCTGCCTCCACCGCTCTCTGGGGAAGGGTGTTCCACAGACTCACAACACTCTGAGAGAAAAAATTTCTCCTCATCTCCGTCTTAAATAGGAGACCCCTTATTTTTAAACTGAGGCCCCAAGTTCTAATCTCTCACACAAGAGGAAACATTCTCTCAGCATCTACCCCTTCAAGTCCCGTCAGGATCTTATATGTTTCAATAAGATCACCTCTCATTCTTCTAAACTCCAATGTATACAGGCCCAACTTGTCCAACCTTTCCTCATAAGATAACCCCCTCATCCCAGGAATCAGTCGAGTGAACTTTCTCAGAACCGCCTCTAAAGCAATTATGTCCTTTCTTAAATAAGGAGGCCAAAACTGCACACAGTATTCTAGATGTGGTCTCACCAATGCCCTGTACAACTGTCACAAAACATCTCTACTTTTATATTCCATTTCCCTTACAATAAATGACAACATTCCATTTGCCTTCCTAATCACTTGCTGTACTTTTTGTGATTTATGTACTAGGACACCCAGATTCCTCTGTACCTCAGAGTTCTACAATCTCTCTCCATTTAAATAATATACTGCTTTTCTATTCCTCCTGCCAAAGTGGACAAGTTCACATTTTCCCACATTATACTCCATCTGCCAAATTTTTGCCCACTCACTTAACCTATCTATAATCCCTTTGCAAACTCCATATGTCCTCTTCACAACTTACTTTCCTACCTGCCTTTGTGTCATCAGCAAATTTAGCAACCAAAAATTTGGTTCCTTCATCCAAGTCATTGATATAGATTGTAAATAGTTGAGGCTCAAGCATTGATCCCTGTGGCACTCCACTCGTTACATCTTGCCAACCTGAAAATTACCCATTTATGCCTACTCTCTGTTTCCTGTAAGCTAACCAATCCTTTATCCAAGTTAATATGTTACCCTCTAATCCATGAGCTCTTATTTTGTGTAGTAACCTTTGATGTGGCACCTCGTCAAAAGCCTTCTGAAAATCCAAGTACACCACATCCACAGGATCCCCTTTATCCACGTTGCTTGTTACTTTCTCAAAGAACTCTAATAAATTAGTCAAACGTGATTTCCCTTTCACAAAGCCGTGTTGACTCTGCCTGATTGCATTGAGATTTTCTAAGTGCCCTGCTATAACCTCCTTACTAATAGATTTTAGCATTTTCCCTATGACAGATGTTAAGCTAACTGGCCTGTAGTTTCCTGCTTTCTGTCTCCCTCCTTTCTTGAATAGAGGAGTTACATTCGCTATTTTCCAATCTAATGGGACCCGTCCAGATTCTAGGGAATTTTGGGAAATTAATACCAATGCATCTACTATCTCTGCAGCCACTTCTTTTAAGACCCTAGGATGAAGTTCTTCAGGACCTGGGGACTTGTCAGCTTTTAGTTCTAATACATTTTTCAGAACCCTTTCCCTGGTGATTGTAAATGTTTTAAGTTCCTTCCCCCCTTTTACCTCTTGATTCATGATTATTTCTGGCATGTTATTTGTATCCTCTACAGTGAAGATGGACGCAAAATATCTGTTCAATTCATCCGCCATTTCCATATTCTCCATTATTAATTCCCCAGACTCACTCTCTAGAGGGCCGACGCTCACTTTACTTACACTTATCCTTTTTAAATACCTGTAGAAACTCTTACTATCTGTTTTTATATTTCTAGCTAGCTTTCTCTCGTACTCTAATTTCTCCCTCCTTATTATTCTTTTAGTCATTCTTTGCTGTTTTTTATATTCTGTCCAATCTTATGACCTGCCACTAATCTTCGCGGAATTGTATGCTTTTTCTTTCATTATGATACTATCTTTAACTTCCTTAGTTAGCACAGATGGTGCGTCCTTCCCCTCGAGTCTTTCTTTCTCACTGGAATGAATCTTTGCTGAGTGTTATGAACTATCTCACTGCATATCTACTGACGTATCCCTTGACCTAAGTACCCAGTTCACTTTAGCCAGCTCTGTCTTCATGCCCTCATAATTGCCCTTATTTAAGTTTAAAACACTAGTCTTAGACTTACTCTTCTCTCCCTCAAACTGAATGTGAAATTCAATCATATTGTGATCACTGCTACCTAGAGGCTCCTTTACAATGAGGTCATTAATTAATCCTGTCTCATTACACATTACCAGATCTAGAACAGCCTGCTCTCTGGTTGGCTCTAGAATGTGCTGCTCTAAGAAACTGTCCCAAAAGCATTCTATGAACTCATCTTCCAGGCTACCTTTGCCAATCAGATTCTTCCAATCTATATGTAGATTAAAATCACCCATGATTATTGCTGTTCCTTTCTCACAAGCCCCCATTATTTCTTCCTGTATACCCTGTCCTACAGTGTGGTTACTGTTAGGGGGCCTATAAACTACTCCCACAAGTGACTTCTTGCCTTTACTATTTCTTATCTCTACCCAAACTGATTCTACATCTTGGTCTTTAAAACTAATCATTTCTCTCGATCATACTCATGTCATCCTTAATTAACAGAGCTACCCCTCCACCTTTTCCTAGCTTCCTGTCCTTCCAAAATGTCAAGTACCCTTGAATATTCAGGTTCCAGCCTTTGTCATCTTGCAGTCATGTCTCTGTAATAGCTATCAGATCATACATATATGTCCACCACCAGGCCCGGGCACTGTTAAATGGAGGGGCGGCGCAAAGAAACAGCAATGTAGTGGATCGTATCCCCTCCCACCTACCCCTGTTCTACTGGAACATTGAGCAGCTGTTGGGTGGAAAGTCTTCGCCCAGTTGTCCAGTGTTTGACAAACTTTTCACATACTGTCAACTGAATGATATGAAGCTGGTTTTCACTTACCCGGCTGTAATCGACTGAAATCTCAGTAATAAAATAAACCGAGAAAACTGGGGTCAGATAGAATACGCAGAATGTGCACCAGAGAATGAGATTTAGCAGTGTTATAGAAAAACCATTATAGAGGACACATCATGCATGCCCAAGTTAATTGGATATTTTTTGAGGGAATCATAGAGTTGTATATAGAAATTTTCAGAAGGCATTTGATTTTTAAAAATTTGGAGAGTGGGAATCTCAGCTGCCCCAGGGATGCCCAAGACCTGCCTGATGCAATTTTCAGGTGGGCCTGTAAATGGGCGAGCAGCACGCCCTCCTGTTTCCAGCGGGAAGCTGATTAGATAAGAGAACCAGGATCCTACGCCAGTTGTAAGAACCTTCCCAACCATTTGTTCCAGGCGGTGAGCAGCCTAACAAGCGGTCCTTTAAAGGGACTGTTGGAGGCCGCTCTAGAACAGGCCCACAAATTTTGATGTCTCCTGGTTCTACCAAAATATTGCCCGTCGAAGCAGCCCATTGCCTGTAGAAGCAGCCCGTTGCCGGTAGAAGCAGCCCGTTGCCGGTAGAAGCAGCCCGTTGCCGGTAGAAGCAGCCCGTTGCCGGTAGAAGCAGCCCGTTGCCAATCTCCTTCCCGTGCCACTCACCACTCCCAGCACTGACCCTGTGGACTCTGCCAGCAGACCAGCTATCACCGCCTCTCCGCATCTCCCTCCAGAATGTCCCTTCACTTATGAACAAGGCCTTTGACACCCATGAGCTGATTGTGGATGATTGCTTCGATTTCATGGCCTTGATGGAAACTTAGCTGATGGGTGATGACACATTCGCTCTTAATGAAGCCGCCTCGCCTGGCTATACCTTTCACCACTTACCCCACCCAGACTGTCGCAGTGGCAGTGTTGTCCTTATCACCAAATTACACCTTGGTCTGTCCCCTTACTCCTCTGGCACCTTCTCTTCCTTTGAGCATCTAACCTTGTTCTGCCCCTCTCGTCGCTCCTTTAAAATCCTCATTGTCTACGGCCCACCCATGTACCATGCCATGTTTCTCACCTAGGTATCTTCACTGCTTTCCTCCCTCAGCCTCTGCACCGAGCAACTTCTCATCCTCGGTGACCTTGGCTCATCATGCCCTCTCTCCTGTGAGTTCACTGTCCTCCTATCCTTCCTTAAGCTCTCTCTCCATTTAAACTCCCCTACCTGTATTCACGGCCACTCTCGACCTTGCCATCTCACGTGGTCTCTCTACTCCCATTGTGTTAATCACAGATAAGGCCATCTCTAATCACTTCCTTATGTCCCTCTCCATTCACATCCCCCTTCCCCTTCCCAACCCACTTCCTTCAGTGTCTGTCCCTGGAAAATGCTCTTCCCCAAGTCACTTACAACGGCATTTTCAAATTCCCATCTGTCTAGCCTTTGGCCTTCCATTCACCACGACATTTCTGGAGCTCCATCACACCCTCACCTCCATCTTTGATACCCTTGTCCCCATTAAAACCATTTCTCTCTCTCACTCCGGTCATTCCCCCTGGTACGGCCTCTACCTTCGCTTCCTGAAGTCCAAGGGACACAGACTTGATCGTTTATGGTGGACAACTGGTTTAGCCATTAATCACCACATGTGGCTGGATCTCATAAAACACTACTGGGTCCTGCTCTCCTCTGCCAAAACTGATGACTGTTCCAGGATCATCCTGGAATGCAAAGATAACCCCTGGCTTCTCTCTTCCACTAAAATATATCTTCTTAAACGCCTCTCCCCTGTCCCCTCTACCCTCACCTCCAACAAAAAGTGCGAGAAGCTCATGGATTTCTTTATCACTAAGTTGGGACCATCCATTCAGCTGCCTCTGCCGCTTCCCTCCCTTCCCCTAGCCCACCAAGCCAAACTTCCCCTAAGATTCCCCCCCTGCCCTTAGCCCTAAACTCGCATCTTTCTCGAGTTTCTCTCTTATCTCCCCTCATGCCCTCTCCGAGCTCATTTTGTCCATGAGATCCGCCTTTTGCTACCTTGACCCTATTCCCACCAAACTGCTGACCACCCAACTTCCCTTCCTGGCCCCTATGTTAGCTGATGTTGTTAACAGTTCCCTCTCCTCTGGTACTGTCCCCTTCAAATCTGCCTTCAGCTCCCCACTCCACAAAAAACCCAGCCCTGACCGCTCTGTCCTTGCAAACTACCGCCCCATCTCCACTCTCCCTTTCTTCTCCAAAGTCCTTGAACATGTTGTCGCCTCCTAAATCCGTGCCCATCTTTCCCAAAACTCCATGTTTGAATCCCTCCAATCAGGTTTCCGCCCCTGCCACAGTACTGAAACGGTCCTTATAAAGTCACAAATGACATCCTATGTGACTGTGACCGTGGTAAACTATCCCTCCTCATCCTTCTCGATCTGTCTGCAGCCTTTGACATGGTTGATCACACCATCCTCCTCCAATGCCTCCCCTCTGTCATCCAGCTGGGTCAGACTGCCCCCCATCCCCCCCAATTCCATTCCTATCTATTCAGTCATAGCCACAGAATCAGTTGCAATGGCCTCTCTTCCCACTTCCGCACTGTTATCACTGGAGCCCCCCAAGGATCCATCCTTGGCCCCCTCCTTTTTCTCATCTACACGCTGCCCCTTGGCGACATAATCCGAAAACACAATGTCAGGTTCCACATGTATGCTGACAACACTCAGCTCTACCTCACCACCAACTCTCTCGACCCCTCCACTGACTTTGATTTGTCACACTGCTTTTCCGACATCCAGCACTGGATGAGCAAAAATTTCCTCCAACTAAATATTGGCAAGACCATTGTCTTCGTTAGCCGTCACAAACTCCATTCCCTAGCCACTGACTCCATCCCTCCCCCTGGCCCCCTGAGGCTGAAGCAGACTGTTCGTAACCTTGGCATCCTTTTTGACACTGAGATGAGCTTCCAACCCCATATCCGTGCCATCACCAAGACCGCCTACGTCCACCTCCATGACAATGCCCATCGCTACCCTTGCCTCATCTGCTGCTCAATCCCTTTTTTAAAAATTCGTTCACGGGATGTGGGCGTCGCTGGCGAGGCCAGCATTTATTGCCCATCCCTAATTGCCCTCGAGAAGGTGGTGGTGAGCCGCCTTCTTGAACTGCTGCAGTCCGTGTGGTGACGGTTCTCCCACAGTGCTGTTAGGAAGGGAGTTCCAGGATTTTGACCCAGCGACAATGAAGGAACGGCGATATATTTCCAAGTCGGGATGGTGTGTGACTTGGAGGGGAACGTGCAGGTGGTGTTATTCCCATGTGCCTGCTGCTCTTGTCCTACTAGGTGGTAGAGGTCGCGGGTTTGGGAGGTGCTGTCGAAGAAGCCTTGGCGAGTTGCTGCAGTGCATCCTGTGGATGGTGCACACTGCAGCCACAGTGCACCGGTGGTGAAGGGAGTGAATGTTTCGGGTGGTGGATGGGGTGCCAATCAAGCGGGCTGCTTTATCTTGGATGGTGTCGAGCTTCTTGAGTGTTGTTGGAGCTGCACTCATCCAGGCAAGTGGAGAGTATTCCATCACACTCCTGACTTGTGCCTTGTAGATGGTGGAAAGGCTTTGGGGAGTCAGGAGGTGAGTCACTCGCCGCAGAATACCCAGCCTCTGACCTGCTCTCATAGCCACAGTATTTATATGGCTGGTTCAGTTAAGTTTCTGGTCAATGGTGACCCCCAGGATGTTGATGGTGGGGGATTTGGTGATGGTAATGCCGTTGAATGTCAAGGGGAGGTGGTTGGACTCTCTCTTGTTGGAGATGGTCATTGCCTGGCCTTTGTTACTTCTCGACTTGACTATTCCAATGCTCTCCTGGCTGGCCTCCCATCTTCCACCCTCCATAAACTTGAGCTCTTCCAAATCTCTGCTGCCCGTATCCTAACTCACACCAAGTCTTGTTCACCAATCACCCTTGTACTCGCTGACCTACATTGGCTCCCGGTCTGGCAACGCCTTGATTTAAAAATTCTCATCCTTGTTTTCAAATCCCTCCATGGCCTCACTCCTCCCTATCTCTGTAACCTCCTCCAGCCCTACAACCCTCAGATCTCTGCACTCCTCCAATTTTGGCCTCTTGCACATCCCCGATTTTAATCAACCCAACACTGGCAGCCGTGCCTTCAGCTGCTTAGGCCTTAAGCTCTGGAATTCCCGCCCTAAACCTCTCTACCTCTCCCTCCTCCTTTAAGATGCTCCTTAAAACCTACCTCTTTGACCAAGCTTTTGGTCGCCTGACCTAATATCTCTTTATGTGGCTTGATGTCAAATTTTGTTTGCTATCGCTCCTGTGAAGCACCTTCTGACCTTTTACTACGTTAAAGGCGCTATACAAATGCAAGTTGTTGTTGTTGTAGAAGCAGCCAATTGCTGGTCGAAACAGGCCATGGCCAACAGAGGCAGCCCATTGCCAATAGAAGCAGCCCATTGCCGGTAGATACAGCCCATTGCCAATAGAAGCAGCCCATTGCCGGTAGAAGCAGCCCATGGCCAATAGAAGCAGCCCATTGCCGGTAGATACAGCCCATTGCCAATAGAAGCAGCCCATTGCTGGTAGAAGCAGCCCATGGCCAATAGAAGCAGCCCATGGCCAATAGAAGCAGCCCATCGCCAATAGAAGCAGCCCATCGCCAATAGAAGCAGCCCATTGCCGGTAGAAGCAGTCCATTCATTACCTTTATAAACAGGACATCTTCATTTATTGACAGGTTATTTAGGTCAGTCAAAGATTTCTCAAACTCTTTCACTTTATTCTGCAGCTTGAGAATTCTGGCATCAATCACTGCTGTCACACGGCTCTGCTCTCTGTTCAGCTGTTTTAAAACTTTATTCTCTTCATCTTCAATCTGCTGCCTGCGAGCTTTATACTTCTCCTCAATGCTTCTTTTTGTTTTCTTCATCATCTCCTTCAGAAGGAAAGTTTTAGTAATATATACAGTACAGATCCTGTCAGTCTACACACACCACACTATCTTCATCAGATATATCCCATCACTGCGGTTGTGTCATTAAATGGAGAGAAAGTACAGCCAATGGAGGATTCAAAGAATGGATCGTCTGCGGTGAGACCGACAGGGTTAGACACTGTCCTGTCACCTCGAGAACTTTCCAATCCAGCCCAGACTGATGGGCTGATGGTCTTCTTTCCCTGCCCACTGTAAGAGCCCAACTTGAAATATAATTTGGGGCAGCTTCAGCCCAAGTCCTCATGGGCGTGAGCCTACCGCATCGAACTACATTTCATTCAGTAAAGTATTTTGTAGCCCCTCTTTGACTAAGGTTTTGGTCTCCCCTCTTAATATCTCCGCCTTTGACTTGGTGTCCATTATTTCCTTACACCTGTGTAAAGTGGCTTGGGACATTTCTCTATGTTAAGGACACTATATAAATGCAAGTTGTTGTAGTTGTTGAATTTGGAGAGCTGCTGCCCCGTTCCTACCTGAAAACAGGGACAATAATCATCAAAGCTGTGGATGAGCAGAAAATAGAAAATATTCTGAAAATACTTCCTCCAACTATTCACAAGGGAAGAACATGAGCAACATGCCCTCTCCAGACAAAGATATCCCAAATAAAATCAGTGACTTGGTTATAAATGAGATGGAAGTCCTGGACAGGCTAAATGGACTCAATACAAATGAATCCCCAGGGGCAGATTGTATTTATCCCAGAATTGTGAGAGAGACTAGAGAGGAGATTTGTGAGGCTCTGACAACGATTATGAAAGACTCACTACACCCTGAAGAGGTAACAGTAGATTGGAAACAGGCTAATGTGGTGCCCATATTCAAAAACGATGACAAAACAGACACAGGAAACTATAGGCCCATTAGTCTTGCTTCCATTCCATGTAAAATATTATCAGGAGTAAACTTGAAGATCATCGGTACAATAACCTATTCTGGGAACTAGCTTTAGTAAGGGTAGAATGGGCGAGGGAGGAGATGGCGCCCAGAGGGGTATCACAGGGAGGGGTGAATGTAATAGGAAACTTTTTATACAGCTAAAGCTAAAGAATTCAGTAATTTTACAGAAGCTTATTTCATGCTGCAGATTTCAAGCTTACCAAAGTATTTTCCTTTTCTTTCTGAAGATTTTCCAGAGTTCCTTGCACAGTGATGGTGTTAATCCTCACCTTCACTCGCTGATAATCCAAATTATTCTAATGGGGAGCAGCAGAGATAGAGTCATTCCAAGTTGTTGCACTTTATATATTGAATTAAACTCAGATACATTTTCACGAATGCACACATACCTTCAGCTCCTTCACTGCTTCATTGATGCTGATTAGGTTGTGACCCTTGTGGTCTCCTACTAAAGCACAGAGACTGCAGACGCAGACCTCATCGTCCTTACAGTAAACCTTCAGAAGCTCTTGGTGCTCTATGCATTTTTCACCAGCCACATTGACGATGGGATCCACAAGAGGGCAGCTTTTAAATGCCATGTTTACTTGATGTGGTTTGAGGTGTATGGAGCACATCGATATTTTACATTTCAGGCAGGTTTTAACAGCAGGACGCTGCTTCTTGGTGCAGTAGCTGCAGGGAACCACATCCTGGGACAGACCCAGGCCCTTGTATTTCTGAACTATGTTTGCTAGTTGAAAGTTCTTCTCTAAGCGGGGCCTCACCTTGAAACTTGCTCGACACTGTGGGCAGGAGTAACTGCCAGAAACGGGCTCTTTCCACAGTTTTTCAACGCAGGCTCGGCAGAAGCTGTGGTTACAGGTGAGTATCACCGGATCAATGTAAATCTGCAGGCAGATGGAACAGGTTAGTTCTTCCTCCAGAGAGTCCTGCTGAGAAGCTGCAGCCATGTTTCGACTGAAAGGAAATGAATATGAAAGTGGAGGTATTTACGCAGCAAAGTATAACAGGGTGGGTCACCAACAAATTTGGATTCAGCTACATTAACTTAACGTCAGATGAGTGAATGTGTCAAACTCGTAAAGCTAATAAATAACAAGTTAAATGCTGATCGAACCCCCACAAGAAACTGAAAACTCAAAAATATTCTTGAATGAAGATAAGTTAGATTGAAAGCAGTGGATTGTGAACTTGACCTAATTTAAACTGTTGTAAACAATTTTACAACACCAAGTTATAGTCCAACGATTTTATTTTTAATCCCACAAGCTTTCGGGGGCTTTCCCCTTCCTCAGGCGGAGGAAGGGGAAAGCCCCCGAAAGCTTGTGGGATTAAAAATAAAATCGTTGGACTATAACTTGGTGTTGTAAAATTGTTTACAATTGTTAACCCCAGTCCATCACCGGCATCTCCACATCATAATTTAAACTGCAGGTGGAATGATTATGATTTTGTTCACTTTTATTGCAATATGATAAAAGTGCAGAATGGAGCAGTGACAGGTTTAGTAATTAACTGAATGGGGATGCGAATGGAAGGCATGAGATTTGTTATCGAGGGTTTGGGGAATATAACACCCTTCAAAATTGTGATCTTCGACATCCGATTCTGTGCGTTTTTTGCTATTTTGGAGCGGACTGTAATTGCAATCCTGGCAATTCCACAAATGCTGCATCGGGATTAATGAAACAAAGCCTGTTAATGGCATCAAAACCAGGGAACATCCTCCTATCTCAAAAAGGTGTTCGCAAGCAGTCTTGAAGAAATTAACCTACATATAATCATACAAGAGATATGTACCAATGAATCCAAGTAATGGTCCATGTGGTCTCCTGGGCTATTTTCGATCGCCTAGAAGGATCGGAGAGGAATTTTCCAGATTTTCTCCCCCTAGTTGATGCATTTTGGTAGGACAGAATGAGGAGAGGCAATATAAAGTGAATGGTACAATTTTAAAGGCGTTCCAGGAACAGAGAGACCTGGGGGTTCACGTAAACAAATCTTTGAAGGTCGCAGGACAAGTTGAGAAGGCTGCTAAAAAAGCTTATGTGATCCTTGGCTTTATCAACAGAGGCATAGGGGTCGATATTAACATCCCATGAGGTGTGGGAGAGGGTGGGGGGGGGGTTAAAAATTGAAAATGAGCAGGAATGCTCCCCCGACCCCTCAAGCAAAATATCTGCTGATCATGGACTGTCCTCGCTGTACAATTGGCTAAACACAACTTCCCCCCACACCCCCGCTATCCAAGCCACAATCTGTTCCCCCCTCCCTCTTGCTTGCCATGCTCCAGCACTCCCCACCAATCCCCGATCTCGAGCGGCCTCTCCTGCAATTGGCAGCCCCCCCACCCTCCAAGGCTGGATCTGTCGATCCCTCCTGATTGCTGGGCTCCAACCACCCCTCCCACCAAGCCCTGATCTGTCCCTCCCTCCTTCTCGATTGCTGGGTTCTGACTCCCCTCCACCCACAACCACCAATCCCCAATCTTTCTCGATTGCCGGAGACCGTCCCCAACGGTCACCTGCTGTGGCCTTTTACCACTGGTTTTCTCACCCGGCAGCCGACCAGCCTGTCCATCTGGCCGCCTGCCTTGCGGAAACGGAATTAAAAATGATAATGTGGTCCTGCCGTTAAATTCAGCAGGACCTCCACGTTCCTGATATTTACTGGTTTACCCCTCACAATCGCGTACCCCGGCACCCTCCCCGCCTCCCCATAGAGCACAAAAGCAAGCAAGTTATGCTGAACTTTTATAAATCACTGGTTGGGCCCCAGCTGGAGTATTGTGTCCAGTTCTGGGCACCACACTTTAGGAAGGAAGTCAAGGACTTGGAGAGGGTGCAGAGGATATTTACGAGAATGATACCTGGGATGAGGGTCTTCAGTTACGTGGAGAGACTGGAGATGCTGGGGTTGTTCTTCTTAGAACAGTGAAGGATAAGGGAGATTTGATATAGGTGTTCAAAATCATTAAAGGGTTTTGTTAGAGTAAATAAGGAGAAACTGTTTCCAGTGGCTGAAGGGTCAGTAACCAATCGACACAGATTTAAGGTAATTGGCAAAAGAACTAGAGGCGAGATGAGGAGAACATTTTTTATGCAGTGAGTTATTATGATCTGGAATGCTCTGTCTGAAAGGGTTTTGGAAGCAGATTCAATAATAACTTTCAAAGGAGAACTGGATATATATTTGAAGGGGAAATATTTGCAGGGCTATGGGAAAAGGGCAGGGGAATGGGACTAATTGGAGAGCTCTTTTAAAGAGCCGGCACAGGCACGATGGGCCTAATGGCCTCCTTCTGTGCTGTATCTTTCTGTGATTCTATGATTCTAATTGGCATTGGTGTCAGGCGTCACCTATGGTGTCAAGTGACGCTGCTTTCCACTGCTTTCAGCCTAACTCATCTTCATTCAAGACTACTTTCAGTTTCTTGTGGGGGCTCAATCAGCATTTATGCTTCTATTTATTAGCTTTACTAGTTTTGCTAGTTTGGCACATGCACTCATCTGAGGTTAAGTTAATGCACCTGAATCCTGATTTGTTACTGACACACCATGTTATACAATGCTGCGTAAATACTTTCATTTTCACATTGATTTCCTTTCAGTCGAATCATGGCCGCAGCTTCCCAGCAGGATTCTCTGGAGGAAGAACTAACCTCTCCCATCTGCCTGCAGATTTACATCGATCCAATGATACTGGGTAAATATTGAGCCTCTTCTTTCTCCCTGCTGGATTTGTACAGGTTGCTTTTCCTCTTTATCTCACTTTTAATTTATAAATTGATTTAGGGTCACATTTGTTTAGTCTGAGCTTGTTGGTTTTGGCCACATATTTATCTTGCATGATCTGTATTCTACCTTTAAAGGAGTTCTACTTGTTGTCTTCTGAAGTGTTGTTGAACAAACTTCCTCTAATCTATTTTGCTTTAGTTGTTCCCTCATTTCAATGAATTTATTTCTGACTCCCAGATCATGTTGAAGTTTGTCATTCTGTGCTCATTGTCCCCTGGGGTGCTATGACTCCCACTTCCTGTGCAATTTGTGGGTCTTCTACAAATGCCAGATCATGATGAACATTGCCTGTCATGGCTTCCTTGCTGCACTAGCCCAAGAAGCAACTACCAGCTCTGACTTTAAACTATTTGGGGTTTCCCAGTTTATATTAAGTTGATTGAAGTCTCCTATTAAAATAACTTTCCCAGATGGTCTATAGCACATGTTCTGTGTTTCTTTGCATTAGAGTTATCTGCTCAGAGCAGTTCATTCTGTAGCTTTTTATCTCACGCAGCATCTTTTACCTTCCGGGTGTCCCTGACATATAGAGCTACACCACCTCCTTTTTTTTGTGAGTTCTAAATACTCCATACCCCTGGATGTTATATTAATTTCCACACTCTGGATTAAGCCATGTTTCTGATACCCAGAGGCTGCCTTTTAATAGAGCTCTGGTGCCAGTTGGGAAGAACCCGAGTATCCTGTAATGCTATATGTTTGGATGGCGTTGATTGATGTGAGGAGATCAGATTACTAACAGCTTGAGGCTGCATCTCCGTCACTTCTTCCTGCTGTGAAAATAGGCCAGCCATTCAATCATAATGTCCCTTCGATGTGTGTGCTTTATATGTGTGATTCCAATCAGTGTGTAATCCCATTTAGCAAGACTTGCTTTTATGTAGTGCCTTTCATGACCTCAGGATGTCCCAAAGCGCTTTACAACCAATGAAATACTTTTGAAGTGTAGTCACTTTTGTAATGTAGGCACTGCGGCAAGCTCCCGCAAACAACAATGTGATAAATGACCAGATAATCTGTTTTAGGTGTTTGTTGATGGATAAATATTGACCAGGGCACCAAGGAGAACTCTCCTGCTCTTCCTCGGTTTAAGGTCTCATTCGAAAGAAGGCACCTCCGACAGTATAGCACACCCTCAATACTGCGCTGGAGTGTCAGCCTAGATTATGTAATGAGGTCTCTGGAGTTGGGTTTGAATCCACCACAAGCTTCTGACTCCGAGGCGAGAGTGTTGTATTTAAGGTCCGTGTGTCTCTCACAGGTACACTCTGGTGTGTATCTGTCCCATCACTGAGTTGAAGTCCTTCTCACTGTGTGATGATCCTAGTCAGTTGATTCTGTCACTCAGAGTGCACGAACCTTCTACCTGTCTGTGTGGCGTAGACCAGCAGTTCGGGTTACTCTCGACACTGATGGTATTTTAGGAGTAATCTATGTCATTTGCTGCCTGAGGACTTCTGTTAATGGGGCGAAAGTGTCTGATAAACATGCAGTGTGATGGGATGATTCTGAATAAAACATGTTACTGCATTGTCGAACATCATTGTAATGAGTGTTGGCTCAGTGAGTACATGCACTGCCTGATGTAGGATTGAGCCCTACAAACCAGAAAAGTCCCGGGTTCAAGTTAACTGATCTTAACCAGTGGTACAAACACTACCTAGGACAGAGGAGCAGGTGGAGGACATTCAGCCCCTCAAGCCTGCTTCGCCATTCAGTTAGATCAGGGCTGATCTGTACCTCAACTCCATTTACCCACCTTAGCTCCGTATCCCTTGATATCCTTACTTAACAAAAATCTATATCTCAGTTTTGAAATTTTCAATTGACCCTTAGCTTCAAAAGCTTTTTGAAAGAGAGAGTTTCAGATTTCCACTACTTTCTGCAAAGAAGTGCTTCCTGACATCACCCCTGAACGGCCTAGCTCTAATTTTAAGGTTACTACCCCTTGTTCTGGAGTCCCCCACCAGAGGAAATAGTTTCTCACTATCTACCCTATTAACTCCATTAATCATCTTAAACACCTCAATTAGATCACTCCTTAATCTTCTATACTCAAGAGAATACAAGCCTAGTCTATGCAACCTGTCCTCGTAATTTAACCCTTTTAGCCCCAGTCCTAGTAGATGAGGCAGCAGGAGCACATACTGAGAAAATCAGCCCTATACTGTACAAAGAAGACACCACACAGGTCCTGGTACAATAGGACAACCAGTGAGTGGATCTGATTCCATGACACCCAAACAACAAAAACGTAAATATATTCTGTGCGTCACGTGATTCAAGAATTGTTTAAAAGTCGCATCATTCCAGAACTCGTCTGGCCTTCTGTTTATAAGACAGTGAAATCATTTTAGTTGTTAAATTTTCGGCTGGATCATGGGTTCAAATCCAGCCCAGCCTGAGGGGTTGAAAGTCTCCTCAGGTGGATGGAAGGCTCCCATGTTCAAAGAGTTTGGGCAGTCTCAATCTGTATCTAAATGTGCACTATCCCTAATTCAGTACTAAGTGGCAATAAAAGGCCACAGGACAGCTGGTGTGAGAAACAGAAAAATGTAACAGAGAACACATCAATGGCTCTTCACATCTTGTGCCTGTACAGTCGCCTCCGGCCTACCCTAAGGCTCTATTCTTGGCACCTTCCTCTTCCTTGACAAAAAGCTGGCCTGTGGAAACATAATCCACAACCATGGAGGAACTTCCATGTACCTGCTAATGATATCCAGATCAACCTCCCCTACCACTGTCCAGACCATGATTCGAGTTACGTTGTTTGATTATTTGAGTGACATCAAGTTATTCATGAGCCAGTACTTCCTCCAGCTTAACACAGGCATTACCGAGTCCTTTTGGATCCTAACAGAAACTGTACATCTCAGGTCCATCCCTTTCCATCCTTCTCCCTGTGTACTTGCGCAGGCTGAACCTGAAGATGCCTAACCTCAATGTCCCGTTTGACCCTGAGCTGAACTTAAAACCCAATATCTCATCGACCATCAAAACTAACTGTATATCCACTTCTATTACCTCAACCACCTCCGTCCCTGCCTGACTCCCACCACCATTGTGGTTCTCATCCATGCCTTTGTCACCTTCAGGCCTCACTTCTCAAAGACCTTGTCCTCACATCCTACATCTTCAACCATATCTTCAAATGCCTCCCCTAAACCTTTCAAAGTACTGGCACAGGCATGATGGGCTGAATGGCCTCCTCCTGTGCTGTACCAACTATGATACTATGATACAGCACAGAAGGAGGCCATTCGGCCCATCGTGCGGTAAGTGGTTTTCTCGGGCGTACCGAAAACACACCTCTTACTATAAGTTCTGGAACGATAGGGATTATAAGGACAGATCAGACTCGGACACACGTTTTCAGGCTCAACCGTATTGTGTTTAATAAGATTAACAATAACACTAGTAAACAGTACAAACCGTACAACCCTGGCTTGTCCAATAAGCCCTACCGTGCTAAATTACCACGGCCTAATAAGAGAAAAACCCTCCCTCACACAGCTAAGTGGTCTTGTGGATGTGTAGGTGCAGGCAATATGCTCACCCCGATTGCCCGTTGTTGCTTGCAGTTTCTTCCTGCACGTCTCGCTCCTGGTTCCGTACCGCTGACGCAGTATCCAAGTTCCAGTTTGAGTCGAGGTCTGTTTTTTTTTCAAAAAATATACTTTATTCATAAAATTTGTAGCAAAAACATACAATACATTTGTCATATCACATTCCAATCGGACACAATACAGATTATACAATTTGCAGGTTAAATTAAGTACAGTTCAATGAACACATTGTGCATAATTACAGTTCATGACACTCTGGGGTGTCTCATTGCATTATACTCAATACAGATTATTGATTACAGATTGATTACAGATTCATTACAGGTTCATTACAGCAATTTGAATTTTACATTCTGCCCGGGGTGGGGCGGGGGGGGTGTTTTCCCTGATTGCAGCCCCTCGGTATACAATGGCGGGAAGGCTCTAAATGGTTGTCGATGTCCGTTGATGAGTGATGAAGAGCAGCGCTCAGCTTCTGGCGGTGTTCCGTTGAATCGAGGCGAGCCCCACTCGGGAGACTCGCTGTAGATTGATGCCGAGGAGCATAGAGAAGAGAGCAGAGCAGAGCCGAGAGCAGAGCCGAGCTGATACCGATCAATGTATTGATTCAGGTGATCTGTCTGGACCCCCCCCGCCACCCCGGCCGTGGCCTGAAGTGACTCATAACCTTTGAAATCTTTGTGAAAAATGCTATTTCGTTTTCCCGCTCCCAGGCCTTGCACCTGGAGAGACAATGGGTGCTGCTTACTGGGTGTCTTTCCTGAGTTGATGGCCCCCATTAACAGGTAATGGGTTCCGATCTCAAGCCGATCTTGCTTAACTGGCTTCTCTCCTGGAAGACAATGGCCCGGCCATCTCCTGCCTTCCACCAGTTTCGGTTGGGACTGAGAGTCTCTGAGTTACCTCTCGGGTATTATCCCCAGTAATCATATTAAATGGCGATAATGTCAATCGGCCTGGGTTCCCATCCACCCAGCCTGTCAGTGTGAAATGTCCGTTTGCATATGAATGCACCTTAGTCAGGTTAGCCTGGCTCGAAACTTCTGCCAGTCAATCCTATTCCCTAAGCCACTCCCACAAGCTTGCAAAACAGTACAGTTCTTTCTTGGGGGTATTGGATTTAAAATATGATTCATAAAAATGACCAGAACGCTGGTGCTACAGTACCTGTGCCGGCTCTTTCATGATGCTATTGAATTACTCCCATTCCCCTGCTCTTTCCCCATAGCCCTGTAATTTTCTTCCCTTCAAGTATTTATCCAATTCTGCTTTGAAAGTTACTATTGACTCTACTTCCACCCTCTTTCAGGCAGTGCATTCCAGATCATAATAACTCGCTGCGTGAAAAATTGTTTCCTCATGTCGCCTCTGTTTCTTTTTCCAACCACCTTAAATCTGTGTCTCCTGGTTACCGACCCTTCTGCCACTGGAAAC
Source organism: Heptranchias perlo (assembly GCF_035084215.1). Lineage (NCBI taxonomy): Eukaryota > Metazoa > Chordata > Chondrichthyes > Hexanchiformes > Hexanchidae > Heptranchias > Heptranchias perlo. The sequence continues at coordinate 61,555,051 of NC_090337.1, read as the reverse complement.
AGTTTTCCTTATTTACTCACCCACCTCCAACCTACCTCAGCCCATCTGCTGGTGAAACCTTCATCCCTGCCTTTGACCCCTCCATACTCGACAATGTCAATGTTCCTAGGCCGGCTTCCCATCCTCCACCTGGTAAACCACTTCGTCCAAAACTCTGCTGTCCATATCTTATCCCACACCAAGTCCCACTCACCCATCACCCCTGTCCTTGATGACCTACATTGGCTTCTGGTTCCCCCAGTGCCTCAAATTCTAAATTCTCATCCTCGTATTTAAATCCTTTAATGGTATCACTCTTCCCTCTAGCCCTACAACCCCACCCTCCCTAAACTCTCCGTTCCTCTGCCTCACTCCCTTCACCCAACCATTGGTGGGTCTACCTTCAGCTGTCTAGGCCCCATGGTCTGGGATTCCCACCCTAAAATTGTCTGCTTCTCCACTTCTCTCTCCTCCTTTAAGACACTCTTTAAAACACACCTCTTTGACCAAGCTTTTGGTCACCCCTCCTTCTTTGGCTCGGCATCCAATCCTTTTCTGAATATGCCTCTCTGAAGCGCCTTGGAACGTTACTCTATGTTAAAGGCACCATATAAATGTAAGTTGCTGTATGTTATTTAAAATGGTATCTGCTCTCATCTTTCCATCCAAAAGTACTATGTCAAGAGTGACTGTGGATTTTTAAATAATAATTGTGTGCACATCTGGTATCCTGTATCCTGCTATGTTTTTAATAGGATTCTTCGATTAATGTGAAAGCCTGTGTCTGTAGTTCCTACTCTGGCCACCATGTGGTATTGTGGAACAGATTTGTCAACTTTATCTGAACATTTTTGATTTAACACTTTATTAAAACTTCTATTTTCCAAAATAAGTGCTTGAACAAAATTTTAAAAATACATATTTCATGATAACATGATTTAATTTATCCATTGAATTGTCTTTTAAGTCTTTCAATGCCTTCATTCATTTTTTTTATTTGAAGCCTTCAGCCTGTCTCAAAAGTCTGGGCATCAATTGGATATTTTCACCCCACAAGAGTGAAGAGAGAACTTTCAACTGTGTTGTGAGTATGTGCAGTATTTCCCAGCATGTAATCTGTGCATCAACAGGGGTGTGAGGGTAGAGGGATCGGCCCTCTCTTCCTGTGAGCATTTGAAAGTCTCTTCACTTCTTCCAGAAGATTTTGAAAGAAACTTGAGAACAAATTCTCAAAGATTTTAATGCAGGTAAGTGGTGAAATTAGATAAATATATTGCACCAACTGAACTAACTGGATTGCTCTTACAAAGAGCCGGCATGGGCTCGATGGGCCGAATGACCTCCTTCAGTGCTGTAACCATTCTATGATTCTATGATAACAACTGTTTGTGGAATTTTGTTGCCTGGAGATTGTTTATATTAAATTGATTTTTTTGAGTCAATCATCACCTTTGATTGTATATATTCAGCATTTTATGGAGTAATTTTTGTTTGTTTATGGAAATTTATGTTTATTAAAGACTCTACCTTGCCATCCCATGCGGCCTCTCTACTCTCATCATCTTGATTACAGACAAGGCCACCTCTGATCACTTCCCTGAATCCCCCACCACCAACATTCCCCTATCCACATCCTCCAACCACTTCCTTCTGTTAAACGTTTCCTTCAGTTTAGCATGGGGATGTCTGACGCCGTTGCCTTCTGTCCCTGCCACAAACTCCGTACCCTTGCCACCAATTCCATCTCCCTACCTGGCCACTGTCTCAGGTTGAAACAGACTGTTCGCAACTTCGGCATTCTATTTGACCTCGAGCTGATCTTCCAAACCCGTTTCCACTCCGTCACAAAGATCGCCTACTTCCATCTCTTTAACATCGCCTCTTCCGCCCCTGCCTCAGCCCATCTGCTGCTGAAAGCCTCATCGCTGCCTTTGTCACCGGCAGACCTGACTATTCCAATGCTCTCCTGGCCAACCTCCCATCCTCCATCCAACATAAACTTCAGCTCATCTAAAAGTCCCACTCACCCATCACCCCTGTGCTCACTGTCTAATCTGGCTTCCAATCCAATGCCTTAATGCCTTAAATCTGAAAATTCTCAACCTTGTGTTTAAATCCCTCAATAGCCTTGACCCTCCCTATCTCTGTAATCTTCAGCAACCTTTTGAAAATTCTACATGCCTCTAACTCTGGCCCATTTAAGATCCTCCTTAAAACCCACGTCTTTGGTCAATCTTGTGGTTACTCCTCCTAATATCTCTTTCTTTGGCTCAACGTTGATTTTTACCTGATTATGCTTCTGTGAAGCCTTGGAATGTTTTTCTATGTCAAAGGCGCTAGTTGTTGTTGACTGTGTAAATCAGCAAGGTAATAGTGCAATCCTGGTCCACACTGGGAGTGCACATCTGGAAATTCTGCACCGATACAATATATATATTATTTTTAAAAAATTGATGAACTTTCCAAAAAAAACAAATAAATATCCAACAGAGATTTTCTTCCCACAAAAAATATTTTTTTCCTCCTCCACCGTTCAGTAGAATCTGTCCAAACGCTGCATTCATGATTTTCAGTCCATTAACTTTAACCTGCAGAAAATTTATCCTTCAATACAAGAACGTAAATCTAGGAACTGGCTGGCGACGGGGAAAGTGTGGCAGGGGTATTTAACACTCAGGAACTCGTGGAGGTGGGGACCTGAAGATTCAAAAACTCCCAACAACAGTTTGTTTCATTCTTCTGGAGACCCCCCTCTCAAAAAAGCTGTAACATCGTACTCTCCCCAGTACTACCAGATTCTATTAATCCCTAATGTGCCACATCTCCCTTCTGAGTCCTGCTGGACCTCAATATCTCACTCCTCAGTCCACGGTGCAACACTGAATAAAGTGTAATTAACACCTACTTGGCAGAGTTCTCCAAGATGAAATCAGACACAGAGATGCATTAACGAACACCACTATATTTAATAACATTTTGAAAACAAAATTAAAACCATCACACAGTTAAGCATTGAGGATTATGTAAAGTAATTGGATGTTTACAACTAATCAAGAGTCTAAATTATCATAGGCATAACAGTAATTTAAGTGCATCATGCTACCTCAGCATTAGTTGGGTTTTGCTTAATAGCAGTATAACAGAATTATGTTCAAAGATCAGCATTACAGAATGGCTTAAAAAGTTTACAGTCTGTACTTAATGTACTTAATGTATTTAATGTATTATTGGTTTTACTGGTACATAGGAATAAGAGCGGGCCATTCAGCCACTCGAGTCTGTTCTGCCATTCAATTAGATCATGGCTGGTCTGTACATCTGTATCTCAACTCCATTGAACCGACTTTGACCCATATCCCTTGATACCCTTACTTAATAAAAATCTGTCGATCTCATCCTTGAAAATTTCAATTGACCCAGCTGGCCCAATATCAAGACGATCTTTCTCCATCATGAGCATAAGATATATAATCTTTATTGTGGGTTTTCTGGTATGCTAATGAGCAGTTCTGCCTTCCTCAGGGATACTTGGGCTGCACCTCTGGGGACACCCACAGCAAGTCTTTGATTGTCTTCTCATCCCTGCTTAACCAGCCTTGGCACATTTGTTATTTTAAAGAACATAAGAAATAGGAGCAGGAGAAGGCCATCTGGCCCCTTGGGCCTGCTCCGCCATTCAACAAGATTATGGCTGATCTTCAACCTCAACGCCATTTTCCTGCACTATTATCATATCCCTTGATGCCTTTAATATCTAGAAATCTATCGATCTCTGTTTTGAATGTACTCAATGACTGAGCCTCCACAGCCCTCTGGGGTAGAGAATTCCAAAGATTCACCACCCTCCAAGTGAAGAAATGTCTCCTCATCTCAGTCCTACCTCTTATTCTGAGACTGTGACCCCTGGTTCTAGATTACCCAGCCAGGGGAAACATCCTCCCTGTCGAGCCCAGTAAAAAATTTGTACGTTTCAATGAGATCACCTCTCATTCATCTAAACTCTAGAGAATACAGGCCTAGTCTACTCAATCTCTCCTCATACGACAATCCCGCCATCTCAGGAATCAGTCTGGTGAATCTTCGTTGCACTCCCTCTGTGGCAAGTATATCTTTTCTTAGGTAAGAAGACCAAAATTGTACACAATACTCCAGGTACGGTCTGACGAAGGCCCTATCTAATTGCAGTGAGACATCTTTACTCCTGTACTCAAATCCTCTTGTAATAAAGGCCAACATACCATTTGCCTTCCTAATTGCTTGCTGCACCTGCATGTTAGTTTTCAGTGACTTATGTACAAGGACACCCAGGTCCCTTTAAACATCAATATTTCCCAATCTCTCAACATTTAAAAAATACTCTGCATTTCTGTTTTTCCTACCAAAGTGGATAACTTCACATTTTTTCACATTATACTCCATTTGCCATGTTCTTGCCCACTCACTTAGCCTGTCTATATCCCCTTGAAGCCTCTTTGCATCCTCCTCATAACTCACATTCCCACCTAGTTTTGTGTCATCAGCAAACTTGGAAATATTATATTTGGTCCCCTCATCCAAATCATTGATATAGACTGTGAATAGCTGGGGCCCAAGCACCGATCCCTGCGGTACCCCACTAGTCACAGTCTGCCAACCTGATAAAGACCTGTTTATTCTTATTCTCGGTTTTCTGTCTGTTAACCAATTCTCAATCCATGCCAGTATATTACCCCCAATTCCATGTGCTTTAAATTTGTTCACCGACCTCCTGTGTGGGACCTTATCGAAAGCATTCTGAAAATCCAAATACACCACATCCACTGGCTCCCCCTGATCTAGACTACTAGTTACATCCTCAAAGAACTCCAATAGGTTTGTCAAACATGATTTCCCTTTCCTAAATCCATGCTGACTCTGCAAAATCCTATTATTATTTTCTAAGTGTCCTGTTATCACATCCTTTATAACAGATTCTAGCATATCACCTATTACTGATGTCAGGCTAACAGGCCTGTAGTTCCCTGTTTTCTCTCTCCCTCCTTTCTTAAATAGTGGGGTTACATTTGATACCCTCCAATCTGCAGGAATCATTCCAGAATCTATAGGATGTAGATCATCAGGTCCTTGGGATTTATCGACTTTCAGTCCCATTAATTTCTCTAGTATTATTTTTTTACTAATAATAATTTCTTTCAGTTCCTCATTCTCGCCAGGCTCTTGGTTCTCTAGGTAACGCGCTCAGTGAATTTGGGGTGTTCCGCACGTGATCGTAGCCTAATTGAAGGCACTTACCTTGGCTTCCGGGTTTCCCATTCCAGATCTGCGCAGCAGGCACACTGCGCACCCGCATCACAGGCTGTCAGCAGGAGGAGCTCTATTTAAAGGGGCAGTCCTCCAATGCTCCACCTGCAGCAAACAGCCAAATTGGCAGCATGGAGCAGCCCAGAGGCAAGGCTGCTCCAAGGTTCTCAGACTCCTCACTCCAGGTGCTGCTCGATGGGGTCAGGAGGAGGAGGGAAACGTTTTTCCCAGCGGACGGAAGGAAGTGGCCTGCCTCTGCCACCAAGAAGGTCTGGCTTGAGGTGGCAGAGGAGGTCACCAGCAGCAGTAACATCTCTCGAACCTGGGTCTAGTGCAGGAAGCGCTTTAATGACCTAACCAGGTCAGCCAAAATGAGTATACTTACGCATTCTCCCACACTCCATCTTCCACATCACCTCCACCACCACACAACTCCTTCTGCACTGCTACCACAACGCTCTCACATCACTCCTCACATCCACTCAGCCATCATCCTCACCTTGCCTACACTTACTCACCGCCCCAGTTCCCATTCGAATACTACCATGCAACCCAATCCTCATACAATCTCATGGCTATGTCTCACACGCACCCTCCCATGCATCTCCCTCACGGTCACCCTCACCCACACTAATGCATACAGCGGGTCACTATGCAACCATCACTCAATCATGCCTCTCTGTGTCTTGCTTTGATAGGAGAAGAGATTCCAGAGGGCCCAGGAGAGGGATGATGGCGAGAGGGGACATGGAAGTGGGGACTCCACTCAAAGTGCTTCCACGTCTCACCCGTTGCCCCTCTCTCAACCAGTACCCGCAATGCTGCCTCCTCTCCAGGTGCTCAATTCTGCCCCTGCACAGGTGCAGGTGGAGCAGTCTTTGGAGGGGTCCTCACGGGCACCGAAACCCAGAGGGCGTCCGCACAAAGCATCTCATTGGTCAGGGCGTGGACAAGAGCAACCTGCCACTACCTCTGCTGAAGCCACAGGGGTAGCACCACGTAGGGGTTCCCGTAAGCGTAAGGCGAAGGTTTTGTGCGCACAAAGGGGACGTGCAAGGGTGTAAGACAAAATGTCATGTTTTTGATTTACTTTTGATTGTTTTGCAAAAAAACTTTAAAAATTTGTTATCACCACTATTGCCACGTCTTTGCAAATCTTGTCTGATTTGTGCAATAATGCCCTTTCCTGAGGATCACCATGAAGACCCACACCTGATGCCACCCATTGTGTCACTGCAGAGTGGGTGTAGGTGTATTTGCAGGGCTCTTTTGTGCAGACGACTGAGAGACGCTGGCGATGTCCCCGGTGGCACCCTGGAAGGATGCGGAGGAGAAGTTGTTGAGGGCAGTGGTGACTTTGACAGCGACAGGTAAGAAGATGGTGCTCAGGCCAGCCGGGAGCAGCTCGGCATGAAGGAGGCTGCAGATGTCCACGACTACATGTCGAGTGACTCTGAGCCTCCATATGCACTGCTGCTCAGAAAGGTCCAGGAAGCTGAGCCCCGGTCTGTGGACCCTGTGGCGAGGGTAGTACCTTCTGCGATGCATCTCTCTCTGCAGTTGCCCTCCCTCCTGCTGTGCAGGTGGATGTATCACAGCACTGTGTTGTGGAGCTCCACGTGTCAGAGGTGGACGGCGTGGACGGCGAGGCTGGTGATGCTGTTCGTCCTCCGAGGAGGTCATGACTGCAGCTATGGCGGCCTCCATCTGCAAGATCTACGTTTGAGGGGGTCCGCAAGGTAGGTAAATGTGTCTGCACACCGGAGTTGAGGTTGCAAGTTTGTGATTTTTTGTGTTAGGAGGAGGGTGGTGCAGGCCAAACTTTGTCCAAAGTGACAGAGTGGCCTCCTGCAATGAGTGAGGGTCTCCCCCCACCACCTGTCAAATGGACCTTTGCAGCTGCCACAAGCTGGTGGCTGCAACACGTCCATTTCAACTGGGTGTGCTTCCCCCAGTACGGGAAACACGCTCAGTTTACCTGAAAATCCCACCCCCCCCTGCAAATCAGGTCTCTTAACGACCTGAAGTATGAAATTAATTGATTTAGGTGGAATCCCGCCGGCTTTAATTGCTGGCGGGAGTCCCGCATGCGGGGGCTGCGCACGCATCTAAGCGCGTCACTGGGAAACCCGAAAGTGTGCAGGTTGGAGCCGGGCTCCGCACCCGCCCCGGGAATCTCCAATTTTCGGAGCCCCCCCGTCACGAATGCACCCGCTGGGACATCGGAAAATCGAGCCCAAAGTATTTGTTTAATTTCTCTGCCATTTCCTTATTCCCCATTATAAAGTCTCCCGTCTCTGTCTGTAAGAGACCCACATTTCCCTTCACCAGTCTCTTCCTTTTTACATACTATAGAAGCTTTTACAGTCCATTTTTATGTTTCTCGCTAGTTTATTCTCATATTCTATTTTCCCTTTTTCTTATCAATTTCTTGGTCCTCCTTTGCTGAATTCTAAAATGCTCCCAATCCTCAGGCTTATTGCATTTTCTGGTAACTTTATATGCCTCTTCCTTTGATTTAATACTAGCTTTAATTTCTCTTGTTAGCCACGGTTGGACCGTGGGTTTTTGTGCCTTAAAGGAATATATATTTGTTGCAAATTATGTATTTGCAACAAATATGTATAATTTCTCTGTACATATATATATAATTTCTCTGTATTACCATCCCCTTCATTATCCTCAAAAGATTTAAGCTCTTAACTAACAGATGGGTTACATTTTGGGAGTTTTACTTGTTTTTGAATGAACCCCTGACCTTTCAATTTTCATTCTTGACTCTTGGAGATCTGCTTTCAAAGGCTGTTAGAACTTCCTTTAACCTTCTACCCTTTCCAAAATCTTCCAAAACCTTCTGCAATGTCCTGATTTTGACAGGCAAAATATGTTCTTTGGTTTATCGCCAAGGAAGTCCCACTTATGGGACAGGACCATGAGTGACCAGTCAAGATGATCAATTCTGTGGTTTGAACCCTTTTCAAAGGTGTCATTGAACTGGGCAGGCACATGTCAGAATCTATAATTGCCACATTTCAAGTAGTTTAACGTAGAACAGGACTCCAATTAGGTGTTATATTCCTTTCCTCTGTTTGGCATTTAAATAACATTAAGGAAGACATTTTACTGAATACAGGGTTTTTCAAGTTCTTCTGTCATGAACTTTATCAGTTTGAGGACTGTAACACATTAGTTTACAGCTTTGCTTAGGTTTAGTTGAACTGGCACCAGGGTCTTAATTGGAACTACCCAATGACAGTTGAACGTATGTGTCCCTTGTGTCTCAGGTTTCACAGAATGCTAGATTTTACCCTTTTTAGTTTTCTCAGAATGCCTGCAGTTTGTCCAGGATGAGTAGTTTTCCTGTAATTATGTCCAGAATGTCCCTGGCTTTTTACAAGGCCCCCCTCTTGTATAAGACTCAGTCTTGGTCAGATCCTCATGTGGGATATTATTAGGATCTATGCTTGAAATGATCATCTCCACATCGGCCGTACAGACTGTAATCGATTTTCCCATTACTGTCGCAACAAAGGGTTATTAGTCCTTCAACGATAACTTCCGCGTGATTCGGGCCTGAGCGGTTATTCAACAACAAGTTTTAATAATGACTTATGACAGTATTATAATACAACTTTCTTCAGCATTACTTTAAATGACAAGCAAGTAATACAACCTGGTTTTCCCGCGGACTCAAGGTGATTAGACTCGACCTCTGTAGACTGCCTCCTGTAGACTTCCAACTATCCTGAGAATTCTAACTTTAGGGATGGAGCATGCCCTATCTTTATACTATTCGGCTGCTTTGTTCTGCACGTAAGCTTCTCTGGCCTTACCTCCTAGTCGTTAATTATCCCGTCAAGCTGACGCCATGTTAACAACTCAAGATGAGCTGTTTCACGTAGAGTCACTAGTCAACTTGACCTTCATCTCTGTTATGCAAGCTGTTCTTGTTCTCAGGAATGATATCAGTCTCTGTGGTATGTTGGTTCCTTGGTAACCACATCCCTTACCTGGGTGCAGAATTTCTCATGACCTCGCCCCCACCAGTATTGCCCTCTTGTTAAATGCCTGGATGCTATGCGAGATGGGATACTTGACCATGCTTGTTTTAAACCAATGCGTGACCAGTGCTGCCTGTGAGTGACACTTTGTGCTGAGAGTGCCCAATTGGGGAAACAGCCTTATAAAGCAACCTCACCACTCGCTAAATATACAGTTTGACTTTGCTGAACAAATGGGGATCTATCACTTAGATGCCTTACTAGTCCCTGAGCTCACATTAAAAGTTCATATTGTAACAGCTCCTTTATCACATTCCCTTTTTCCCCTCCAGCTCTTCCCGTTCTACTAAAGTCTTGTGAAGGCTTCAGTTACAGTCAGCTTTTGGGTGAATTAATGCACAATATTTTTTTAGTAAAGGCTCCACATAAACATTAAGAAAAAAAATCTTCTTTGCAATTTGGGATGAAATTTTCTCACCATGAAGAATTCCAACAAAAATTAATAACAGAAGCCTGTGCTAAAAATGTACTGCAAAACTAAAAGGGCAAAGAAGTGACCAGGGGTTATTTTGAGTTTGGGCGATGGTGTAAAGCAGGAGATATTCGATCAGCCACCCGTGATGCATCTCTCCCAATTTCCATTGACTTCAATGGAACTGATAATGGGGAGAGATGTATAATGGGCGACTGATTCAATATAGCCCGTTTTACACTTTCGCCCAAAGTCCAAATTACTCCCACTAACTCTACCGTTCCTGGAGCTTCACATGAGGCTCACTCCACATGGGAGAAATGGGCACCCAGCCCAATCTGGCCTAAGCAGATGGCAAGCAACAGGACTTCATTGTAATGCATTATAATATTTCAGTGAAGCTATGGCTCTATTGTTGAGACCACCTTAGGCTGATGTGCCTGCAGGAAAATAGAGTTTTGCAAGGAGGCAGTGCAGACCTAGCTGTATGGCTGCTGGCCAGATGTTCTGGTTCCACAGCACCTGCTCTGTTGCTGTGCAGCTAGCCTTAGGGACTGTTCCTATGGAACCAGAAAGACCTGCCCTTGTTTCAGGTACCAGCCAGTATTCTAGCAGAATAGAAAAGGGATATCCAATCAGTAAAAGTTTAAATTTATATTTACTGTTAATCGCAGAGCTCGGAAACATCAGGATCAATCGTTGTTTGAAAATCTTAAATTAAAGTAATATTAAGGTCAGCTGTTCAATATTGGAGTGAGTTCAGCTCATTGATAATCAGGAGCAAGGTGGGGGAGGGAAGATTGATGAAGATTTTAGCTTGGGATTGTGGGACTGCACAATGAAGGGAGGGACTACTCGACTAAGATCCGATTTGGACTGAGTCCTGAGGTGAAAATATTGTTGTGAGATGTTAGTGATACTCCATTGACAACATGGTCAGCACTGTACCACTGGCAATCTCCAGCACTGGATAAAGAGGCTCAGTGAATGTTCGGTGGAAAGTGTGCAAGAGGGTTAGACTGTTGCCTGACACACTGTAAAAGGAGATTATTCCACAATCAAAATCCACAAACACTCCCACTGTGGTGGGGCACTCTCCAGTTAGTTTAGTTTTACTACGATTATGTGAGGCTGTAAATGAGAACATTCCTGTTTGAACACACCAGGATTTATCATTCTGTCCCAGTGAACATTCATTACCCCGTCCTTTCCGGTTGATGCTCCTGTAACAGACTCCGACCTTCCATCCCACGTTTACTCTGGGCTTCACCTCCCAATAGGAGCGGCCGTAGCTCACTCCTGCAGAGCAGAGGACCTGTCCCTTGCTGTCAAATCTGTCTGGACTGTCTGGGTATGGCTGTGTATCACAAGCTGCCAACACAGTGCTGTTACTGTCAAATAGAATGAGGGAAGGATGTGCTGTGTCTGGATCCAGAGTCGGTGTCTGTCCATCTGTGAATGAAAGGAGACATCAAATTAAATCACTGTCACTGAATCCTGTCAGAGTGACCGAGGGTTTTAAATTCAGTGGGAGACAGCAGAGTAAATCACTGTCACTGAATCCTGTCAGAGTGACTGAGGGTTTTAAATACAGTGGGAGACAGCAGAGTAAATCACTGTCTCTCACTCCTGGCAGAGTGACCGAGGGTTTTAAATATGGCAGCTCCCTTTCCATGTTCTGTTTCCAAGTGTTTTCACGTGAATATGTACAGCTGCCATGTTGAACCCTGTGTGTACAGTGTATTGTGCTGAAAGATGAGGTGCTGTTCCTTGAGCTGTGTTGAGCTTCATTGGAGCAAAGACAAAGACAGAGACATCAGAGTAGGAGCAGGGCAGGGAATTAAAGTGACGAGTGACAGGGAGCTCAGGGCTGCACATGTGGACAGAACAGAGGCTGCTCAGCAAAGCGATCACCTAATCTGTGTTAGTCTCCCTGATGTAGAGGAGACCACACTGTGAGGAGTGGATACAGTATACTAGGTTGGAGCAAATTGCTGTCACACCCAGAAGGAGTATTTGGGGGCCTGGACAGTGGTGTGCGAGGAGGTCAATGAACAGGTGTTGCATCTCCTGCTTTTCCATGGGAAGCTGCCAGGGGAAGGAGAGCAGGTTGTAGGGGTGATGGAGGAGTGAAGCAGGATGTTGCGGAGGGAATGGTCTCTTCGGAATGCTAGAAGGGAGGGGAGGGAAAGGTGTGTTTGGTGGTGAGATCATATTGGAGGTGGTGGAAATGGCGAAAAATTTAACCTAAATGAATTTTGGTGGGATCAGCGCTATGGGTTCTGGGTAGACGCATCCTGGCACTTAATCGGGGATGCGCCTGTCACACATTGGAATTTTTTGACCATTTTTCCACAGGAAGCATTTGGAAAAAAGCATTATTTTTAAAAGTTGGGGATTTGATGCAAAGTGTATTCACAGAAGTTTAGGAAAAATGCACTTGGTGGAAGGTAGTCATTTGCTCATAGGCTATTCATGGGGGTTACTTACAGAGTGTGATCATCTCTCCTCGGTCCCTCTGCACTTTCTCCTGCTCCACAGGATACTTTAACAGCTCGGCAATTTTTGGTTTATTCAAAGGTTTAAGCAAATAGCTCATTCTAGAGGAATAATATAGATTGCAAGGATCACAGAAAGCTTAGATATGACATGTAGATTTAACCTTGGGATCTGGGTCTGGGTCTGGTCCCACAGTAACTCAGACAACATGGAGTAATCTATGGGATAGTTAATTTCAGTGTAACTCTGATATTCGATCCATGAGTTTATTTTTAGAGGTACAGTACGGTAACTTTTCGAATCAGTGTGCACAGATTTACAGGTGCATATCAGCTGTGCTCCAGTTCGTGCAGAGAGGTCTGGAACGTACAATAGTGATGGAGGATAAACCCAGAAATCAGATTAAAACAAGCGTCTATCTCTGGAACTGAGCCAGTGCTGCATTCTGTGGGAATTTTAGAAAAAATGGAGAAGGTGACATAGACTTTAAGGCCCCATTGACTGGGGCACATCTCCAGCGAGGGGAGACTTTTGGCTGCCATGGAATTGCTCCCCTGACTCTGGGCCGAAGCTCCAGCCTTGAGGTTACTTGAATACAGGTGGTCTTCACCGTCTCCATCAGGGGGTCCCACTGAACTGAGGGGTGGAGTTTTTTGCTGAGGCAGGTGGCCTATTGCAGCATAAGGCAGCTGTCGGTGAAATGGAAATTCCTTTTTCTTAAAACTTTACACCTACCTCTTGGACCCTGTGCACAGCTGCAATCCGAGAAGGATTACACAGAGCCTCGGTGGGAAAAACACTTAGGGCCTCCTTCGTTGACCGTTGAACTGTGGTGCCTGGACCTAAAAGGTGCCTCTTGTATCCATAGAAACATAGAAACATGGAAAATAGGAGCAGGAGGAGGCCATTTGGCCCTTCGAGCCTGCTCCACCGTTCAATATGATCATGGATGATCCTCTATCTCAATACCATATTCCTGCTCTCTCCCCATACCCCTTGATGCCTTTTGTGTCTAGAAATCTATCTAGCTCCTTCTTAAATATATTCAGTGAATTAGCCTCCATAGCCTTTCGTTGGTAGAGAATTCCACAGGTTCACCACCCTCTGAGTGAAGAAATTTCTCCTCATCTCAGTCCTAAATGTCCTACCCCATATCCTGAGACTGCGACCTCTCGTTCTGGACCCCCCAGCCAGGGGAAACATCCTCCCTACATCCAGTCTGTCTAGCCCTGTCAGAATTTTATACGTTTCAATGAGATCCCCTCTCATTCTTCTAAACTCGAGTGAACACAGGCCTAGTCGACCCAATCTCTCCTCATATGACAGTCCTGCCATCCCAGGGATCAGTCTGGTGAACCTTTGCTGCACGCCCTCTATGGCAAGTATATCCTTTCTTAGGTAAGGAGACCAAAACTGCACACAATACTCCAGGTGTGGTCTCACCAAGGCTCTGTATAACTGCAGTAAGACATCCTTGCTCTTGTACTCAAATCCTCTTGCAATGAAGGCCAACATACCATTTGCCTTCCTAACTGCTTGCTGCACCTGCATGTTTGCTTTCAGTGACTGGTGTACAAGGACACCCAGGTCCCTTTGTACATCAACATTTCCCAATCTATCACCATTTAAATAATACTCTGCCTTTCTGTTTTTCCTTCCGAAGTGGATAACTTCACATTTATCCTCGTTATATTGCATCTGCCATGTATTTGCCCACTCACTCAACTTGTCTAAATCGCCTTGAAGCCTCTTTGCATCCTCCTCACAACTCACAATCCCACCTAGTTTTTTATCGTCAGCAAACTTGAAAATTTTACATTTGGTTCCCTCATCCAAATCATTGATATATATTGTGAATAGCTGGGGCCCAAGCACTGATCCCTGCGATACCCCACTAGTCACCGCCTGCCACCCCGAAAAAGACCCGTTTATTCCTACTCTCTGTTTCCTTCTGAAGATCCAAATAAACCACGACCATTGGTCCTCCCTTATCTATTCTACAAGTTACATCCTCAAAAAATTCCAGTAGGTTTGTCAAACACGATTTCCCTTTCATAAATCCATGACTTTGTCTAATCCCGCTCATATTTTCTAAGTGTCCTGTTATCACATCCTTTATAATAGACTCTAGCATCCAGTGCTCCAATGATGTGAATTCTGGGAAATATGTGGGAGGGTATATGTCTCTCAATTGCCTTTAATTACAATAAGCCCACCCATTATATATGTCCACCAGCAGGCCCCGGCACTGTTAAATGGAGGGGTGGCGCAAAGAAACAGCAATGCAGTGGAGCGTATCCCCTCCCACCTACCCCTGTTCTACTGGAACATTGAGCAGCTGTTGGGTGGAAAGTCTTAGCCCAGTTGTCCAGTGTTTGACAAACTTTTCACATACTGTCAACTGAATGATATGAAGCTGGTTTTCACTTACCCGGCTGTAATTGACTGAAATCTCTGTAATAAAACAAACGAGAAAACTGGGGTCAGATAGAATACGCAGAATGTGCACCAGTGAATGAGATTTAGTAGGGTTATAGAAAAACCATTATAGAGGACACATCATGCATGCCCAAGTTAATTGGATATTTTTTGAGGGAATCATAGAGTTGTGTATAGAAATTTTTAGAAGGCATTTGATTTTTAAAAATTTGGAGATTGGGAATCTCAGCTGCCCCAGGGATGCCCAAGACCTGCCTGATGCAATTTTCAGGTGGGCCTGTAAATGGGCGAGCAGCACGCCCTCCTGTTTCCGGCGGGAAGCTGATTAGATAAGAGAACCAGAATCCTACACTAGTTGTAGGAACCTTCCCGACCATTTGTTCCAGGCGGTGAGCAGCCTAACAAGCGGTCCTTTAAAGGGACTGTTGGAGGCCGCTCTAGAACAGGCCCACAAATTTTTGTTGTCTCCTGGTTCCTCAAAACTACTGCTGGCCGATGCTTGCTATTGACGCTCAAAGCAGCCCATTGCCATTCGAAGCATCACATTGCCAGTCGAAGCAGCACGTTGCCAGTAGAAGCAGCCCATTGCCAGTCGAAGCAGCCCATTGCCATTCGAAGCATCACATTGCCATTAGAAGCAGCCCATGGCCAGTCGAAGTAGCCCATTGCCAGTAGAAGCAGTCTATTACCTGTATAAACGGGACACCCTCATTCATTGAAAGATCAGTTAGATCAGTCAAAGATTTCTCAAACACGTTCACTTTATTCTGCAGCTTGAGAATTCTGGCATCAATCACTGCTGTCATACGGCTCTGCTCTCTGTTCAGCTGTTTTAAAGCTTTATTCTCTTCATCTTCAATCTGCTGCCTGCGAGCTTTGTACTTCTCCTCAATGCTTCTTTTTGTCTTCTTCATCATCTCCTTCAAAAGGAAAGTTTGAGTAATTTACACAGTACAGATCCTGTCAGTCTACACACACCACACTATCTTCATCAGATATATCCCATCACTGCGGTTGTGTCCTTAAATGGAGAGAAAGTACAGCCAATGGAGGATTCAAAGAATGGATCGTCTGCGGTGAGACCGACAGGGTTAGACACTGTCCTGTCACCTCGAGAACTTTCCAATCCAGCCCAGACTGATGGGCTGATGGTCTTCTTTCCCTGCCCACTGTAAGAGCTCAACATGAAATATAATTTGGGGCAGCTTCAGCCCAAGTTCTCATGGGCGTGAGCCTACCGCATCAAACTACATTTCATTCAGTAAAGTATTTTGTAGCCCCTCTTTGACTAAGGTTTTGGTCTCCCCTCCTAGTATCTCTGCCTTTGACTTGGTGTCCATTATTTCCTTACACCTGTGTAAAGTGGCTTGGGACATTTCTCTATGTTAAGGACACTATATAAATGCAAGTTGTTGTAGTTGTTGAATTTGGAGAGCTGCTGCCCCGTTCCTACCTGAAAACAGGGACAAAAATCATCAAAGCTGAGGATGAGCAGAAAATAGAAAATATTCTGAAAATACTTCCTCCAACTATTCACAAGGGAAGAACATGAGCAACATATCCCAAATAAAATCAGTGACTTGGTTATAAATGAGATGGAAGTCCTAGACAGGCTAAATGGACTCAATACAAATGAATCCCCAGGGGCAGGTGGTATTTATCCCAGAATTGTGAGAGAGACTAGAGAGGAGATTTGTGAGGCTCTGACAACGATTATGAAAGACTCACTACACCCTGAAGAAGTAACAGTAGATTGGAAACAGGCTAATGTGGTGCCCATATTCAAATAGGATGACAAAACAGACACAGGAAACTATAGGCCCATTAGTCTTGCTTCCATTTTGTGTAAAATATTATCAGGAGTAAACTTGAAGATTATCGGTACAATAACCTATTCTGGGAACTAGCTTTACTATGGGTAGAATGGGCGAGGTGTGATTGTGCCCAGAGGGGTATCGCAGGGATGGATGAATGTTATAGGAGCCTTGAACTGCATGGGTGAGATAGCAGCGAGGTCATAGAGGGCAAAGCCAGCATTAGTGGCCTATGGGCAATAAGTGCATCGGATGGGAGGGGTGGGCGGGGAGGGAGTTGGCATAATTGGGTCTGGAGGACGAGACGTCATACAAGGGTAAACAGCTTAAGAACAGTCTATGGAGTGTCTGAGGAGGCTCTTTATCCAGGTTGTGGGAGATGGTGAGGTCAGAGGGCTGGTGCCAGATTCTGGTCAATGGATGTGAAGCAGTTCTGGCACCTGCTGCAGCACTTTAAAGCATCCAGCTGGCAGAAAGCTCCAGAGATGTCTCTATGTCATCACTCTCTCTGGGTGCTGCATGCCCATTCTTATCTCATTTCTTATTCTTTCACTGATCTATCACAGAAATGGAGGGGAGGCGGCCCTTAGAGGCCAACTCAAAGGGCACATAGGAGGCAGCGGCATGCTGCCCATGCTGTTGTGCTAGAGTTGCAGGCCCCACACCAGGTCCTGCTTGGAATTCAGCTGCCTTGAGATGTGGGTCACCTGAGTCCCAAGAAACTAGCAGGCAACCACCTCTTGTGACACAAAGCTTCAGGTGGCAACCAGAAGAAGCACCAGAATGGATCATGGGAAATCACGTCCAGGAGAATCCAGGCAATGAGAAGTAGGGCTGAATACTGTTGACGTATAATAAATGTGACTTGTTGGCAGAGTGCGTGTGTGTTCACCCTATAGGTTCGAGGAATCTCTACACACGATAGCTTTCGTAACCTCATTAGTCCAAAGTCCACAGAAACTACAGGAAAGTACCATGTATACAATTAGATCTTAAAACCATACAACCTACTCGTACCAGATCATCAGGACAGAAGTCACACTTATGATCCAGGACACCTCAGCTGGGTCAGGCAATCCAGATGGAATGAGCCGTTCTCCCAAAGTATCAGGCTACATTGGACTTCGTCATATTTCTACCCATAAGTAAACAACTCTGGCCATGTGACAGATTTCCGTACCGTTTCAGTGAATTACACGGGGCCCCACTCTTATCTATATTCTCAAGGCTATTGCAATCTGTTCCTTGTCTTGTTAAGCTGAGCTAATTTCTTTCTCCGTACTTTTCTGTTATCCCTAAACTAGGTAACTTCCTATTAATTGTGTTGGTTCTTACACTACTGAAGCCATATATTGTTGACTCGGTCTAAGCTATTCTATTGTTAATTCTCGATTTAGTCTACATTGTAGTTAACCATAAACTGGCTGGGTTGCATTTACTTCTGCTTATCTTACTCTGACTGACTGGTTTGATCAAGGTGCTTCCTTCGTTGTCAGCAGAATCTGTTAGGCATAAGTGACCTGCTTCATGTACTCTCTTCTTCTCACGATAGACTAACTATCTCATCACCCTTTGTGGGCCACTCATGTTACCACAAAATTACTTGAATAGAAAAAAAGAAATAAAGACATGCATTTATATAGCGCCTTTCATGACCTCGAGACAAAGCTCTTTACAGCCAATGAGATACTTTTGGAAGTGTAGTCACTCTTGTAATGTAGGGAATGCAGTAGCCCATTTTCGCGCAGCAAGGTCCCACAAACAGCAATGAGATGATGACCAGATAAACAATCTGTTTTTTAGTGATGTTGCTTGAGGGATAAATATTGGCCAAGACACCAGGGAGAACTCCCCTAATCTTCTTCGAAACAGTACCATGGGATCTTTTACATCCACCTGAGAGGGCAGACGAGGCCTAGGTTTAATGTTTCATCCGAAAGACGGTACTGCCGACAGTGCAATGCTCCCTCAGTGCTGCACTGGAATGTCAGCCTAGATTATGTGCTCAAGTCTCTGGAGTGGTTCTGGGAGGCAATACTGCATCATGACAAAAACGTCATGACATCTCCCTGCAAATTTGGCATTGGCATAGAAAATTAATTGTAGCTGGTCAGTGACCATTTGAACACAGAGGAAGTGGAATCCTTTTGTATTCAGGAAATACAATTGGTTCACAGTAAGGGTCCACATTGCAATGTGGATGTCACCTCCTCGGTGCCTGTTACTTACGTAAAGAATTCAGTAATTTTACAGAAGCTTATTTCATGCTGCAAATTTCAAACTCACCAAAGTATTTTCCTTTTCTTTCTGAAGATTTTCCAGAGTTACTTGCACAGTGACAGCATTAACACTCATCTTCAAATGCTGATTTTCCAAATTATTCTAATGGGGAGCAGCAGAGATAGAGTCATTTCAAGTTGTTGCACTTTATATATTGAATTAAACTCAGATACATTTTCACGAATGCACACATACCTTCAGCTCCTTCACTGCTTCATTGATGCTGATTAAGTTGTGACCCTTGTGGTCTCCTACTAAAGCACAGAGGCTGCAGACGCAGACCTCATCGTCCTTACAGTAAACCTTCAGAAGCTCTTGGTGCTCTGTGCATTTTTCACCATCCACATTGACGATGGGATCTGTGAGAGGGCAGCTTTTAAATGCCATGTTTACCTGTTGTGGTTTGAGGTGTATGGAGCACATCGATAATTTACATTCCAGGCAGGATTCAATAGCAGGGCGCTGCTTCTTGGTGCCGTAGCTGCAGGGAACCATATCCTGGGACAGAACCAGGCCCTTGTATTTCTGAACTATGTTTGCTAGTTGGAAGTTCTTCTCCAAGCGGGGCCTTACCTTGAAACTTGCTTGACACTTTGGGCAGGAGTAAGTGCCAGAAACGGGCTCTTTCCACAATTTTTCAACGCAGGCTCGGCAGAAGCTGTGGTTACAGGTGAGTATCACCGGATCAATGTAAATCTGCAGGCAGATGGAACAGGTTAGTTCTTCCTCCAGAGAGTCCTGCTGAGAAGCTGCAGCCATGTTTCGACTGAAAGGAAATGAATCTGAAAGTGAAAGTATTTCCGCACATAGCGTAACAGGATGTGTCACCAACACATTTGGATTCAGCTACATTAACTTAACCTCAGATGAGTGAATGTGTCAAACTTGATTGGGATGTGCAGACGAGCTCATGTCATAGAATCATAGTCATAGAAAGATACGGCACAGAATGAGGCCATTCAGCTCATCGGCCGAGAAAGAGCTATCCAGCTAAATCCCAGTTTCCAGCACTTGGTCCGTAGCCCTGTAGGTTTCGGCACTTCAAGTGCACATCCAAGTACTTTTTAAATGAGTTGAGGGTAGCTCAATTAAATCTCCCCTCGGCCTCCTTTGTTCCAAAGAAAACAACCCCAGCCTATCCAATCTTTTCTCATAGCTAAAATTCTCCAGCCCTGGCAACATCCTCGTATATCTATGTACCCTCTCTGGTGCGATTACAGAAACGCCTGTCTGTTCCCCTAACTATAGAATCCCCTATCACTATTGCTCTCCTGACCATTCTCCTCCCCCACTGTACAGCTGAGCCACCCATGGTGCTGTGGATTTGGCTCTGGCTGCACTCCCCAGAGGAACCCTCTCACCCACCAGTATCTGGTTAGAGAGCAAGATGCCCTCAGGGGACTCCTGCACTACCTGCCTGGTCCTCCTTGTCTGTCTGGCAGTCACCTAATCCCTCTTTGCCTGCACTTTCTTAAACTGCGGGGTCACCACTCCATGAAACGTGCTATCCCCGTAGCTCTCAACCTCACGGATGCACTGCAGTGATACCAGTTGCTGCTCAAGCTCCGAAATCCTGAGCTCAAGCTCCTCCAACTGATGACACTTCCTGCAACTGTAGTTGTCCCGGGACATGGGAAGCTTCCTGGAGTTCCCACATGGGACAGGATGTGCATTCAACGGGACTGAGGTGCCCTTCCATGCCTCGATTTATTATATTATTAACTTTAAAAAAAACACTCACCAGAAAAAAAAACACTCACCAGCTACGCACCAATCAGCTCCTGCCCTTGTGCTGACGTCACTTTACGTGCTTTTTCACCTCTCTCCCGCTCTCCCTTTTTCTCCTCTCTCTCCTCCTTTTATCACTAATCCCACGTTCCGTTCTCTCTCCTCTCTCTCTCCTCCTTTTATCACTAATCCCACGTTCCGTTCTCTCTCCTCTCTCTCTCCTCCTTTTATCACTAATCCCACGTTCCGTTCTCTCTCCTCTCTCTCTCCTCCTTTTATCGCTAATCCCACGTTCCGCTCTCTCTCCTCTCTCTCTCTCCTCCTTTTATCACTGATCCCGCGCTCCACTTTCTCTCTCCTCTCTTGCTCCTCCTTTTATCGCTAATCCCGCGTTCTGCTCTCTCTCTCCTTTTATCACTGATCCCACGCTCCACTCTCTCTCTCCTCTCTCGCTCCTCCTTTTATCACTGATCCCGCACTCCACTCTCTCTTTCCTCTCTTGCTCCTCCTTTTATCACTGATCCCACGCTTAGCTCTCTCTCTCCTCTCTCTCTCTCCTTTTATCACTGATCCGTGCTCCACTCTCTCTCTCTCTCTCGCTCCTCCTTTTATCACTGATCCCACGCTCCACTCTCTCTCTCCTCTCTCGCTCCTCCTTTTATCACTGATCCCACACTCCACTCTCTCTCTCCTCTCTCGCTCCTCCTTTTATCACTGATCCCACACTCCACTCTCTCTCTCCTCTCTCGCTCCTCCTTTTATCACTGATCCCACACTCCACTCTCTCTCTCTCTCGCTCCTCTTTTTATCACTGATCCCACGCTCCACTATCTCTCTCTCGCTCCTCCTTTTATCACTGATCCCACGCTCAGCTCTCTCTCTCTCTCTCTCGCTCCTCCTTTTATCACTGATCCCACGCTCCACTCTCTCTCTCCTCTCTCGCTCCTCCTTTTATCACTGATCCCACGCTCCACTCTCTCTCTCCTCTCTCGCTCCTCCTTTTATCACTGATCCCACACTCCACTCTCTCTCTCCTCTCTCGCTCCTCCTTTTATCACTGATCCCGCACTCCACTCTCTCTCTCTCCTCTCTCGCTCCTCCTTTTATCGCTGATCCGCGCTCCACTCTCTCTCCTCTCTCGCTCCTCCTTTTATCACTGATCCCACACTCCACTCTCTCTCTCTCCTCTCTCGCTCCTCCTTTTATCACTGATCCCGCACTCCACTCTCTCTCTCTCCTCTCTCGCTCCTCCTTTTATCACTGATCCCACGCTCAGCTCTCTCTCTCTCCTCTCTCGCTTCTCCTTTTATCACTGATCCCACACTCCACTCTCTCTCTCCTCTCTCGCTCCTCCTTTTATCACTGATCCCACACTCCACTCTCTCTCTCTCCTCTCTCGCTCCTCCTTTTATCACTGATCCCACACTCCACTCTCTCTCTCTCCTCTCTCGCTCCTCCTTTTATCACTGATCCCACGCTCCACTCTCTCTCTCTCCTCTCTCGCTCCTCCTTTTATCACTGATCCCACGCTCCACTCTCTCTCTCCTCTCTCGCTCCTCCTTTTATCACTGATCCCACGCTCCACTCTCTCTCTCTCCTCTCTCGCTCCTCCTTTTATCACTGATCCCACACTCCACTCTCTCTCCTCTCTCACTCCTCCTTTTATCACTGATCCCACGCTCCACCCTCTCTCTCTCCTCTCTCGCTCCTCCTTTTATCACTGATCCCTCACTCCACTTTCTCTCTCCTCTCTCGCTCCTCCTTTTATCACTGATCCCACACTCCACTCTCTCTCTCCTCTCTCGCTCCTCCTTTTATCACTGATCCCGCACTCCACTCTCTCTCTCTCCTCTCTCTCTCCTCCTTTTATCACTGATCCCACGCTCAGCTCTCTCTCTCCTCTCTCTCTCCTCCTTTTATCACTGATCCCACGCTCAGCTCTCTCTCTCCTCTCTCTCTCCTCCTTTTATCACTGATCCCACGCTCCACTCTCTCTCTCCTCTCTCGCTCCTCCTTTTATCGCTGATCCGCGCTCCACTCTCTCTCTCTCTCGCTCCTCCTTTTATCACTGATCCCACACTCCACTCTCTCTCTCTCCTATCTCGCTCCTCCTTTTATCACTGATCCCACACTCCACTCTCTCTCTCTCCTCTCTCGCTCCTCCTTTTATCACTGATCCCGCACTCCACTCTCTCTCTCTCCTCTCTCGCTCCTCCTTTTATCACTGATCCCACGCTCAGCTCTCTCTCTCTCCTCTCTCGCTCCTCCTTTTATCACTGATCCCACACTCCACTCTCTCTCCTCTCTCTCTCCTCCTTTTATCACTGATCCCACGCTCAGCTCTCTCTCTCTCCTCTCTCGCTTCTCCTTTTATCACTGATCCCACACTCCACTCTCTCTCTCCTCTCTCGCTCCTCCTTTTATCACTGATCCCACACTCCACTCTCTCTCTCTCCTCTCTCGCTCCTCCTTTTATCACTGATCCCACACTCCACTCTCTCTCTCTCCTCTCTCGCTCCTCCTTTTATCACTGATCCCACACTCCACTCTCTCTCTCCTCTCTCGCTCCTCCTTTTATCACTGATCCCACGCTCCACTCTCTCTCCTCTCTCACTCCTCCTTTTATCACTGATCCCACGCTCCACCCTCTCTCTCTCCTCTCTCGCTCCTCCTTTTATCACTGATCCCTCACTCCACTTTCTCTCTCCTCTCTCGCTCCTCCTTTTATCACTGATCCCACACTCCACTCTCTCTCTCCTCTCTCGCTCCTCCTTTTATCACTGATCCCACACTCCACTCTCTCTCTCTCTCTCACTCCTCCTTTTATCACTGATTCCACGCTCCACTCTCTCTCTCTCCTCTCTCGCTCCTCCTTTTATCACTGATCCCACGCTCAGCTCTCTCTCTCCTCTCTCGCTCCTCCTTTTATCACTGATCAGCGCTCCACTCTCTCTCTCTCTCGCTCCTCCTTTTATCACTGATCCCACGCTCCACTCTCTCTCTCTCCTCTCTCGCTCCTCCTTTTATCACTGATCAGCGCTCCACTCTCTCTCTCTCTCTCGCTCCTCCTTTTATCACTGATCCGCGCTCCACTCTCTCTCTCCTCTCTCGCTCCTCCTTTTATCGCTGATCCGTGCTCCACTCTCTCTCTCTCTCGCTCCTCCTTTTATCACTGATCCGCGCTCCACTCTCTCTCTCCTCTCTCGCTCCTCCTTTTATCACTGATCCCATGCTCAGCTCTCTCTCTCCTCTCTCGCTCCTCCTTTTATCACTGATCCCACGCTCCACTCTCTCTCTCCTCTCTCGCTCCTCCTTTTATCGCTGATCCGTGCTCCACTCTCTCTCTCTCTCTCGCTCCTCCTTTTATCGCTGATCCTGTGATCCGCTACCTGTCAGACAGTTAGCAAATTTCTTGAGTGTGTTCAGGACAGCTTTCTGCAGCAATATATCCCAGAACCAACAAGGGGGCAGGTCACATTCGATTTAATGATGAGTAATGAGCCAGATTTAGTTAACAGCCTAATGGTACATGAACATTTATCTAATAGCGATCATAATATGATCGAGTTCAAAACTGTGTTTGAAAGGGAGAAACCTGTATCAGCTAAAAGGATTCTAAATTTAGGTAAGGCTGAGTTCAACGGGATGAGACAGAGACTGTCCACAGTAAACTAGGCAAATCTGTTATTGGGTAAAATTACAGAAGATCAGTGGGAGGTGTTCAAAAAAGAATTTAACATGATACAGAACCAGTTTATACCCCTAAGGGGCAAGAGCTCTATTTGCCAAAAAAAACAACCATGGACAACAAAAGAGGTAAGGGACAACATAAAAATAGAAGAAAAAGCATACAAAAATGCAAAAAATAGCACAGATCCTGGCGACTGGGAGAGATACAAAGAACAGCAAAGGATCACAAAACAGATAGCAAGAGCTACAGAAAGAAAATATGAAAAGAAACTTGCAAGGGATATCAAAATCAACACAAAAAAGTTTTAAAATTATATTAGGAAAAAGAGGGTGGTCAAGAGCAATGTAGGCCCTTAAAAACCTGATAATGGTGAAATTGTAAATTTTTAAATTCATTCATGGGATGTGGGCGTCGCTGGCGAGGCTGGCATTTATTGCCCATCCCTAATTGCCCTTGAGAAGGTGGTGGTGAGCCGCCTTCTTGAACCGCTGCAGTCCGTGTGGTGAAGGTTCTCCCACAGTGCTGTTAGGTAGGGAGTTCCAGGATTTTGACCCAGCGACGATGAAGGAATGGCGATATATTTCCAAGTAAAAATAAGGAAATGGCAGACATGTTAAATAATTACTATGTGTCAGTATTTACAGTAGAGGAAGAGGATAGCATGCCGGACACCCCAAGGAAACTAATTTTGAGTCAGGGACGGGGCTCACCATAATTAACGTAAGCAAATTAACATTAATGAAAAAAATAATGGCACTAAAGAGTGACAAATCCCCAGGACCAGATGGTTTCCATCTCAGGGTTTTAAAGGATGTAGGTGAGAACATTGCAGAAGTCCCCAGATTTAAGGTGACTGGCAAAAGAACCAGAGGCGACATGAGGAAACATTTTTTTATGCTGCGAGTTGTAATGATCTGGAATGCACTGCCTGAAAGGGTGGTGGAAGCAGATTCAATAGTAACTTTCAAAAAGGAATTAGATTAATACTTGATGGGAAAACATTTACAGGGCTATGGCGAAAGAGCAGGGGAATGGGACTAATTGGATAGGTCTTTCAAAGAGCCGGCATAGGCATGATGGGCTGAATGGCCTCCTCTTGTGCTGTACCTAATATGATGATACTATGAAAAAGGGTTCACTTACAAATACCGTTTAATATAAATTAACCATGAACAAGTTGATTGAGTACATTTCCAGAACCAATTAAGTACTCAGTCAGAAGCACTGCAACTGTCTGCCGCTGTTTGTTGAAGTGGGCGGTGTCTTCATGAATTTGGTTAAACACACAATATAATGTTGCAAGTCATGGCAAAATGTGCCATTGGTTCATTGGGCTGCAAGGACCCTTTTCCTTCCCTAGATTAAAAAATAAGTTTGCCGAACACTAATCCATGAAGTCCATACAATTATACAGGGCCTTGGTGAGACCGCAACTGGAGTATTGTGTACAATTTTGGTCTCCTTACCTAAGAAAGGATATATTTGCCATAGAGGGAGTGCAACGAAGGTTTACCAGACTGATTCCTGGGATGACGGGATTGTCGTATGAGGAGAGATTGAGCAGACTAGGCCTGTATTCTCTAGAGTTTAGAAGAATGAGAGGAGATCTAATTGAAACATACAAAATTTTTACAGGGCTCGACAGGGTAGATGCAGGGAGGATGTTTCCCCTGCATGGGGAGACTAGAATCCGGGGTTACAGTCTCAGAATAAAGGGGTAGGCCATTTAGGACTGAGATGAGGAGAAATTTCTTCACTCAGAGGGTGGTCAATCTTTGGAATTCTCTACCCCAGAGGGCTGTGGAGGCTCAGTCATTCAGTACATTCAAAACAGAGATCGATAGATTTCTAGATATTAAAGGCATCGAGGGATATGGGGATGGTGCACGAAAATGGCGTTGAGGTAGAAGATCAGCCATGATCTTGTTGAATGGCGGAGCAGGGTCGAGGGGCCAGATGGCCTTCTCCTGCTCCTATTTCTTATGTTCTTATAAGTCAATGCCCCTCTTAACTAATATACCACTGGACAAATTCTATCCTGTGAGCTTAGAATAAAGCCCCATTCCCTTGAATATTATTTTTGTCCTCACAGATTTCTCCTTTAGCACAGACCCATTCTTAAGAAAGCAAATTGTTACCCAGCTCTAAGGCAAGTTGTCCAGGAGTTCACACTGGCCGGGTGCTGATGGCTGTCCCAATGCAGGAACACTGGACCAGGCCCGGTGATCACTTCCCTACAGTCCCACTGGACCAGGCCTGGTGATTGTTTCCCTACAGTCCCACTGGACCAGGCCCAGTGATTGTTTCCCTACAGTCCCACTGGACCAGGCCCAGTGATCACTTCCCTACAGCTTTACTCTGTACCTAACCCATACTCTATCTGCCCTGGGAGTGTTTGATGGGACAGTGTAGAGGGAGCTTTACTCTTTTTCTAACCCGTGCTGTACTTGCCCCGGGAGTGTTTGATGGGACAGTGTAGAGGGAGCTTTACTCTGTATCTAACCTGTGCTGTACCTGCCCTGGGAGTGTTTGATAGGACAGTGTAGAGGGAGCTTTACTCTGTATCTAACCCGTGCTGTACCTGCCCTGGGAGTGTTTGATGGGATAGTGTAGAGGGAGCTTTACTCTGTCTCTGACCTGGGCTGTACCTGCCCTGGGAGTGTTTGATGGGACAGTGTAGAGTGAGCTGTATTCTGTATCTAACCCGTACTGTACCTGCCCTGGGAGTGTTTGATGGGACAGTGTAGAGGGAGCTTTACTCTGTATCAAATCTGTGCTGTACCTGACCTCGGAGTGTTTGATGGGACAGTGTTTAGGGAGCTTTACTCTGTATCTAACCCGTGCTGTACCTGCCCTGGGAGTGTTTGATGGGACAGTGTAGCGGGAGCTTTACTCTGTATCTAACCTGTGCTGTACCTGCCCTGGGAGTGTTTGATGGGACAGTGTAGAGGGAGCTTTACTCTGTATCTAACCCGTGCTGTACCTGTCCTGGGAGTGTTTGATGGGACAGTGTAGAGGGAGTTTTACTCTGTATCTAACCCGTGCTGTACCTGCCCTGGGAGTGTTTGATGGGACAGTGTAGAGGGAGCTTCACTCTGTATCTAACCTGTGCTGTACCTGCCCTGGGAGTGTTTGATGGGACAGTGTAGAGGGAGCTTCACTCTGTATCTAATCTGTGCTGTACCTGCCCTGGGAGTGTTTGATGGGACAGTGTAGAGGGAGCTTCACTCTGTATCTAACCTGTACTGTACCAGACTTTTATTTGAGACTTTTACAACTGAGAAAACAGAGATGACTTTTATCCTATTGGCCTGGGTTGGAATCAAACTCAGGTCACAGAGGTGAAAGTGTAGAATACTAACTCACTGCAAAACAATGTCCCAGTTACTCAATACCACTTGTTGTAACTCTCATCTAAATTCTGGTCAGTACATCTGCGAGTAGCCCAACCTCGTTGTGGTTTTGGTTCTTGCTGCAATAATTTACTGTCAGTGTTACTTTGACTAAATGTGTTTATCAGGAACTCAACGCCTGTTTTGACCTGCTGTACATGGCAGGGCTCCAGAGTGATAACGGCATGCACTCTCTTTCAGATTAAAGGATATAGAAGTGTTTTTAAAAGCTGTGTCAGGAATAAAACACAAGTTGATCCAAATTGGGCTTACTTTGTTTTCTCACAGAAGTAAGAAGTGACCAATTCTGGGATTCTAGCAGTTAGATGGAGTTCAGTATCTAACCCGTGCTGTACCTGCCCTGGGAGTGTTTGATGGGACAGTGTAGAGGGAGCTTTACTCTGTATCTAACCCTAATGCTTAATGGTTCTCCACACATTCAGTTCTTTATCATCTCTGTGCTACCAGTAGGAGGGGCTGAGTGGGCGTCAGACATTGTCCCACGATAAAAAAAGCAAAATCAGTGGGAAAGTATTAAACCTCTCTTGCTCTCCTCGAAACAGCTGGCTCAAGAGCAGCATGGACATAGGATGGGAGCAAATCATCAGACCACTCTCTCGATTGGAGACAAAGTACATGTAACACAGGATAACCATAAAAAGGAAGTGCACATGCGACACCAGTCGTCCTGGTCCATGTACAGTAGTATAAATGGGCCTGTTACATTAGTCGCCATGGACTTCATGGGCCCGATGTTAGCAGGGCTGCGGGTTCTCGGCGGGGGGGCTATCGGGCGCGTGGGTAACGCGCCCGGTGAAATTAGTCTGCTTCCCGCACGATCGTAGCAGACAATCCACTAATTGGATCCACTTACCTGCTCCTCCGGGTTCCCCACTGCTGATCTGCGCATCGGGCGGGCTGCGCATGTGCAGTAAAATCTGTCAGCTGGAGGCGCTCTATTTAAAGGGGCAGTCCTCCACTGATAGATGCTGCAACAAATAGCAAAAATTACAGCATGGAGCAGCCCAGGGGGAAGGCTGCTCCCAGTTTAATGATGCCTCGCTCCAGGTATCAATACATGGGGTGAGGAGGAGGGGGAGGACAGAGATCTTCCCCCCGGCGGGCGGAAGAAAGCGGCCTGCCTCTGCCACCAGGAAGGCCTGGCTCGAGGTGGCAGAGGAGGTCACCAGCGCAACCAACATATCGCACACCTGCATACAGTGCAGGAGGCGCTCCAATGACCTCAGTAGGTCAGCCAAAGTGAGTACACGTAGTCTTTCCCCTACACTCCGTCTGCCACATCACTGCCCCCACCCCACATCTCCTTCAGCACTGCCAACACTACTCTGTCCCATCCGCAAGATGTACATCTGAGGGGGTCCGCAAGGTAGGTACATGTCTCTGGACCCCGGGGTAAGTGTGCAGGTTGGTGACTTTGACTGTCAGGAGGAGGGTAGTGGAGGCCAAACTTTGTCCCAAGTGACAGAGTGGCCTCCTGCAATGAGTGAGGGTCTCCCTCCCCCACCTGTCAAATGGACCTTTGCAGCTGCCACAGGCTGACAGCTGCACCACGTCCATTTGACCTGGGAGTTTCTCCCCCAGTGTGGGAAACAGTCCCAGTTTGCTCTAAAATCCCACATAATCCTTTAATCAGGTCAGTTAATGACCTGAAATACCTAAATAAATACCTTCAAGTGGCATCCCGCTGGCTTTAATTGCCTGCGGGATTCCCACCAGCGGGGGCTGCGCGCGCACGCCGGCGCGTCCGTGGGGAACCCGGAAGTGGGCGGGTTCGAGACGGGATCTGGTCCCGCTCTGGGATTCCCTGATTTTCGGGGTGCCCCCGCCGAGAAAGCAACCAATAGCGGGTGGTAAAATCACCCCCCATGTAGCAGTATAAAATGTTACACCAATCTTCATGGTACACGGCAGCAGTGTGGGCCCAGCATTCCCTTTTTGCTTTATCAAATCTTCCATTCCCTAGACTTCAATAAAGCCTCCTTTGGTCTCCCTCCTATTGTCTTCATGATGTATGCCTATAAAATTACCACTTTCCTATGCAGCCTCTTCAATCTTTCCAGTGCACCTTGCCGTACTGGATATTTTGCCCGTTTTCACTCTCTCCCCAAGAACGATAGACTTCATGTCTTGCCAGGGACTGTTGCCCTGAAATATCTACTGTCTAAAGTTATAGAAAGTGTTGCTAACTCTCAAATTATCTATCACCTTGGAAGTTCTGGTCTAATCCATGATAACGAGTGTTTTTTCTAACATGGCCATTTCACTCACAATCTCCTTCCATGTGTTATGTACCTCTGGAACTCTGCTCTTGAATATCTTGGTGATTCATAGAATAATACAGCACAGAAAGAGGATATCCGTCGCATCGTGCCTGAATCGGCTCTTTGAAAGAGCTACCCAATTAGTCCCACTCCCCCGCTCTTTCTCCAGAGCCTGGAAAATTTTCCTTTTCAAGTACATTTCCAATTCCCTTTTAAATCTGCTTTCAGGCAGTGCATTCCAGATCACAACAACTCACTGAATAAATAAATTCTCCTCATCGCCCCTCTGGTTCTTTTGTCAATTATCTTAAATGCAAAGCGATGACTGTACCCCTAGACCAACGAACCAATTTGTCATTCCATTATATATCGCCAAAGCCTTTTCCAGTGTCTGGCATCATCCATTCAAAACAACTTACTATTATATGGTCTTTCATTGCTATCTAGTTTCTTCCCAAATTACTCTAACTGTGCTGCTCCTAATGCTTCATTGTGTTGAAAGGCATGGAAGTTTCGTCATGTCTCCTGCGAGGCTAATTGATCTCGACATTTGATGGCTCCACCATCGGTCCTTCATTGTCTGTTGACTTTCCTGGCTTCAAGGTCTCCGCCCCCACTCCCTCCCCACCCCCTCCCCACACTTCCCCCTCCACCTCTCCTCTCCCTGACATGCCCCCTTTGAGATGTGGGAACCCACATCTGCTCCCAACCAGAAATCAAAGGTTCAGTCCAAATATGGCAGGCACTCCAAGCCCCCTCCAGTGTAAATGTAACTTACGCCCACTCCAACTCCAGTAATTTTGGGGTTGGTGAGTCTGTTGTCACTCCCAACTTCCTTTCTAAATCTCCCTGTGTTAATTCCATCCCATTCTCTGTATGCTAATTTCTTATACTTTACATTTGTCCATGTTGATCTTAATTTGCTTGATCACTGCACAATGATCCAAGGGCCTTGTATTAAAAACAGGCCCTTTATTGAGCCTCCAATTCATGATAATTTGACAATAAAACAAGTAATTGACAATGTGAGAAATAAGGAATAATAAGAGGTTGACCAATTATTAAATGCATGGCCCAGTGTGGTTTTAAATTTAGAGATGAGGAACATCCCTGAACATAATGATTCTTTGTCTTTGCTTTGCTCATATGTTCCTGGGCCCACATTCAGGGTCAAAGTGTAAAGACAGAGAAACAGATTAAAGCAGAATTTGAAAAACTTCCTCAGTTTCTTTGCAAGGAAGAAAGGATTGTGTTGGAAGATCTGAAACCGGAATCATAGAGAATCATGGAAATTTACGCAACGGAAGGAGGCCATTCGGCCCAATGTGTCTGTGCCGGCCGAAAAGGAGCTATCCAGCCATTCCCACTTTCTAGCTCTTGATCCGTCGGCTTGTAGGTTACAGCAATTCAAGTGCATATCCAAGTGCTTTTTAAATGCGATGAGGATTTCTGCCTCTACCACCCTTTCAGGCAGTGAGTTCCAGGCCCACACCACCCTCTGGTGAAAAAATTTCTCCTCAGCTCCCCTCAAATCCTTCTATCAATTACTTTAAATCTATGCCCCTTAGTTATTGTCATCTCTGCTAAGGGAAATATTTCCTTCCCATCCACTCTATTTAGGCCCCTCATAATTTTATGTACCTCAATTAAATCTCCCTTCAGCCTCCTCTGTTCCAAAGGAAACAACCCCAGCCTATCCAATCTTTCCTTATAGCTAAAATTCTCCAGCCCTGGCAACATCCTCGTAAATCTCCTCGGTATCCTCTCTAGTGTAAGCACATCTTTCCTGTAATGTGGTGACCAGAACTATACGCAGTACTCAAAACTGTGGCCTAACTAGTGTTTTATACAGTTCCAGCATAATCTCCTTTCTCTTATATTCTATGCCTTGGCTAATAAAGGAAAATATCCCGTATGTTTTCTTAACCACCTTATTTACCTGTCCTGCTACCTTCAAGGACCTGTGGACATGCACTCCAAGGTCCCTATGTTCCTCTACACTTCTCAGTATCCTACCATTTATTGTGCATTCCCTTGCCTTGTTTGCCCTCCCAAAATGTATTACCTCACACTTCTCTGGATTGAATTCCATTCGCCACTTTTCTACCCACCTGACCAGTTCATTGATATCTTCCTGCAGTCTACAGCTTTCCTCCTCACTGGCAACCACATGGCCAGTTTTTGTATCATCTGCAAACTTCTTAATCATGACCCCTACATTTAAGTCTAAATCATTGATATATACCACAAAAAGCAAGGGACCTAGTACTGAGCCCTGAGGAATCCCACTGGAAACAGCCTTACAATCACAAAAACACCCGTCGATCATTACACTTTGCTTCCTGCCCTGAGCCAATTTTGGATCCAACTTACCACTTTCCCTTGGATCCCATGGGCTTTTACTTTTCTGACCAGTCTGCCATGTGGGACCTTGTCAAAAGCCTTGCTAAAATCCATGAAGACTACATCAAACGTGCTACCTTCATCGAGCCTCCATGTTACTTCCTCAAAAAATTCAATCAAGTTAGTCAGACATGACCTTCCCTTAGCAAATCCATGCTGACTGTCCTTGATTACTCCATGCCTTTCTAAATGATGATTAATACTGTCCCTCAGAATTGATTCCAATAATTTGCTCACTACTGAGGTTCGACTGACTGGCCTGTAATTACTCGGTCTATCCCTTTCTCCCTTTTTAAACGACGTTTCAATGTTAGCACCATGCCTGTAGCCAGAGAGGATTGGAAAATGATGGTCAGAGCCTCCGTTATTTCCTCCCTTGCTTCTCTTAACAGCCTGGCTTACTTCTCATCCGGGCTTGTTGATTTATCGACTTTCAAAGATGCTAAATCCCTTAATACTCCCTCTCTCACTATGTTTATCCCATCCAATATATCACACTCCTCCTCCTTAACTACAATGTCTGCATCGTCCCTCTCCTTTGTGAAGACAGACGCAAAGTATTCATTAAGAACCATACTCACATAGGTGGAGTAAGAGACAAAGTCAGGAAATGAAGGAGATGATTGAGAAGATAACGGAGGGAATGTCCACTTTCAGTCACGGTTCAGGATATTGAACAATAGCTGAGTGAACAGGTCAGTGTTTTTAACAAAATTTCTGGAAATACAGAAAAGAACAAAGCGAACTCTCCCGGAGCCGCAGCAGGTTTATCTTTTAACACATGTGGGGAAGTACATTGGATCACTGCAGTATGGAGTATGAAAAAGGATGCCGATGGTGATTAATACAGGTGGGTGATAGCTTCCTGGCACCAGCTATTAAACAGCTCTCTATATTAGTGTTATAAAATAAATATATAATTCGACTCTTAACTGACTACATTTTACTTCAGTCAGTTTCCTGTTAAAATACATAATTGTCAGATCTACTTCCATTTGACATTTTTGATGAATATGTACCCAGACCCAGAAATTCTGTTGAAGTCGTTTTCGGGGTAGATGTGGGATATGCTGGACTTGCTCCACGGATGTGCCCCTGACCGTGTCCCAAATCCCGGGGTCTTGACTATTTCCATATTGTGAGTTGCACCAATACTATTTCCCACACCAATAGGATGCTCACCTCACTGTGAGAATACTCGCATGACCCACATACAAATACTGTACCGAGTAGCCTCGAGGTTTATTGGACTACATAATAAATATGTTCTGAGAAAAGGTATTTTTAAAGTCTTAAAGATTGATCTAAATAAAGGGTTAGATGAAGAGGGGTGAGAGGAGGCTCGTGTGGAGCATAAACACCAACATAGACCATTTGGACTGAATGGCCTGTTTCTGTGCTGTAAATTCTATTCAATTCTATGAATGGGGTACCATGTGACCACACTGGCCCAGTGCATTGTGTGGCTCACTCGAGATCCCAGGGCTCTGTTTTCTGACTGACAGATGTAAGAGCAACATCGATGGTAATGGGACATTAATTACCACTGGTTAAATTCAGGAATGTGAAATCTACTGCTTCTTACCCGCAATAAGTAACGCAATCCAACAGGAAGTCTGTTGAAATCAATCCCCACTGTGAATATTGACAGGAAATGTGAACTTCCTCTTTTGCTGACGTGCATGAGCATTGCAGGTCACCAACTCCGCACTGCGCTGGGCCCTCCTCGCTGCTCTTCACTAAAAGCGCTGCTCAAAGTTGGGGGGCGGTGGAGAAGGGGACAGAGCTGGGGGAGGGGGTACTAGAGAGTAGAGCCAGGGGTGCAGAGTAGGGATTAGAGCGATGTGGTGGGGGGGAGTAGGGAGTAGAGCGAGGGGGCGGGGGGAGTAGGGAGTAGAGCCGGGGGTGCGGAGTAGGGATTAGAGTGATGTGGCGGGGGGGAGTAGGGAGTAGAGCGAGGGGGCGGGGGGAGTAGGGAGTAGAGTGAGGGGGCGGGGGGAGTAGGGAGTAGAGCGAGGGGGCGGGGGGAGTAGGGAGTAGAGCCGGGGGTGCGGAGTAGGGATTAGAGTGATGTGGCGGGGGGGAGTAGGGAGTAGAGCGAGGGGGCGGGGGGGGAGTAGGGAGTAGAGTGAGGGGGCGGGGGGAGTAGGGAGTAGAGCGAGGGGGCGGGGGGGGAGTAGGGAGTAGAGTGAGGGGGCGGGGGGAGTAGGGAGTAGAGCGAGGGGGCGGGGGGGGAGTAGGGAGTAGAGTGAGGGGGCGGGGGGAGTAGGGAGTAGAGCGAGGGGGCGGGGGGGAGTAGGGAGTAGAGTGAGGGGGCGGGGGGAGTAGGGAGTAGAGCGAGGGGGCGGGGGGGGAGTAGGGAGTAGAGTGAGGGGGCGGGGGGAGTAGGGAGTAAAGCAAGGGGGCGGGGGGGGGAGTAGGGAGTAGAGCGAGGGGGCGGGGGGGGGAGTAGGGAGTAGAGCGAGGGGGCGGGGGGGGGAGTAGGGAGTAGAGCGAGGGGGCGGGGGGAGTAGGGAGTAGAGCGAGGGGGCGGGGGGAGTAGGGAGTAGAGCGAGGGGGCGGGGGGAGTAGGGAGTAGAGCGAGGGGGCGGGGGGAGTAGGGAGTAGAGCCGGGGTGGGGGTGGGGGGGAGGAGATGTCAGTGCAGACATCGTGAATTATTCTGCAGCAGACTGGATCAAATTACACATTGCAGACAAAGTGTTGGGTGAGTATTGTCCTCTCACTTCCTCTTGGTGAGAATAAGAAATTAGTATATTCACACCACAGTGGTGTGAATAGATGCAGTCATTAATCCCTGCCCCCCGCCCACCTGCCCCCCCCCCCACCCAGCACTGTGCCCCCCTCTCGAAGCAAATGAGACTAGCTTATTGTGCACTTCTCGAAAATAACCCCTAAAAGCAAGTTCAGACACACACCAGGTTACATTCCTTTCAAAAAAAAGCCTGATATGGGCTGAAGAAAAGAATTACAAAGACGTACAGTGTGCATGGCAAGGGAGCTAACATCTCAGCTGACACTTTAACCAGGCTTCTGGTGGGAACTTCAAGCAGATTGCGCTCCATTGTCAGCCCCATTGATTCCAGTACTAATCCCACCAAAGCATCGCGTCAAGCTGATTTAAACAGGCAGCGATGCTAACAGCGCTGGTGATCGTAAAATAGTGCCCCTGATTAAAAAAACAGACAAATAAACCTGGGGTGGAAAGTCATGGCCATGAGTGCTATCAAATTTATTACTGCAGTTAATTTCCTTCCACCCCACCCCCAAATCAAGAACTAGGAAGAAAGGCTACAAGGAGATTGTTTCGCATTAATGTCAAAGAACAAATGTCCCCGGCATGAATCGGGAACAATTCTTCCAAAAGACTGTGGATGCAGGGTCAATTGAAATTTTCAAGAGTGAGATCGATAGAGGGACAGCCAAACTTGACTTATTTTTGTCACAGTGGGTCTCATGGCAGAAATGGGCAAGAAGAGGGTGGGGCCA
This sequence comes from Heptranchias perlo, assembly GCF_035084215.1. NCBI lineage: Eukaryota > Metazoa > Chordata > Chondrichthyes > Hexanchiformes > Hexanchidae > Heptranchias > Heptranchias perlo. The sequence continues at coordinate 61,519,303 of NC_090337.1, read as the reverse complement.
GATATCAGGGGAATTGCAGAGATGGGAGATGAGATGCATATGAGAAAAGGTAGAGGCATAGGCAGCTGTATAGATAGCCTTGGAGATGAGCTCCTCATACTTAGTATTGGAGGTGAGGGGTGAGGGGCAGCGGAAAGAGACTCGAGGAGGCGTTTTACGATGAAGAAAAGGAGCATTAGGTTGTCTGTGCTATCCAGGTTGAGCTCAAAGGCAAATTTGGCTGCGGAGAATAAAACACGGAAGTGCATAACCTGGTTCAACTCGGTCTGGCAATGAATGACTAGACCATTAAGCGACAGGTGCACTTGACTTTGCTGTCCTTGGGCTTAAGGGTGCAAAGAATGGGAACAGGGGTGGGATTTGATGGGAATGAGAGCATTGAAGGTAGAGGTGAGGGAGCAGTTAAACAGATTGACAGATACAGCTGTACTGTGACAGGTAAAGGAAGAGGAAAGGGAGTGACCCATATCAGCTGACAGACCAGAGAGTATACAAGCCTAAGTGTTCAATAAAAACAGATTACATGACCCTGAACAGATGACAGATCAGAAAATACGCAAGCCATGTCCCAGAGCACAAAACTCTAATTAGCTAGCAGAACAGAAAGCCAAAGGGCCAAACCATCAGTTAGACATAGAACACAAGACCCTAAACAACCAAACCATCGGTCAATGAAGAACAGAGAAACCTTAACAGTAGGCACACAAGATCAGCGAGAGCATGAACCGTAATCACACAGTTTTCTGCCTCAGGACGATAACTACACTGACTGGTGTGTCCCAGCCACTCCTTCAGGCAGATAAGTGCACACTGATTGATATCTCTGAGTCTATCACCCTTAGTTAGACGTGTGTACACTGAATTTTGTCTCTCAGTCTTTCTCCCTCAGTTAGATATCTGCATACTGACTGGTGCCTCTTACACTCTTTATCCCTCAGTTAGTTATGTGTACACTGACAGGTCTCTCACTCTCTCCCTCAGTTAGTTATGTGTACACTGATTGGTGTCTCTCACTCTATCCCTCAGTTAGTTACGTGTACACTGACTGGTATCTCTCACTCTATCCCTCAGTTAGTTATGTGTACACTGACTGGTGTCTCTCACTCTATCCCTCAATTAGATATGTGTACACTGACTGGTCTCTCACTCTATCCCTCAGTTAGTTATGTGTACACTGACTGGTGTCTCTCACTCTATCCCTCAGTTAGTTATGTGTACACTGACTGGTGTCTCTCACTCTATCCCTCAGTTAGTTATGTGTACACTGACTGGTATCTCTCAGTCTCTCTCCCTCAGTTAGATATGTGTACACTGACTGGTCTCTCTCACTCTATCCCTCAGTTAGTTATGTGTACACTGACTGGTGTCTCTCACTCTATCCCTCAGTTAGTTATGTGTACACTGATTGGTGTCTCTCACTCTATCCCTCAGTTAGTTACGTGTACACTGACTGGTATCTCTCAGTCTCTCTCCCTCAGTTAGATATGTGTACACTGACTGGTGTCTCTCACTCTCTCCCTCAGTTAGTTATGTGTACACTGACTGGTGTCTCTCACTCTATCCCTCAGTTAGTTATGTGTACACTGATTGGTGTCTCTCACTCTATCCCTCAGTTAGTTACGTGTACACTGACTGGTATCTCTCACTCTCTCCCTCAGTTAGTTATGTGTACACAGACTGGTGTCTCTCACTCTATCCCTCAGTTAGTTATGTGTACACTGACTGGTGTCTCTCACTCTATCCCTCAGTTAGATATGTGTACACTGACTGGTGTCTCTCACTCTCTCCCTCAGTTAGTTATGTGTACACTGACTGGTGTCTCTCACTCTATCCCTCAGTTAGTTATGTGTACACTGACTGGTGTCTCTCACTCTATCCCTCAGTTAGTTATGTGTACACTGACTGGTGTCTCTCACTCTATCCCTCAGTTAGTTACGTGTACACTGACTGGTATCTCTCAGTCTCTCTCCCTCAGTTAGATATGTGTACACTGACTGGTATCTCTCACTCTATCCCTCAATTAGATATGTGTACACTGACTGGTCTCTCTCACTCTATCCCTCAGTTAGTTATGTGTACACTGACTGGTATCTCTCAGTCTATCCCTCAGTTAGTTACGTGTACACTGACTGGTATCTCTCAGTCTCTCTCCCTCAGTTAGATATGTGTACACTGACTGGTATCTCTCAGTCTCTCTCCCTCAGTTAGATATGTGTACACTGACTGTTGTCTCTCAGTTTTAGGAGCCCCATCAGTGTGCCAGCAGCTTAGTGTCGGCTTGGCTCGGTGGTAGCACTCTCCACTCTGAGTCAGAAGATTGGGTGTTCAAGTTCCACTGCAGGACCTGAGCACACAATCTAGCTGACACTCCAGTGCAGGACAGAGGGAGTGCTGCATTGTCTGAAGTCCTGTAATTCGGATGAGATGTTAAACCAAGGCCCGATCTACATGTTCAGGCGGATGTAAAAGATCCCATGGCAATATTCAAAGAAGAGCAGGGGAGTTTTCCTGGTGTCTTGGCCAACATTTATCCTTCACCAACTCCACTAAAACAGATAAACTGATAATTTGTCTCGTTTGCTGTTTGTGAGGAATTGCTGTATGAAACATAACCAGCATACTGATCCATGTAACCAAGTGACTACACAAACATAACTCTGGCTGTGAAACGCTTTTTGGATATCTGAAAAATCTGAAAGGTGCTATGTAAATGCAAATTCTTTCTTTGAAGACCGAGTCACCTGTTTTGAAGTTGTTGGTCAGTTTTTGATTCTAGGTTGGCAGGGAGATGTTTGCACCCTGATTGGCATCTCTCAGTCTCTCTCCCTCAGGAAGGTATCTGCCCACTGACTGGTGCCCCTCAGTCCTTCCCAATGCCCTGTGCGTTGATGTAAATCGCTTCTGTTTGTTGGCTGTAAGGGTCCTACCAAAACTGAGTTTGAACAGGTTCAAACCAGTTCCTGGTGGGCAATGGCCATTAACACAAAACTACACTGAATCAGCATTAATTCGAAGCATCATTCGGATATGCTGCAGAATGACTGGTGCAGGAAGTGGAAAAATGTCACACTGCTGCAGTCTTCTGAGATTGGGGTCAAGGAATATTGCCAAGCCAGTGTCGGAAGAGCTTTACTTTGTATCTAACGTGTGCTGTACCTGACTTGGGAGTGCTTGATGGAACAGTTTAGAGAGAAGTTTTACTCTGTATCTAGTCTACAGTGTAATAGATCTGGAAGTGCTCAACGGGGCAGTGTAAAAGAAGCTTTGCTCTGTAGCTGATCCTAGCTGTGCCTGACCTTTGGAGTGTATGATGGGACAGCATAGAATGAGCATTATTCTGCATCTGACTTATTCTGTGCCTGACCTGGGAGTGTTTGATGGGACAGTGTAGAAGGAGCTTTACTCAGTATCTGACCCGTGCTGTACCTGACTTGGGTGCGCTTGATGCTCGCACAGGGTAATAAAAATGACAAGTGTTCCATTCCCCAGCAATAACATCCATTACCTTGATAAGCATAAACTTCACAGAAAAATTTCATCAATGAAAACAAAGACCATGTTCCTGGTCGGATATTCACACAAAGGTTTTATTTTTATTAAAACTGATCACTACAGCTGAACTACAATGCAACACTCACAACATTTAATATATAATACGGAAAGGATCTTCACAGATAGAAGAAAATGTGGAGGAATAAACCACTCTGTCGACAATCTGACGACAGGGTGAGGAACGAATGTCAGAACGGTTCTCCGAAGGGAAAGTGAACTTTAACAAGAGTGTGAAATAAAATGGCTTAAAATTGTAAACACAAACTAGTAACAAATCACAAATGACAGAGTATCAGAGGGCCCAGTGCTGAACGTTTCCAACCCATGGCCCAAATCATTTCAGCTGAGATATGTTTGGCCTCCTGGGAGTACGTCAGTATCTGGTGCAGTGTGTGGGGAACGTATGAATTATTGCAAAGAGGAACTACCTGGATTGAGCTTGGACTCCAGGGGAAGGGGGCAAAGGATGGGGAACCCAAGGATGATGGATCAGAGACTCCCTGCAATGGTCACCACCGAGGACCAACCTGGCCTCCCACTTTCTGCAGTTTATACATCCTTTGATGCAGCAACTAGACCATTCACCTTCCTGACCATTCATCTGTCTGACCATTCACCTTCCTGACCATTCACCTTCGTGACCATTCACTTGTCTGACCATTCACCTTCCTGACCATTCACAAGTTTCAGGACAAGGGAAAGGTTGGAGCCATCAGCTTCATCTAAACAGGTTCAGATAGAGTTTGTAGATGTGGGCATTGGATCACACTGCCCTGTTGGTGTATAGAATAACAGAAGCCAGGAATAAGTTGGAAGGGTGTAAATCAAGTGCTGTTTCCAATCAGAAACAATGGGGCTGTAACCTCAAATATGTTCCCTTGCATTTCTAGAACGATCCTCCATTTAGTGGCGGAGTACAGATATCAAATAACCTCAGTTTTCTGACACCAATTCAACCTACAGACATACTTATTTCATCAAAATTAAACAAAAGAATTGACCCACAAGTGTTGCCAGATTTGTGCCAATGGCATTTAGAAGGGAAGAGAGGGACTGCTAAGCTGTTGATCTTAAATACTTTTGCCAAGAAATTCGACGCCCTTTTAAGCATAATTTCAGTGTATAATCATAGTATCATAATTTGGTGCAGCAAAGGAAAAGGCCATTCTGCCCATCATGCCTGTGCCAGCTCTTTGAAAGAGCTATCCAATTAGTTCCATTCCCCTGATCTTTCCCCATAGCCCTGTAAATTTTTTCCCTTCAAGTATTTATCCAATTCCCTTTTGAAAGTTACTATTGAATCTGCTTCCACCACCCTTTCAGGCAGTGCATTCCAGATCATTACAACTCGTTGCGTAAAAAAATGTTTCCTCTGGCTTTTTTGCCGAGCACCTTAATCGGGGCAAGAAACTTTTTGTTTTGGTACCAAAATTGGGCAGAAGCCATTGATGTGGTTTTTCAACCTAAAATCAATCCACCTGAAGTTCCTCACACTTGTTGGCCCTCAGTCCCTCAAAAAGCTCTTGAGGCTATGTCAGTTGAAAAATTCAAAACTGAGATAGATAGGTTTTTGTTAGGTAAGGATAGTGAGGGATGTGGAGCACAGGCGGGTAAATGAAGTTGAGGTACATAAGCCATGATCCAATTGAATGGCGGAACAGGCTGGAGGGGCTGAATGGCCTACTCCTGTTCCTACGTTCTCATGGTCTGCTGAGTTCCGACTGAGCTCATTTACATATATTATAATGAGGGCCAGCGGCACTGCAGCTCCGAGTTGCCTGCTTTTACTATCACAAACTGCTCAGGGTAAGTTAGACTGAGAACTTATAAGGTGCAGCTTTTGCCTGGTTCAATGGTGACAGGCAGAAGTGAGGAGTTTGAGAGGCTGAAGACCGTGGAGAGTTTCGGTAGCGATTTCTGCAACTGGGAACGATATTTTGCCGTGATTATTTTCGGCATCCTGCCTCGGCAGACCTGGACTTGCCCGTCACTGTTTCTGACAGTGTGAGACCAACTGGAGATTTACCAACCCCGCAGTGAGGGTTTCACACGAGCAGTTATGGCATTCCCTATGGGTATACTCTTGTGTATTATTATCACGGAGGAGGAGTACAGGACGGAGCAAATCAGGCAGATTTAAAGAGGATGGACCCCACCAGACATTGTTACCTCCCCTATAGAAAACACAGGCAGTACAGGTCATATGAGGACCTTTAGTGAGGAGATGTGTAAAGAAGAGTGCGCTTCACCAAAGAAACAATCGGGCAGTGGTGCCACCTACTGCACGGAGACCTGCAGCCACGTTCATTTACACGCACTGCTCCCTCTGTGACTGTGAAGGTGACGACAGCATTAAACTTTTATTGCCCAGGCTCATTTCAGGTAACCATGGGTGATCTCTGTACTTTCTGCCAGTATGGACATGCATTCATCAGGTGATTGATGCGCTTTACAGGAGAGCTGAGGCATTCATCACCTTTGGCATCACGGCAAGGTAGCAATAAAATAGGACCACTCACTTTTACATGGTGCTGAATCTCGTAAGGTCCCGGGTGCAATCAGAAGTACCCATATTGCTTTGTGAGTTCCTACAGAAAACCCCCTCATCAGGAAGGGCTTCCATTCCCTAAACGTACAGATTGTGTGTGACCACATGCAGAAGTTCCTCCACGTCAACACAAGATATGCTGGAAGTTGTCAAGATGCATACATACATCAAAATTCAGCCCTCCCTGACCCGCTCTGGGAAGAAAATTACATCAACTCATGGCTTGTTGGTGAGAAAGTCCATCTTCTGCTCTCATGGGTGATCCTACTAAAACTGGCTCGAAGAAATGCTACAACAAGGCACATGCCTCTACAAGAGCTGTCATCAAGAGGACCATCGTTGCCCTGACTGGCCGGATGGGGCTCTGCAGGATGTTTCGTGTCGTGTGTCATGCATAGTTGTACCCTGTACAGCTCTGTCATACAAAAAGGTCTGGACTTGCACATTGCTGGAGAGGCAGCCATAGCTGCTTTGGAGGGAGAGGTATATGGAGGAGAAAATCACAGTGACCTTCACTGAGGACTTCTGAGTGACTGGTCCAAGAGGCATCAGTGGACATCCCATCACTAAAATCTTCTCTTTTGGTTAACGCAGTCTACCTTTGATACTGGTGCCTCATTTCCTTCTCCCCACCTTCAAATAAAGGAACATTCCTTCAATCCTAGAACGTTACAACACATTGGCCCTCTTTGCTCCTAAATGAGTGTGCCAATAATCATCGCCTGATTCAGTCAGCACCAAATATGTGCACCCTTTCCTCTATGTCTCTAACCTTCAAGAATAACAAAGCATGACATAAGTGCATGGTCCTGATTATTACAAGTGTGTCCAAAATGAACACAAGCCATCCTGCTCTTTCCGAACACTGTGCTTTTCTTTCACCTATTCTGAGGTACAATATGAAAGCCAGGATCATGGCAGGTGGTTGGTTGCCATTGTTCTACAAAAGGCTCACAGGACTGAAGTGACCATCCTCTCATGGAAGCTGGCTCCTGGCAGGGAGCCACTGCTGTCTGCATCTCTGGAGCTTGTTCCTGGGCAGCCTGGTGTCACCTCCTACATTCCACTGGTGTTATGCCTTGACGGGGAAGGCCGGAAGCCTGGCACCTGCTGCTGTCCTGAGCAGCGGCTGTATCAGGCAGAGCGACTACAGCCGCAGCCATTCCACTGAGCCCTGGATCTGTGACCCCGCTGATCAGGGGCTGGTTGGTCTAATGGTCGCAATCATATCCTGGCAGACAGGGCCGCTGAGGTCTACCTCTATTTCATCAAGGAGGTTTTGCAGCTTGGGACTCTGTGAAATTGAGGCATCTTCTTCTTGGTCCCTGTGCCATGCCCTGGTCCCTTCCTTGACTGCCTTTGCCAGGTTCTCCTGTGTTAAACATTCTTTAAAGTGGCCCAAAAACAAGTTATGAGACATCCAGTCAAGTCAGCTGACACTCAACTGAAGAAGCCAAGAACTGTTCCTTACTTACCTGCTGCTCCCCCAGCCTCCTGCTGCAATCTTCACCCACAACTGGCTTTTTTAAAGGTTGCACTCTAATTTCCATGCACACCAGCAGATTGCTCCTGTTTTACACCAATCATTGCTCCAATGGACATGCAAATAAGCTGACCCAGGAAATTCTAGTGCAAATATCTCTCCAGATCACCGGTTGGCGCAATTCATTTTCCATTGGTGTAAAATCGGTGCAACTCACCATGTGGAATTTTGGGGCCGCTGCGTGGAAGAATCATTATATATAAAAAAAATTAAAATCCAGGGAATAGTAACGAATGCTTGAACAGATGCCAGATCACCGCCGTCACTGGTCTCACTCAGAGGCTTATGGATAGCATGACTGTGTGAAGTGCAGAGCGAACAAAGATTAATTTTAAGCCATTAAATGCCAGGATGGTGATTCAATGCACTGCGATCACATGGCAGCAAGAGCCCAATTTGCACTGTTCATGGGAACTGATTTCTCCCCAGTACAATGTGAATAATATTCGGCCATTAATCCTGCCGCGATCTGGCTCATTTTGCACTCGAGTGCGGGACGCTGACCCTGAACATATTGGGGAGGGAGGTCCTCCCAGGGCTAAGGGAGTTGAAAAGGGATGGTTCCTTAAAACGTAATGGAGCCACATCATCGCAGTAAGGGACCCCAGATCCTGACTCAGGGATGAATTCATTATCTTTACATTAAATTAGGGAGGAAGATTTGTAATAGTGATACAGTGGCAGTACCTTAGTGATGATGTTATGGGATTTCAGAGTTCGTAATATGCTACACCACACTGCAGGGAGGAGGAAGAGAGAGAGAAAAGCAAGAGTGCCAACACTGTTTATCAATGTCAAAAAATAGTAAAATCCAGTCCCTTGAAATCGATGGAAATAAAAACCGGGCGATTTCTATAACGGGCGAATGATCCGCAATGCCAGTTTTATATCTGCATGGCAAGTTGAAAATCTACCTCCTTGTTTCTACCAACTGCACTATTTACACCAAATCACACAGGCCATGACGCCGCAGGAACTGTTAGGTGTCAGAGCTTTCCAGTTGAATTCTGACAAACATATAACCATAAAATTCCACTGTAGTCAAACTTTTGAGCTTCCCCTTACATTCTACAGTATCCTTGGTTCAGGAATCACAGGGGATTATACAATCTTCACCCAGGCACACAATTTCCAACAATCCAACATAGTCAGTCACTCATCTCCGCAACCTAATGAGAGTGACACAAGAAAATACAGTAACAAAAAGCCTGGTGATGGTTTTGTTGTAATAAAGTGTTGTCAACGATTGTTCAGACTGGCTGAGGAGGGAACTGACCTCACAAAAAAGCCTATCTATGGTAGTGCCACCCAGGGATTAAGAAGGGAGCCTGGACAGATTAGAAACAGCCCTTTCATCTGTGGATTGGGTTCAAGTCCACCTCATATGGATAGGGCCGGAGATACTGGTACTATTTCACTGGAGCAGAAAAGGCTAAGAGGAGATTTAATTGAGGTTTTACGATTATGGAAGATTTTGATAGAGTGAACGGGGAAAGACTTTTTTCTGGTTGGGGAGTCGGTGATGAGGGGGTCATCAATTTAAAATTGTCACTAAGTGACTGGGGAGAGAGATTAGGAAAACTTCTTTACACAGAGAGTTGTTAAGAGTATGGAATGTTTTGCCATAGGGAGAGACAACTGCATCTTTTAAAGGAAGTGTAGATAAACATTTGAAGCAGATGAAGATACATGGTTATATGAAGAGAGGTGGGCAGTAGAATTAGCTTTAGATTGCTCTTGCAAAGAGCTGGCACAGACATGATGGACCAAATGGCCTCCTTATGTGCTGTAAATTTCTATGATTCAATATTAAGGTCTTGTTTCTCTAATGGAGACGAGGAAGTGAATTTGGTTAGCTACTGTACTGTCAACTCTGAGGTCTTGGTTCAAAACCAACTCACACTGATGGGATGAAGATATCCCCTCTCTGATGAGAACTGGGTGGTTAGCATCACCCATCTGAGGGAGGGGGGACTGAAGGTTCCCATTTCCCCCTACCAGGTTCCAAAGATCTTAAATGACGTCAGTCAGGGCAATCTCAACCCAGGTCCCAGCGAATAAGTGATGAGTGCATGCCACAGAACTGTTGTAATATTTTAATTTCTAGCTAGCACAAGCTTAACATGAATGGAAATACCACATTGGTACAGTAAGGGAGGTTGGGGTTTTAAGCACGCTGTCAGGCAGTCTAGGGGGCTCTGTACTATACACAATATATTGGAGCCACACTTATCTGATTGAAGTCTGCACAATGCTATCACTACGACAACGCAATTCAAATTCCCAGCAGTCTCGTCTCTCGGCTTGAAGAATTTACACACAGAGAAATGAATACACGGGCACATCCACACTCAAGTGTACCCATGTACTGCAAGCACTCACTCACTCATTCACTCACTCACTCACCTCTCTCTGCTTGAACACAAAGACAAGTAAGAGTGCGTGCACCTGCTCTCCCCTCCCTTCCTTCCACACACGCATTCTTCTTCAGTTAGTTATGTGTTGATCAGATTTCAACTGTCCTGGTTTTTGGACATCCCCAAATTGAACACAATGACACTCAGACGTGGTGGCTGACTCTTCAATGGGTGGCCTCGTCTTTACAATGCGTTAACTTGTGGTGGATTTGATTAACTAGCACCCATTCTTCTGATGTCTTCGGATTTGTGATCTCCTTACACACATCAGCTAGAAGGCCCTAAAACATAAAGAACATCTCAGTGTGAATGAGGGGAGATTCCAGCAATTCAAGAATCTTCCTATCACCTTAAAATTGTTAAAAGGGAAAACAAAGTTTTGGTTTATTGAGAAACCTAGGCAATAGACCCAAGGCCCACAGGACAGGTGCTACCAAGATTGAAAAGTGTAGAAAGGAAGGTAGGTAATTCAAGAAGTAATGATTACATGGCATCATGTGTGAGTTTTAAAAGCTTGAGTGTTGTAGGAGGAAGGGAAGATGTGGGAGGCAGACTTGAGGTACTGGGAAAGAATGAGGTAGAATAGGAGACAGTGCAATGAGTCTTCATTGAAACCAGTAAAGATTTTGATAGGAGGAACAGTGTGTAGATCAGTGTTTGTAGTATTTGAAGAGAGGAAAGTTCAAAGAAGCAGTGGCCATAATAATATAAATGAAATACAAGCAGACTAGAAAGGTTGTGATGAGGAGAGATAGGTTGGACGGTAGATACAAGAATACAAACAACTGTTAGATGACAAGTGTTTTCTTCTATCTTGTCCAGAAGTGAGAGAAGGGTGTTGGAGGAGCCTCCTAATCTCAGATGGGTTTTATCAAATTCAAGAGGTAAGTAAGAATGCTTTGGCAGAAAAAAGAAAGCTGTGCTTCTTGCAGGCAGATATCACAGTGCAGACATGTGGGAGTGCCATTTAAGATCAGAGGAGATAATGAGGCTAATGGTGTTAAAAGATGAAGGAGGAATAGGAGGGAGCTAGCAAGAGTTGGGAGCCTTTGGTTTGACTTGTTAGAGATATTAAGAAACAGTGCCTGTGAAAAAAATTGAAAGAAACATGATTTTTCATCGTTCCAAATGAAGAGCATGGAGGAGATCGAGATTTGGTGAGTCAGAGATTGTACTGTTAGAGGGTGATACGTGATCTGAAGGAAGTTAAAGATTGTGGAATGGAATTATCAGCAAATATTAAAGGGAGGTTATTGATCTGGAGAAGGAGAGCCCCCATGTTGCTGGAAAAAGTCAAAGGACAATTGAAGGTCATAGCATGGCCTAACACAAGTAATATTGATTATTATTAGTCTGAAGAGGTCCAGTACCTTGAAACTGCCAACACCTAATTCAGGACCAGTAACCAATCAGTCCCGAGAAAACCTGTATGAAAGAGGCCATCACCTCATTTGGGGCTGATAACCAGAGACACATTCACAATTAAGCCAGATGTTAAGATTACAGTTAAGAGCCCCTGACTCAGGAATGCTAATGCATGTAGGGACTCCATTAAATGATGATCTGATCCCCAATCTTACCATAACTCAGCAAAAACTGTGAGTCAAAACATCCTGGGAGAGTTTTCAAGCAGTAGCACAGATAGAAATAGAGAGGATGCAGAATTCATCTCACACATAGATATATACTATATACTATATATACTATACTATATATATATATGACTGTCTGATATTACATACTTATAGATTACAGTGAGAAATTACACACATAGATCATACACTGATATTCATACCTTTATATATGACTACATATTACACATTACACTGTGATGTTACACACAAACATACTACACTGATATTACACATACATATACATATATTGCATACATATATGACACTGCATGATATTTTAAACACACGCATATACATTGTGATCTTGCATACACAATTGTGCACACGTTAAACAAGTGATATCATAAAAGCACACCTGACACATTTCACATGCCGTAACATGTACATTCACATTACATACATGACACTATACACGTACACTTCACACGCACAATACCATGTGGATACTGTGACAGAAGCAGGGATCCATTCTATTTCCAATCACAAAAATTTCTACATCATTTCACAATACACTCATACTATCACACACACGTACGGAGTCTTACAACACCAGGTTTATTTAAAATCACAAGCTTTCAGAGGCTTCCTCCTTCGTCAGGACTCACCTGACGAAGGAGGAAGCCTCCGAAAGCTTGTGATTTTAAATAAAGCTGTTGGACTATAACCTGGTGTTGTAAGACTCCTTACATTTGTCCACCTCAGTCCATCACCGGCATCTCCACATTATCACACACACGCATAAGTGATGTAACACATGTTCATTACAAATGATGTGACACACACACACACATACATAACACATATATTATACTGTTACCCACAAATACAAACACACACACGAAGGTATGTTTTTAACCCCATACCTATGTAAATGATATTGATTTATCCATGAGACAAACTTACCAGTAATTGGTTAATGTCTGAACAACCTTCTGTTTCCTGGACAAGAGAAAAAAGTTATTTTAATAACAATTGGAGTGAGAATGAACTCCCTGCTACTCTTGGACAGCTCCCAAACCTCGTCTATGCTGAACATCTGTCGCAATGCCTCTCAAATAATAACATGTCTGATCCCTACACCCCCAGGACCTGGCTATAGTCATGTTCTACATCTTATGTCGTTTGACAGCAGGTGAGTGTGGTGGTACATGCAGTGGGGACCAATGTTTGGCATCGTGACATTGAACGAGATGGCAAACATTCTATCTCCACTTTACTGAGTTGACAGTCTTGGTGTCACTTGTGTGAAATGAATAGAACAGAAGGCCATGAGCTTGCTGTCTTGCAACAGCCTCGGCACAGGCCCTGCAAGAAGTCAGCTGCCCACTCCCTGAACCATGGACAAACATACCCTGAGCAAGTTGGGAGTTTTGACACATGTTGTGGATTATAATGGGCAGAGTGACTGGACATTCAACAGCATATGTGGTTTGCACTATACAGCGTATGGGTGTTATAGGAGGATAGGCGAGTTATACCAGATGGTGGTTGTATGGATGTTAAAAAAGGGTGTGTATGGATGTTACAGGAGGGTGTGTGGGTTATAATGGATGAATTATGGATGTTAAATAACTACAACTTGCATTTATAGAGTGTCTCAACGTAGAAACATCCCAAAACTCTTCACAAAGGTATAATCAAAAAAAATGAATGCTAAGCCAAACGAGGAGATATTAGGAGGGTGGCCAAAAGCTTGGTCAAAGAGTTGCATCTTAAGGAGGATCTTAAAGGAGGAGAGGATGGTTTCGGTTCTGACTTGTTGCCCTTTTTGAATATTGGCACCACATGGGCCTCCCTCCAGTGCACGGGGACAATTCCAGAGTCTAACGAATATATGAGCAAGGGGCTTGGTGAGCACACCTCCCTTTTCGTTGAACACCTCGGCTGGCAGCAGTCCAATCTGATTTGAGACCCATTATTTAATCCATTGCTACATCCGTATTCACTTTGATGTTTACAACTTTAGAATCAACTGTCCAGTGTATTTTTAGTGACTGAGCATCATCTACATATTAAGGTGGTCATGGAAAAGGATAGGGAGGGGCAGGAAATAAATGTTCTAAATTGGGGGAAGGCCGATTTTAATAGGATAAGGCAGGATCTGGCCAAAATGGACTGGGATCAGCTGCTTGTAGGAAAATCCGCATCGGAGCAATGGGAGTCTTTCAGAAGGGAGATTGAGACCATACAATGGCAACATGTTCCCGTAAAGGTCAAGGGTGGTTCCAAGAACTCCAAGGAACCTTGGATGTCAGGGGATATACGAGAATGGATTAGGAAAAAAAGGAGGGCTTTTGGCAGATACAAAAGGCTAAAGACGGAGGAAGCCCTAGAGGAGCACAAAAAGTGCAGGGGGATACTTAAAAAAGAAATTAGGAGATCAAGGAGGGGCCATGAAATAACACTGGCGAGCAAAATAAAGGAAAATCCTAAGATGTTTTATAAGTATATTAAGGGTAAGAGGATGACTAGGGAAAAAATAGGGCCCATTAAGGACAAAAATGGCAATCTGTGTGTGGAGCCGGCAGATGTAGGAGGGGTTCTAAATGAATTTTTTGCATCTGTTTTCACTATGGAGAAGGACGATGTAGACATAGAAATACGGCAGGGGGACTGTGATATACTCGAACATATTAACATCGAGCGGGAGGAGGTATTGGCGGTTTTAGCAGGCCTAAAAATGGATAAATCCCCAGGCCCGGACGAAATGTATCCCAGGCTACTGTGTGAGGCAAAGGAGGAGATTGCGGGGGCTCTAACACATATATTCAGAACCTCTCTGGCCACAGGGGATGTGCCAGAGGACTGGAGAACCGCTAATGTAGTACCATTATTCAAGAAGGGGAGTAGGGAAAAACCGGGGAACTACAGGCCAGTGAGCCTAACATCAGTGGTAGGAAAATTATTGGAAAAAATTCTGAAGGACAAAATTAGTCTCCACTTGGAGAAGCAAGGATTAATCAGGGATAGTCGACATGGCTTTGTCAAGGGAAGATCATGTCTGACTAATTTGATTGAATTTTATGAGGGGGTGACTAGGCGTGTGGATGAGGGTAACGCAGTGGATGTGGTATACATGGATTTCAGTAAGGCCTTCGATAAAGTCCCCCACAGGAGACTGGTCAAGAAGGTACGAGCCCATGGAATCCAGGGTGCCTTGGCACTTTGGATACAAAACTGGCTTAGTGGCAGAAGGCAGAGGGTGATGGTCGAAGGTTGTTTTTGTGACTGGAAGCCTGTGGCCAGTGGGGTACCACAGGGATCGGTGCTGGGTCCCTTGCTGTTTGTGGTCTATATTAATGATTTGGATATGAATGTAAAAGGTATGATCAGTAAGTTCGCTGATGATACAAAAATTGGTAGGGTGGTAAATAGCGAGGAGGATAGCCTCAGTCTGCAGGACGATATAGATGGGTTGGTCAGATGGACGGAACAGTGGCAAATGGAATTTAACCCGGAAAAGTGCGAGGTGATGCACTTTGGAGGGACTAACAAGGCAAGGGAATACACAATGAATGGGAGGACCCTAGGCAAGACAGAGGGTCAGAGGGATCTTGGTGTGCAAGTTCACAGATCCCTGAAGGCGGCGGAACAGGTAGATAAGGTGGTAAAGAAGGCATATGGGATACTTGCCTTTATTAGCCGAGGCATAGAATATAAGAGCAAGGAGGTTATGATGGAGCTGTATAAAACACTGGTTAGGCCACAGCTGGAGTACTGTGTGCAGTTCTGGTCGCCACACTACAGGAAGGATGTGATCGAATTGGAGAGGGTGCAGAGGAGATTCACCAGGATGTTACCAGGGCTGGAGCGCTTCAGCTATGAAGAGAGACTGGGAAGATTGGGTTTGTTTTCCTTGGAGCAGAGGAGGCTGAGGGGGGACATGATTGAGGTGTACAAAATTATGAGGGGCACAGATAGGATGGATACTAAGGAGCTTTTTCCCTTCGTCGAGGGTTCTATAACAAGGGGACATAGATTCAAGGTAAAAGGCGGGAGGTTTAGAGAGGATTTGAGAAAGAACTTTTTCACCCAGAGGGTGGTTGGAGTCTGGAACTCACTGCCTGAAAGGGTTGTGGAGGCAGGAACCCTCACAACATTCAAGAAGCATTTGGATGAGCACTTGAAATGCCATAGCATACAAGGCTACGGACCAAATGCTGGAATATGGGATTAGAGTAGACAGGGCTTGATGGCCGGCGCAGACACGATGGGCCGAAGGGCCTCTATCCGTGCTGTATAACTCTATGACTCTATGACTCTACTGGAGTGAAGGCAGATGCACAGTATTCATTTAAAGCCTCCATCATATCGTGGGAGTCCTGAATCTGCTCTGAGGAAATGGTCAACAGGCCTCGGCAGTCCTTAATTGCCCTCTAACTACTAACATAGATGAAACAGTTCTACTGTTTTACACATATATAAAAATTCATTAGAAAAGTGAATAGTGCCAGAAGACAGCTAATGTTATTCTTATATTTAAAAAGGAAGATAGAACAAGTCCAGGAAACTATAGACCAGTTAGCTTAACCTCAGTGGTAGGAAAGATAATGGAATCTTTACTCAAAGATGTAATAGAAAAACACCTAGAAACTGAAAATATAATAAATAGTAGTCAGCACGGATTTCAGAAGGGAAAGTCATGCTTGACCAACCTTTTCTCTGAAGAAGTAACAGAAAGAGTAGACAAGGGTAATGTAGTAGATGTAATATATTTGGATTTTCAAAAGGCCTTCGATAAAGTACCACGTAGTAAACTCATGACTAAGGTCAAAGCATATGGAGTCAGGGGACAGGTAGCAGAATGGATAGCAAGCTGGCTACAAAACAGAAAGATGGGGTTAAAGGTAGTTACTCAGACTGGCAAAAGGTGGGAAATGGTGTTCCACAAGGATCGGTGCTGGGACCACTGTTCACAATTTACATTAACGATTTGGACTCAGGAATCGGAAGTAGAATTTCAAAATTTGCGAATGACACCAAATCGGGGGATATAGTTAATACAGAGGAAGAATGCGACAAAATGAAAGAAAACATTAATAAACTTGTAGAACTTGTGTAAATGGCAAATGAATTTCAATATAGATAAGTGTGAGGAAGTGCATTTTGGTAGAAGAATAAGGAGGCCACATACTGCTTGGATAATAAGAGTCTAAATGGAGTAGAGGAGCAAAGGGACCTAGGGGTACAGATACACAAATCACTAAAAATAGCGACGCAGGTTAATAAGGCCATAAAAAAGGCTAACCAAGCACTAGTATTCATTTCTAGAGGGATACAATTGAAAAGCAGAGAAGTTATGTTGAACTTGTATAAGACCTTGGTTAGACCACACTTGGAATACTGTGCACAGTTCTGGCCTCCATATTATAAAAAAAATAGAGCCATTGGAGACGGTGCAAAAAAGATTTACAAGGATGATACCAGAACTGAGAGGATATACTTATCAGGAAAGGCTAAACAGGCTGGGGCTCTTTTCTCTCGAAAAGAGAAGGCTGAGGGGTGACCTGATAGAGGTCTTTAAGTTAATGATAGAGTTTGATAGAGAAAATGTTTCTACTTGTGGGGGGGTCCAAAACTAGAGGTCATCAAAATAAGATAAATAAGAACATAAGAACATAAGAAATAGGAGCAGGAGTAGGCCAATCGGCCCTTCGAGCCTGCTCCGCCATTTAATAAGATCATGGCTGATCTGATCCTAACCTCAAATCTAAATTCATGTCCAATTTCCTGCCCGCTCCCCGTAACCCCTAATTCCCTTTACTTCTAGGAAACTGTCTATTTCTGTTTTAAATTTATTCAATGATGTAGCTTCCACAGCTTCCTGGGGCAGCAAATTCCACAGACCTACCACCCTCTGAGTGAAAAAGTTTCACCTCATCTCAGTTTTGAAGGAGCAGCCCCTTATTCTAAGCCCCCTAGTTCTAGTTTCACCCATCCTTGGGAACATCCTCACAGCATCCACCCGATCAAGCCCCTTCACAATCTTATATGTTTCAATAAGATCGCCTCTCATTCTTCTGAACTCCAATGAGTAGAGTCCCAATCTACTCAACCTCTCCTCATATGTTCGCCCCCTCATCCCCGGGATTAACCGAGTGAACCTTCTTTGTACTGCCTCGAGAGCAAGTATGTCTTTTCTTAAGTATGGAGACCAAAACTGTATGCAAGATAGTCACTAATAAATCCAATAGGGGATTCAGGAGAAACTTCTTTATCCAAAGAGTGGTAAGAATGTGGAACGCGCTACCACAAGGAGTAGTTGAGGCAAATAGCATAGATGCATTTAAGGAGAAGCTAGATAAACACATGAGGAAGAAAGGAATAGTAGGATATGCTGATAAGGATAGATGAAGAGGGGTGGGAGGAAGCTCGTCTGGAGCATAAATGCTAGCATAGACAAGATGGGCCGAATGGCCTGTTTCTGTGCTGTAGACTCGAAGGGGGCTAAATTGGGCCGCATAGCGCCAGTGGCGTAGGCGCTACGTGGACTCCTAAGTAGCATCTGAGATGCGCAAGCACACTTCCGGCGTGATGTGTGCAGGACGCCATGTTAGTAAAGGCGTTTGCACACACGCACTTACCGAACGCTGACAGCATGTAAAGTAGGGAGAATACACGGTAGATCAGTGTGCAACGCTGATTTAAAGGGACAGATGCAATTTTGGAACTCCACGCTCCAGCTAACGCACTGTCTTAACCTCGCACAGCTGAACAGATGTTAAACGGCATGGAGCCCCTCACCAGCACTATTTAAAAGGATCATGCAGGAGTTAAGGTTAGTTGCTGGATTATTGCTTCTGGCTGCTGATGCATTTGTACCTGTTTTCAGAGGTCTCCTATACTGGAATACTAGGAGTAGGGGACATAGCCTAAAAATTAGAGCCAGGTCTTTTAGCCGTGACGTTAGGAAATGCGTCTACATGCAAAGGGTGGTAGAAGTTTGGAACTCTCTTCCGCAAACGGCAGTTGATGCTAGCTCAATTGTTAATTTTAAACCTGAGATTGATAGATTTTTGTTAACCAAAGGTATTAAGGGATATGAGGCTAAGGCGGGTATATGGAGTTAGGTCACAGATCAGTCATGATCCCATTGAATGGCAGAACAGGCTCAAGGGGCTAAACAGCCTACTCCTGTTCCTATCTTCCTACGTTCCTATAATAAAGTTTCAATGCTCTACAGGGAGTGGGCTGGCTAGCTGACTTGCAACAGCAAGGGCACTGGCGGAGTGGCAGGGGTGGGACAGGAATGCTGTCATCCTGAGAGAGGACAGCAGGTTCATGTTCCCTGGAGCCACTGCAACTTGCTGCGTTCTGTTATGCGCCACCTTCTCCTGCAAGAAAGCGGGACGTGTATCAGTGTGTTTTCTGCAAGATGTTTGGGTTATGTGGCTGTCACGGTTGAATAGCTGCCAGCGTGTGTGATCTGTGAGTTGTGGGTGTGTGGTTTGCAACAGTGGTAATGTGAGAGGGTGAGAGGAAACATCTGATTGGAAGAGTTGAGTGCTGATTCAAAGAGTTTGTTGGTAGGTGGGTGATGTGGGGGGGTGAAGTGCTGAGCAACCTTTATTCAATGTTTTGAAGGAACTTAACAGTTTGTAAATATAAGGACTGGACCTGCACCTGTGTTTTATTCTGATCTTTGTTCAGACACGTATCTTATATTTTGAAAATATAAGAGTCCCACAAACTTTGAGCAGCCAAGTTGTTGCTCGTTGAAAATTCCAGAGTTCCCATCATCACCATGCTTCATTATGTAGCAGCTCAGATTCACTTCACCATTCACTTCCACCACTTCCTGCAGCCACAGTGCACCTTCCCTTTAAGAGGTGCAGGCTGCCCTTAAGTGGTGCTGGCCACTCGCGATACCTGGGCCCCCTGCTGGTGAGCAGCCACTCAACAGCGCAGGTAGGGCTCGCTGCACACAGCAATCGTAGAAATCACCAGGCAGCACGAATGTTACGTGCTGCCTGCATCTCAACGACCGGGCATGGGTTAATTGCGCACCACAATCCCCGCGCCCATTTTCGGGGGTTAACCAATTTAATCCCCCACGTAACTCTACGTAACTATTGCTACCACAGCAATCCACTATCCACTTCTCCAGTGTGCTTTTGGCTGCTCTGATAACAGCTTTTGTTGCCTTTAGCTGAGGTCGATACCTATCCTTGTTCTCCTGAGATCTATTTTCTTTTATTCTGTGAAAGCATTTTGGTTTAAGTCTGATTTGTCCTTGCACACGGCTAGTTAGCGACTTTGGCTCTGTTTTACCAGGTGCCCTTCTTTTTACTGTAGGGAAATACATGGGTCCCTTTTGCATTTGGATGGTTTCATAGGTATTCTTCTGTGTTCATACTATCTCTGCCCAGTAGGGCTGCCCAATCAACTCGTTTCAAGTCTTCTGCCACCTTTGCAAGTCTAGCCCGCTTGAGACCCGATGGCACAGCTGAGCCCTGTTGCCTGCAATTTCTGTGCCACGCGGGAACTCCAGGACGCTTCATGTGTCCTGGATAACTACGCGTGCAAATAGTGTCTCCAGCTGCTCGAGCTCGAGCTCAGGGTTTCTGAGCTTGAGGAGCGGCTGGAGTCACTGCAGAACATACGCGAGGCTGACAATGTCCTTGATCCCGCATTCCAGGAGGTGGTCACCCCTCAGCCACAGAGAGTTCAGGAGAATAGTAAGTGGGTGGCCACTCAGCAGCATAGGAAGAGGCAGGCAGTGCAGGAATCCTCTGGGAGTGTGGCACTCTCAAACTGGTTTTCAGTACTGAATACCAGTGAGGGTGATGACACCTTGTGGGAGTGCAGCCTAGAGCAAATGACTGCACAGGAGGGCACAGCGAAGTGTAGAAATGCAGTTTTCATAGGGGATTTGATTGTCAGGGGGGTGGACAGGCATTTCTGCAACTGCCGATTTGAGTCCCGCATGGTGTTTTGCCTCCCTAGTGCCAGGGTAAAGGACAACACTGAACAGATGCAGAATATTTTGTGGGGGGGAAGGGACCAGCCAAAAGTTGTTGGAACCAATGTCATAGGAAGGAAAAGAGTTGAGGTCCTACAGACAGAGTTTCAGGAGCAAAGGAGGATGTTAAAGAGCAGGAGCTCAAAGGTAGTAATCTCTGAATTACTCCCAATGCCACGTACTAGTGAGTAAAGGAGCAGTAAGATAAGGCAGGTTAATGCGTGGCTGGAGAAATGGTGCAGGAGGGAGGGCTTCAGATTCCTGGGGCATTGGGACCAGTTCTTGGGCAGGAAGGACCTGTATAAGATGGACAAGTTGCACCTCAACAGGGCTGGGACCAATGTCCTCGCAGGGTGATTCACTTGTACTGTGAGGGGGGGATTAAACTAATATGGCAGGGGGAAAGGCACCAGGATGAAACATTAGAGAGCAGATACAAGTAGCACAGAGGATTGGGAGAGACAAACAGCATTTGAATAAAGACTAGTTCAGAAATAGGAGAGATCAGACACGGGGGGGGAAGTGTGAGGCGTAAATGCACAGAGTGTGGTGAATAAGATTGGTGAGCTTCAGGCACAAGTTGCCACGTGGGATTACGATATAGTGGCAATAATGGAGACTTTGCTCAACAAGTGGAGGAATGGGCACTTAATATTATTGGCTACAATGTGCTCAGAAAAGATAGGGAAGGGAGAAACGGAAGTGGGTGGCAGTAATGGTCAAAGAGACTGTTACTGCACTGGAAAGAGATGATGTAGTTGAAGGTTCAAAGACAGAATCTATTTGGTTAGAATTCAGGAACAATAGAGGTGCCATTATGCTGCTGGCTGCATGCTATAGGCCACCAAATAGTGGGAAGGAGCAAATTTGCAGGCAAACTGCACAAAGAAGCAAGAACTTTACAGAAGTGATAATGGGGGACTTCAATTATCCTAATATAGACTGGGAAAATAGCAATGTAAATGGTAAGGACGAGGAGGAATTCCTGAAATGTGTACAAGAGAACTTTCTTGATCAGTATGTTTCCAGCCTAACGAGAAAGGAAGCAGTTCTGGATCTAGTTCTGGGGAATGAAGTGGGGCAAGTGGAGCATGTTTCAGTGAAGATGGCAGGACAAGTTGAGAAGGCGCTTAAAAAGGCATCCAGGATCCTTGGCTTTATAAATAGAACCATAGAGTACAGAAGCAAGGAAGTTATGTTAAACCTCTATAAAACACTGGCTAGGCCCCAGTTGGATATCTGTGGCCAATTCCGGGCACCTCACTTTAGGAAGGATGTCAAGGCTTTCGAGAGAATGCAGAAGGGATTTACTAGAATGGTACCAGGGATGAAAGACTTCATTTACATGGAGAGACTGGAGAAACTGAGGTTGTTCTCCTTAGAGCAGAGAAGGTTAGGGGGAGATTGCTAGAGGTGTTCAAAATCATGAAGGGTTTAGGTAGAGTGAATAAGGAGAAACTGTTTCTAGTGGCAGGAGGGTCAGTAACCAAAGGATACAGATTTAAGGTAATTGGCAAAAGTACCAGAGGCGACAGGAGGCAAATTTTTTTTACGCAGTGAGTTGTTATGATCTGGAATGCACTGCCTGAAAGGGCCGTGGAAACAGATTCAATAATAGTTTTCAAAAGGGATTTGGATAAATACTTGAAGGGGGTAAATTTGCAGGGCTGTGGGGAAAGAGCAAGGAATGGGACTAATGGGATAGCTCTTTCAAAGAACTGGCACAGGCACGGTGGGCCGAATGGCCTCCTTCTGTGCTTTATCATTCTATGATTCTATGAAATCCAGAACTAGCATTAAACTTTCAGTAACTTTGGTTTGGCTGGTCAGGCTGAATCTCAAAATATTTTAATCAGTTTTACCCAGCTGTTCTCCCACACGCAGGTCTGATATTGCATCAAAACTAAGTCTAGAACCAGATTACCCCTGGTTTCCTCGCTAACATTTTGTGAAAGTAAACAATCATTTATAATATCTACAAATCTTTCAGCCGTCCTTCCCTCAATACTAGATGGCTCACCATTGGACTGAATGCCTGGGTAATTAAAATCCTCCCATTACGCAAACATTACCAAGGGTGGAGTGGGTTATTCTGGGTATGAATACTCACTGGGTGTTCTGTGTACAACAGGCTCACAAACTTCTTTGTAGCAGGTATCCTGGTGAACTTTATAAATTCTTTTATACCTTAAAAACAAAAGCAAAAAATAAAAACGTCCATACTCCCACTAAGAGGTCATACAGTGAAACCCCAAACTCTAACCCACTCCTCCAACCTCTATGTCTTCCTGCAATCTTCTGCTTTGTTCCTTACTATTTGTCCCTTTCCTTTAATTTGCTTTCATCAGCAAATTTAAATATCATCCATCTTGTGTCTATGTCCAAATCATTTCTCTACATCTACATCAAGTGGTCCCAGTATGTATCCCTCGGGCACAGCATTCCCTCTGTCCACAAGGCTACTGTGATCTCTTTACTAACGGAATTTGAAGTATGTACTCCATTTTCCCAATTAACCCTGAGGTGATCCTAATGTTGTTTACAGCTTTCAGCTTTCGAATGTTTAACAAACTGACACCCAGAATGATTCCTGGTGAAGCCAGAACGGGAAACTTACTTAAAATGGCAGACGCTGTCCTCCCACACTGGAATGGATTTAGTTTCAGAGTACAGGCGTGTGCAGGGGTGAGGAAGCTTCTTACAAACTGAAGGCAAGATAAAAGAAGCTTTAATAATATGACCCAGCATCAAACACATAATTCTATTTAGTTTACATTAACTCTAGACTAAAAGGCTTTTTGTTACACCCCACCCTCACTACGTTACAACACCCCCTCTGTTACACCCCACGCTCACACCAAGTTATAACACTCCCTCTGTTACACCCCACCCTCACTACATTAGTACACTCCCTCTGTTACACCCCACCTTCACACCAAGTTATAACACTCCCTCTGTTACACCCCAACCTCACTCCAAGTTATATCACTCCCTGTGTTACACCCCACCCTCAATCCAAGTTATAACACTCCCTCTGTTACACCCCACCCTCACTACGTTATAACACTCCCTCTGTTACACCCCACCTTTATTGACACTCAATGTCGTTCCCACTATCATTGTGAGTTATAACATTAATGTGTGATACCCACCCTTACTGTAAGTTGTTACAGTCTATGTCTTGTATAACATCCTCTGTGTTACACATCACCCTCATTGTAAGGCTCTCAGTTATCACACTGTCTGTTACACACCAGTAAGTGAGTTACAACACTCTGTTACATCTCACACTCACTGTAAAGCTCTCAGCTATGACACACAATCTCTCCATTAGATTTTGGCCCAGTAATCTTTTCTTACATAATTCACAGTTTTTTCCCTTGAATCCCGTTTCACAGTCACACATGTACGAGTCGATCCCCTTCACGCAGGTGCCTCCATTTTTGCAGGGGTTTGAGGAACATTTCTTCTGATCATCTGCAAATAGAGAATCAGCGATTAGAGATGGAAATACAAAAGAGAGAGCTAGCAAACAATAAGGAAAACAGCCAATTAGATTACATGCACCAGAAACTGCAACCAGGAGATCACACACACTGCACACTTGGCTGATAGCCTATCAGACATGAGTCTGCTCCACTCTCTGTTACCAGCTCCTCTGTCACCCGAACACAGCCTGTCCCACTCACTAATACGAGCACTTCTGTCACCTGAACACAGTCTGTCCCACTCTCAGATACCAGCTTCTCCATCACCCACACACAGCCTGTCACACTCTCAAATACCAGCACCTCCATCACCCACACACAGCCTGTGCCACTCTCAGATGCCAGCTTCTCCGTCACCCACACACAGCCTGTCCCACTCTCAAATACCAGCACCTCCATCACCCACACACAGCCTGTCCCACTCTCAGATGCCAGCACCTCCGTCACCCACACACAGCCTGTCCCACTCTCAGATACCAGCTCCTCCATCACCCACACACAGCCTGTCCCACTCTCAGATGCCAGCACCTCCATCACCCACACACAGCCTGTCCCACTCTCAGATGCCAGCACCTCCGTCACCCACACACAGCCTGTCCCACTCTCAGATGCCAGCACCTCCGTCACCCACACACGGCCTGTCCCACTCTCAAATACCAGCACCTCCGTCACCCACACACAGCCTGTCCCACTCTCAGATGCCAGCACCTCCGTCACCCACACACAGCCTGTCCCACTCTCAGATGCCAGCACCTCCGTCACCCACACACAGCCTGTCCCACTCTCAGATGCCAGCACCTCCGTCACCCACACACAGCCTGTCCCACTCTCAGATGCCAGCACCTCCGTCACCCACACACAGCCTGTCCCACTCTCAGATGCCAGCACCTCCGTCACCCACACACAGTCTGTTTTTCCAATTTCTCTCTCTGCACTTTCCACAAATCAGGCCCTCAGGCTGCAGTGAGGAGAATAGGATTCTCCCCAATGTTCGATTATTATATTCACATATCCAGAGGAACATGGATAGGACGCTTGAAATTCCTAGACTTGTTAAAACTATTCCTTGTGGTTGAGGCTCCATCATCCTTGCAAGCTCAGGCCAGCCTTGGCTAGGGAAAGGTTCCAGTTCAAAGGAGATCTGGAACTCTATAAATGGAAAACCACAGCTGCAAGTCCAGAGGAACCCTGGCTGTTGTTTCTCTTCCTCACTCACGGGCATTTGAAGCCATTTGCAGTCCCTATAGCTGCCAGGTCAAGATCAGCTAATTTAGATAGAGGCCAGAAATCAAACCTGGTACTTTCCTGGTTCAGTTCTACACTGGCCGGCACTAACTTATAAGGCTACTCTATGACTACTTTAACAGTTAATTATGTTACCCCTTATTACTTGATTATGCTATCCAATATTAAAATAGCCCTCACTGCTACCTCTCATTGCACACTAACCCCAACACAGGACTCCTACCTGGCTTAGTGTTGGTCTCAGCCTCTTGGATTTCCAAGGCCAAACTGATACGATTGGTAGATTCCTCCAAGTTTTCCAGTTTGATTGGAGGCTCTGGGCCTGGTCAGGAAAACAAAAGCACACACAAGCATCCCTAAGTTTAAGAGGAGGGTTGAAAACCTACAGGATTGTATTAATACAGTGTCATCCTTCTATGGGGAAATCTGGTTTGCCACAAGCAACTTTCACTTTTCAGGAGCTGTCTGAGTAAAAGTTACTGAAGGACAGTTTGATGCATCGAGGAGCCAGTCAGTTCCCGTTCAGTTGAGCGGGCAGCCAGCTTCAATTTTTAACTTTGCAACATTGAGCCACAAATTAAAAGATGAAGCAGCACCATGCCTCCACAGTCAGAGTAGATGTGACAACGCTAAAAACAACTGATTTGCAGTCCATGTAACTCACAGCAGATGCATTCTCTGTTTCAGGCTTTGTTACTGAAATGAAACCAACTCCAGCCTTCAATAAAGTTGGGATACTGAGATAGACAGTTTCCTGAAGATGAACTGGAATTAAAACTTTTTTGCCTTTTATTTACCATTAGTGTTTGTCAGATTGACTGATTTCCGAGACACCACTCCTAATATATCCCCTTGTTTGGCTCGGCATTTATTTTCTTGATTACATCTCTGTGAAGCACCTTGGGATGTTTTTCCATGCTAATGGCGTTATATAAATGCAAGTTGTTGCTGCTGTTGAACCTTTAAGGATCAAGTCTTCTAAAATTTTACAATGAACCACACAGTGCAGACCTATTGTGTTCTGGTACCTACGTGCTCGGTGAGTTATGGGTTTGGGCTGTAGATTGGCAAACGTGGCACTGATTCTCCCTCTCCCATCCAGCATCTCCGAGTAGCTGAAAATTACATCACAATAAGTTTAATTTTTTATTTTTACTGATTTCAAGTTCTAACAGAATCAGCAGCACTGACAGTATTAGACAACTGTCTCATCAAGCATGCCCAGGTCAGGTACAGCACAGATTAGATACAGAGTAAAGCTCCCTCTACGCTGTCCCATCAAACACTCCCAGGTAAGGTACAGCACGGGTTAGATACAGAGTAAAGCTCCCTTCACACTGTCCCATCAAACATTCCCCGGGCAGGTACAACACAGGTTAAATACAGAGTAAAGCTCCCTCCACTCTATCCCATAAAACACTCCCACGCCAGGTACAGCATTAGGTAGATGCAGAATAAAGCTCCCTCTATACTGTCTCATTAAGCACTCCAGGATCGAGTACAGTACAGTTTAAGGCAGAATAAAGACTTCTTTACACTACTCCATCAAATACTCCCAGTTTGGATGCAGAATAATGCTCCCTCTACATTGACTCAACAATACTCCTTAATCCAATCTTGGATGAACCTGCACTATTGTGACAATTTTATTTCACACTGTGATAGATGAAAGATCACAAAGAATCTCTATGTATTAGCTATTGTTTACCAGGATCTCTACCTTGCTAGTGTTATTGCTAGTCTTAAAGAAGATGTCTTAAAGAAGCAGAAATGCAGCCATTTTAAAACATTTAATCGTTCCACTTACTTTATGATTTGGGAATTGTCCTCATAGCTTCCCTTGCTGATTGCCTCCTTGTCATCAGGCTGCAGTGTGATATGCAGCCGGTTGTTATATACTCCCAGATCCTCAGGCTCTGATTTGGCCCTCGAATTTCCCTGCATTTTCCCTTGCCTTGTGTTACTTTGGATTCCCACTAACAAAAGGTACAAAGTGATTAGTGTCGTTATCTTTCATTGACAATTACAGCCCTTAGGTCCAACACTGTCCAACAGGAGCTGTGATATCCCAGCCACTGATGAAACTCACTGAAGTAAAGATGTCATAGAGTCATAGAGTCATACAGCACGGATAGAGGCCCTTCGGCCCATCGTGTCCGCGCCGGCCATCAGCCCTGTCTACTCTAATCCCATATTCCAGCATTTGGTCCGTAGCCTTGTATGCTATGGCATTTCAAGTGCTCATCCAAATGCTTCTTGAATGTTGTGAGGGTTCCTGCCTCCACAACCCTTTCAGGCAGTGAGTTCCAGACTCCAACCACCCTCTGGGTGAAAAAGTTCTTTCTCAAATCCCCTCTAAACCTCCCGCCTTTTACATTGAACCTATGTCCCCTTGTTATAGAACCCTCAACGAAGGGAAAAAGCTCCTTAGTATCCATCCTATCTGTGCCCCTCATAATTTTGTACACCTCAATCATGTCCCCCCTCAGCCTCCTCTGCTCCAAGGAAAACAAACCCAAGATGCAACGTGCAATTGAAAACCTTGCTACACTCACATCTTCCAAAGCCATAACACCTCTAGTCATTTTGCCTTTCTTCATCAATTGTCCAGTTCCATGGGATTGTCCTGACATGGTTCTATTCAGATCTATCTAAACATAGTTCCACAAGCTTTCGGAGGCTTCCTCCTTCGTCAGGCGGATGGTGGAAATGATCATTTCCACCATCCGCCCGACGAAGGAGGAAGCCTCCGAAAGCTTGTGGAATTTAATTTAAAATAAATTTGTTGGACTATAACTTGGTGTTGTAAAATTGTTTACAATTGTCAACCCCAGTCCATCACCGGCATCTCCACATCATATCTAAACATAGCCAGTGTCTTTCCAGCAATGACTTATTTTCCTTACCCTGCACTCTGGGGTCCCTCAAAGATCTATCCTTGGCCCCCTTCTTTTCCTTATCTACATGCTGCCCCTCGGCAAATCATCCAAAGGCATGGGGCCAGATTTCTCATGTACGCTGATGATATCCAGCTCTACGTCTCCACCACTTGACTCCTCAATTGCCTGTCCATTAAGTTTTGCATAATCATAATTTCCTCCAGCTTAACATGAGGATAACCAAAGCCGCTGTCTTCAGCTCCCACCACAAACTCTGCACCGTTGCCACTGATTCCATCCCCTTCCCCAGCCACACACTCAGGCTGGACCAGACTATCCATAATCACGGCGTCCTGTTCAATCTTGAGCTGACCAAGACCATTGACTTACACCTTTGTGTCCATTTTCTGTGAAGCGCCATGAGTCATTTCTTTATGATAAAGGTGCTATATAAATGCAAGACGTTGTTGTTGGACCAGTGATTGGAAACAGTTAAGTTATTGAGCAATAAAAGACCTCCAGATACTTTTTGCAAGACACAGGAAAACATTTAAAGCCACACAAAGGCATTTTGGTGAAAGATGGATCTGCATACAGGACCCTGAGTAAGATACTATGGCAATCAGGATCTCTGGGGGCAGCAATATCCCCTTATGTAACGGTAACTTGTCCCTTATCTGTATCCATCCGTTTCCACTCCCTCTCCTCCACTCCCCGATCTGTACCATCCCTGTAACCAGCCCTCTTTTCCAATCTTCTACTCTCTCCATCCCCCCTCTCAAATCTGCATTTTTGCTGTATTCTCTCTTCTACCCTCCTAATCTGTGTCATCTCGCTACTGTCTCCACCCCAATCTCTATCTGTTCCCTCCTTGGTCTGTATTGTCTCTTTAGCCTCCCTTCCTGATATATATCCTCTCTTTATCCCTCCCCAGTCTGTACCTCTATATCTCTCCCCACCTTGGTTTACGTCCTCTCTCTATCCCCTCCCCTTCCCAATCTGAATCCTCTCTCCGTCCCCTCCCCTCCCTGGTCTACGTCCTCTTTCTATCCCCTCCCCTCCCCAGTCTGAATCCTCTCTCGATCTCCTCTCCTCCCTGGACTACGTCCTCTCTCTATCCCCTCCTCTCCATGAGCTGAACCTTTTCTCTATTCCCTCCCTGGCCTGAATTTTCTCTCTATCCCCTCCATTCCCTGTTCGTATGTCCTCTCTATCCCCTCCATTGCCGAGGCTGTATATTCCCTCTATCCTCTTCCCTCCCAGGTCTGTATGCTCTCCATATCCCTTCCCTTCCCTAGGCTGTATCTTTTCTCTATCCCCTCCTTGATCTATTTCCTCTCTCTTCCCATTCTCCTCCCTCATCTGTATCCTCTCTTCCCACTACCCCCCCCAAATCTATATCCACTCTCTTTCCCCTCCCCAGTCTATATCCTCACTCTAACCCTTCTCCAATCTATATCCACTCTCTTCCTTCTCCCCTCCCCAGTCTACATCCACTCTCCCCTCCCCGGTCTATATCCACTCTCTTTCTCCTCCCCAGTCTATATCCTCTCTCTAATCTCTCCCCAGTCTATATCCATTCTCTTTTATCTCCCCTCTCTGGCTCATATCACTCTCATTCCCCTCCCCTCCCCAGTCCATATCCACTCTTGTTCCCCTCCCCTCCCCAGTCTATATCTTCTCTCTATTTCCATCCATCCCTGATCTATACCCTCTCTCTATCCCCTCTCCTCCTCAGTCTGCATCCTCTTTCAACGCCCCCCTCCCTAACCAGTGTCCTTGTATGTACACCCTCAGGTACACTGAATGTACACTGAATGCTCCCGTATTCTGGCTCCTTGTACTTACATGTGCTGACGGTCAGATGGACGGGATCACTAACCAGCTTTCCTCTCTCCGTGTCCTGCACTGCCATTAGTGCCAGTTTGTACCTGCGTTCTGCGGTCAGGTCACGGACCGTATATGTGGTTAACTTTCCATTGGGAATGTAACGGCTTTTCATGTCATGGCTGGTTGTGATATTGATGATGTAACCATCACTGGAGCCAGTCAGTGGGTAGTTCCAGCGTAGCTTTGCTGTAGTTGTTGTGACACCAGCCAGCTCAAGGTTCTGAGGAGGCAGTGGCCCTGTGGTAGAAACACACAGTGAGCTTTTGTTAGTCTCTTTATTCCCAGTTACTCTGCAGCAATCACAGTTGGCAATGGGCAGCTGTGTTACTGCCGCCAGCAACCAGAAGTTGCGACTCCATTGCTAGCCGCAGCAGGACTATCATCCGGTTCTGACGTTACAGCTTTCCTGGCAAGAGGGAGGAATCCATAGGGCCCAGTACTCAGGCACTTCTATCGGTGCGTCTCAGAGGGGGTGGGGAAGACAGGGTGAGGGTGAGAGAGCAAGAATGAGAGAGAAAGACAGATGGACAGAGGCAGAGAAAGACAGAGAGAGAGAGAAACAAATCAACAGAGATAGAATGAGAAGGAGAGAAAGAGAAAGAAAAAGGGAAATGAGAATGACAAAGAAGGGAAGGAAGGAATGAAAAGAAGAAAGGAAAGACACAGAAGATGCATGATATATGAAACAAAAAGACTTCCTACATTGCCTTATGATGTCATCAAAATGTCTCAAAACGAGTTTGCAAAATTAATTACTGTGAAGAGCAGCAACTGTCGTTATAATAGGCAAATGTGGCATCCATTTTGCACCAGAAAGAGAAGTAAGATGAATAACCAATTAATGTGCTTTTGGTGTGTTTGGTTGGGAAATGTTGGCCAGGACACTGGGAGAACTCCCTGCTATTCTTCAAATAATGCCATGGAATCTTCAGCATCCACCTGAACAAATGGATGGGGCCTTGGTTTAAAGTTTAAATTGATAAAGAGGGAGAAAATTGAATATGCAAGAAATATAAAAACAGATTGTAAGAGCTTCTACAAGTATGTAAAAAGGAAGAGAGTAGTGAAAGTAAACGTGGGTCCCTTAGAGACAGAGATGGGAGAAATTATAATGGGGAATAAGGAAATGGCAGAGACCTTAAACTAATATTTTGTATCTGTCTTCACAGTAGAAGAGACAAAAATATACCAGAAATAGTGGGGAACCAAGGGCCTAATGAGAGTGAGGTACATAAAGTAATTAATATTAGTAAAGAAAAAGTACTAGAGAAATTAATGGGACCAAAAGCTGACAAATCTCCTGGCCTACATCCTAGGGTTTTAAAGAGATGGCTGCAGAGATAGTGGATGCATTGATTTTGATCTTCCAAAATTCCCTAGATTCTAGAACGATCCCTGTGGATTGGAAGGTAGCAAATGTAACCCCGCTATTCAAGAAAGGAGGGAGAGAGATAACAGGGAACTATAAGCCAGTTAGCCTGACATCAGGAGTAGGGAAAATGCTAGAATCTATTATTAAGGACGTAGTAACAGGGCACTTAGAAAATCATAATATGATTAGGCAGAGTCAACACGGATTTATGAAAGGGAAATCGTTTTTGACAAATCTATTAGAGTTTTTTGAGGGTGTAATTAGGAAGGCAATGAGTGGTATATTAGCCTTTATTGCAAGGGGGTTGTGGTATAAGGGTAAGGAGGTCTTGCTGCAATTATAAAGGGCTCTGGTGAGACCACACCTGGACAGTTTTGGTCTCCTTATGTAAGAAAGGATATACTTGCCTTAGAGAGGGTGCAACGAAGGTTCACTAGATTGATTCCTGGGATGAGAGGGTTGTCCTATGAGGAGAGATTGAGTAAAATGGACCTATATTCTCTGGAGTTTAGAAGAATCAGAGGTGATCTCATTGAAACATATAAAATTCTTAGAGGGCTTGTCAGGGTAGATGCTGAGAGACTGTTTCTCCTGGCTGGAGAGTCTAGAACTAGGGGTCAGAGTGTCAAGATAAGGGGTCGGCCATTTAAGACTGAGATGAAGAAAAATTTCTTCACTCAAGAGGGTTGTGAATCTTTGGAATTCTCTACCCCAGAGGCCTGTGGATGCTCAGTCGTTAAGTATATTCAGGATTGAGATCGATAAATTTTTGGACATTAAGGGAATCAAGGAATATGAGGA
Organism: Heptranchias perlo; assembly: GCF_035084215.1. Classification (NCBI taxonomy): domain Eukaryota; kingdom Metazoa; phylum Chordata; class Chondrichthyes; order Hexanchiformes; family Hexanchidae; genus Heptranchias; species Heptranchias perlo. The sequence continues at coordinate 61,486,972 of NC_090337.1, read as the reverse complement.
TAGAGCGGGAAAGTGGAGTTGGGGTAGAAGATCAACCATGATCTTATTGAATGGTGGAGCTGGTTCGAGGGGTCATATGGCCTACTCCTGCTCTTATTTCTTATGTTGTTATGTAAAGTTTCATCCAAAGACAATGCAGCACTCTCTCAGTACCACACTGGTGAGTTAGCCTAAATTATGTGTTCAAATCCTGGAATGGGGCTTGAACCTACAATCTTTTGTATCCCAACTGTAATTTTTGCTTTAAATTTCAGGACACAAAATAAAATATAGAATTGACCCCTGCACATTGGAGACATCCGACAACGCAGCTAGCTCATCGTGCAAGGCCTACATGTGACCAACTACACATAAGCATCCTACTGGGTGGTGTTGTGCACTGGAACATTAATATCTGGAGTCCAAATTAGTAAAAGGGAGTCTCAATTATAAACGTACACCTACTGAATCCCTTCTCTCAGCTACATAGCTGTGGGGAGCTGCTAGCAGAGGGCATAGAGATGGGGGCAGTCAGGAGTAGAATCACCACTGGGTGGTCTCATGCCTCTCTCAGCCAACAAGTAGTATCTGCACAGGCGGCCAAAAGGTTGCCTAATGCAGGTAGACAAAGGAAATCCTACCAGGGGAGGGGAATGAGAGTGATATGAGCCAGAGAGGGGAGATAAAAGAGAATGGATATAGACTGGGGAGAGATTAGAGAGAGGATATAGACTGGGGAGGAGAAAGAGAGTGGATATAGACCGGGGAGGGGAGAGTGGATGTAGACTGGGGAGGGGAGAAGGAAGAGAGTGGATATAGATTGGAGAAGGGTTAGAGTGAGGATATAGACTGGGGAGGGGAAAGAGAGTGGATATAGATTTGGGGGGGGTAGTGGGAAGAGAGGATACAGATGAGGGAGGAGAATGGGAAGAGAGGATACAGATGAGGGAGGAGAATGGGAAGAGAGAGGAAATAGATCAAGGAGGGGATAGAGAAAAGATACAGCCTAGGGAAGGTGAAAACCAACATCGTAGACAGTACCAATGCTTAAACATGAAGAGCCAATCCATGAATGTGGAGCTAATTACAAATGACAACAGAGGGCTGACACACAACTACCGTCAGTTCACTTAATGGGAGTCGGCAACAGAGTTTTGGGATCCAGCTACCTGACAAGTGATTTCCCTCTTAACCTGCTCTCAAGCGTAACCACCGTGACCCTTGGATCCCTTGAGGTGTAATAAGATATGAAACCATGCAGAACGTTTCAGCAATGATCAGAACCTACGTGTCCAAACGAGCAGGGGCTGAGCTGCGAGACTCTCCAATGGGTACTCCTGAGCTGCAAATCCAATCCGTGGCATGACTTCCACTGTATAAAGTTCTCCCGGGGAAAGGTCACTGCGGGCGGACAAGAAGGAAACGCAAAATCTCCATTACTTTAAAGGACTTCAGTTTGTCCAACCCCCAACCCCCACCCCCTACCCCTCTCTTGAGAGTGCTGACTATAACATTGGGATCTAGTTGTGCAAGCACAACAGTCATTAGGTGCCATGTCCAAAGGGCTAGTTTGCACACTTGGCCCTAGGCAGTGCTGTTCATTCATGGTGGAATCACTGCTGAAATCTGATCAAGCCCTCACCAGACGTCCACATGCACACTTTCCAGCGAAGGTTACTGATTTGTAGCCAGGATAGGAACCCTGGCTGCTCTCCCCCTCCCCCATTAGCTCGAGGGAACTGAGGTCAATTGTAGAAACCAAATGCTGCCCCAGCTGAGACTGAGAAAACAGGTGGTTCCCCATTGGGCAGTAAGTTTGACTGCCTGTTAATAAATGTTATATTAGTGGAAATATATCTTACTGTCAACTCGAGCTGGGGGGATATTTTAGCAGTGAATACTCCCCTCAGCCTGATAGGTAGGGTGAGGGTGGAGTCATTACTTACCCAAAGGTGTAGTGCGTGAGGTTAGGCCCCAAGAGAACAGTTGTGTCTCTAGCCGAGTCGGGAGACTTCAGAGAGAGCCGGATAGTGCTGATGGTGGCCTGTTTCGGGCTGTGCAGAGACCAGGTGACGGATATGCTGGAGGCGGTGACATTTGCTACAGACAGGTTTCCAATAGGACCGGGTTCTAGAGGGGAGAAGAGAAACCACCATCACTTAGAGCCTTATAATACATGCTACCTACGGAGATTTAACAAGTCTGCTACTTGGTGAGGGGTGCAGGGGGACGGGTGGGGGGAGGAGGTAGAAATGAATCACAGTGAAATAAAAACAGAAAAAGCTGGAAATGCACAGCAGGGTCAGTCACCATCTGAAAGAGAAAGACAGGTTAATGCTTCAGTTGGACACCATTCATCAGAATTGGTATCAGAGGAAGAATCCCAAAACAATTGAAGAGAGGGGAACAACAGGTGCAGCTCAAAGTTTTGGTTCGGCCTTTTTCCTCAACACTGGCTCTCCCCTTAATTTGGGCACAGCACCTACTGCAGTATACGTGGAATGCCCAACATGTTCGCCCATCATTTTTGAAGGTGGAAAATAGGCAGACCATTGCATACAGGTTAAAATCTTTGCTCAGATTTAAAAGAAGCAAAGAGGCACAGATTGCTGCAAGGCACGAAAATACAAAGGGCTCATTTTTAAAATGGTGGCGGGATGGCAGCTTTTGTGGGGGGGGGGGGGGGGGTCAATGTGCACGTGGCAAACCCAAATAAAAGAAACTTACCTTTCCCCAAGCGATCGCGAGGTAATTGGTGGCCCTTAACGTGGCTTCTGGGTTTGCCGTCCGAAAGCTGCGCAGTGGAGCGTCTCTATTTAAAGGGTCACTGCTCCAATGGCTTTTGCTAGAGCAAAGACCAACAATACAGAATATGGAACAGCACAGCGGCAAGGCTGCTCCAAGGTTTAATGATGCCTCACTCCAGGTGCTACTCGGCACGGTGAGGAGGAGGAGGGAAATGTTTTACCTGGAGGACAGGAGGAAGTGCCCTCCCTCTGCCACCAAGAAGGCCGGGCTCGAGGTGGCAGAGGAGGTCGCCAGCAGCAGCAACATCTGCCGCACCTGGGTCCAGTGCAGGAAGAGCTTCAATGACCTAACTAGGTCAGCCAAAGGGAGTACACTTACTCATTCTCCTACATTCCGTGTTGCACATCACCTCCCACCCCCCAAACTCATTCTGCACTGCAACGACTACTCCATCACATCACTCCTCACACCCACTTAAAGCTCATCCTCAACTTACCTTCACTTCCTGAGCACTTCCTCAATTCCCAATTTGTGACCCCACCACTACCACTCACCCCAATCCTCATCCAATGTGATGTCTCTGTCTCACACTCACCCTCTGATGTATCTCTTTCATGGTCAGCCTCACCCAAACCAATGCATTCATCGGCTGACCACTTCACCCTCACTCACTCACATGTCTGCACTTTCTCCCCTTCTAGAAGAGACCGCAAAATGCACGCGAGAGGACGAGGACTGGAGGGGGGGGGGGGTGAGGGGGGGCCTCCACAAATAGTGGTCCTCACAGACACGGAGGAGGAGGCCCTGCAGATCAGCCGCACCCTCGAGTGCCTGTCTGTCATGGACGCTGAGGCTGGCTCCCCTCAAACGCCTGGTGACACAACTTTAACATTCATTGCAGACAACATGAATTGATGTTAACAATGATTGGCATGTTGAACACCTCAGTATGCTCATCACAACATGACACATCTGTGATGATGCTTAATATTGCCTTCTGTTCTCTTACAGGCCCTTCAACGGCTGCAGTGGCGGCAGAGGGCGATTCCTCAGAGGAGCTCCCGGCCTCTGAGGGTGCACCGTCACATCTCAGCGAGCCATCCACCAGCACAGATTCTCATACCTCGGTGAGTCCTAGTAGTCGGTTAGTTGGGTTGGCACCTGGTGAGCACGAGCAGACACTGGTGGCAGGGGCAGCTGCGGAAAGACCACGTCAGTGGGCGCATTCCTCTCCAGGCTCTGCTCAGCTGGACGCAGATGCTGAACCCCGGGGGCCATCCTTTAAAAGGAGAGTGATCGAAGGGCAGCAGCACACTGGCGAGGTACTGGAACAGGTACCATGCGCACTCTCCACAATAGCGCAGAGGATGGAGGAGTCCAACTCCTCCATGAGTGGAATGGTGGCACAGGTACATGAGGGAATCTCTGAGATAGTGTCACAGGGACACGAGCAACTGTCTGAGATAGTGTCGCACGTAACTGCGGAAATATCTGAGATAGTGTCGCAGGTAAGTGCAGGAATGTCTGCGATGGAGAGAAGGCAAGCTTCCGTTGAGCTTCAAGAACGGCTCACAAATGAGTCTATTCAGGCCCTGACAACAGCCGTGTGGATTTACGGTGAACAACATTCTTTCGCCTTAAACAGGCTGATAATACTTTAGAAGTGGCCTTCCAACTCATCACACATGTCCTCCAAACTACTGTCCAGCAGGATGATAGGAGTGATGTGGGCCTAGCCCAGGAGAGGGATGATGGCGAAAGGAGACATAGAAGTGGGGATGCCACTCAAAGCGCTCCCACGTCTCACCCGTTGCCCCCCTCTCAACCAGTACCCGCAATGCTGCCTCCTCTCCGGGTGGCCGAGTCTGCCCCTGCACAGATGCAGGTGGAGCAGTCTTTGGAGAGGCCCTCACGGGCACCGAAACCCAGAGGGCATAGGCCCAAAGCATCTCAAAAGTCAGGGCATGAACATGAGCAACCTGCCACTACCTCTGCTGCAGCCACAGGGGATGCACCACGTAGAAGTAGGAGGAAGAGAAAGGCTAAGGATTTGTGAAAACGAAGGGTTTGCACAAGGGTGTCTGACAGACTGTCATATTTTTCATTTATATTTGCTTTTTGTTAAAGTCACATTAAATGTTATCATTCTCGCCGCTACTGCCACGTCTTGCCCATTCTTGACTGGCTTTTGTGATAGTGCCCTTTCATGTGCTTCACCATGAACGGCGACACTTGATGCCACCCAGTGGGTCACTTTACAGTGGGTGTATGTGTAGTCACAGGACTGTTTTGTGCAGGGAGGTGGGGGTTGGTGTTGGCGCTGGTCTTTCCAGGTGGTCTGAGGACCGGACTCTTCACACTTTCTGATCTTACGAGAACCATTCACATATCAGTGACTCCCCGGACTCACGAGCAGACAGGTGAGCCGCTGCTCCGCCCATGGGTTCGTCCTCTTCCTCCTCCTTCTCCTGCTCCTCCTCAATGTGAATGGCAGATGTGGATGGTGGATGAGGGGCTGGGGCCTCCTCAACTGGTAACCCCCTCTGTTGCGCCATGTTGTGCAGGACACAACACACTACTATAATGTGACCCACTCTGTCTGGTGTATATTGAAGCACTCCCCCAGAATGATCGAGGCACCAAAATTGCATCTACAGCAGCCCTATCGCATGTTCAATTATAGACCTGGTGGCGACGTGGCTGTTGTTGCATCGACGCTGTTGCTCGCTGATGCTCAGAGGTGTCATAAGCCATGGGTGCAGGGGTATCCCTTGTCCCCGAGGAGCCAGCCCTTAAGGGTGTTCGGTGCGTGGAAGAGGCCCGGGATGTTGGATTCCCTCAGAATGAAGGAATTGTGGCAGCTGCCAGGGAATCTGGCGCACACATGAAGGAATCTTTTGCAGTGGTCACAAACGATCTGAGTGTTGATGGAGTGATACCCCTTTCTGTTGATGAACAGTCCTGGCTCGTATGGAGGTGCTCGGATTGCTATATGTGTGCAATCGATTGCACCCTGTACCTGTGGGAAGCCAGCCACAGAGTGGAAACCCACTGCCCTCTCCATCTGGCTGAGGTTGTGCATGGGAAAGTTGACATAGTGAGAGGCCCTGCGAAACAAGCCGTCGGTGACCTGCCTTATGCACTTGTGTGCAGACGACTGAGAGACCTTGGCGATGTCATCGGTAGCACCCTGGAATGATCCGGAGGCGAAGAATTTGAGGGCAGTGGTGACTTTAACAGCGACGGGTAATGAGATGCCACCAGGTCCAGCCAGGATCAGCTCGGCATGAAGGAGGCTGCAGATGTCTGCGACCACCTGGTGACTCACTCTCAGCCTCCGTATGCACTGCTCCTCAGAGAGGTCCAGGAAGCTGAGCCTCGGTCTGTAGACTCTCTAACGCGGGTAGTGCCTCCTGCGACACCTCTCCCTCTGTTGTTGCCCTCTGTGCTCTTGTGTAGGCGCCCGTGTTGTGGAGCTCCGAGTGGCGGAAGTGCATGCTGTGCCTGGCAAGGACGGTGATGTTGCTCGTCCTCGGATATAGTGGTGAACGCAGCCATCGTGATGGTGTCAGTTTGAGGGCGTCCGGAATGTTGGTAAACATGTGTAAACAGAACAATTCTGAGTGGAAACCAAGAATTCTCAGTCTAAACACAAAGATCTCCCAGCCAAAAGTTTGCCTGAGAGAACTGAGTGCCCTGCTGCAATAACTCACCTTTTATCCCCATCTGTCAAACAGGCATTTAAATGTCCAAATGGCTGTCGGCTGAAACACGACTCGTTTCCCATGGCGTATTTCACACAGCACGGGAAACACGCTGAGGCAGAATTAAAATCCTTCCCCTGCCTAAATCACGATAAAATTAACTACTTTAACAAGTTTAAGTACCTCAATGACAGGTTTAAATATCAGCTTGCCGGCTTTAATTGCCGACGGGACTTCCGGGTTCAGGAACGGTGCGCGCACCCAGATGCTTCTGTGTGAAACTCGGAAGTCAGTGTGTTGGAGACGGGTTCATTTCCTGCTCCTCATTTTCACAATTTTTGTAGCCTCCCCCAGCCCCAACGCATCCGCACGGCCATTAGAAAATTGAGGCCGAAGTCTTCGTGGTTCTATTCATTAGCTTTTGAGGAGAGTGAGATCATGTAATGTCATGATCATGTATCTTTAAGGCCAGAAGGTCTACTTGTTAAGTAAATACAGGTTCAGGTCAATATCAAAGTTCAATTGTTGTTTGGTTAGGAAACTTACAGATTGGAATGTGCTGGCCATGGCTCAGTAGGTAGTACACTCGCCTCAGTCAGAAGATTGTGGGGTTCAAGTCCCATTCCAGAGACTTGAGCACGTAATCTAGGCTGACAGTCGTGCAGTACTGAGGGAGTACTGCACTGGCAAAGGTGCCATCTTTCTGATAAGACGTTAAACCAAGGCCCTGTCTGCCCTTTCAGGTGGATGTAAAAGATCCCATGGCACTATTTCAAAGATGAGCAGGGGAGATCTCCCAGGCGTCCTGGATAATATTTATCCCTCAACAAACATCACTAAAATAGATTATTTAGTCACTTTCTCATTGCTGATTGTGGGATCTTGCTGTGCTCAAATTGGCTGCCGCATTTCCTACAATACAACAGTGACTACACTTCAAAAAAAGTACTTAATTGGCCGTAAAGCACTTTGGGACACCCTGAGGTTGTGAAAGGCACTATATAGGTGCAAGTTATTTCTCTCTTGTTAGTTTCAGGCTGCAGGTCAGAAGTACTCAGCATTTTAAGATTATTTTGCATCAGTGACAAAGTGCACTAATCTGCGATATCGGCACATGCTAGTTATACCAGCCTGGAAGTGCATCATGGCATTTTCCAGGTGGGTTCTCCAGCCTTTTCTGGGAAGCAGGTATGGGGGGAGGTGGAGATGGGCTGCACCAAGCCCACGTTGGTCACTTAACCGTGCCCCCGTCTGCCCTCTCAGGTGGATTTAAAAGATCCGGTGGCTCAATTTTGAAGAAGAGCAGGGGAGTTCTCCCCGGTATCCTGGCCAATATTTATCCCTCAACCAATATTACTAAAACAGATTATCTGGTCATTATCTCATTGCTGTTTGTGGAACTTTGCTGTGCTCAAATTAGCTGCCACGTTTCTTACATTAGAACAGTCATTGGCTGTGAAGCGTTTTGAGATGTCCTGAGGTCGTGAAAGGCGCTATATAAATGCAAGTTCTTTCTTTAATGAAACATAACAATTCTGCCATCCGGTACCAGAAGCCTGTGAAAGAGGCTGGAGTGCATTCATTTGACGTACAATTACAAGATGGTGCCACACACAAACAGAGCTGGCAAACGGCAAAGCATCCTACTGGAGTTTGTGCCTGTTTTCTTAAAGGGATGGGCCCGAGGGAAGACAAACTGGGAGCTTTCTAAGTCTGTCTGAAGTTTCCCAATGGGTGGAATCGCACTATTTGGATCCGGATGGGAGAAAGAGGAATATTGTAACAGTGCGTAAACACAGTGTGGAATGAATGTACTTACTTGTCCACACAAGGAGCACTGCGGGCTTGCTGATGTCATTCTGATTGATGTTACGCTTGACTGAGAAAATGGAGATGTTGTAAAGTCTGCCTGGGGAGAGCGATCTCAGCCGGTGCCGTGATCTGCTTTTGTCGACGAAGTCGGTCTTGCGCACTTCCCCGTCGTAGGATGTGTACGTTACTGCGAAGCCGTCAATCAGCTCCGGGGCGCTGTCGGCCCCTGGGGGTTGCCACGAGATTTCGATCTCAGTTCCCTCTGATTTTTCCACCTTCAGTGCTGCTGGTGGAGTGAGTTCTGGGAAACGAAACAAAACCAGAATGAGCAGAACGGCAACGTTCGCTGAGAACCAGCCAACAGCAATCACTCATTTACATTTCCTCCACATCCCGTATTGTGGCCTCCACCTTGCTGCCGCTTCCATCAAGAGAGGAGCAAAGTGCTGAATCGGTGTATTAGATCCACTCATTCCACAGCCCATGTGCAGTCTACTCCAACATGGACTCAACCCATCATTTAATCTCCTCCCACTCACACCTGTACTGATTTTCTATCACTGCTCGCTCCACTCACACCTGTACTGATTTTCTATCATTCAAAGCTCCACTCACACCTGTACTGATTTTCTATCATTCAAAGCTCCACTCACACCTGTACTGATTTTCTATCATTCAAAGCTCCACTCACACTTGTACTGATTTTCTATCATTCAAAGCTCCACTCACACCTGTACTGATTTTCTATCACTCCTCACTCCACTCACACCTGTACTGATTTTCTATCACTCCTCACTCCACTCACACCTGTACTGATTTTCTATCACTCCTCACTCCACTCACACTTGTACTGATTTTCTATCACTCCTCACTCCACTCATACCTGTACTGATTTTCTATCACTCCCCCTGTTGCTTGCCTCTGTCTAAGCACGGTTCTAAGGTGAGTGCTTGCCATTTGCCTCTTACCTGTATCGCAGTGTTTGCCCGAGTAGCCAACTTTGCAAGTGCAGACGTAAGATCCGTTCACACTGCGGCAGAAACCACGAGCACCACAGGGGCTGAGACGACAGGGATTCACAACTGGCAGAATAACACAAAGAAACACATTACTGAACAGTCATCAAGGCCAAACACACTGGGAAAACGCTTAAAGTGAGACTTCTAACCACATAGAGCGAGGCAGACTACAAACTCATTGATACAAATGGAGCTTTAATTCTGACATTAATCAATAGGTTACATTTTAGAATCTAAAATGAGTCAGATAAGGTAGATTAATGGGTGCAACTGATTGGGCAAATGAGCATAGATCAGTTATGCCAGATTTCTACTCATTCAGCACCCCATCTGATTTTCCAGTTGGGATTGAACTGGCATCAGAGATTCCTGATAATTTATAATGAATGATATTAAAATTAACCCTCATGACATCCTTTGGACATCCACACAATTGCCTGACATTTACACCAGCATAACGCTCTGTCACCCACCCACCACGGGACTGCTGGGGAACACTGTTTAAGGCAATGTGGATTAAGTTTTACTCTGTATCTAACCCGTGCTGTTCCTGACCTGGGAGTGTTTGATGGGACAGTGTGGATTAAGTTTTACTCTGTATCTAACCCGTGCTGTTCCTGACCTGGGAGTGTTTGATGGGACAGTGTGGATTAAGTTTTACTCTGTATCTAACCCGTGCTGTTCCTGACCTGGGAGTGTTTGATGGGACAGTGTGGATTAAGTTTTACTCTGTATCTAACCCGTGCTGTTCCTGACCTGGGAGTGTTTGATGGGACATTGTGGATTAAGTTTTACTCTGTATCTAACCCGTGCGGTTCCTGACGTAGGAGTGTTTGGTGGGACAGTGTAGAGGGAGCTTTACCATGTATCTAACCAGTGTTGTGCTTCACCCTGGAATGCTTGTTGAAACAATGCAGAGGGGGCTTTACTCTGTATTTCATTTACTTCATCATTAAGTACTGTCATAAAATATCACACATGGTAAGAAAAAGATTATAAAGGAGAAACAATGCAGTTTGTTTATCTATATGTTGATCTGTTTCTTGGATCTAGGAGTACAGCTTCACTTCTTACCTGACTCACAAATTGATCCAGTGTACTCTTTCTGACACTCGCACACAAATGTGTCAACCCCGTCCTTACATGTCCCGCCATTCAAACAGGGTTGTGAGGAACATTCATCGATCTCTGAGGAAAGAAGGGTTTAAAAAGTTAACAGCCCTATTCCTTCCAATCTTCTCCCTTCTTTGGAAAACCTGACTCCTTGCTGGCATTCCATTCCACGATGCTGGCTGCCCTTGAGAACCTGACCCAAGTTGCCTAAACAGTGAATGATGACAAACTATTTGACTGTTTGGGGCAACACTGCTGTGTCCAATCTTGTCCTCGCCCAATATCCACCCCACACAACCCAATAAACTCATGGACACCCCACACAACACATAAACTCATGGGCACCCAACACAACACCTAAACTCATGGGCACCCCACACAACACATAAACTCATGGACACCCCACACAACACATGAACTCCTGGGCACCCCACACAACACCTAAACTCATGGACACCCCACACAACACATAAACTCATGGACACCCCACACAACACCTAAACTCATGGACACCCCACACAACACATAAACTCATGGACACCCCACACAACACATAAACTCATGGACACCCCACACAACACCTAAACTCATGGACACCCCACACAACCCAATAAACTCATGGGCACCCCACACAACCCAATAAACTCATGGACACACCGAACAAGACATGAACTCAGGGGCACCCCACATAACATAATGAACTCATGGACACCCCACACAACCCAATAAACTCATGGACATCCCACACAACACATAAACTCATAGACACCCCACACAACACATGAACTCATGGACACACCGAACAAGACATGAACTCATGGACACACCGAACAAGACATGAACTCATGGACACACCGAACAAGACATGAACTCATGGACACCCCACATAACATAATGAACTCATGGGCACCCCACACAATCCAATAAACTCATGGACACCCCACACAATCCAATAAACTCATGGGCACCCCACACAATCCAATAAACTCATGGGCACCCCACACAATCCAATAAACTCATGGCACCCCACACAACACATAAACTCATGGGCATCCCACACAACCCAGTAAACTCATGGATGCCCTACAGAATCCAATAAGCTCATGGGTGGCCACACAACCCAGTAAGCCGTCCATCATTTTGGTAAAGATATTCAACAAGGAAACAACAACAACTTGCATTTATATAGCGCTTTAACGTAGTAAAACGTCCCAAGGCGCTTCACAGGAGCGATTATCAAACAAAATTTGACACTGAGCCACATAAGGGGATATTAGGACAGGTGATCAAAAACTTGGTCAACGAGGTAGGTTGTAAGGAGAATCTTAAAGGAGGAGAGAGAGGTGGAGAGGCGGAGAAGGTTAGAGAGGGAATTGCAGAGCTTAGGGCCTAGACTATGATTGTGAAGGCACGGCTGCCAATGATGGAGTGATTAAAATCGGGGATGTGCAAGAGACCAGAATTGGAGGAGCGCAGCGATCTCGGGGGGTTGTAGGGCTGGAGGAGGTTACATTGCAAGAGCATGGAAGGATTTCAAAACAAGGATGATAATTTTAAAATCAAGGCATTGCTAGACCAGGAGCCAATGTAGGTCAGTGAGCAAAGGGGTGATGGGTGAACGGGACTTGGTGTGAGTTAAGATACATACAGGCAACAGAGTTTTGGATGAGAATTTATGAAGGGTGGAAGATGGAAGACCGGCCAAGAGAGCCTTGGAATAGTCAAGTCTAGAGGTAACAAAGGCATGGATGAGTATTTCAGCAGCAGATGAGCTGAGGCAGGGGCGGAGATGGGTGGGAGGTGGAAGTAGACAGTCTTTGTTAATGGAGAGGATATGAAGGAAGAGAGTCGATCAGGGCAATCACTATGAGTATTAGAAAAACTAATAAGACATTAGAAAGGGTAATAGGGCAAGAGAAAGGTGAAATGGAGACAGCATCAAGAGGGTGGAAAATCATTTCTTCAGCTATGTAAAAAGTAGGCAAAATCAGATGGCTTCTTTAACAGATGAATAGGCAAAAATATATAATAGCAGACAAGCTGGATGAATTCTTCACATCCGCTTCACGAATTAAGGCAGCTGACAAGTGCTGGTCCAGTAAGTTTTGGAATTGTTTACATACAGGTGGGTAAATCAGAAAATGAACGACTGTAATGTTTAGAAAATGAACGACTGTAATGTGTACATGCACCCGTAGCAGAAAGCCTAAAATTCCCAAGGAATCGGGGATAGGGAGGTCAAAACCCCTTGGTTAGTCTCATTCCTGGGTATCCATTATTCTATATATTAATCATCTAAAGCCCTCGATTAGATTCCAGCCTGTAACTCACTCCCAGGCATCTGTTACTCTGTATAATTTTCAGATATCTGAGTGACAATACCCATCGTAGCTGTGACGTGACTGTGATGCGATGGTGACTGTGACTGTGATGGTGACTGTGATGTGACTGTCGCGTGACTGTATCACTCACCCTCACAGGTTGGTGCTTCACTCCACCTTCCATCCAATCGACAGGTACTCTCTCCTGTACTTGGCTGCACGGTGTATCCAGCTTCACAAATATACTGAGCGACCGAGCTGTACTTGGTCGACGAGATGAGGAGCTCAGCGTGTTTCACCTCACTGGGGATCCCACAGTCCACCTCTGAAGAGACATGAAGCGTTGGTTTTGAAGCAGAAAGGCTGATGAAATGGGCTTGGACTTCAAATACTCAGCTGCGTTTCTGACAGAAGCCGATTCATGCAAATATTAATAGTTTCCAGTTTATGGGCGGGGCTGTAAGCAGGGTATAAAGATAGAGAGGGCCTTGGACGAATTTGAGCACGAGATGAGCATTTATAACTTGAGGTGTTAGGCGAGCTAGAGCCAATGTAGGTCAGTGAGGACAGGGGTGCTAGGCGAGTGGGACTTGGTGCGGGTAAGACATGGGCAGCGGAGTTTTGGATGAGCTGCAGTTTGTGGAGGGTGGAAGATAGGAGCCAGTCTGAAGGTGGCAAGGGCACAGATGAGGGTTTCAGTTGCAAATGGGCTGAGGTCAGGACGGAGGCAGGAGCTGCTATGGCGTTGGAGGTAGGCGGTCTTTGTTAATGGAGAGGATATGAAGGAAGAGAGTCGGAAAGGGCAATCACCATGAGTATTAGAAAATACTCAGTAATTAGTAATAGGACATTAGAAAGGGTAACAGGGCAAGAGGAAGGTGAAATGGAGACAGCATCAAGAGGGTGGAAAATCATTTCTTCAGCTATGTAAAATGTAGGCAAAATCAGATGGCTTCTTTAACAGATGAATAGGCAAAAATATATTATAGCAGACAAGCTGGATGAATTCTTCACATCCGCTTCACGAATTAAGGCAGCTGACAAGTGCTGGTCCAGTAAGTTTTGGAATTGTTTACATACAGGTGGGTAAATCAGAAAATGAACGACTGTAATGTTTAGAAAATGAACGACTGTAATGTGTACATGTACCTGCAGCAGAAAGCCTAAAATTCCCAAGGAATCGGGGATAGGGAGGTCAAAACCCCATGGTTAGTCTCATTCCTGGGTATCCATTATTCTATATATTAATCATCTAAACCCCTCGATTAGATTCCAGCCTGTAACTCACTCCCAGGCACCTGTTACTTTGTATAATTTTCATACATCTAAGTGACAATACCCATCGTAGCTGTGACGTGACTGTGATGCGATGGTGACTGTGACTGTGATGGTGACTGTGACGTGACTGTAGCGTGACTGTATCACTCACCCTCACAGGTTGGTGCTTCACTCCACCTTCCATCCAATCGACAGGTACTCTCTCCTGTACTTGGCTGCACCGTGTATCCAGCTTCACAAATATACTGAGCGACCGAGCCGTACTTGGTCGACGAGATGAGGAGCTCAGCGTGTTTCACCTCACTGGGGATCCCACAGTCCACCTCTGAAGAGACATGAAGCGTTGGTTTTGAAGCAGAAAGGCTGATGAAATGGGCTTGGACTTCAAATACTCAGCTGCGTTTCTGACAGAAGCCGATTCATGCAAATATTAATAGTTTCCAGTTTATGGACGGGGCTGTAAGCAGGGTATAAAGATAGAGAGGGCCTTGGACGAATTTGAGCATGAGATGAACATTTATAACTTGAGGTGTTAGGCGAGCTAGAGCCAATGTAGATCAGTGCGGACAGGGGTGCTAGGTGAGTGGGACTTGGTGTGGGTAAGACATGGGCACTGAAGTTTTGAATGGGCTGTAGTGTATGGATGGTGGAAGATAGGAGCCAGTCTGGAGGTGACAAGGGCACGGATAAGAGTTTCAGTTGCAAATGGGCTGATGTAGGGACGGAGACAGGAGATGCTATAGAAGTAGGCAGTCCTTGCTAATGGAGAGGATATGGGGTCAGAAACTCAGCTCAGGGTCAAATAGGACGCCGAGTTCACAACCTGAGACAGTGGCTGGGGAAGGTAATGGAGTTGTTGACAATGGTATAGAGTTTATGTCAGGGGCCGAAAAAGATGGCTTTGGTCTTCCCAGCATTTAGCTGGTGGAAAGTGTGGCTTATTCAAGACTAGAGGGCGGGTGGTGTACTTCCTTGGACGAGCAGCCTGATAGCACAAAGGCATTGGAGGAGTCAAGAGAGGTGGCAGAGAAGTAAATTGTGGTGTTGTCAGTCTACATGTGGAAACTGACCCCATATCTGAGGATTATCTCACCAAGGAGCAGCATATAGTTAAGAGAGAGGAGAGGGCCAAACATAGATCCTTGGGAGACTGCAGAGGTAATAGCACGAGCACCAGAAGAGACGCCATTTCTGGAGATGCTCTAGCTACAGTCAAATAGGTAAGAGTGGAACCACATGAGGGTAGTCCCACTGAGTTGGAGAACGGAGAAGAGACGTTGGAGGAGGATAGTGTGTTTGACTGTGTCAAAAACTGCTGAGAAGTCGAGGAGGAAGAGGATAGATAATGCATCCCTGTCAAAGTGACAGACAATGGTGTTTATGGCAGATTAGGGCTGTTTTGGTACTGTGGGAGGGTTGGAAATCTAATTGGAGAGATGTCAGGAGAGATGGACATGGATTTGGAAGGTGACAACAACGTTCGAGAATGGATATAAGAGGGTGCGTGGAGATGGGATGGTATGAAGGATCGAGGGTGGATTTTTTGAGAAGGGAGTTAATTACGGCGGTTTTGAAAGGAAGCAACAGTGCCTGAGGAGATGGAAGCATTTACAATGTTTCAGGAGTTTTGTGGGAATGGAGTCAAGGGAACAGAAGATGGATCTCATAGACAGGACAAGCATGCAGTGGGCATGAGAAATATGGTAGAGAAACTAGAGAAAGAGATGGGGGCTCACGGATAGGGCAGAGAAGCCTTTGGTTCAGTGGGCAAGGGGAAGGGGGCGGAAGCAGCAAAGCGAGATGAACAACTTCTGTCTTGGTGACTAAATGGTCCCGTTGCAGGAGGCACAGTTTCTCACTGAACCTTCAGAGAGCTATCAAAATATAATTTTTCCAATTCACCCATTGCTGAGACTTCAGCTACACAATCTTCAGGAAACCTCGAGAGATGGCTTAAGGAAATTAAACCTACAACATTGATATTAAGTTGGTGGCCACTGCCATGGTGATGGGTGATGTCACGCTGGAGGATAACTTCCTTGACCAGATTTAGTGCAGCTGAAGTACAGACATTGTACTGGACCCAAAGAGTAGAATTTAACTAATAATGAAGACTGCCATACTTTGGCTATGAGTGCTCCAGGGGTATTTTTAGTTTTAGTGGGCCTCAGTGTCATTTTAACCAAATCCATGTTTCAGCACTATATTCCTGACAGGGTTCTGAATGAATGGGAAGGTGTTTGGTCCACTGGGATTCGACAATGGGAATAAGTGAAAAAGGTTCCAATCTATTGGAATTCCAAAATAGTGGAAGTGAAAGGGAAGAGGTTTCATCCATTGGAATTCTATACATTAGGAGTCAATGGGGTGGGATTTGCTCCAATGGGATTCCATACAATGGGAGTGAATAAAAAGTGGTTAGTCCATTGGGATTCTATACAAAAGGAGTCAATGGGAAAGAGTTTGGTCTATGGGGATTCTGTACAATGGGAAATGTTACATCACAGGACATCTTGTTGCTTGACTCTTGCACTGACTGGCCAGCGTACCTGTCTCGCAGTGCCGTCCAGTGAATCCTCTAGGGCATTCACACTTGTATTTACCAATGTAATGGAAGCAGGTGCCACCATTCTGGCATGGGCTAGATGAACAAGGGTCCGGCTTACCTACACAGAGAGGAACAGGACAAAGGTCTATTACAAATGATCAGTTGAGAGGGAGACAGAGTCAGACAAGGATAAACAGACATACAGTAACCATCATGGATTAAGAACCCCTTTTTACCTGTGTTGCTAGCCCACACGGATGTACATCTTTTATAGCATTTCATAGCATTACTGTTATAGCTATATAGGAATGATACCCCTATATCCCAGTGTTACTAGTGTACCGATTTCAGAGAGAGTACCCCCGACATGTCCCAGTGTTACTACTGTAAATATCTGGGTAGTGAGACCTCCTTTAAACTTGTGACATTGGTGTGTAGTTCTTGTGGTAGGACCCCCTTTATACCCATTTTACTGCAGGCCCATTACAGTGGGAACCCGTACACCCATGTTGCTGCATACCCATTTCACAGTGGGAACCTTTATACCCATGTTACTGCACGCCCATTGCAGTGGGACCCCCTTTATACCCATATTACTGCATACCCATCTGGCGGTGGGGCCCTCTTTACATTGTCTTCCGGACGTACCCGTCTCGCAGTGCTTGCCAGTGAAGCGGTACAAACAGACACACTGATAAGTTCCATGAGCCTCCTTGCAGGTTCCACCATTCCGACATGGGTTGGACGCACAGGAGCGGAGTCTTTCTGAGGGAATGGAGAAAAAAATCATTTTATTTGAAGATGACTGCAGTCTCATCTTGAACGTGTCACTATATGGGTGGAGTCAGCCCCTGTTTCCCCACTACCTGTGGAGGGAAAGAAGAGCATTTCTCTGTAATGGAATTGTTACTTATTTTGGTTAATGTTTAGGGAGTGATTTTGTGCCTGTCAGGAGAGTTATTATTGTTGGTGAAAGGAATCCCTCATACTACCCCCAGTGTCAGCATCAAACACTCCCATGTCAAGCACAGCGACAGTCAGATACAGAGTAAAGCTCCCTCTACATTGTTCCATCAAACACTCCCAGGGCAGGTACAGCATAGCTTAGAGTCAGAATAAAACTCCCTCTACATTGTATAATCAAACACGCCCAGGTCAGATATAGTACAGGTTAGATATGGAATAAAGTTACCTTTGCACCGTCCCATCAAACCTCTCCCAGGTTAGGTGCAGAATGAATTAGATACAGGGTAAAGATCTCCTTGCACTATTCTATCAAGGACTCCCAGAGCAAACTAAGCACAGGTTAAGATCCAGAATAAAGCTCCTTCTATGCTGCCCAATCAACAGACCTCAACTCAGGTGAGACTGGTATGTCCCACATCAGTCATCCATATGTTCTCTCTGTCACATTATCAATTTTGTGCCAAATTATTATCCAGTTTTGGGTAGTTTTCAGCTGTGCCTGGTAGGGATTTTAAGAATACGACCGAAACTCACTTCACAGAGCGAGCGAGAGAAGAAACTATCATCACGTCAGTAGGGCTGGATTTAAAACTGGGCAGTGGATTGGACATTATGGACAGCAGTCTAATACAGGGCTGAGAGTGTGACTGACCGGATGGTCTATACAAGACGTGACAGTGTGAAAGGACCACAGTCCACCCTGCACCTCCTGGGAGAGAATGAAAAGATGAGTAAAAACAGACCTTTTTCACAGTGCTGCCCACTGAAGCCAGGTGGGCACTGGCAGGTATAGATACTATCCTGTTCATTGCAAGTCCCTCCTCTCTGACAGGGGTCCGAGTCACAGGGGGATGGGATCACTGTAAGCAAAAAAAAAAGAGACCCTTAGCGACTCTGCTGTGCACCGTGCGCCAAATTCAAGATTAGGATTTATATTACGCACGACCCAGTTTTGCTGCCGTGCCGCCATTTTGAATGGGGTGCAACAGTGCTTTTCCCGGTCAGCGTATGGTACAGCGACACATACAGGAAGCTCAAATGTCGCTCCTCGGTCCCGCAATATGGGGCTAGCGGGACCGGTTGATTGGAACTTAGAATAAACATAAAAATAGACACACACACATATACACAAGAAAAGTACTCGTCAGCCATGGCTCGGTGGTAACACTCTCGCCTTGTGAGTCAGAAGGTTGGGGGTTCAAGTCCCACTCCAGGCACTTGAGCACATAATCTAGGTGGGTGCTCCAGTGCAGTACTGAGGGAGTGTTGCAGGTGCTGGCTTTTGGATGAGATGTTAAAACAAGGCCCTGTCTGTCCTCTCAGGTGGATGTAAAAGATCCCATGGCACTATTCTGAAGAAGAGCAGGGGTGTTCTCCCTGGTGTCTTGCCCAATATTTATCCTTCAACCAACATAACCATTAGATTATCTGGTCATTATCACATTGCTGTTTGTGGGACTTTGCTGTGTGCAAATTGGCTGCCACTTTTCCTACATTACAACAGTGACTACACTTCAAAAGTACTTCATTGGCTGTAAAGTGCTTTGGGAGGTTCTGAGTTAGTGAAAGGCGTTGTATACATGCAAGTCTTTCTCACAGATCAGGTAGTTACATGACACAAAATGCAGCTGTTTTCATTCAGGGTTACAGTACCATTAGTTACCAGTTGGCAGCACTGCTGACAACAATGATTCCAGAAGCTCAGCGTCGCCATCAGGAGGATATTAGTGGTAGTGCAGCTCTGTGGACTCCTTTTATTGAATTTTCAGGAATTTCCAAAGACATTATCTATTATAATATATCAAAATAGTTGAGATTTTCTGCTGTCATTTTGTGATGCCGTGCTTCTGCGACATGAGTAACGTTTGAATTAATAACGTAATGCTTCTTTATGCTGAGAACGCTAGGTACTATAATGGTTAATGCTTGCAATACATACTTTGTTCATAGGTGGCGCTGTCGTATCACTCCTCCTGTCTTGACTACAATCCCTCAACCTATTCAGTCTCTGCAAAAAGTTGGAACTTACAAGTATTTTCAGTACGCCTGCTAACTTAAAATCAATTTAATGTTAAAATTAACACTTAAAAATTAGAGGGATAGATTTTTCCGTGGGGGTTTCCCAATTTCCCACTGTAACTTTGGTGGAATCCCTGGAGAAACGGCTTAAAAAGGCTTTTTCCGGTGTTTCTGCCGCTTTTCCACCGAAGTTATGGCAGGAGATCAGGAAGTTTCCAGGCAAATGTTTCTCTCGACATTTTAAAAAAGGTAGAAATAATCTAGCCTATGGGTCCCTGTGATGCTCAAATAAATAAATTAACCATTACTAGTCCTCACAGCTTCTGCAAATAGTTGCACCTTAGACGGAAAAGCGGTGTGTGTATGAGAGTGAATAAAAAGACAGACACACCTGTGGTAGCTTTTATTCTGTGTTCTATAAATGTCAGAAGCTGTAAGTGCAGTAAGCTGAGAGCAACAGTGTTTTTTCCTCATTGTAATTGAGTTCATTGTCAAAAAAAAGCTACTTTTTTAAGCAAACAGCCTCTCACTGCCTCACTTGATTATCACACTAATTATGTTTGCAGTTAGAAATTGTGAGCATTTTAATTGCTAACAGCTGTCAGACACAAAGAACTAGAGAATGAGACACACAGAGTTTTTCTTCATTTAATTTGTCTTCTCAAATTAAAAAGAGTTTAATTTTGAAACAAAATTGAATAGTACTTTTTGTTGCTCGTGATGAGAGAGAAAGATAAAGAGAGAGAGAGAATGAGAGATAGATCCATGTCCAGGAACCAATCATGAAACACCACTAAAGAGGTCCCTAAAAACTTACCTCTTTGACCAAGCCTGTCCTAATATCACCTTCTTTGGCTCAATGTCAAATTTTGTCTGATTACGCTCCTGTGAAGTGTCTTGTGTCGTTTTACTATGTTAAAGGCGCTTTTTAAATACAAGTTGTTGTCATTGTCCCTCAGCAAACCACAAAGCAGTGATTTACCTCCTCTCCACCCGTGCTGTCGGGCCTGTGCTCTGACCCTCCCCTCACCACTGACAGACACCAAGGCGGTGAAACGGGCAACAGCGAACCGCAGCCCGTTTTACACCAGGCCCGATTCCCGTTTCCGTTCACTTCAACGGGAAAGAAATCTGGGCGGGGTGTAAAACCGGCTGCCGATTGGCTAGCAGTCGTTCCGTGTTACCACCGGAGACCGATTTCATTCCACAAGAATCCACTCGTGAACCAAAGCTCAGTTCCTCACCCACCCCCCCACCCCCTGCCCACCAACTGTGCCAAATCTCACGATCTCCCTCCGCAGTGATCCGGATCAACGGAATTCCCCCTCCCCCACCCAACCCCAGCCAGCCGACGCTTCCAAGCTCCAGCAGTCCCACTGCAGTGATATGACACTCCAGGAGCCCTACTCCAGTTCGGCAAAACCCCAAGAGAAGCCCCCTCTTCTACCAAAGCATACAACTGCCCTCAAGTGCTGCTAAACCCCAATCCCCCCTCCCCAGTTCTGCTAAATATCAGATATTTATCTCATCTTGCACACCGTCTTGCTCTGTATTATCAGCTTTAATAATGGTGAGGGATAAAAATTAAATGCATCGGAAAAGGAATATATGTATAAAATAAAGGCCATTCATTTACAGTTTTCACAGAACAATGGAGTTGAGGAATTCAATCCTCAAAACATCAGGAAAAGTCCCGGAACACCATTTAATAAATGTGGAATTTGACTTATTCAGTCGCTGTGAATGAATGGCCCTGATGTTATCTCTTACGTGCCATTAAAACTCCTATTTATTATAAAATAACAAAGCCTCTTACTCATTATGAGCAATGCCACGGGAGACCCAACATATGAAAAACTTACACCTGCATGTTGTAAACATGCTTCAGTCACACGTGAACTGGGAGGTAAAGATTTTTCAAATGGGCACGGTTTAGATTCTACACCAGCAGGGACATATTGTAAACCACGGTGAACAGAAAAAAGAAAAAGACTTGCATTTCTATAGCACCTTTCACAACCTAAGGATATCCCAAAGCGCTTTCAAATGTAGTCACCGTTGTAATGAAACACAGCAGCCAATTTGCGCACAGCAAGGTCCCACAAACAGCAATCATCTTTTTTAGCTTAAGAGATAAATATTGGCCAGGACACCGGGGAGAGCTCCCCTGCTCTTCTTCGAAATAGTCCCATGGGATCTTTTATCCTCACACTGTTGGGCTTAGTAATCCCTCCACCCAGCGCCCTGTGTTACTGGCTGTATCTCTACTGATGTTAATCCAGCTCTTCCTCTCACTGCCCCCTCCTCACTGCCTCAGTAGTCTATTACTCAGTGCTGGTGACAATGCAGATCCCCCACTGATACTCGTGTGTGTTTGTCTAATTGCCTATTCTCTCGGGTGTGTAGTAGGGCATAGCCAACTCACAATCTTTCCCAGTGGGTCCCTGGGGGCAGATGCAGCGATATGTCCCTCCGTATTCAGTGCAGGAGGCACCATGCGGACACTGATGGTGAGCATTGCAGGGCTGGAGCACCTCTGTTGGCAAAGAAAGACACAAAGTTTCAATAAATCTCAGGGACTGGGATCTTCAGCAACAACAGGAGTGGGAAATACACAGGGAACAGAGGGCGGATTCGGATGTACAAGGGGAACAGAGGGTGGAGTGGGATATACACAGGGAACAGAGGGCGGATTCAGATATACAGGGGGAACAGAGGGTGGAGTGGGATATTCACAGGGAACAGAGGGTGGAGTGGGATATACACAGGGAACGGAGGGCGGATTCAGATATACAGGGGGAACAGAGGGTGGAGTGGGATATTCACAGGGAACAGAGGGTGGAGTGGGATATACACAGGGAACAGAGGGCGGATTCAGATATACAGGGGGAACAGAGGGTGGAGTGGGATATTCACAGGGAACAGAGGGTGGAGTGGGATATTCACAGGGAACAGAGGGTGGAGTGGGATATACACAGGGAACAGAGGGTGGAGTGGGATATACACAGGGAACGGAGGGCGGATTCAGATATACAGGGGGAACAGAGGGTGGAGTGGGATATTCACAGGGAACAGAGGGTGGAGTGGGATATACAGGGGAAACAGAGGGCGGATTCGGATATACACAGGGAACAGAGGGTGGAGTGGGATATACACAGGGAACGGAGGGCGGATTCAGATATACAGGGGGAACAGAGGGTGGAGTGGGATATTCACAGGGAACAGAGGGTGGAGTGGGATATACACAGGGAACAGAGGGTGGAGTGGGATATTCACAGGGAACAGAGGGTGGAGTGGGATATACACAGGGAACAGAGGGTGGAGTGGGATATACACAGGGAACAGAGGGCGGATTCGGATATACACGGGGAACAGAGGGTGGAGTGGGATATACACGGGGAACAGAGGGTGGAGTGGGATATACACAGGGAACAGAGGGTGGAGTGGGATATACACGGGGAACAGAGGGTGGAGTGGGATATTCACAGGGAACAGAGGGTGGAGTGGGATATACACGGGGAACAGAGGGTGGAGTGGGATATACACAGGGAACGGAGGGCGGATTCAGATATACAGGGGGAACAGAGGGTGGAGTGGGATATTCACAGGGAACAGAGGGTGGAGTGGGATATACACAGGGAACAGAGGGTGGAGTGGGATATACAGGGGAAACAGAGGGCGGATTCGGATATACACGGGGAACAGAGGGTGGAGTGGGATATACACAGGGAACGGAGGGCGGATTCAGATATACAGGGGGAACAGAGGGTGGAGTGGGATATTCACAGGGAACAGAGGGTGGAGTGGGATATTCACAGGGAACAGAGGGTGGAGTGGGATATACAGGGGAAACAGAGGGCGGATTCGGATATACACGGGGAACAGAGGGTGGAGTGGGATATACACAGGGAACGGAGGGCGGATTCAGATATACAGGGGGAACAGAGGGTGGAGTGGGATATTCACAGGGAACAGAGGGTGGAGTGGGATATACACAGGGAACAGAGGGTGGAGTGGGATATTCACAGGGAACAGAGGGTGGAGTGGGATATACACAGGGAACAGAGGGCGGATTCGGATATACACGGGGAACAGAGGGTGGAGTGGGATATACACGGGGAACAGAGGGTGGAGTGGGATATACACGGGGAACAGAGGGTGGAGTGGGATATACACGGGGAACAGAGGGTGGAGTGGGATATACAGGGGAAACAGAGGTTGGGGAGAGGGATATACACGGGGAACAGAGGGTGGAGTGGGATATACAGGGGAAACAGAGGTTGGGGAGTGGGATACACACAGGGGCTAGAAGGTGGAGTGGGATATACAGGGGAAACAGAGGGTGGAGTGGGATATACACAGGGAATAGAGGGTGGAGTGGGATATACAGGGGGAACAGAGGGTGGAGTGGGATATACAGGGGAAACAGAGGGTGGAGTGGGATATACACAGGGAATAGAGGGTGGAGTGGGATATACAGGGGGAACAGAGGGTGGAGTGGGATACACACAGGGAACAGAGGGCGGAGTGGGATATACAGGGGGAACAGAGGGTGGAGTGGGATATACACAGAACAGAGGAATACAGATGGCGGAGTGGGATACAAAGTGTAAGCAGAAGGATACTCGGCAGGAACAGCGGGAGGAGCGGGGTAGGCACAGAGAACAATGGGATGTGCTCCGGGAACAGAAGGAGGAGTGGGATTCACACTAGCATATTCACTAGTGAATATAAACCAGAAACAGAGTAATATGCACAGTGAATAGGAGGAGGAGTGGGCTATGTCATCGGAATAGAGCGATATGTAACAGGAATTGAGGGATGTGCACTGGGAATAGAAGGATACACAATGGGACAAAGGGATATGTACCGGGAATAGAGGAACGTGCACAAGGGACAAAGTGATATGGAGTGGGAATAGAGGGATACACACTAGGAATAGAAAGAGGACACACATCAGGAACAAGGTTATTATTTTGGAACAGAGGGAGATGTGGAATACACCTGGAATAGAGGGAAGATTGGGATAGGCACTTTGAACAGAGGGATACACACCATGAATTGAAGGATATAGACCAGGAACAGAAGGAGGAATGGGATATACAAAAGGAACAGGGATACAAAATAGGAACAGAAGTGCAATAAGCACTGAGAATAGAGGGATAAGTGGGAAATGCATTGGGAACTGAGGATTTTCACTGGGAACAAAGGGATCTACACTGGGAAGAAAAGGACATGCACAAGGAGCAGAGAGAGGACTGGGAAATTTAACAGGAAAAGAGGGCTATATACCAGGAATATAGAAATACACACAGGGAACAGAGGAAGGAGAGGCATATCCACAAGGAACAGTGGATATGAAGCAGGAACACAGGGATACAAACTGGGAACAGAGGGATACAAACTGGGAACAGAGGGATACAAACTGGGAACAGAGGGATACAAACTGGGAACAGAGGGACATACACTGGGAACAGAGGGACACAAACTGGGAACAGAGGGACATACACTGGGAACAGAGGGACATACACTGGGAACAGAGGGACATACACTGGGAACAGAGGGACACAAACTGGGAACAAAGGGATACAAACTGGGAACAGAGGGACATACACTGGGAACAGAGGGACATACACTGGGAACAGAGGGACATACACTGGGAACAGAGGGATACAAACTGGGAACAGAGGGATACAAACTGGGAACAGAGGGATACAAACTGGGAACAGAGGGACATACACTGGGAACAGAGGGACACAAACTGGGAACAGAGGGATACAAACTGGGAACAGAGGGATATGCAGTAAAGACAGTGGTATGCGCACTGAGAACAGAGGGAGGCACAACACTCACACCAGGAACAGCAGATGCACACCAGGAATTGCAGTAACAGCGGGAATACGATGGGAATAGTAGCTGTAATGAGAGTAGGGGGATACTCAATGTGAATCCATTAGGAACAGTTGAAATTTCAAGTTATAAAACGTGAACAGAACAAACAGCTGAACATCCAATCCCATTAAGGTCAATCTCAGACTGCTCACACCACATTTGAGGACAACAAAAGGTTCACAAACCATTCTCACAGTCACGGCCTGTAAATCCTTCAGGGCAGTCGCAGAGGTAACCGTCGTCTGTCTCTTTGCATGTTCCCCCATTCTGACATGGACTTGGCTGACAGACGCTCGGGATTGTGGGCCCACCTTTGGAGAACAGAGAACAGGAACCTCCAATT
Source organism: Heptranchias perlo (assembly GCF_035084215.1). Classification (NCBI taxonomy): domain Eukaryota; kingdom Metazoa; phylum Chordata; class Chondrichthyes; order Hexanchiformes; family Hexanchidae; genus Heptranchias; species Heptranchias perlo. The sequence goes on along the minus strand of NC_090337.1, from coordinate 61,461,230 downwards.
AGAACCAAATCCATCTGTATTATTTCAAGTGGATTTGAGAAAGGAACAGAGGAAGAGACTGCGAAACCGGGCCCTATAATGAGGCTAGAAGAGGTTTGGTTGGTACCACAACAGAAGGGACAGCCTTAAAGTCACAGCAACACGTTCGACATCTGTCACACGTTACTATTTTGTATCATATAAACAGCGGATGCTACTATCTGCAATATGTACACGGACTGTTATTCACTAGAATATACACAGGGGCTGTTATTCTCTTTAATATACGCAGGGGCTATTGGTCTCTATAATTATAGACAGAGGCTGTTATTCCCTATAACATACACACCATGAACTGAAGGATACAAACCAGGAACAGAAGGAGGAGTGGGATATTCAAAAGGAACAGGGATACACAATGGCCTGTTATACCCTCTGTATATTATGGAGAATAAAAGGCCCTGTGTATATTATAGTGAATAGCAGACCCTGTGTATATTATAGTGAAAAGCAGACCCTGTGTATATTATAGTGAATAGCCGACCCTGTGTATATTATAGGGAATAGCAGACCCTGTGTATGTTATAGGGAATAGCAGACCCTGTGTATGTTATAGGGAATAGCAGACCCTGTGTATATTATAGTGAATAGCAGACCCTGTGTATATTATAGGGAATAGCAGACCCTGTGTATATTATAGGGAATAGCAGACCCTGTGTATGTTATAGGGAATAGCAGACCCTGTGTATGTTATAGGGAATAGCAGACCCTGTGTATATTATAGGGAATAGCAGACCCTGTGTATGTTATAGGGAATAGCAGACCCTGTGTATGTTATAGGGAATAGCAGACCCTGTGTATGTTATAGGGAATAGCAGACCCTGTGTATATTATAGAGAATAACAGTGTATATTATAGAGAATAACAGTGTATATTTTAGAGAATAACAGTGTATATTATAGAGAATAACAGTGTATATTATAGAGAATAACAGTGTATATTATAGAGAATAACAGTGTATATTATAGAGGATTATTGTCCATTTGTTCGATCTTCATGTGTGAGCCTGGGGTGTGCTGAGTCAGATGACATCAATGGATGGAGTACAGGTGGTATAACTGACCTAAAAGCTGGGCCAATGAGGGGGGAAAAGCAATCTGCTTCTGACTGTTATCTAGTAACAACTGTCAGAAAGTAAGCGTGTGTGGGCATTGGGAGAAGGCAGGATCGGGCTTCACTGTGACATCCCCAAACTCTGACTCGGTTGACACAAAGAATGACGTGAGTTAACATCCTCGCAACTGTATCCAGCAAGAGTCACAACTTCAGGATAGAAAGAGCCTAAACCTGAAGCAAAAACAAAACATAAGGAGGAACAAGTTCTCGTCTCTTCACTCAGTGTACTTAAGGGCTTACTGGTGGTTGTGGGTCGATGTTAAGGCTGGTACTAGTTCTGCTGGTTCATGCAACAAACTAACCCATCAGAGGGCTGCCTATATCAGAGGAGCAAGTGACACCGCTGTTGAATACAGGCTGGCGACTGCACAATCTATTCTAACGCCTATCCAATCACTAAACTGTGGAAATAAAACCATTTTAAAAGAAGCAGTGATTGGGGCACTGCAATTGGCTACAGCGTACTCCGCTTCTGACCACTATCTGTTGGCCCCTAAAGGACCATGTGCTTGTATATACTGGCTGAGGATTGGATTGGGCTTAGCCAGTGACATTCCCCCCACAGTAGAATAGCCTACCAACGGTCAATGTCTCGGCTCACGCAGTCCTCTGTATCTTTTGAACGGAGATGTGGATTCCACTTACTTGTTTCGCAGTGATTTCCTGTGAATGACTGGGGACACAGACAAGTGTAATTATGGACCAGGTCGATACACTCTCCTCCATTCAGGCATGGGTTGGAGTCACACTCGTCAATTTCTGGCGGAGAAGAACAGCATCGTAAGGACCTAAATCTCGACAGTCGATCCCCGTACCTTAAAACCACTTCTCGAGTTTCCTCATCATATTTATTATAAACGTCACTGTACTGTGCACCAGCAGAATTCCCTTTGGCACCGCAGGCAATATTAAAATGTCCAGTAGGAGGCGAAACATCTCAGACTGCCCCTTGGGACAACTGGAACCAACTTTTAGAGAGAGAGAGACAGCCTCACTGGCCTGTCGCATGTTCATTGAGACTCGCTGCTCGAATTACCAGGCACAAGGTGAGGGATGGCAGTCCCAGGAAGGGAACAGGTTTCCACAGAGCAGCACTGTCCTATCAAGCACTCACAGGGATTGTGCAGCACAGGTTAGATACAGAGTAAAGATCCCTCTACACTGTCCCATCAAACACTCCCAGGGCAGGTACAGCATGGGTTAGATACAGTGTAAAGCTCCCTCTACACTGTCACATCAAACACTCCCAGGGCAGGTACTGTGCAGGTTAAATACAGAGTAAAGCTCCCTCCACATTGTCCCAGCAAACACTCCCGGGGCAGGTACTACACAGTAAATGCAGAGTAAAGCTCCTTCTACACTTTTCGATCAGACACTTTCAGCCAACGTCCCAGAATCTTCGATCGCTGTCCCTGGGTATGTCCTGTCCCACCGGCAGGACAGGCCCACCAGAGGTGGCGGTACAGTGATATAGTCAGGAGGGAGTGGCCCTGGGAGTTCTCAACATTGACTCTGGACCCCATGAAATCTCATGGCATCGGTCAAACATGGGCAAGGAAACCTCCTGCTGATTACCACCTACCATCCTCCCTCAGCTGATGAATCAGTCCTCCTCCATGTTGAACACCACTTGGAGGAAGCACTGAGGGTAGCAAGGGCACAGAATGTACTCTGGGTGCGGGACTTCAATGCATATCACCAAGAGTGGCTCGGTAGCACCACTACTGACTGAGCTGGCCGAGTCCTGAAGGACATAGCTGCCAGACTGGGCCTGCGGCAGGTGGTGAGCGAAACAACATGAGGGAAAAACCCACTTGAACTCGTCCTCACCAATTTACCTGTTGCAGATGCATCTGTCCATGACAGTATTGGTAGGAGTGACCACCGCAGAGTCCTTGAGGAGACGAAGTCCCATCTTCACACTGAGGACACCATCCAACGTGTTGAGTGGCACTATCACCGCGATAAATGGGATAGATTCAGAACAGATCTAGCAGCTCAAAGCTGGGCATCCATGAAGCACTGTGGGCCATCACAGCAGCAGAATTGTATTCCAGCACAATCTGTAACCTCATGGCCCGGAATATTCCTCACTCTACCATTACCAACAAGCCGGGGGATCAACCCTGGTTCAATGAGGAGTGTAGAAGAGCATGCCAAGAGCAGCACCAGGCATACCTAAAAATGAGGTGCCAACCTGGTGAAGCTACAACACAGGACTACATGCATGCTAATCAGCAGAAGCCACATGATGGAGACAGAGCTAAGCGATTCCACAACTAACGGATCAGATCAAAGCTCTACAGTCCTGCCACATCCAGTCGTGAATGGTGGTGGACAATTAAACAGCTAACGGGAGGAGGAGGCGATGTAAACATCCCCATCCTCAATGATGGCAGAGTCCAGAGTGCAAAAAACAAGGCTGAAGCATTTGCAACCATCTTCAGCCAGAAGTGCCGAGTAGATGATCCATCTTAGCCTCCTCCCAATATCCCCACCATCACAGAAGCCAGAATTCAGCCAATTCGACTCACTCCATGTGATATCACGAAACGGCTGAGTGCACTGGATACAACAAAGGCTATGGGCCCCGACAACATCCCGGCTGTAGTGCTGAAGACTTGTGTTCCAGAACGAGCCGCACCTCTAGCCAAACTGTTCCAGTACAGCTACAACACTGGCATCTACCCGGCAATGTGGAAAATTGCACAGGTATGTCCACAAAAAGCAGGACAAATTCAATCCGTTTAATTACCACCCCATCAGTCTACTCTCAATCATCAGCAAAGTGATGGAAGGTGTCATCGACAGTGCTATCAAGCGGCACTTACTCACCAATAACCTGCTCACCGATGCTCAGTTTGGGTTCCGCCAGGACCACTCAGCTCCAGACCTCATTACGGCCTTGGTCCAAACATGGACAAAAGAGCTGAATTCCAAAGGTGAGGTGAGAGTGACTGCCCTTGACATCAAGGCAGCATTTGACCGAGTGTGGCACCTCGAAGCCCTAGTAAAATTGAAGTCAATGGGAATCAGGGGGAAAACTCTCCAGTGGCTGGAGTCATACCTAGCACAAAGGAAGATGGTAGTGGTTGTTGGAGGCCTATCATCTCAGCCCCAGAACATTGTTACAGGAGTTACTCAGGGCAGTGTCCTAGGCCCAACCATCTTCAGCTGCTTCATCAATGACCTTCCCTCCATCATAAGGTCAGAAATGGGGATGTTCGCTGATGATTGCACAGTGTTCAGTTGCATTCGCAACCCCTCAGATAATGAAGCAGTCCGTGTCCGCATGCAGCAAGACCTGGACAACATCCATGCTTGGGCTGATAAGTGGCAAGTAACATTCGCGCCAGACAAGTGACAGGCAATGACCATCTCCAACAAGAGAGAGTCTAACCACCTCCCCTTGACATTCAACGGCATTACCATCACCGAATCCCCCACCATCAACATCCTGGGGGTCACCATTGACCAGAACTTAACTGGACCAGCCACATAAATACTGTGGCGAGTGACTCACCTCCTGACTCCCCAAAGCCTTTCCACCATCTACAAGGCACAAGTCAGGAGTATGATGGAATACTCTCCACTTGCCTGGATGAGTGCAGCTCCAGCAACACTCAAAAAGCTCGACACCATCCAGGACAAAGCAGCCCTCTTGATTGGCACCCCATCTACCACTCTAAACATTCACTCCCTTCACCACCGGCGCACAGTGGCTGCAGTGTGTACCATCCACAGGATGCACTGCAGCAACTCGCCAATGCTTCTTCAACAGCACCTCCCAAACCCGCGATTCTACCACCTAGAAGGACAAGGACAGCAGGTACATGGGAACAACACCACCTGCATGTTCCCCTCCAAGTCACACACCATCCTGACTTGGAAATATATCGCTGTTCCTTCATCGTCGCTGGGTCAAAATCCTGGAACTCCTTACATAACAGCACTGTGGGAGAACCTTTACCACACGGACTGCAGCGGTTCAAGAAGGCGGCTCACCACCACATTCTCAAGGGCAATAGGGATGGGCAATAAATGCTGGCCTTGCTAGTAATGCCCACATCCCATGAACAAATTAAAAAAAAACTCCCAGGGCAGGTACACCACCAGTTAAATACAGAGTAAAGCTCCTTCTACACTGTCACATCAAACAATCCCAGGGCAGGTACATCACGGTTTAGATACAGAATAAAGCTCCCTCTACACTGTCCCACTAAACACTCCCATGGCAGGTACAGCACAGGTTAGATACAGGATGAAGCTTCCTCTGAACTGCCCTCTCAGTTCTCTTCCAAGGTTAAATTCAGACCTTTGTTTTGGCAGAAAATAGACCTCAGTTCTGCTCTCAGATGGACACCTTTTACTGCTTCGTGCAGTTTACATCCGTCCCATTTGCTAAACACTGAAACAACTCAGACTCATTTCAATACCAATAAAAAAAAATCCAAGAGTCAGGAAAATGGCCTTTGACTCAAATTTGGAAACTTGAATTTTTTCTTTGAAATATAGAGTGGACCCATTGTGTATTCAGTATACTGGGATGTAATGTTTTCCGTGGCTAACCTGTCTGAACACCAACGACACCTTTGATTGCTGTGATCGTCTCCCAGCCTAATATATGCTATGCGTTTTTAGAACCCCTCACTCACCTGACGAAGGAGGTAAGCTCCGAAAGCTTGTGATTTTCAAATAAAACTGTTGGACTATAACCTGGTGTTGTAAGATTCGTTACATATAATCAAAATTACATTGACAGAAAAACAGATACAGAAACGTGAGACAGAAAGAAATGGAGAGAAAAATGGAGGTTATTTTCACCGTCACTGCCTGGGCTGCAACCTGGCACAGTGGGTCGCCCGCCCGTTGTAGATCTGACTGATTTTAATTGAAGGAAAGTTGGGCATGTTCTGCAACGAGCAGGAGATCCGCTCCACCTGGTTATCGCACAGACAGTGAAGGTGAGAATTACACCCTAATGTGTGATAATGAACCACAGAGACATGCACAAACATGCACAGAGCAAAAAAACAAGAGAAAGGTAGAAGTGCAGAGTGAGACACAGGGAGGCAATGTGAAAGAGTGAGAGATAAAGACAGTGACAGGGAGCAATGGAGAGGGAGATCAAACTTGAAAGTGTCAGCCGTGGCTCAGTGGTAGCACTCTAACCTCTGAGTCAGTAGTTTGTGGATTCAAGGCCCACTCTAGAGACTTGAATGCAAAAATCTAGGCTGACACGCCAGCGCAGTACTGAGGGAGTGCTGCACTGTTAGAGGTGCTGTCTTTCGGATAAGACGTTAAACTGAGGTCCCGTCTGCCCTCCCAGGTGGACATAAAAAATCCCATGGCACTATTTCAAAGAAGGGCAGGGGAATTTCCCCCAGTGACCTGGCCGATATTTATCCCTCAACCAACATCATTAAAACAGATGATCTAGTCATGATCACATTACTGTTTGTGGGATCTTGCTCTGCTCAAATTGACTGCCCCATTTCCTACATTACAACAATGACTACACTTCAAAATGACTTAATTGACTGTAAACGCTTTGGGACGTCCTGAGGTTGTAAAAGGCGCTGTATAAATTTAAGTTCTTTCTTTCTAAATCCAGTGACTGAAAGAGAAACCAATATGGTAACATTGAGGGGGAAAAACAGTGACAGAGAAAGGAGAGACCAACAGAGGGGAAGAGAGAGCTCACCAGTTTCACAGTTCTCTCCAGTGTAGCCCTTCCGACAGATACACTCTGCAGTTCCATTGTCTGCATCACAAACACCACCATTTTGACACTCTTTAGTTTTACATAAAGAGTCAGCTGTAATTGGAAGCCATAACAGCAGTTAAAGCAATAGTATCTCACTGACAGAAAGCAGGTAATCTTACCCATCTCTCAGTGCAACCTCAGTTTTACTCTGTAATACATTTACACATCTCAGCTTAACCAGTTATACACTGATCCAACTCAACATTACTCCAACACAGACCCAACTCAGCATTACCTGTAATACACTGATCCATTTCAGTGTAGCTCTTTGATACTCTGACCCAACTCAATATTACTCTGTGATCAAACTCTGCATTACACTGTATCATTTGGATCCATCTGAGTATTACTCAGATATTACATGGCACTGTGATCCATCTAAGTGTTATTCTGATCCCTGCTGTAACACTTTGACTCCCGCAGCATTACTCTATAATACTCTTAACCCCTGTTGAGCTTCACTCTAACATTCTGACCTCTGCTCAGTATTACTGTGTAACTCTCTGCTTGGTGTCTAAATCTCCCCCCCACCCCCATGCTCAGTGTTAGTCTATATTACTCTGACTCTCTGGTCAGTGTTACTCTGCGACCCCATGCTCACTGTTACTCTATGACACACTGACCCATGCTCAGCGTTACTCTGTAATACTCACCAATCTCGCAGTGCTTCCCAATGAATCCAAGTTTGCACTTGCAGCTATACCCATCAATCCCATCGATACAAGTGCCTCCATTCTGACAATCATTCGACGCACAGTCATCGATATCTTAACAAGAGAGGGAACAGGTGGAAACAGCAATATGAGAGAGACACAAGTCCTTTGAACCCTTTTCATCCCGGGGGGCTCAAGCTTCATTTCTTTTTCTACTACACAATTAAAACAAAACAATGATTTTATTTTTTTGTGGCGAGTGGGATGAGTGGTGCTGCTGGTCCACTGCACAATCATCCACATACCGAGTTCCTAATTACAGCCGTGTCACCAACGCTGATTACAGCAGCGAGGAGGAGAAAATTGGAGGCAGAATCTCTGTTGACAACCTTTACAGACAATCTGGCAGCCCATCCATTAAAGCATCGAGCACAGCAGTGACGGGGGAGGGAAAGGAGAAGAGAAAGACTGGAGAAAAACCGCAAGAGAATAAGCAACAATAGCCCCAACTTGATCATTTCCTCTACTCCCTCTCTGTCTCCCTTTCTGTCTCAGTTTCTGTACAGCCTCCAGTGAGCTGGAGGGCAGACCAACAAACTTCAGAGTTGTTGTTACCATCACTAACACCTTGCATTTATATAGCGCCTTTAACATGGAAAAATGACCCAAGGCCCTTTACAAAGGGAGCATTAAAAAATGGACATCGAGCCAAAGAAGGAGATATTAGGAGGGGTAACCAAAAACTTGGTCAAAGAGGTGGGTTTTAAAAGAGGAGAGGGAGGTGGAGGGGTTTAGGGAAGTATCTCCAGAGTGTTAGGTCAAGGCGGCTGAAGGTACAACCTCTGATGGTGGGGTGAAGGGAGGGAGAGATGTACAAATGGCCTGGGTCAGAGGAACAGAGAGATAGGGGTGGGGGTGAGGGGTGTAAGGCTGGAGGAGGTTGCCGAAATAGGGAGGGGCGAGGCCATGAAGGGTGAGAATTTTAAGTTTGAGGTGCTGGGGGACCGGGAGCCAATGTAGGTCAGCGAGCACAGGGATGTTGGGTGAACACACTTGGTGCAGGATAGGATACAAGCAGCAGAGTGTTGGATAAGCTGAATTTTACAGTAGATGGGGGATGGGAAGTCAGCCAAGGGACTATTGGAATAGTTGAGTCTGGAGGTGACAAAGGCTTGCATGAGAGTATCAGCAGCGGATAGGCTGAGGTACGGTTGGAAACGGGTGATGTTGCAGAGGTGGAAGTAGGTAGTCTTTGTGATGGAGAGGATATAGGGTCTGAAGCTTAGCTCAGGGTTGAATAGGATGCTAAGGGTGTGAACAGTTTGGTTCAGCCTGAGACCGTGGCCGGGGAAAGGGATGGAATCAGCGGCAACAGTAAAGACTTTGTGGAGGGGACAAAGAGAATGACTGTGGTCTTCCCAATGTTTAGTTGGAGAAAACTGAAACTCATCAAACACTGGATGTTGGACAAGCAGTCTGACAACACGGAGGCAGTGGAAGGGCGAGAGAGGCGTGTCCAGCTTGCTCTCTGCAACTTTGCTGTGATAGAACGATTGGAGAATGGAGTGATGAAGAACTAACCATGTGCGGAATTGAGAGCAGTGCTTCACATCCTAGCACTAGGTAACGCAGTGACAGCTGGAGCTCTATGTGCTGCAGCCCAGGGGCCATCCTTCCTCCCCTCCACGCCTCTCCTTTCAGCTGGAGCAATGCCCATCCCTTAATACAGCTCAATGATTTTATGGCTTTCAGGTATTAACCGTTCATTGTACCCATGCCTGGCACAAGCCATGTATGTGACAGACACCGGCTGAAAAGTAGTCAATGTAAAGGACCTGATTCTGGAATCTCGCACCTCTTTTTTATAAAAAGACAACTGGTCCCTCTTTAGAGATTAACGCAGCAATACTCTCCCTTCAAAGTGGGTGCTGACCAGAGAGACACATTGAAAGCTGCGGGGAGGGCTTTAATCATTGTTAAACCCTGGGATGTGAGTCAACTGATATTCAATGGGGTGATGGCCCCTTTAAGTATGACCTCAGCATAAGGGTCCCACTGTAACTGGGCAGCAGAACCCCCCGCACTTTTAAACAGGGCCGTGCTCAACCTTTAATCCAACACCAGGCACAGAGCAGTCGGGTTTCGGCAAACTCCAGGAATGTAAAACCAGTCTGAACCTGTTTCGCAGAGCAGTCCTGTAAACCCAGCAGGGCACTGGCAGCTGAAGGCACTTTGCCCGTCTGTGCACATCCCTCCATTACGACAAGGGTACGAGGCGCACTCATTGACATCTGGAAAACAAGACGAATGGTCAGAGAACCATTGACTGCTGTGCTACCCATTCAATTGTGTCCGACAAGTGCTTCTCAGTAGGTGGATTTTGGCTCCAAGTGTCAACACTGCTGCCAAGGGGATCATTACCTAAGGCTTTGTTTCAGGCCAGACAGCTTCCCTAGCACCACAAGCAGAATCAGCACAGCTTCTCACTATAAAAATATGCTAAACGCATTCCCTCACCTGTCTCTCATTTCATTCTCTCACCTGCCCCCCATTTCATTCCTTCACCTGCCCCCCATCTCGTTCCTTCACCTGCTCCCCCATCTCGTTCCCTCACCTGCTCCCCCATCTCGTTCCCTCACCTGCTCCCCCATCTCGTTCCCTCACCTGCTCCCCCATCTCGTTCCCTCACCTGCTCCCCCATCTCGTTCCCTCACCTGCTCCCCCATCTCGTTCCCTCACCTGCTCCCCCATCTCGTTCCCTCACCTGCTCCCCCATCTCGTTCCCTCACCTGCTCCCCCATCTCGTTCCCTCACCTGCTCCCCCATCTCGTTCCCTCACCTGCTCCCCCATCTCATTCCCTCACCTGCTCCCCCATCTCATTCACTCACCTGCCTCCCCATCTTATTCACTCACCTGCCTCCCCATCTTATTCACTCACCTGCCCCCCATCTCACTCCTGCACCTGCCCCCCATCTTACTCCCTCACCTGCCCCCCATCTCATAACCTGCCCCCCTATCTCAATCCCTCACCTGCCCCCCTCATCTCATTCCTGCACCTGCCCCCCATCTCATTCCCTCACCTGCCCCCCATCTCATTCCCTCACCTGCCCCCCATCTCATTCCCTCACCTGCCCCCCATCTCATTCCCTCACCTGCCCCCAAACTCATTCCCTCACCTGCCCCTATTTTGCTACATTACCTGTCCCACCACCAGCCACCCTGTCAGCCGATCCCATCCATCCCAGCCCCATCTCAGTCTGCCACCCACTCCATCTCACCTCATAGGCTGCCTTCACCTTGCTCCATCATCTTCTCCCATTCAGCCGTCCCTCTTGGAAGTTCCATTCATGTTCGCCACTTTCCCACTCTAGCTGCACTCCCTTTGTCCTGCCCTGCATCACACTCTACCACGACACACTGCCCACACTTCTGCAGGCCCTGCCCTGTCCCTTCCTAAAGAGGGAATCCTATTTGTTCCAACAAAATAAATTACCTATCTGACACCTCCGGCCTGTGAATCCTGCCCGACACGAACACGTATAAGACGGGTTTCCGGTGACGCAGTCATCAATGCACCTTCCACCGTTCAGACACGGCCGCAGATTCAAGCATACCGAGGCTGTGAGAAAACAAAGGTCTGAGGTGAAACGACAGTGGCCACAACTTACCGACTCGGATCAGTCCTCTGATATACTCATGTTAGAATTTTGTCTCTCTCCCAACTTTTCTTATTCAAATTCGTGTGAAGTGAATTTTCCATAAGTGGACCCGTGTTCCCTATGATTTGAAACTTACAAACTTAGGCATGCTGTGACTGGGCGTGTGCCACCCGACTAACAGTTACACTTTTACAAAAATATTTGACACTGGTGGTTGCCCAGCATGCACGTCTCTCATTTTGTTACACTGTGTTGTTCAGGCTGAAACTACAAGTCAATTTTTGTTTTTTTCGTTCATGGGATGTGGGCGTCGCTGGCAAGGCCGGCATTTATTGCCCATCCTTAATTGCCCTTGAGAAGGTGGTGGTGAGCTGCCTTTTTGAACCGCTGCAGTCCGTGTGGTGAAGTTTCTCCCACAGTGCTGTTAGGGAGGGAGTTCCAGGATTTTGACTCAACGACGATGAAGGAACGGCGATATATTTCCAAGTCGGGGTGATGTGTGACTTGGAGGGGAACGTGCAGGTGGGGTTGTTCCCATGTACCTGCTGCCCTTGTCCTTCTAGGTGGTAGAGGTTGTGGGTTTGGGAGGTGCTGTCGAAGAAGCCTTGGCGAGTTGCTGCAGTGCATCCTGTGGATGGTACACACTGCAGCCACTGTGCGCCGGTGGTGGAGGGAGTGAATGTTCAGGGTGGTGGATGGGGTGCCAATCAAGAGGGCTGCTTTGTCCTGGATGGTGTCGAGCTTCTTGAGTGTTGTTGGAGCTGCACTCATTCAGGCAAGTGGACAGTATTCCATCACACTCCTGACTTGTGCCTTGTTGATGGTGGAAAGGCTTTGGGGAGTCAGGAGGTGAGTCACTCGCCGCAGAATGCCCATCCTCTGACCTGCTCTTGTAGCCACAGTATTTATGTGGCTGGTCCAGTTAAGTTTCTGGTCAATGGTGACCCCCAGGATGTTGATGATGGGGAGTTCGGCGATGGTAATGCCATTGAGTCAAGGGGAGGTGGTTAGGTTCTCTCTTGTTGGAAATGGTCATTGCCTGGCACTTGTCTGAAGCGAATGTTACTTGCCACTTATCAGCCCAAGCCTGAATGTTGTCCAGGTCTTGCTGCATGTGGGCACGGACTGCTTCATTATCTGAGGGGTTGCGATTGGAACTGAACACTGTGCAATCACCAGCGAACATCCCCATTTCTGACCTTATGATGGAGGGAAGGTCATTGATGAAGCAGCTGAAGATGGTTGGGCCTAGGACACTGCCCTGAGGAACTCCTGCAGCAATGCCCTGGGGCTGAGATGATTGGCCTCCAACAACCACTACCATCTTCCTTTGTGCTACGTATGACTCCAGCCACTGGAGAATTTTCCCTCTGATTCCCACTGACTTCAATTTTACTAGGGCTCCTTGGTGTTAAGGGCAGTCACTCTCACCTCACCTTTGGAATTCAGCTCTTTTGTCTATTTATTGTAAGAATTAATATTACACAAAAGCAAAAGAAAACAGTAAGAACCGAACAGTGCAAATACTTATAAAACGACAAAGATTTGGATTAGGCCAAAAGAGTCCGAAATTATCTTCTTCAATAAACTGCACAACTTCCTGACATGATGCTTGTACGTCGGGCCAGCGATATTCTTGCCTTCATCAAGGAGCCCAATTGAACTTTAACTAAAGAAATGGCCAAAAGCCAACAAAATCCCAAATTAAGAGGCCTATGAACATAGAGCTGTCCGCCGAGCCAGATCAAAGGCACAATACAGCATCTTGAACACAGAAGCAATTGACGAGCAACAGTTCAAACCTTTTCTATCCGTGCCTCACATGACAAGCAGCATTTCATAACTAATCCATGCCCCACGTACCCAATTAATGCTTTTCAAAGCAGAAGAAAGTTTATTTGTAATGACTTGGCCAATAGACATAAAGACTACCGACCCGAAATTCATTGGAGCTCACTCTGTTGGCACAAGTGCAGTGGAGTATAACTCCCATCCGTCTGAAGCTTAAATTGCAGACGCCATCCCAAATCACGGGGAGGGGGTCATTTCAATGGCCAGCACTTCCAACAGCGAAAACCTCAAACTCTTCCTGGGCTGAGGAAATGCTGCTGGTTAGTTTACTTCATGATCCTATGGGAGCAATTTGCAGGCTTTTTAAAGGCAATCGATCCCAAGCGGCATTGATTGCTCTCAGGATCTTCTGGGCTTTAGCAGGTTCTACTGAGGCTTTTTTACGGATACAATGGATGGAATTTCCCCGAGACCTGCCCAGACACTCCCCATGAAGAGGGGAGATGGGCGGGGGTGGGGGGGGGGGGCGGGCAGAAGATCTGGCCATGGGTCCCCCACCAGAATTTAAAGGGCACTCCCTGGGTGGAAATCGTGCTTATATCTGAAACCTCACATTCTTTGATGGCTGTCTGGTTGGAATTTACAAAATAAATTTACCAGTCTCCTTCAAAAATCCACAATTTGGTTAGCTAGAATTCAAAGGTTACTGGAGGTTTAACTGAAACAACCTGTGCATGTATTCCAAGCTACAGAAATAATGACCTACCTCTGGAGGTACTTTGGCCTAGCCATTAATTTCATATGAAAAAGATATAATACGGGATTTTATAGTTTGAGGTGATGCAGAGCCCTGCTTCAATCACCATCTAGTGAGTGCCAAGCTTTTGGAAAGTATCCCACAGCATTAGGCCAGGACGAAGGCACCACACTAAGATAGTTCCAGGTTAGCCCACAGCACTAAGATAGTTCCAGGTTAGCCCACAGCACTAAGATAGTTCCAGGTTAGCCCACAGCACTAAGATAGTTCCAGGTTAGCCCACAGCACTAAGATAGTTCCAGGTTAGCCCACAGCACTAAGATAGTTCCAGGTTAGCCCACAGCACTAAGATAGTTCCAGGTTAGCCCACAGCACTAAGATAGTTCCAGGTTAGCCCACAGCACTAAGATAGTTCCAGGTTAGCCCACAGCACTAAGATAGTTCCAGGTTAGCCCACAGCACTAAGATAGTTCCAGGTTAGCCCACAGCACTAAGATAGTTCCAGGTTAGCCCACAGCACTAAGATAGTTCCAGGGCACCCCACAGTACTATGATAGTTCCAGGTTAGCCCACAGCACTAAGATAGTTCCAGGTTAGCCCACAGCACTAAGATAGTTCCAGGTTAGCCCACAGCACTAAGATAGTTCCAGGGCACCCCACAGTACTATGATAGTACCAATGCACCCTACAGTACTATGATAGTACCAAGGCACCCTACAGTACTATGATAGTACCAAGGCACCCTACAGTACTATGATAGTACCAAGGCACCCTACAGTACTATGATAGTACCAAGGCACCCTACAGTACTATGATAGTACCAAGGCACCCTACAGTACTATGATAGTACCAAGGCACCCTACAGTACTATGGTAGTACCAAGGCACCCTACAGTACTATGATAGTACCAATGCACCCTACAGTACTATGATAGTACCAATGCACCCTACAGTACTATGATAGTACCAAGGCACCCTACAGTACTATGATAGTACCAAGGCACCCTACAATACTATGATAGTACCAAGGCACCCTACAGTACTAGGATAGTACCAAGGCACCCTACAGTACTATGATAGTACCAAGGCACCCTACAGTACTATGATAGTACCAATGCACCCTACAGTACTATGATAGTACCAATGCACCCTACAGTACTAGGATAGTACCAAGGCACCCTACAGTACTATGATAGTACCAAGGCACCCTACAGTACTATGATAGTACCAATGCACCCTACAGTACTATGATAGTACCAATGCACCCTACAGTACTATGATAGTACCAAGGCACCCTACAGTACTATGATAGTACCAAGGCACCCTACAGTACTATGATAGTACCAAGGCACCCTACAATACTATGATAGTACCAAGGCACCCTACAGTACTAGGATAGTACCAGGACACCCTACAATACTAGGATAGTACCAGGGCACCCCACAGTACTAGGCTAGTACCAGGGCACCCCACAGTACTAGGTTAGTACCAGGGCACCCCACAGTACTGGGCTAGTACCAGGGCACCCCACAGTACTAGGATAATATCCAGAGAAGTGTGAGGTAATATATTTGGGGAGGGCAAACAAGGCAAGGGAGTACACAATAAATGGAAGGATACGGAGAGGTGTGGAGGAAGTGAGGGACCTTGGAGTGCATGTCCACAGATCCCTGAAGGTAGCAGGACAGGTAGGTAAGATGGTTAAAAAGGCATACGGGATACTCCCCTTTATTAGCCGAGGAATAGAATATAAGAGCAGGGAGGTCATGCTAGAACTGTATAAAACACTGGTTAGGCCACAGCTTGAGTACTGCGTACAGTTCTGGTCACCACATTACAGGAAAGATGTGATTGCACTAGAGACGGTACAGTGAGATTTACAAGGATGTTGCTAGGGCTGGAGAATTTTAGTTATGAGAAAAGATTGGATAGGCTGGGGTTGTTTTCTTTGGAACAAAAGGAGGCTGAGGGGAGATTTAATTGAGGTGTATAAAATTATGACTGGACTGGATAGAGTGGATAGGAAGGGTCTATTTCCCTTAGCAGATGGGTCAATAATCACGGGGCATGGATTTAAAGTAATTAAAGTAAGGATTAGAGCGGAGCTGAGGAGAAATTTTTTCATTCAGAGGGTGGTGGGGGTCTGGAACTCACTGCCTGAAAGGGTGGTTGGGGCAGAAACCCCCAACTCATTTAAAAAGTACTTGGATGTGCACTTGAAGTGCCATAACCTACAGGGCTCCGGACCAAATGCTGGAAAGTGGGAATAAGCTGGATAGCTCTTTTTCGGCCGGCACAGACACGATGGGCTAAATGGCCTCCTTTTGTGCCGTAACTGTCTATGATAGTACTAGAGCACCCTACAACACTAGGATAGTACCAGGGCAACTCACAGAACTAGCACTCAGAGGCAACAGGAGCACTGGCAAAACGAAGGGCATGATGGCATGAGAATCACCAGCTCACGAGTACGCTCCAGCTTTTGAAGGGGGAAACTGAGCACCCGGCAGTTATACTGCTACCGACAAGCAGGATGCCAGGTTACCATTGATGGTCATGAAACTGCTGCTTACTTTAGCCAATTAAACTCAGAGGTAACATAATTAGAGGGATTTGCAATAGATAAATCTACTACAGTACCCCACACTGAAACTCCAGTGTTTATAACTGGCTCATAAGCAATCCAACTCAGGGTGCTTACGTACTAGCACCCACTGGAAATATCAGTTTGGGAGACGGCCACATTTGTCCACAGTGACCCTGACTGGATGTTGGGGGGGAGGGGGTGTGAATCAGCCGGGGTTCACTATCTGGTGACGCCTGTTAAGTGTGAGCATCAGATGAAGATACTGAGATTCGGCTGGAATATCCTCCAAAGTCTCTTAGCCTGTTGACACTCAAGATCTGGACCCACACGTCCAGAATGGTCACTCAAGTGAGGACAGGCAGCACCCATGGAACTGTGCCCCAGCATGAGTCAGTGCTTTCATGAGACAGGAAGAGAGAAAACTGGGGAGCATGGAGACAAAAACAGTTAAAAAAAGGACTTGCCTTTCTACAGCACCTTTTACGACCTCAGGACGTCCCAAAGCGCTTCACAGGCAATGAAGTACTTTTGAAGTATGGTCACTGTTGTGATGTAGGAAACATGGCCGCCAATTTGTGCACAGCAAGATCACAGAAACAGCAATGAGATAAATAACTGTTTTCAGTGATGTTGGTTGAGGGATAAATGTTGGCCAGACACCGGGAAGCATTCCTCTGCTCTGCTTTGAATAGTGCTGCGGGATCTTTTACGTCCAACTGAGAAGGCAGACGGTACCTTAGTTTAACGTCTCATCCGAAAGATGGCGCCTCGGATAGTGCAACACTCCCTCAGTACAGCACTGGAGTGTCAGCCTGCATTATGTGCTACCCACTGAGTCCTGGTTAGAGATTATTGCCCCATTGCTGCCTCCACAGGGTCGGTGATGCTGGATCTGTTTGTCATGGCCCTACCTGTATCGTTGCAGCCTCCAACTTCAACTTGCGCATCATTGATTCGGAATACCCAGCGTCCTGGAAGCCCAACATTGGTCGTCATTTCGACATCCACGATGTCATCTGTACGTGATCCAGGGATATTGAAGTAACGTTTACCGTCTCCAGCGTTGAAACCTGCCTGAGGGCATGGGACATACACAGGGGTATTCAGAGGAAGGAATCACATGGGGCATAGGGGGTATTTAAAAGGAAGAAACCATATGGGACATACACAGGGGTAGTGAGAGGAAGGAACCACATGGGACATAGGTGTATTCAAAGGAAGGAATCACATGGGGCACACCCAGAGATATTCATAGGAAGAAGTCACATGGGATTTATACAGAGACACTCAGAGGAAAGATCACATGGATTTAGAGATACTGAGAGGCTGGAACCACACTCAACTATATGTAACAGCCAATCACATTAAACCAATTTTCGAGCATCAGGAATTGTACAAGAATTTTGCCTTACCCTTAACTGAGATGTAGCGAATCCTCAGTTAATGAAAGGTATGGGCCCTAGCTCTGGAACAGTCATGTACAGAGGAAGGTTTATCCAACAGAATGAGCAGCATGGGTGAGAAGGTGCCAGGACAAGGTTGCCAATCCCCACGCAATGAGAATACAAGTCTGAATCGGGCCTTCATAGTATCATTTTAGGTATAGCACAGGAGGAGGCCATTTGGACCATCTTGTCTGTGCTGGCTCTTTGAAATAACTATCCAATTACTCCCATTCCCCTGCTCTTTCCCCATAGCCCTGTAAATTTTTTCCCTTCAAGTATCCATCCAATTCCCTTTTGAAAGTTACTATTGAATCTGCTTCCACCACCCTTTCAGGCAGCGCATTCCAGATCATAACAACTCATTGCGTAAAAAAATGTTTCCTCATGTCGCCTCTGGCTCTTTTGCCGATCACCTTAAATCTGTGTCCTCTGGTTAATGACCCTTCTGCCACTGAAAACAGTTTCTCCCTATTTACTCTGTCAAAACCGTTCATGATCATGAACACCTCTATCAAATCTCCACTTAACCGTCTCTGTTCTAAGGAGAACAACCACAGCTTCTCCAATATCTCCACGTAACTGAAGTCCCTCATCCCTGGTACCATTCTAGTAAATCTCTTCTGCACCCTCTCTAAGGCCTTGACATCCTTCCCAAAGTGTGGTGCCCAGAATTGAATACAATATTCCAGCTGCGTCCTAACCAATGTTTTATAAAGAGTTAGCATAACTTATTGTTTTTGTACTCTTATGCCTCTATTAATAAAGCCCAGCATCCCATAAGAACATAAGAACATAAGTAATAAGAGCAGGAGTAGGCCATACGGCCCCTCGAGCCTGCACCACCATTCAATCGGATCATGGCTGATCTTCGACCTCAACTCCACTTTCCCGCCCGATCCCCATATCCCTTGATTCCCCTAGAGTCCAAAAACCTATCCATCTCAGCCTTGAATATACTCAATGACTCAGCATCCACAGCCCTCTGGGGTAGAGAATTCCAAAGATTCACAACTCTCTGCATGAAGAAATTCCTCCTCATCTCAGTCTCAAATGGCCGACCCCTTATCCTGTGACTATGCCTCCTAGTTCTAGATTCTCTAGCCAGGGGAAACAATCTCTCAGCATCTACCCTGTCAAGCCCCCTCATAATCTTATATGTTTCAATGAGATCACCTCTCATTCTTCTAAACTCCAGAAAGTATAGGCCCATTCTACTCAACCTCTCTTCATAGGACAACCCTCTCATCCCAGGAATTAATCTAATGAACCTTCGTTGCACCACCTCCATAGCAAGTATATCCCTCCTTAGATAAGGAGACCAAAACTGTACACAGTACTCCAGGTGAGGTCTCATTAGAGCACTGTACAACTGTAGTAAGACTTCCTTACTCTTGTACACCAACCCCCTTGCAATAAAGGCCAACATGCCGTTTGCTTTCCTAATTGCCTGCTGTACCTGCATACTAACTTTTTGTGTTTCTTGTACGAGGACACCCAAGTTTCTCTGAACACCAACATTTAATAGTTTCTCACCATTTCAAAAATATTCTGTTTTTCTATTCTTCCTAACAAAGTGAATAAACTCACATTTCCCCACATTATACTCCATCTGCCATCTTCTTGCCCACTCACTTAAACTATCTATATCCCTTTGCAGACTCTTTATGTCCTCTTCACAGCTTACTGGACACATCCCATATGCTTTTTTGACAGCCTTCTCAACTTCATATACATAACACCAACTACACTACCCTCATCAACCCTCTCCGTTACTTCATCAAAAAACTCAATCAAGTTAGTCAAACACAACTTTCTTTTAACAAATGCTGGCTTTCATTTTTCCAAGTGCCAATTAATATTATCCCAGATTATTGTCTCTAAAAGTTTCCTCACGACCGACGTTAGGCTGACTTGCCTGTAATTGCTCGATTTATCACGCTCTCCTTTTTTGAACAGGGGTGTAACATTTGCAATCTTCCAGTCCTCAGGCACCGCCCCCATATCTAAGGTGTATTGGAAGATTGTGGCCAGAACCTCTGCAATTTTCACCCTTACTTCCCTCAGTAACTTAGGATGCCTCCCGTCCGGACCGGGTGACTTTTCTACTTTTGAGTAGTGCCAATCTTTAAGTACCTCCTTTTTCATCTATTTTTATCCTCTCCAATATTGTTACTACCTCCTCCTTTACTGCTGAAATGGCAGCATTCTCTTCTCTAGTGAAGAGCGATGTGTAGTATTCATTTACTGCCTCAGCCGTGCCCTTTGCCTTCACAAGAAGATTTCTCTTTTTGTCCCTAATCGGTCCCACCCTTCCTTTGACTATTTATACGTTTATAAAAGACTTTTGGGTTCCCTTTTATGTTAGCCTCATACTCTCTCTTTTCCCCTCTTATTTCCTTTTGAGATCTCTTCTGTACTTTCTGTATTCAGCTTGGTTCTCTACTGTATTATGAACGTTACATTTGTCATAAGCCTCCTTTTTCTACTTCATTTTAATCTCCATATCTTGAGTCATCCAGGGAGCTCCAGCTTTCGATGCCCTTCCCTTCCCCCTTGTGGGAACGTGTCTACTCTGTACCCGAACCATCTCCTCCTTGAAGGCCTCCCATTGCTCAATTATTGTTTTGCCTACCAATTTGTGATTCCAATCCACCTGGGCAAGATCCCTTTTTAACTCAATGAAATTTGCCCTCCTCCAGTTAAGTATTTTCACATTTGATAGTTATGGAAAAGGAAAAGGAACAATTCTAAACCTAATGATATTATGTTAACTGTTCCCCAAATGCTCCCCCACTGAAACATGCTCCACCTGCCCCACTTCATTCCCTAGGACTAGATCCAGCACTGCGTCATTCCTCATTGGGCTGGAAACACACTGTTCCAAGAAAGTTCTCTTAAACACATTTCAGGAATTCCTCCCCCTATTTGCCCTTTACACTATTACTGTCCCAGTCTATATTGGGATAATTGAAGTCCCCCATTATCACTACTCCATAGTTCTTGCATCTTTCTGTAATGTGCCTGCAAATTTGCTCCTCTATCTCCTTCCCACTATTTGGTGGCATATAGTAGACACCCAGTTGCGTAATAGCTCCTCTATTGTTCCTTAATTCTAAACAAATCTTTTTATTCTAACCAAAATTCTAACCAAATGTCTTTGACCCCTCAACTACATCATCCGTTTCCAGTGCTGTAATAGTTTCTTTGATCAATACTGCCACCCACCCTCCTTTCTTTCCTTCCCTATCTTTCCTGAATACCTTGTAGCCAAGAATATTAAGTACCCAATCCTCCCCTTCTTTGAGCCAGGTCTCTGATATTGCCACTATATCATAGTCCCATGTGGCGACTTGAGCCTGCAGCTCACCAATCTTATTTACCACACTACATGCATTCCAAACCCATCTTAGACTGCCTCGCATTTGCCGCCTGTCTGATCCCTCCTATTTCTGAACTATTCTTTAGTGCTTTTGTCCCTCGCAGTCCTCTGTGCACCTTGTTTCTCCTCTCTAATGTTTCATCCTGGTGCCCATCCCCCTGCCAAAGGTGTCAGACATGAGACACTTCTGGTCAGCTATTGGTGAGGTGTTGGGTGGTGGGAGGAGAAAAAGGAACGAGAAAACTTGGCATTTTTCCTCCTTCTGATCTAGAATTAATGGCATTTTTTTACACCCAGAAATACTGCAAATTCCATCCACATTAACTGAGAATGTGGATCCTCCTCCATTCATTTAAACCGTCCAATCATATCACTGCATTTTTCATTCTGACCATTTAACTCGATATGAAAATCTGAACTATCCAATAGATGATCAGATTTGCACTTTTGTGCCAGGTATGAAGTGTGCTCGACTTAAACCACCGGCAGCCAATGCTTCAAATTTGGTCAAGTGGCAGAGGCCTTAGTAATGTCCAGCACCCATGTAAAGGCCAAATCTCCCACTCCCTCTTCTCTCAATAGGTGGCCCCATTTAGGTTGTCATGACAATTCTTTTACCTTCCTCCATAACTTATGTAATTGCAATTCGAAATTAATTAATTATGTGAAACACTGAGACATTTCAAATGATAGGGTGCTCTATAAATGAAGGTGTTATCAGTTGAACACATCCCAAAGGGGGAATTCATGTTGTGTTTGGGGGAGGAGGGGGGGGGAGGGAGGGGGAAGGATTGGCACTACATGTAACAGATGAACTTAGGAGGCTTAACTTTTCTTTTAGAATTCTCCCCTTTCCCAAATTTCTCCCCTCCTTTCCTGATGGAGACGACTGTTACCAGGGGAACAGTTGTGGCCCACTGGGGACTTGGCAAAGGAGTGGTTCTTTTTGTGTGAGCAGTGAGGGTCAGCAGGCTACTTGACTGTTCAAGGCTGAGCCCAATCCTGTCCTCGTCCAACCTTCACAAGCATACAGGAGTCAACGGTTAGCGGATAGGAGCTGACTTTCTTTCCCTAGTCTGAGGGACACTGAGGCCATTAGTAGCCCCCACCGGTGACCTGGATGAGATCAGCTAACTCGGCACAAACAACGGATTGAACCTGGGAACTTGCTCTTCTACATATCTCAGTGACACACCACATGGTGCATTTACCCAGTCGGCCACACAGGAAGCTACAAGTGTAGCCTTCTCGTGGGTTTGATTATAGCGTCTGTCCATTGCCGGATCCAGGCCTTTAACTGTAAGAAGTTCGGGCAAATCATTAATTGAGAGCAACAGCCCTCTTCTCGCACTCACTGCAGACCTTTGACAATTAGCTAATGGCACGCGTGCGCGATCAGACAGGCTCTTACCTGTGCAGCGATGCCGCCCAGGCCAGCAAAATCCCCTCCGCTGCTGGCGTGCATCCCTGTGGTCCAGGTGATATTTTCATAGTTGAAGATGGTGAAGGAGGACTCTCCGTCTGTGACCAGGACAATCTGGAAGGTGTTGACCTGGAAAGTAATAGAGAATCTGCGGGCGTCAAAACAGCCAAGTGCAGCATGGTGCCCCTCCCCCTGGTTGTCCCTTCCACCACCTCCCAAAGTCAGTGCTCTGTGCTCACTGTGGGCGAGGCATTGTCCATCCATCAACAGGATGTACCCTGCACGCACACAAAGGTCTTGTGGGATGCGTAAGGTGCAACTCCTCAGCCTTCCACCTGAAGCGATATAACCCAGTGGCCACACAGTCGTATCACGTAGATCCGCCTCTCTCCTCACTCCATCACCTGCACAGCCCAACCCCTCCACCCCATAAAATTAATCCTTGCATGACTAGAATGGAGCACTGCATTCAGTTCTGGGCACCATTCCTCAGGGTTGGCCTTGGAGGGGGTGCAGCACAGATTCACCAGATTGATACCCCACACCGTACGCCTGTATCCCAGACAGTTCCACACCGTACGCCTGTATCCCAGACAGTTCCACACCGTACGCCTGTATCCCAGACAGTTCCACACCGTACGCCTGTATCCCAGACAGTTCCACACCGTACGCCTGTATCCCAGACAGTTCCACACCGTACGCCTGTATCCCAGACAGTTCCACACCGTACGCCTGTATCCCAGACAGTTCCACACCGTACGCCTGTATCCCAGACAGTTCCACACCGTACGCCTGTATCCCAGACAGTTCCACACCGTATGCCTGTATCCCAGAGGGTCCCATGCTGTATGCCTGTATCTCAGACGGTCCCTCACCATATGCCTGTATCCCAGAGGGTCCCATACCATATACCTGTATCTCAGAGGGTCCCACACCATATGCCTGTATCCCAGAGGGTCCCATACCATATACCTGTATCTCAGAGGGTCCCACACCATATGCCTGTATCCCAGAGGGTCCCATACCATATACCTGTATCTCAGAGGGTCCCACACCATATGCCTGTATCCCAGAGGGTCCCATACCATATACCTGTATCTCAGAGGGTCCCACACCATATGCCTGTATCTCAGAGGGCCCCACACCGTATGTCTGCATCCCAGAGGGTCCCACACCGTATGCCTGTATCCCAGAGGGTCCCACACCGTATGCCTGTATCCCAGAGGGTCCCACACCACAATAATGGTATCCACTCCTGATCACTTTCCCGCTGAAAAGTGCTTGTGTGTGAATGCCAGGATCTCCCACACTTGGACAGGCTTCTGGCACTCGGTGGAGCATGACCACTCAGGTGTGGTAGAACCTGTACGAGTCAGTGTCCTCGGGAAAAGGTGGGGAAAGGGAAGATACTGTGACAGTTAACCCAACCAAACTGTTGGTCTGAAGCGGACTGTATGGCCGACCTCACACCGACCTCTTCACACTACAGCAAAAAGTGAACGGAGAATTTAAAGCACGCAAGCCATCACAGGATCGATAGATCAACCCTACCGGTGAAAACGAGCTCCCTCCAAAGAACGTCACTCTGTACCAAGTGGCCACGAGTGCCCACCGGGTGGAGAATTCCTCAAGTTCCGGAAAGTACCTCCTGATGTCGTCGGTCGCACTCTGAAGTATAGCAGGGTCTTTGGTCTCCCGGTAGAAGACCTCGCCAGCCCGCCGGTTGTCCACATCCGCCCAGAACGCCGCCACCACTCGCCGGTCATTAGAGATTGGAAATGCCACTGGGGTGAACTGGGAAACTTCCTTCAGGAATGATATGATCCCGTTATTATTCACCTGGTGGGAAGGAAAATCATCAAGTTTAGCTCCCTAGAGAAAGGGGGAGGAGACTTGTACTGTTCTGCGACTTCACAGGGGTGTTACATTATCAACTTTATTGGTAGCATCTGCCAAGGAGCAGGCCCATCGCTCCTTAAACCGTAATTACTTCTTCTGAAGCTATCTCTGCACCAGTACTCTTCTGATCTACTCAGTACAACTTATGACTGCAGCAAATTCACCACAACATTTCCTCACTGGTTTCCTTCAGCACCCAAGGCAAAAGAATATAAGATTCTGAGGGGGCTTGACAGGATAGATGCTGAGAGGCTATCTCCCCTGGCTGGAGAGTCTAGAACTACGGGGCATCGTCACAGGATAAGGGTCAGTCATTTATGACTGAGATGAGGAGGAATTTCTTCACTGAAAGAGTTGTGAATTCTCTACCCCAAGGTGCTGTAGATGCTCAGTCGTTGAATATATTCAAGGCTGAGATAGATAGATTTTTGGACTCTAGGGGAATCAAGGGATATGGAGATCGGGTAGGAAAGTAGAGTTAAGGTCGACGATCAGCCATGATCTTATTGAATGGCGGAGCAGGTTCGAGGGGCTGTATGGCCTATTCCTGCTCCTATTTCTTATGTTCTTATAAGCCATCAGGCCCAGGCGATTTCTTAGTGTTGAGCCCCCTTAACCAATCAAGCCCCTGCTCCTTACTGATTTCAAATACCTCCAGGACATTCCTTGTACTAAATAACTGGATAATGAAGCGAAGAATCGGATTGCTCTCTCCCTTTGTCTTGTAAATTCCACGGAGCAGGTAATAAACTGGGACAGTCTGCCTGTATAGAGCATCAGCGACCTTTATACAATGGTGAGCTGATGCCTGTCTAATGTGACAAAGGTCACCTGAGGCTGCCTGGAATGATCCAATGGCAAAGAAAAGTCAAGGCACGACGTCTCGTTCATTGCAATAGATCAATGCTGATGGAAGTAGGCTACAGGACTTCAGACAGCAGCTGGCATAACTTCCTATCAGCATCCAGGTGGAATCCCAGCCTTCTGAGACACTGATGGGCAGAAACATCTAAATAAGGGCTTCTAGGTTTGTAAACCTTGCGGACTGAGTATTGATATAGAGTATTGATGTCTTCTGTGATGCCTCACTCTAAGAGCATCCAATTTAAATTCTTCCACATCTTCATCCTCCTCTCCTTCATTGTACAGTCCCCACCGATTATAGCAGACGTGTTGGTTTTAATGCAATTTGCCCACTGTACATGATGGATGGCAAAACCAAAAAGGTAAGGAACCAATGTCTTTTTTTAAAAAAGCAGGCAATCTCCATTTAGCAAATGCCTCTCCTCCTTGTTAGGGGTTGCATCGAGAATCTCATCACTAAGGTAAGCATTTTCAGCCGTTTTACTAGGTTAAAGGCGTTATATAAATGCAAGTTGTTGCTGTTGCTGTTGTTGTACCCCAACACATCAGGATATTACCAGGGTATCCCACCACATCAGGATAGTACCAGGCTATCCCACCACATCAGGATATTACCAGGGTATCCCAACACATCAGGATAGTACCAGGGTATCCCACCACATCAGGATAGTACCAGGCTATCCCACCACATCAGGATATTACCAGGGTATCCCAACACATCAGGATATTACCAGGGTATCCCAACACATCAGGATAGTACCAGGCTATCCCACCACATCAGGATAGTACCAGGGCACCCACTGCACTAGGTTAGTTCCAGGGTATCTGAACACATCAGGATAGTACCAGAATACTAGGGGTCAGTGTGTGAGTGGGAACAGCTGATTGAAACTATTTGAAGACGAGACTTTGCCTGAAATCAGCAGAGCCTTGAAATGGGTAAGTACAGGGTAACTACTCATTGAACCACCCGAAACAGACGGCACACTTAATACATTATGAGCGCACCTTTGTAATTAACTAATATGGTACTCGCAAATGATTAGCGCCAAATGCCCGATCTAGGTGGCTGCCCCTGTAAGTGGTGGGGACTGTACAGCAATAGAGACAGTCCCACTGGGAAATCGATTGCACAGTTCAGGAATTTACATTCGTAAAAACTGTCAGGAGAAGGCCTCAGAGAAATTCCAGCGGAAGAACAAACCAACATTTACTGTGGAGGCCAAGCATTGGTAAACTTCAGTCAGAGGAGCTTCTCTGAGGTATCAGGAAGATCATTGTGCTGCTCCTATCGCCACTCGTTAGGGGTGAGGTTTGGGGCAGAAATTGATGAAACAGAAGGGAGCCCTTGGCCAAGCCCAGGAGACAGTAACTCTAGGGGTCAGTGTGTGAATGTTAAAGGAGACAGTGCCCCTCAGGGTCAGTGTGTGAGTGTTAAAGGGGACAACGACTCTAGGGGTCAGTGTGTGACTGTTAAATGAGACGGTGACTCTAGTGGTCAGTGTGTGAGTGTTAAAGGAGACAGTGTCACAAGTAGTCAGTGTATATTGTAAAAGGAGACAGTGTCTTTAGTGGTCAGTGTATGATGTTCAAGGAGACAGTGACTTTAAGGTTCAGTTCGTGAGGCTTAAAAGAGACCGTTACTCTAGGGGTCAGTGTGGGTGTTAAAGGATGTGGAGATGCCGGTGATGGACTGGGGTGGACAAATGTAAGGAATCTTACAACACCAGGTTATAGTCCAACAGTTTTATTTGAAAATCACAAGCTTTTGGAGCTTTGCTCCTTCGTCAGGTGAAGTCACTTCACCTTACGAAGGAGCAAAGCTCCGAAAGCTTGTGATTTCAAATAAAGTTGTTGGACTATAACCTGGTACTGTGCGACTCCTTACAGATGTTCAAGGAGACAGTGACCCTATGGGTCAGTGTGTGATGTTCAAGGACACAGTGACTCCAGGGGTCAGTGTGTGGGTGTTAAAGGGGACAGTGACTCTAGGGGTCAGTGTGTGAGTTTTAAAGGAAACAGTAACACTCGGCGTCAGTGCGTGAGTGTTAAAGGAGACAGTAAATGTAGGGGTCAGTTTCTGGGTGATAAAGGGGACAGGGACTCCAGGGGTCAGTGCGTGTGTGTTAAAGGAGACGGAGCTACTGGGGGTCAGTTTTTGAGTGTTAAAGGGGACATTGACTCTAGAGGTCAGTGTGTGATGTTAAAGGAGACAGTGACTCTAGGGGTCAGTGTGTGGGTGTTATCGGTGACAGTAACACTAGGGGCAGTGTGTGGGTATTAAATGAGACAGTAATACTAGGGGCAGTTTGTGGGTATTAAATGAGACAGTAATACTAGGGGCAGTGGGTGGGTGTTAAATGAGACAGTAATACTAGGGGCAGTTTGTGGGTATTAAACGAGACCTTAATACTAGGGACAGTGGGTGGGTGTTAAATGAGGCAGTAACTCCAGGGATCAGTGGGTGAGTGTTAAAGGAGACAGTAACTCTCAGGGTCAGTGTGTGAGTGCTAATAGAGACAGTGACTCTAGGGGGTCAGTGTGTGTGTGTTAATAGAGACAGTGACTCTAGGGGTCAGTGTGTGTGTGTGTTAAAGGAGATAGTATCTCTCAGGGTCAGTGTGTGTGTGTTAATAGAGACAGTGACTCTAGGGGGTCAGTGTGTGTGTGTTAATAGAGACAGTGACTCTAGGGGTCAGTGTGTGTGTGTGTTAAAGGAGATAGTATCTCTCAGGGTCAGTGTGTGAGTGTTAATAGAGACAGTGACTCTAGGGGGTCAGTGTGTGTGTGTTAATAGAGACAGTGACTCTAGGGGTCAGTGTGTGTGTGTGTTAAAGGAGATAGTATCTCTCAGGGTCAGTGTGTGAGTGTTAATAGAGACAGTGACTCTAGGGGTCAGTGCATGTGTGTTGAAGGGAATAGTATCTCTAGGGGTCAGAGTGTGAATATTAAAGAAGACGGTGACTCTAAGGGTCAGTTTGTGTCAGTTAAAGGATATAATGACTCTAAGGCTCAGTGTGTGTCTGATAAAGGGGACAGTGGCTCTAGGGGTCAGTGTGTGAATGTTACAGGAGATATTAACTTCAGGGGTCAGTGTGTGTGTGTGTGTGTGTGTGTTAAAGGGGACAGGAACTCCAGGGGTCAGTGTGTGGTGTTAAAGGAGACAGTGACCCTAGGGGTCAATGTGTGGTGTTAAAGGAGACAGTGACCCTAGGGGGTCAGTGTGTGATGTTAAAGGAGACAGTGACCCTAGCGGTCAGTGTGTGGTGTTAAAGGAGACAGTGACCCTAGGGGTCAATGTGTGGTGTTAAAGGAGACAGTGACCCTAGGGGTCAGTGTGGGATGTTAAAGGAGACAGTGACCCTAGGGGTCAGTGTGTGGTGTTAAAGGAGACAGTGACCCTAGGGGTCAGTGTGTGATGGTAAAGGAGACAGTGTCTCTAGGGGTCAGTGTGTGATGTTATAGGAGGCAGTGACTCTAGGGGTCAGTGTGTGATGTTAAAGGAGACAGTGTCTCTAGGGGTCAGTGTGTGATGGTAAAGGAGACAGTGATCCTAGGGGTCAGTGTGTGAGTGTTAAAGGGGCAATGACTCTAGGGGTCAGTGTGTGAGTGTTAAAGGAGACAGTGTCTCTAGTGGTCAGTGTATAATGTTAAATGAGACAGTGACTTTAGTGGTCAGTGTATGATGTTCAAGGAGACAGTGACTTTAAGGTTCAGTTCGTGAGACTTAAAAGAGACCGTTACTCTAGGGGTCAGTGTGGGAGTGTTAAAGGAGATGGTGACTCTAGGGGTCAGTGTGTGGGTGTTAAAACAGGCAGTAAGTCTTGGGGTCAGTGTGTGAATGTTAAAAGAGACAGTGACTCTAGGGGTCAGTGTGTGAATGTTAAAAGAGGCTGTGATTTAAGGGTCAGTGTGTGCGTTAAATGAGACAGTAACTCTATGGATCAGTGTATGAGTGTTAAAGGAGACAATGACTCTGGGGGTCTATGCGTGAGTGTTAAAGGAGACAGAGACCCTCGGGGTCAATGTGTGGTGTTAAATGAGACAGTGACCCTCGGGGTCAGTGTGTGATGTTAAAGAAGACAGCGACCCTAGGGGTCAGAGTGTGATGTTAAAGGAGACAGTGACCCTAGGGGTCAGTGTGTGATGTTAAAGGAGACAGTGACCCTAGGGGTCAGTGTGTGATGTTAAAGGAGACAGTGACCCTAGGGGTCAGTGTGTGATGTTAAAGGAGACAGCGACCCTAGGGGTCAGAGTGTGATGTTAAAGGAGACAGTGACCCTAGGGGTCAGTGTGCGATGTGAAAGGAGACAGTGACCCTAGGGGTCAGTGTGTGATGTTAAAGGAGACAGTGACCCTAGGGGTCAGTGTGTGATGTTAAAGGAGACAGCGACCCTAGGGGTCAGAGTGTGATGTTAAAGGAGACAGTGACCCTAGGGGTCAGTGTGCGATGTGAAAGGAGACAGTGACCCTAGGGGTCAGTGTGCGATGTGAAAGGAGACAGTGACCCTAGGGGTCAGTGTGTGATGTGAAAGGAGACAGTGACCCTAGGGGTCAGTGTGTGATGTTAAAGGTGACAGTGACTCTAGGGGTCAGTGTGTGATGTTAAAGGAGACAGTGACCCTAGGGGTCAATGTGTGATGTTAAAGAAGACAGTGACTCTAGGGGTCAGTGTGTGATGTGAAAGGAGACAGTGACCCTAGGGGTCAATGTGTGATGTTAAAGAAGACAGTGACTCTAGGGGTCAGTGTGTGATGTTAAATGAGACAGTGTCTTTAGTGGTCAGTGTATGATGTTCAAGGAGACAGTGACTTTAAGGTTCAGTTCGTGAGACTTAAAAGAGACCGTTACTCTAGGGGTCAGTGTGGGAGTGTTAAAGAAGACAGTGACTCTAGGGGTCAGTGTGCATGTGCTAAAGGGAACAGTGACTTTAGGGGTCAGTGTGTAGGTGTTAAAGGATATGGTGATCGTAGGGGTCAGTGTGTGGGTGTTAAAACAGGCAGTCAGTCTTGGGGTCAGTATGTGATGTTAAAAGAGACAGTGACTCTAGGGGTCAGTGTGTGAATTTTAAAAGAGGCTGTGATTTAAGGGTCAGTGTGTGCGTTAAATGAGACAGTAACTCTATGGATCAGTGTATGAGTGTTAAAGGAGACAATGACTCTGGGGGTCAGTGCGTGAGTGTTAAAGGAGACAGAGACCCTCGGGGTCAATGTGTGGTGTTAAATGAGACAGTGACCCTAGGGGTCAGAGTGTGATGTTAAAGGAGAAGGTGACTCTAGGGGTCAGTGTGTGATGTTAAAGGAGACAGCGACCCTAGGGGTCAGAGTGTGATGTTAAAGGAGACAGTGACCCTAGGGGTCAGTGTGTGATGTTAATGGAGACAGTGACCCAAGGGGTCAGTGTGTGATATGAAAGGAGACAGTGACCCTAGGGGTCAGTGTGTGGTGTTAAAGGAGACAGTGACCCTAGGGGTCAGTGTGTGGTGTTAAAGGAGACAGTGTCCCTAGGGGTCAGTGTGTGGTGTTAAAGGAGACAGTGACCCTTCGGGTCAGTGTGTGATGTTAAAGGAGACAGTGACCCTAGGGGTCAGTGTGTGAATATTAAAAGAGGCTGTGATTTAAGGGTCAGTGTATGCGTTAAATGAGACAGTGACCCTAGGGGTCAGTGTGTGATGTTAAAGGAGACAGTGATCCTAGGGGTCAGAGTGTGATGTTAAAGGAGACAGTGACTCTAGGGGTCAGTGTGTGATGTTAATGGAGACAGTGACCCTAGGGGTCAGTGTGTGATGTTAATGGAGACAGTGACCCTAGGGGTCAGTGTGTGATGTTAATGGAGACAGTGACCCTAGGGGTCAGTGTGTGATGTTAAAATCGTTGGACTATAACTTGGTGTTGTAAAATTGTTTACAATTGTCAACCCCAGTCCATCACCAGCATCTCCACATCGATGTTAAAGGAGACAGTGATCCTAGGGGTCAGTGTGGGATGTTAAAGGAGACAGTGACTCTAGGGGTCAGTGTGGGATGTTAAAGGAGACAGTGACTCTAGGGGTCAGTGTGTGATGTTAAAGGAGACAGTGACTCTAGGGGTCAGTGTGTGATGTGAAAGGAGACAGTGACCCTAGGGGTCAGTGTGTGGTGTTAAAGGAGACAGTGACCCTAGGGGTCAGTGTGTGGTGTTAAAGGAGACAGTGTCCCTAGGGGTCAGTGTGTGGTGTTAAAGGAGACAGTGACCCTTCGGGTCAGTGTGTGATGTTAAAGGAGACAGTGACCCTAGGGGTCAGTGTGTGAATATTAAAAGAGGCTGTGATTTAAGGGTCAGTGTATGCGTTAAATGAGACAGTGACCCTAGGGGTCAGTGTGTGACTGTTAAAGGAGACATTGACACTAGGGGTCAGTGTGTGATGTTAAAGGAGACAGTGACCCTAGGGGTCAGTGTGTGATGTTAAAGGAGACAGTGATCCTAGGGGTCAGTGTGTGGTGTTAAAGGAGACAGTGACCCTAGGGGTCAGTGTGTGATGTTAAAGGAGACAGTGATCCTAGGGGTCAGAGTGTGATGTTAAAGGAGACAGTGACTCTAGGGGTCAGTGTGTGATGTTAATGGAGACAGTGACCCTAGGGGTCAGTGTGTGATGTTAATGGAGACAGTGACCCTAGGGGTCAGTGTGTGATGTTAAAATCGTTGGACTATAACTTGGTGTTGTAAAATTGTTTACAATTGTCAACCCCAGTCCATCACCGGCATCTCCACATCGATGTTAAAGGAGACAGTGACTTTAGGGGTCAGTGTGTGATGTTAAAGGAGACAGAGATCCTAGGGGTCAGTGTGTGATGTTAAAGGAGACAGAGATCCTAGGGGTCAGTGTGGGATGTTAAAGGAGACAGTGACTCTAGGGGTCAGTGTGGGATGTTCAAGGAGACAGTGACTCTCGGGGTCAGTGTGTGATGTTAAAGGAGACAGTGACCCTAGGGGTCAGTGTGTGATGTTAAAGGAGACAGTGACCCTAGGGGTCAGTGTGTGATGTTAAAGGAGACAGTGACCCTAGGGGTCAATGTGTGATGTTAAAGGAGACAGTGACCCTAGGGGTCAGTGTGTGATGTGAAAGGAGACAGTGACCCTCGGGGTCAGTGTGTGATGTGAAAGGAGACAGTGACCCTAGGGGTCAGTGTGTGATGTTAATGGAGACAGTGACCCTAGGTGTCAGTGTGTGATGTTAATGGAGACAGTGACCCTAGGTGTCAGTGTGTGATGTTAAAGGAGAGGTTGACTTCAGTGGTCAGTGTGTGCAAGAGAGAAAGCTCCACCTTCTCGGATGATGCTCTCGAGGCCCTGATGGAGGGCGTGGATGAAAGGAGGGCCAGCATGTACCTGCAGGGTGGCCGGAGACCCTCCAGACTGCAGCTGCGTCGGCATTGGCAGGCTGTAGCGCAGGAATAAATGTCAGGAGCATTGCACCACGCACGAATGTGCAGCGCCGGAAGAAGTTCAATGATTTGACACGAGTGGTCAAGGTGAGTGAATGCAAGTGTCATTTGGCACATCCTACCAACTGCTGCACGCACGATACCACCCACCCACCCAACAAACACTGCCCATCCATACACAATACAGCACTCGGCATGCTGCATCTCACCCACACATAGTACTGCACTTGCAGGCCACACAACCACCACTCACAAGTCACACAAACTGGCAGCTTTTCAACCATGACAGGCACATCACCCACACACCTTGCAGGACACTCAGTGACACACTGTCCTCTGTCGTGCAGGAGAAGTTGGCGCATAACACCCGGCAGCAGGAGGGACCTGAGGGTGGACGGGCACGTTTGCACCTCTCCTGGAGGAGACAGTGCTCAGGATCATTCACAACATGTCACGCTGGAGGTCCCGGTGAAATGGGTCTCTGCATTTCTAATGGTCCTTCTCCTTTTCCACATCTCCCTCCTCCCATTATCTTTTCTGACTCACATGCTGCACATACTGTCAGCATGCACCTCTTAGTTGCTCCTCTCCCCATTCTACAACTCAACCTGTTTCCCTTTGTCATTGCAGATACCCAAGAACACGTGGCGGCACCCTCCGAGGAGGAGGAGGAGGAGACTGAAGCCACACCGTCACTCGATCTGACACTTGCTTCCACCAGCTCAGAGACTGACACTGCGTGTCCTTTAGAGGTTAGTTTCGAGGAGGGATCTGCGCCTGGTGAGACGCTGAGCACAAGTGTGCAGGAGCCGGGGCGGGGGGAACGGATACCACAGGTGCCAGCTCGCCGGAGGGCGAGGTCATTCACTAGTCCTGCTGCAGAGGAGTCAGATGAGGACTTCGATGGGCCAGGCTACAGAAGACAGCTGATGGGCGTACACCAACAAATTCTTGGGGCACTGGAAAGCCTGTCAGAAAGCCTGCGCACAATGAGAAGGGGCATGGAGGAGTCCAGCTCCAACTTGGCACAGGGCTTTGTGCAGAAATGGAGCCCATCCTTTCCCACATGGAATGGATTGTCACCTCCATCAGCGCACCTGTGGAACCCACCATGATGCAGCGTCTGATGACCGATGTCACAGCTTCCATTGCAGCACAGACATTCGCCATCCAAGGTCTGTCTGCTGCATTTGCAGCTCAGACTGCTGCCTTGGAAGCTCAGACTGCTGCTATCGTGGCTCTGGGGACCACCGTGGAATGGGGCTTCCAGGGCTTCATAGCACTCCAGCAATCTGTTCTCCAGCTGATCGCCAGGATTGCTGAGGTACCGCCCCGGGACAGTGGCAGTGGCACCATGGCAGTCGGGCCTGCTGTCCTCTCTCAGGACAACAGCATTCCTGCTCCCACCGCTGCCACTCCGCCAGTAACTGTTGTTGCCTCACGGCCAGCCAGGCCAGACTGCTACAGCCCTTGCTGAGATGGTGCAGTCTGAAGCCGGGCCCTCCCGGCCCAGAGCATTGTTTGAGGAGACCTGTGGTGTGCTCCACGATGTTGCATGTGGCAGCATGGCTCTGCTGTGCACGTGTGCGTGGATTCCAGACCGGTGTCATGAGCCACAGTGAGAGGGGATAGACCTTGTCGCCCAGTAGCCAGCCTTTGACTTGCCGAGTCGGATGAAAGATAGCTGGCATGTTGCCTGCCTCATGATGATGGCGTCGTGACTGCTCCCATGGGCATCGACCTCCATGATCCGATGTGTGTAGTCACACACCAACTGCACGTTGAGGGAGTGGAAGCCCTTTCGGTTAATGAAGACAGCCGAGTTGATGTGCAGGGCGATATGCGTGCAGTCAATGGCACCCTGCACCATGGGGAAGCCAGCAATGCGGGCGAACCCCCGTGCTCGCTCGTTCTGCTTGTCTCTGTTGAGAGGGAAGGTGATGAACCTGTTCCTCATGTGGTACAGTGCGTGTGTGACCTCCCTTATGCAGCAGCATACTGCATACTGCGAGATGTTGCACATTTTGCCAGCAGAGGCCTGAAATGATCTTGAGCCGTAGAAATTCAGCGCCATGGTGACCTTCACAGCCACAGGCAATGCCGTCCTCGCCCTGCTCTGAGGCTGCAGTTGTGGCCGCACCAGTTGACAGATCTTGGTGACGGCTTCCTTGGTGAACCTCAGGCGTCGGATGCAATTCATTGGGTCGGGCCTCCTGCTCAGTGCCTTGCGTCTCCTCGTCCTCCGTCTCCTCGCAGCTTGACCTGCTATGCGTGGCCTCTCTGCATGCTCCCAGTCGTGCTCAATGCCCAGTGGGAGCCCTAGCAGACCGCCCATGGTTGGCAGGAATGTTGTTCAACCACAGTTTTAACTTTCCGACCCGTAAGGCAGTACCTGCCAAAGCACTCTCAAAAGTAGTGTAGGAACTCTCAATAAGAATAGGGAGCTTCAAAAAACACTTCCTACTCCTCCAGCAGCCCGAAGCAATAATCCAGCAACTAGCCTGCAACACCTGCATGGCCCCTTTAAATAGCACTGATGGGGGGTCCTTCAGGCACCGTAAGACACGTTTAGATGGTCGGGAATAAGACTGTGCGTTGAATTGAGCGTTAAGGTCCAAAATGGTGTGTATCATTTTAAATCAGCGTTGCACACTGACTGCACTTTCTCCCTACTTTACATGCTTCGGTATTTCTGCATGCGCTAACTCCTATACCAAGATGGTGTTTGGCGCACGTCACGCAGGAAACGTACGTGCGCATCCAGATGCCATCTTGGATGTCGGAGAGGGCGTGTAGCTCCAAAACAACGGGTGCTGCACGGCCCAATTTAGCGCCCAGTGACTCTAGGGGTCAGTGTGTGATGTTAAAGGAGACAGTAACTCTAGGGGTCAATGTGGGCTTTAAAGGAGACGGTGGTTCTAGGGGTCATTGTGGGTATTAAAGGAGACGGTGGTTCTCGGGGCCATTGTGGGTGATAAAGGAGATGGTGGTTCTAGGAGTAAGTGTGAGTATTAAAGGAGATGATGGTTCTAGGGGTAAGTGTGAGTATTAAAGGAGATGGTGGTTCTAGGAGTAAGTGTGGGTATTAAAGGAGATGATGGTTCTAGGGGTAAGTGTGGGTATTAAAGGAGACGGTGGTTCTAGGAGTAAGTGTGGGTATTAAAGGAGATGATGGTTCTAGGGGTAAGTGTGGGTATTAAAGGAGATGGTGGTTCTAGGGGTAAGTGTGGGTATTAAAGGAGATGATGGTTCTAGGGGTAAGTGTGGGTATTAAAGGAGATGGTGGTTCTAGGGGTAAGTGTGGGTATTAAAGGAGACGGTGGTTCTAGGGGTAAGTGTGGATATTAAAGGAGACGGTGGTTCTAGGAGTAAGTGTGGGTATTAAAGGAGATGGTGATTCTAGTGGTCAGCGTGCGATGTTAAAGGAGACGGTGGTTCTAGGGGTAAGTGTGGGTATTAAAGGAGATGGTGATTCTAGTGGTCAGCGTGCGATGTTAAAGGAGACGGTGGTTCTAGGGGTAAGTGTGAGTATTAAAGGAGATGATGGTTCTAGGGTCATTGCAGGTGTTAAAGGAGATGGTGGTTCTAGGAGTAAGTGTGAGTATTAAAGGAGACCGTGGTTCTAGGGGTAAGTGTGAGTATTAAAGGAGATGATGGTTCTAGGGGTAAGTGTGAGTATTAAAGGAGATGATGGTTCTAGGGGTAAGTGTGAGTATTAAAGGAGACGATGGTTCTAGGGGTAAGTGTGGGTATTAAAGGAGATGGTGGTTCTAGGGGTAAGTGTGAGTATTAAAGGAGACGGTGGTTCTAGGGGTAAGTGTGAGTATTAAAGGAGACGGTGGTTCTAGGGGTAAGTGTGAGTATTAAAGGAGATGATGGTTCTAGGGGTAAGTGTGAGTATTAAAGGAGATGATGGTTCTAGGGGTAAGTGTGAGTATTAAAGGAGATGATGGTTCTAGGGGTCATTGTGGGTATTAAAGGAGATGGTGGTTCTAGGGGTAAGTGTGGGTGATAAAGGAGATGGTGGTTCTAGGGGTAAGTGTGGGTGATAAAGGAGACGGTGGTTCTAGGGGTAAGTGTGGGTATTAAAGGAGATGGTGGTTCTAGGGGTAAGTGTGGGTGTTAAAGGGGAGGTTGGTTCTCGGGGTCAGTACAAACAAACGAAGATTTTTCCTGAAACATGTATAATAAACTCAGCTTTCAGAAATTTTGGGTAGAATTACATTTTAATTCAATTTTTGATCCTTTTAAACTCGAGATCACTTCCCACCAAGCATTGGGTCGGTGCTGTCTCATCGACACGACTGAATTGAATTTGCCCAGGCCCAGAGTTGATCTTCCACCCTGACTGCATGGCTACCTCTGTGGGTGGCCTCTGCATTTTTACGAGTTTTGGAGTAAGGCCAAGGCGAGATGTACAGAGGTCAGGCTTCTCCTCAACAACGACAGAGGGAGGGGAAGAATAAACAGATTCAGAAAAACAGCTGCAATCTGTCAGTCCCTCTTGTCAACATCCGTGTCTTTGGTTACAGCCCCTTCATTTCACCAGGGCCGGTTCAGAGCAAGTCACACGGTTGAGCAATAGTCAAGTTGAAGTGAATTTCCTGGAGAGAGGTGGTTCATGTTCTACTGGGTATTTCTATGGTGATGGTTACAAATAACGCTGCTAATTGATGTTGAGAAAAAGACACCATATTTGAGATCTGTTTTGATGCTCTTGGAAGTACTGGACTAGCTTCCTTGTTCAGCCTTTGTGGCAAGAACAAGAGGCTTGGGGTGGGGAAGAACAGCTTCCACTCAAATCCATACTGCAGTCTATAAATCGTTTTGGTGTAGAATCCTTCATTAACTTAGTAAATTAGTCAGCGTAAGTGTGCGCAGAATAGAAACTTAGTGTAGCTGTCTCCGCACACGTCACTGGTAGCAAAAATCTAGGGTGGGACGGTCACCTTTCACTGATCTGGATTTGGGCCCATTCTGTATGGGAGGGGGGAGGCTACTGAGTTCTTGGTCTCTGGTCAGCCTGCGTCTGGTCATCGCGGCAGTAGGAGGAAAGACTTGCATTTATATAGCGGCTTTCACCACCTCAGGAAGTCCCAAAGTGCTTTACAACCAATGAAGTACTTTTTGAAGTGTCGTCACTGTTGCAATGTAGGAAACGCAGCAGCCAATTTGCGCACAGCAAGGTCCCACAAACAGCAATGCGATAATGACAATGTTCTTTCTTCTCATCGACTCACCTCCCACCGCAAGATGGCGCTGTAACACCAAGGCTGCATATTGTGCATCGAATCAACAGCCTGGAGTCAGTGCGGGGTCAAGCCAGCCTGTCAAATTAGCAGCTGGTACCAAACAAGGAGGGACAGTCGATTCAGAGGAGATACCTCAGGAACTACAGTTGGGCAAAATATATAAGTGAACAAGTACTGCCTGAATGGTGTTGAAACAGTTAAGAGTGAAATTGAAATAGATTGAGGAGTTTTAGTAGACTCGATGCTCAACATGTCCAACTAACTTACCGCAGCAGTCAACAAAGGCAGGCGAACTTTATAGCCAAAAAACTAGAATAGATCTCAGAGGAGGTGGTGAGCGCACTGCTCAGTGCTTTGATTGAACCTTACCTTGAGTACTGCATCCAGTTATGGTCACTGAGACACAAAGGGAGACATTCAAGTGCCGGGGGCAGTGCAGAGAAGAGCCACAAGGCTGATCCCCTCCAGTGTCAGGGGTCTGAGTTATTGGGGAAAGGCTGAAGAAACTTGGGGTTATCAACCTGGAAAGGGAATGTCTGAAAGAGCTTATAAAGATAGTAAATTGTATGGAAAAGTTAAATCCAGAACGACTTCAAAGTAAACTGTGGCAGTAGGACAAGGGGACACAGGGTTAAACTAATACAAAGGCAAGTTTTGATTGGACTTCCGGATAGAGAAGTGCAATTATTTATGGAACAGCTGGATGCTATAATGATAGTGGTGATGAGGGAGGGGAATAGGGACTGGAAGATTCTGGAAAGAGGATCTACAATAGGCCGAATCTATGCTGTGATCTCACAAAGTCAGCAAAACACTTGTGGTTACTTTTTTTTGGAATCAAATTAAAAAGAAAGAATTCTGGAGATCTGAAGGAAATCTTCACCCGCACACATACACACACGCACCCGCAAGCACACAACCCACGCACACACATACATGCAACCCACGCATAAATATACGCACCCACACACATACACCCCATGCACGCACACACATACATGCACCCCACACACATAGGCCACACACACGCAACTGCATATGCACACACATACATGCAAAGCACACACACACCCACAAGGACACACACATACACACACCCCACGCACACACTTACACACACCCCACATACATGCATCCATCTGCACACATACACACACATGTACATGCACATAAACTCACCCCACGCGCACACATACATGCACACCACACATATACACGGAACTGCGCGAGCACACACATACATGCACCCCACGCACACACATACACCCCAGCACACATATACATGCACAAACTCGCACACATATGCACGCACCCCATGAACACACACCCCACATATACACACATGCACACACCCACAAGCACACACATTCAAGCACCCGCATGCTCACAAATATACACATGCACATATACACGCACCCCACAAATACACGCACCCGCACACACATACATGCACCCCACACACATATATACACACCCGCAAGCACACAAATATACACGTACACACACATACACGTACCCACAAGACACTCATACACGCATCCGCACGCACACACACGTATACGCACCTCACGCACACCCCCCCACACGAGGATACACATACACGCACCTGCAAGCACACACATACAAAAACCCACAAGCACACACATACACACGTGCCCGCACATGCACACACTTAAACACACCCGCAAGGACACAAATGCAAGCACCCACACACACACACACACGTACTCGTACCCCACGCATACGTACACACACACACCTACAAGCACCCACATATATTCGCACCCACACGCACATATACACACACCTCACGCACACACGTACTTGCACCCCATGCACATTAAGGTATCCCACGCACACACATACATGACCCACACACACATTTACGCACACACATGCATCCGCAAGCACATAGATATGCACCCACACGCAAGCACACACACCTGCAACACACACACACAAACACACACACACAAACACACACACACATGCACTCACAAATAAACACATACATGCACCTACAAGCACACACATACACACACCCGCGCACACACACACATACACCCACCTGCAAGAACACACACCCACACATACACCCACCTGCACGCACACACACATACACATCTGCATGCACGCACATATATACGCACCCCACGCACACACATAACACACACCCGCAAGGACACACATATACAAACACATGCACACCCCCGCAAGGACACAAATACAAGCACCCGCATGCACACAGATACGCATCTGCATGCACATACCCATACACACACCCGCGCGCATATACACACTTTCTTTCCAACAGGGGTCAGTGGACAGATCACGAGTTGGAACCTTGGCTGATTTCTGCCCCCCCACGCCCCCCCTCCCAGACCACAGGTACTGAGGCCAACTGCCATGTCATTGCTGCTGTTCCTGCATGGATCAGGGAAGTGCTTTTACATGAACTATTGAAACCTGTAAAGGAGGAGAGAGGCATCGCAGGATGTGAAAAGGAGAATGAAAGATGCTACTGTCCAATTAACACTTCTGCCCAGTGTTGACAGCTGGATCCTGGTGAAGGCAAGAAGAAGAGGCTGATTACGTTTGGAAGGCACTGTTGAAGAAGATTGGTGGGCATCAGCTGGGAGGATATTGTGACCCACAGTGAAATAATGTGAAGGAATGCCACAGTGAGAAGATTGTGATAGTGGGATGTGTAAGCCACCTGGCTGAAGATTCAGTAGTAGGAGGAGGAGGAGGAATGGGGCTCAGCTGGGAAATGACCACCTGGAAGGCTTAAGCTGAGATGGTGCAACTGTTTATGGGAAGAATAAGAACAGCTGCCTCAGCTGGCAAAGGGAAGGAGCCTGATTGTGATGGCCTGTGGCATTTCTAGTTAACCTGCTTATGACAACTGACTGAAGTGCATAATGGTGTGACTGGGATTGCAAACTAGAGGGCACAATTCTAAAAGGGGTACAGGAACAGAGTGATCTGGGAGTATATGTGCACAAATCGTTGAAGGTGGCAGGGCAGGTTGAGAGCGCGGTTAAAAAAGCATACGGGGTCCTGGGCTTTATAAATAGAGTCATATAGTACAAAAGCAAGGAGGTTATGATAAACCTTTATAAAACACTGGTTCGACCACAACTGGAGTATCGTGTCCAGTTCTGGGCACCGCACTTTACGAAAGATGTGAAGGCCTTAGAGAGAGTGCAGAAGAGATTTACTAGAATGATTCCAGGATGAAAGACTTTAGTTACGTGGATAGACTGGAGAAGCTGGGGTTATTTTCCTTGGAGAAGGTTGAGAGGAGAATTGATATCATGAAGGATCTAGACAGAGTAGATAGAGAGAAACTGTTCTCATTGGCAAAAGGATCAAGAACCAGAGGACGCAGATTTAAGGTGATTGGCAAAAGAACCAAAGGGGACATGAGGAAAAACTGTTTTACACAGAGAGTGGTTAGGATCTGGAATGCACTGCCTGAGGGGGTGGTGGAGGCAGATTCAACCATGGCCTTCAAAAGGGAACTGGATAAGTACTTGAAAGGAAAAAAAAATTGCAGGTCTACGGGGATAGGGCAGGGGGGGGTGCGGGGGTTGGTGGTGTGACTAGCTGGATTGCTCTTGCATAGAGCCGGCACGGACTCAATAGACCGAATGGCCTCCTTCTGAGCTGTAACCTTTCTATGATTCTAACCAGATCACAAATCATGTTCAACGGTAACATTTTGTTACCACTATGAGATTGTGTTCAGTAGATTATATTATCCACATCCCCCAGGGATTAAACGCAGCTCAATTCATCATTAACCTGTGCCAACGTCACCAATGTTTTCAATACCCTCCACAGACAGGCAAGTCGCTCGACACTCAGCTCACCGTGGTAACTAGTCACCCTCCAATAGACTGCCCCTGCAGGTGACAAAAAAATTAAAATA
This sequence comes from Heptranchias perlo, assembly GCF_035084215.1. Lineage (NCBI taxonomy): Eukaryota > Metazoa > Chordata > Chondrichthyes > Hexanchiformes > Hexanchidae > Heptranchias > Heptranchias perlo. Next base: position 61,419,242 of record NC_090337.1, on the reverse strand, counting down.
CACAGATCATCCTGTAAAGGAATCTGTCCATTAACCAGAATTTACCCTGTTAACTAGCAATCTCCCCTGCCCCAATTAACAAATATTCCCCATCCCCAAACACACCATCTTCCTGTGCCCATTAACCACTACCCCCCTGTCTCTCTAAGCCATCACTGGTTTGCCTCCCTGAGCTGATATTCCCCTGCCAGCATCCCCTTGCCCCCATTGGCCAGTATTTCCCTGCCCCCAATTAACACAGCCCCTGCTGCCATTGATCATATCCTCCATTTGCCAAGATACCCCACCCGATTAACTAGACCCCCCTCCGCCACTATCTAGATCCCCCTGTCCAATTTACCAGACCCCCTCCCCTATTCACCAGCATCCCCCTGCCCCCATTGTACAGATCCCCCTGTCTTATTAACCAGATCCCCTCCCCCATTGACCAGCATTCCCCTATCTTTCATTGGCCAGATCACCCTGCCCGCAATTGCCAGGATTCACCTGCCCTATTAACATAGAAACATAGAAAATAGGAGCAGGAGTAGGCCATTCGGCCCTTCGAGACTGCTCCGCCATTCAATATGATCATGGCTGATCCTCTATCTCAATACCATATTCCCGCTCTCTCCCCATACCCCTTCATGCCTTTTGTGTCTCGAAATCTATCTAGTTCCTTCTTAAATATATTCAGTGACTTGGCCTCCACAGGCTTCTGTGGTAGAGAATTCCACAGGTTCACCACCCTCTGAGTGAAGAAATTTCTCATCTCAGTCCTAAATGTCCTACTCTGTATCCGAAGACTGTGGCCCCTCGTTCTGGACCCCCCAGCCAGGGGAAACATCCTCCCTGCATCCAGTCTGTCTAGCCCTGTCAGAATTTTATATGTTTCAAGTAGATCCCCTCTCATTCTTCTAAACTCGTGTGAATACAGGCCGAGTCGACTCAATCTCTCCTCATATGACAGTCCTGCCATCCCAGGAATCAGTCTGGTGAACCTTCGCTGCACTCCCTCTATGGCAAGTATATCCTTTCTTAGGTAAGGAGACCAAAACTGCATACAATACTCCAGGTGTGGTCTCACCAAGGCCCTGTATAACTGCAGTAAGACATCCTTGCTCCTGTACCCAAATCCTCTTGCAATGAAGACCAACATACCATTTGCCTTCCTAACTGCTTGCTGCACCTGCATGTTTGCTTTCAGTGACTGGTGTACAAGGACACCCAGGTCCCTTTGTACATCAACATTCCCCAATCTATCACCATTTAAACAATACTCTGCCTTTCTGTTTTTCCTTCCGAAGTGGATAACTTCACATTTATTCACATTATACTGCATCTGCCATGTATTTGCCCACTCACTCAACTTGTCTAAATCGCCTTGAAGCTTTTTTGCATCCTCCCGCACAATTCACAATCCCACCTAGTTTTGTGTCGTCAGCAAAATTGGAAATATTACATTTGGTTCCCTCATTCAAAACATTGATATTTTTCACTCAAAGGGTGGTGAGTGTCTGGAACGAGCTGCCAGAGGCAGTAGTAGAGGTGGGTAAAATTTTGTCTTTTAAAAAGCATTTGGACAGTTACATGGGTAAGATGGGTATAGAGGGATATGGGCCAAGTGCAGGCTATTGGGACTAGCTTAGTGGTATATACTGGGCGACATGGACATGTTGGGCCGAAGGGCCTGTTTCCATGTTGTAAACTTCTGTGATTCTATGATATATATTGTGAATAGCTGGGGCCCAAGCATTGATCCCTGCGTTACCCCACTAGTCACTGCCTGCCACCTGAAAAAGACCCATTTATTCCTACTCTCTGTTTCCTGTCTGTTAACCAATTTTCAATCCATGCCAGCACATTACCACCAATCCCATGTGCTTTAATTTTGCACACTAACCTCTTATGTGGGACTTTATCAAAGGCCTTCTGAAAATCCAAATAAACCACATCCACTGGTTCTCCCATATCTATTCTACCAGTTACATCCTCAAAAAACTCCAGCGGGTTTGTCAAACATGATTTCCCTTTCATAAATCCATGTTGACTTTGTCTAATCCCATTGATATTTTCGAAGTGTCCTGTTATCACATCCTTTATAATACACTCTCGCATTTTCCCTACTACTGATGTTAGGCTAACCGATCTGTAGTTCCCTGTTTTCTCTCTCCCTCCTTTTTTAAATAGTGGGGTTACATTTGCCACCCTCCAATCTGCAGGAATTGTTCCATAATCTATAGAATTTTGGAAGATGACAACTAATGCTTCCACTATTTCCATGGCTACCTCTTTTAGTACTCTGGGATTATCGGATTATCAGGTCCTAGAGATTTATCAGCTTTCAGTCCCATTAATTTCTCCAGCACTATTTTTTTACTAATACTAATTTCCATCAATTCCTCCTTCTCACTAGTCCCTTGGTTCCCTAGCATTTTTGGGAAGTTATTTGTGTCCTCTTCCGTGAAGACAGAACCAAAGTATTTGTTTAATTATTCTGCCATTTCCCTGTTCTCCATTATACATTCTCCCATTTCTGACTGTAAGGGACCTACATTTGTCTTTACTAATCTTTTTCTTTTTACATACTTGTAGAAGCTTTTACAGTCCACTTTTATGTTCCTTGTAAGTTTACTTTCATACTCTATTTTCCCCTCTTAATCAATCTCTTGGTCCTTTTTTGCGGAATTTTAAACTGCTCCCCATCCTCAGGCTTGCTACCTTTTCTGGCAACTTTATATGACTCCTGTTTGGATCTAATACTATCCTTAATTTCTTTTGTGAGCCATGTTGTGCCGCATTTTCTTTTGTGTTTTTGCGCCAGAAAGGAATGTATAATTGTTGTAATTCATGCATTCGTTCCTTAAATGTTAGCCATTGCCTATCCACCGTCATGCCTTTTAATGAAGCTTCCCAATCTATCATAGCCAACTCACTCCTCATACCTTCATAGTTTCCTTTGTTTAGATTTAGGACCCTAGTTTCGGATTGGACTACTTCACTTTCCATCTTAATGAAGAATTCTTGTCATGTTATGGTCACTCTTCCCTAAAGGACCCTTCACAAGATTATTAATTAACCCCTTCTCATTGCACAATACCCAATCTAGGATAGCCTCTTCCCTGGTTGGCTCCTCAACGTACTGGTCTAAAAAAACATCTCGTACACACTCCAGGTATTCATGCTCCACAGCATTATTGCTAATTTGGTTTGGCCAGTCTATATGCAGATTAAAGTCACCCATAATTACTGTAGTACCCTTGTTACATGCATCTCTAATTTCCTGTTTGATTCCATCCCCTACATTACCACTACTGTTTGGAGGCCTATAGACAACTCCCACCAGTGTTTTCTGCCCCTTGGTGCTTCTTAACTCCACCCGGACTGATTCTACATCTTTGATTTTCTGAGCCAATATCCTTTCTCACTATTGCTCTGATTTCATCCTTTACTAACAACGCCACCCCACCTCCTTTTCCTTTTTGCCAGTCCTTCCTAAATATCGAATACCCTTGGACATTCAGTTCCCAGCCTTGGTCACCCTGCAGCCATGTCTCTGTAATTGCTATTATATCATATCCGTTTACATCTAACCAAAGCCCATCCCCCATTAACCAGATCTCCTGCTCCAATAAACTAGATTCCCTGACCTCAATGGCCAGCATACCCTTCATAAACAGCAAAATGAATGAGTCGAACAGTCAGGTAAGGAGAGGTCATTTTGAGAGCATCTGTGACAGTGGAGACTCTGCAGTAAATTACAGAGCTCAGTAAAGGGTTAACACCATTGAACTGAGCTTGATATTTAGTAACTCCAATGGCCTGCTGCAGCCAAGAAAAGCTTCCCTTATAGATGTTAATTCCTTGCTTGTAAAAACACATCTTGAAAACACTTCAAACATGTGCAGGAAGGAGAAAGAAGGACTGGGCCTGGGCCTGGGCCAAGACACACCAAGAACAGCAGGACATTGTGAACAAGGAGGGGCAGTGACAGGACCCCTTTATAGTCAGGCAAAGGCTCCCATACCCCAGGCCAGAAAACAACCGCTTCCTTCCATCAGCCAGGTTTTTATTTCCACCCATTTTTACCCCTTGCTCAACACAATGCAGCAGCTCTGCCGGTCAAGCAGTACCTGAGGGACTAGCTATCAGGAACATCCTGGATAGTGTCACTGCCCTGGGTCAGCTGTAACTCCCTGACTGCAGCAGTGAGTACACACGCCAAATTAAAAAGAGAGTCAGAAAGTGCGCTCTACCAGGCAAGAAAGTTACTGAATTCAACTGGAGACTTACAGTCAGTAACACAGGGCTCTGGTGGGGGTGAGGGGTTACTGAGCGACAGTGTGAGGGAGCTGGATTAACATCAGTAGAGATACAATCAGTAACACAGGATGCTGGGGTGAGGGGTTACTGAGTGACAGTGTGAGGGAACTGAATTAACATAGAATCATAGAAAGGTTACAGCACGGATGGAGGCCATTCAGCCCATCGGGTCCGTGACGGCTCTGTGCAAGAGCAATCCAGCTATTTCCACTCCCCCGCCCTATCCCCGTAGCCCTGCAAATCTTTTCCTTTCAAGTACTTATCCAGTTCCCTTTTGAAGGACGCGATTGAATCTGCCTCCACCACCCCCTCAGGCAGTGCATTCCAGACCCTAACCACTCGCTGTGTGAAAAAGTTTTTCCTCGTGTCACCTTTGTTTCTTTTGCCAATCACCTTAAATCTACGTCCTCTGGTTCTTGATCCTTCCGCCAATGGGAACAGTTTCTCTCTATCTACTCTGTCTAGACTCTTCGTGATTTCATTAACATCAGTGGAGATACAGTCAGTAACACAGGGTGATGGCTGGGAGGGGTCACTGAGTGACAGTGTGAGGGAGTTGGAGTAACATTAGTGTTGATACATGTTGCTGTTACTGTTACTCTGGAGTTAGCTCTATGTTGAACACTGGTGGGAGAATTAACTCCCGCTCATTTACAAACAATTTCGCTGTGTTGACTCTGAGTAGGTCACTCACACTGTGGACCAGCCAATGAAAAGGACGCACTCCTCGTCATCTTATTCAGCTGGGAACTGCAATTATTAAGCACTTAAACACCTGTAAAAGCACTGGGAATGCAACACCTACTGTTTACTTAGCAAAACTTCCCTAGTATTAAGCCCCAAGGCCAATTTTCTCACCGTATAACTAGGATAGCTAGTATGTACCAGTGTAAGACGCTGACATTTCTCACTGTAAAAATGGGACAGTTGACGGGTCCCGGTGTGACTAACATTTCTCACACTGTAAAAATAGGATAACTGAGTGGTACTGGGGTGAAATACTGACACTTGTCGCACTGTGTAAATAGGACAGTAGACAGGTACCAGTGTGAGACTCTGTTTCTATAGGATAGCAGTCTGGCGGTCTGTCTAACACGGGCTAGCACCACTCACAGTTTTTACATTGTGCACTATCTCTCAATGGGCATCACCGAGACTGTAACCAGCCTGGACACTGTTTGTGTCTACCCAACCGAAACAAATTCGAGGAAGGAGTCCCAAACGGACTGTCTTAACCCCAGGGAACAGCCTGTGACTCACTAGCTGACCTCACTGTCGTCTAGTCCTTCTCCAGATGATTCAGTTTCACCTTCTGGATTCTACCATTAATACATCTCCTGTGGCTTTGGAGAATGCCTCAGTTAGCTGACCCAGCCCCTCAGAGAATGGATCCTTTTAACCACTAATGATAAGCAAATTGTCCTCTTTCATCTATCAGCTGGTGGGAAGTGTTGAAATACACAGTGCTGAACCCTGGTGTCTACAGTTAGTAGAGGAACACCACCGTTCCAACAATATTTGCAATACATAACGAGGTTAGGAACTGTCGTAGACGTGACCCACACAAGTCCACGGCTCTGCTGCTGACGTTTGGCCCCTATCTGTATGATACAAAACTATCAGGGGCAGGCAGCATGGCTATCCCATACAGTGTATAAAAAAGCAGCATTAATAGTAACCCTTGGTAATCAAGGGCTTCAGACAATTAGAAAATGAGAGAACAGCCGGGTGCCCGGTCCAGCTATGTTCAGAATTGCTGCTCTGTGATGGCCATTGCAGTATTGTCATGGTGATAGTTACTGTGGAGCTAACATAGCCACTTTTGTGAGGGGAGCAGGCACTCACGTCTAAGTATATGGGTAGCTTTTGGCAGCACGATCAGCAGTGGCGATGGAACAGGACTGAACTCATAGTGGGCGCAATCACAAAGAGCGAGCAAGACATAAAGAGAGAGGCTGAGAGAAAGACAGAAAGAGAAAGACAGAAAGAGAGAGACAGAGAGAGCGAGACACAGAGAGAAAAGCAAAAAAAAAGTGAGACAGAGAGAGATAAACAAAGTCAGAGAGTGAGAGAGTGAAAGAGAGAAACACTGAGATAGAGAGACAGAGAGAGAATGTGAAAGAAAGAGGGACAGAGCGAGAAAGTAGGCGAATGCATGCGAGAGAGGAACATTCACACAGTCCTACTCCCACTGATTTCTAATTTGCTACACATGCTCAGCAATAGATTGGGGCCACAATCGAATAACCAAAACTCAAAGAATAGAACAAGGGACACAAGTGTAGCGGAATGTCAGGGGTTAGCACAATATTACCATTATCCAGTCAATCATATTAAGCACCATTAAGCATGAACTCGATCAGCAGAATATGTTCCATCAGTCGTTTGGTCGAAATTCTGGAACTCCCTATCTAACAGCACTGTGGGAGAACCTTCACCACACGGACTGCAGCGGTTCAAGAAGGCGGCTCACCACCACCTTCTCAAGGGTAATTAGGGATGGGCAATACATGCTGGTCTTGCCAGCAACGCCCGCACCACATGAATGAATTTAAAAAAAATTCAGTGCACGAGAACGCCCAATAACCACGACTAATCTATCAATCTATCTATCCTCACAGTACGGTGCAGAGGCTACAGGATTGATCCCTGGTCTATGCTGAGTTAGTTAGTCCCACCTGGGGTGGCAGATGGGGGGGGGGTGCTACATTTGCCCTCAGTGTCTCTGAGCTGGGAAGGAGGAAGGGAGGGGGTTGGGGAAATCAGTTGAGGTTCATGCTTATTACTGTCCTGTGCCTCCTACAGGTGAGGACATGACCAGGGTCTGCTGTGATACCAGCATCCCCCTCCCTGCCACCTCCGCCCGCCCGCCCGCCCCCCCCCCCCCTGTCTACAGTCTGGGCTCACGCCTGAAAGCAGATACTTAACTGTGGGCAGATGATACCCACCCAGCTAGAGACAGCACCCTCAGGAGAGGGACGGAAAAAAACGGGAGCAGGGAAAAGAATTCTTGCAGGGTGTCACAGTCCCTAATTAACTATACACAAATTAAACTTTCACTTTGGGGAACTTCTAGCAGATGGATTAGGTTTGGTCCGTAGAATTTCCCCTTAACTTAGCAATTGAGACCGTGTTCAGGTGGTGCCCGATTCCAAACAGAGAGTACACAGTATCTCCCGCATGCTGCGTCGCAGCAGAATAAACCACGGCACTGCTTGCCTTGATCTGGTGCAGGTTGAGATCTGTCGGTACGAACAGCACCGGCCAACATGCAGGAAACACAACTCCCCTCCGCTTCCTAACCACGAGAACCACACCAAAGACAGAGCCGGAACGGGCAAATCCATTGACAGCTCGATGCAAAAACAACTGCACATCTGTTCTGAGCAGATTGGACATGGGCTCTTGGCAGAAGATGTGCTCCGTAAGCTGCAACAGCTGGGAGACTCCACAGCACATGTCAAGGAGCTGCTCCTTAATATTTTCTTTGTAAACTTTTCTTCTCTTTTTTTTGGTTGGAGAAGAGTTTCTGTTTACTTTTCACTGAAACCATAGGTCAGGAGAAATAAGCATCTTTCGGTGTTATTTTTCGAGAGAGAACACAGGCCGCTGGCTCGTGCGGCTAGGCCGCATTTCAACATCAGCATGTTGCCATTCTCTTAGAACGGTCCCATTCTGTCCAACCCACTCTCTAAACATCCTGCTTTCTCTTTGAGCTGGCAAGATGCTGTGGCTCAGAAGTTTCATCTGGAAGATAGCATCTCCAACAGTGCAGCACTCCTTCATTACTGCACTGGAGTTTCAGCCTAGATTTTGTGCTCAAGTCTCTAGTAGTGGGACCGGAACCCACAACCTTCTGACTCAGAGGAGAGAGTGCTACCCACTGAGCCACGGCTGACACACAAGTTACAGACGTTATGCAAAGGCATTACAAAGCACTGGTCAAACCTTGCTCGGAACTATGTGTTCCATTTTAGTCACCACACCACAAAATTGTAACCTTTCACTGAAGAGGGCGCAGAGAAGATAATAAAACTGAACCCAAGTGTTAAGTGAAAGAGAGGTTAGAGAAGCTTAAACTCTACAGTGTAGAAGGAATTTGCAGCAGTGGTGACCTTCACTGGAATGCAGCCCATTAATGTTCAAAGTCATTATTTACATTTCTGATAATTCAAAGTCATTTTTGCACTAAAAGAAAGTAATTGCCCAATAATTTGAATTAAGCAATTTAGAATTAAGAGGAGTACCACAGGATAAACACAGATTATCATTTCAAGGTAACCAAAGAAAATAGCACCAAAGTAGAAATGAGTGAAAAGTTAATTTAAAGCATCTATCAGGAAAACCTGCTTTATTCAAAGAGTGAGAAATACTTGGAACAATCTGCCATTGGGATTGTTCAAAATACAGCTGCATACTACGAGGGGTATGGCAGGGATAAGCTTTTATGGGCTGAATGGCCTTTTCACGTTATCTGGACTTGCACCAAATACTTAGTGTTGCACATCCACCACATCCCATCCAACCAGCTGGTGCTGGCTCAAGGCGCTGGTTCAATGGAAGATTGAAAGAAAGTGCAGCAGCTTTGGGAAAGTTTCAACACCCAACCCGAATGTGAACACAATCCTATCAATAGTCCCAAAACCCAGGATTGATCTCAAAGATATCCTTTGATTACCCCGTGGTTGGTAATTCATTGCTAAAGCCAGATTTGGAATATTGTGTGATGTTTTGCTCAACAACATTGATGTGTTGGCAGAGGTTCTTCAAAGGGCATTAAGGATGTCTTCAGCAATGAAAACTCAAAGACCAAGGAAAGGAGAACTAAAAAAGGACATGATCTACATCTTTCAAATGCCAAAAGATATGGAATATGGGGGATCTAAAAATTATCGAACTTAGACTGTGGTTGGACTGGAGAAGGCAATTACCAAAATTGCACGTTTCTAACCAGACTAGAGTTTAGTCTCTTAACTACTTTTACACATAGTAGAAAATAGGGCAGATTCCTGCATAATCACTTAGTGCTGTTTTGATTAACTATTGCGTGAAGGAATATAGATTTGGTTAAGAATGATAAACATAGACATAGTTGATCTGGTACCCAGTAGTACACAGTGATCCCTATGCTGCTGGGATCCTATGGGGCACAGTGATCCCTATGCTGCTGGGATCCTATGGGGCACAGTGATCCTATGGGGCACGGTGATCCCCATGCTGCTGGGATCCTATGGGGCACAGTGATCCTATGGGGCACGGTGATCCCCATGCTGCTGGGATCCTATGGGGCACAGTGATCCTATGGGGCACGGTGATCCCCATGCTGCTGGGATCCTATGGGCACAGTGATCCCCATGCTGCTGGGATCCTATAGGGTACAGTGATCCCTGTGCTGCAGAGATCCTATGGGACACAATGATTCCTGTGCTGCTGGGATCCTATGGGACACAATGGATTCTGTGCTGCTGGAAACTGAAGGGACAGAAATTCAAATTTTGACTTGTTATTTTACATAAGTTTTTTTTTACCAACATGAGAAAGGTTTTAGGCCCATCAAGCCTTTTCTTTTTAAATAGTTCACTCCATTTAACCTCCTTTAATGTGCTCAAAAACTAATTTGAACAATTTATGTGTCAGCCTTGGCTCAGTTGGTAGCTGTCTTCCCTCTGAAGTCAGAAGGTTGTGGGTTCAAACCTGATTCTAGGACATGAGCACATAGTCTCAGGCTGACCCTTCAGTGCAGTACCGAGGGGGTGCTGCACTGTCAGGACTGTCGTCTTTTGGATGTAAAAGATCCCATGACACTATTCGAAGATTCTGGATTCTGCTTCCGCCACTCTTTCTGGTAGGGCAGAACACTACATAAAAAATGTTTCTTAATCTCTCTCTTTATTCTTTTGGTAGTGATCTTAAATCTAGTTACTGACCAGTGGAAATATTTTTTCCCTATCAAAACCCTTCATAATTTTGAACACCTTTATGAGATCTCCTCTTAACCTTCTCTGCTCCAATGAAATGAGACCCAGTTTCTGTAGTCTCTCCTCTAAAGTATCTCACCCCTGCTATCATTTTTAGTGAATTTATTCTGAATGCTATCCATATCCTTTCCAAAGTTGGGTGCCCAAAATCGGACACAATATTCTAACTGCAACCTAACTAGCACCTGCAGGTAAACTTTCCAGCAGGAGTAACCTGATACCAGATAGGAGCAGCAACTGGGCTGACTTTCTCCCTCATTATTCCAAGTAACCTGAGGCCAATTTTAGCAGCCCTATTGCCACTCTGGCTGAGATCAGCTAACTCAGGACACGGTCTGCATGACTCAGTGTTACTGAACCATCAGAGGGACCCCAATAACGGCTTTTAAGATAGAAAAGCTGGAAATAAAACTGAAGAGGGAAAATGCTGAGCAGGGCTGGAATGTTTTAAGGATGTCCCAGATATGGTCCCACAGAGATGCATGCCACAGAAACAGGGCTGGTGATTAGGGAGGTCAAAACCAGCACAAAGGGGAAATGAAAATGTTTTAAATAAATTTAAAGGAAAGGGCAAGATAAGGAAATATACACGAAGTAAACGATAGGGTGAAAAAAAAATGGAGAATCCTAATGTCTGATGAGTAAGAGATGAAGAGAGATTCCATAAGTATATTCAGAGTATCTAGTACAAGTGGAAAAGATGAGTAATGGCAATTATAGCAGAAATTTTAAAATGATATTTGTTCCAGCAATTAGATTACAGAAGCCATTCAGGTCTAAAATGATGAGAGACCCATTCCTCCCTCAACTCTAATTCCAACCTCCCCATCACAACCAACTAACGGTGCTGCCATCTGTTGGTGCTCCAACACACTGCATGACTACACCATTCAAAAGGCCTAAATAACATTGGGGGCATTCTGTCCGAGGACCAACAAGTTTGAAATCAATTACAGTGTAGTTCTCTCCATTTTAAAATACAACTATAATTGGTGCTCCTAGAATGTTGGAGATCCGATGTTAATCTGTCTTTTCTCTTTACAAATGTTTGAAGACTGCTGTGTTTATCCAGCATTTTGTTTTTACTTTTAGAATCAGTGCTCTTCTGATCTTTCCTCTTATTTCTCTCATGCTCCAGATATTCCATTCTATGCACTACTCCTCCTCCTCCTCCTCCTCCCTGCAACTTCATTGTTACTGGTTGACCCCACCCACCCCCAAGGAATCAGGCTTTAGGCCCCAGTTTACTCCACGTAATCACTTCAACGAAGATCCCATGAGTTGATTTTTGCAGTTGTTCAGGAATGTTCTGAACCCTAGGCAGCAAACACAAACCAAGATTTCACATTCAGCAAGGGATTGATGAGGTAGTAGTGAAGGTGTTTGGACTGACCTAGACTGGGGACTAAAGAATACAATGAAAAACAGAGGTGGTTTGAGTTAAATGGAACTTTAGGAGCAATGAGTAACAACTGGAGTCTTGGGCTGATCTGAAACGAAAGCAGTGAATGCAAACTTGGCTGAAACGTTCAATAACAAAAGCGGACAGATTCCTGATTCAATCAGGTGGGGACAAGTATGGGTTGATGCCATGATGGTGGGGGGAGTGAAATATTCTGAAGGGGTCGTGTACATAGATTATATAGGTTGGGGCAAGCTGATAGGGATGTGAAAAGGTCATTCAGCCCAATGTAACAGCCAACACAAAACAAAACTTGCAAACCCATTTTATGATGCAAAGGGTCTTTGGTCTTTGCTGCTTCCACACTGAGAGCAACCCAGACATTGCCACAGGATTAAATCTGGGGGAGGAGGTCCTGAATTTAGTTCATTTGTCCCACACTCCCCCTCCCCTCTTCCCCCCAATATACCAGTTGGAACAGACAGTGCCCATGGCGATGATGCTCTGTACAGTTCCATTCTCAGGTCACATCATGCACTAACTACACATGAGCGCTAGATAACCTGCTCTGATTCGCTCACCAGCATTGCTCTCAATCAGCCACCAGCAGGGTCATAAGGGCAACTCAAGGTCCACTGTCTCCACTTACCTCTAGTCCCCTGCTCACTGCCTACCCCACCATCACCCAATGGACTGGGAGGTGGGGAGGGGGATGGGCAATCAAACCTGCACTGCAAATTGGTGCTGCCATCTGTTGGTGCTCCAATACACTGCATGACTGCACCATTCCAAATGGCCAATTAACATTGGGACGTTCCATCAGGAAACCAACAAGTTTCAACTAAATGCTTTATATTTCACACTGATAAAAGAGGCACATAAATATAAAGGGATGTTTAAAAACCACTAACTCAGCTTGCCAGCACTTTATTTCTTCAATGATTGTTTTTGTTGGAAAGCAAATGTTACCTTTGGCCTCAGTCCAGCGATCAGTGTCACAGGGTTAGTGTAATATAGCACTTGGTTAATCCCATCCCATTTGAATGAACTGTTTGAAATTTGTCATTCTGTTCCCCTTGAATTATCAATTCCTGAATTCTGAAGGTGAAAAGGGATCCCAGGTACCAGGGCCTCCAATAACTTTGGGGACATTGTTGCGTTTATAACACCACATGGACGCTTTGCCCTCGGGTGAACCGGTCAGTAAATAGCTGAAACTCCAATTCCTTTATTTAAATTTCCCCCGACAGTTTTCTCACCTCCTCTAACCTTTGCAACCGTGGCGTCCTATTTGATCCTGAGATGAGCTTCCGACCCTATATCCCCTCCATCACCAAGACCACCTACTTCCATCTACATAACATTGCCTGTCTACGCCCCTGTCTCAGCTCATCTGCTGCTGAAACCCTCATCCATGCCTTTGTTACCACTAGACTCTCCTGGCCGGCCTCCCACCTTGCATCCTCCATAATGTGAGATCATCCAAAACTCTGCTGCCCATATCCTAACTCACACCAAGTCCCGTTCATGCATCACCCACAACCTGCACGATCCCTCCAAGTCACACACCATTCTGACTTGGAAATATATCGGCGTTCCTTCATCGTCGCTGCATCAAAATCCTGGAACTCTCTACCTAACAGCACTGTGGGAGTACCTTCATCACACGGACTGCAGTGGTTCAAGAAGACAGCTCATCACCACCTTCTCAAGGGCAATTAGGGATGGGCAATAAATGCTGGCCTTGCCAGCGATGCCCCAGTCCCATGAATGAATAAAAAAAAACTGTGCTCGCTGACCTACATTGGCTCCAGGTCTGGCAACGCCTCGATTTTAAAATTCTCATCTTTGTTTTCAATTCTCTCCATGGCCTCGCCCTTCCCTATCTCTATAACCTCCTCCAGCCCTACAACCCTCCGAGATCTCCGAGATGAGTTGTGGCAGGGGCGTAGATGGGCGATCTCTGCGCTCCCCCAATTCTGGCCTCTTTAGCATCCCCGGCTTCCTTTGCCCTACCTTCAGCTGTCTCGGCCTTATGCTCTGGAATTCCATCCTTAAACCGCTCTGTCTCTCTCTCTCTCTCTCTCTCCTCCTTTATGACGCTCCTTAAAACCTGCCTCCTTGACCAAGCTTCCTCTGCTAATATCGCCTTATGTGGCTCGGTGTCAAATTTTGTTTGATAATCGCTCCTGTGAAGCTCCTTGGGATGTTTTACTACATTAAAGGTGCTGTGTAAATGCAAGTTGTTGTTGTTTCTGATTCCACACGAGCCGGGAGCATCTCTGTTGTAGCGACCCTGCTGCCAACCCCGCTGAGATGATCAGTCAATATAGCAAGAGCCAGATTTCAAACCTGGAGCCTTTGCCCGATGGGCCATCGACGAGATAAGAACAAAAGGAACAGTAGACCCTTGGGCAGAGCACCCAGTGAACGGATGAAACCTTGATTCTGTCCATTATCTACCAAATCCCACACCATTAAAAATAGCTTGTCAGAAATTTAATTAAAAAGACCAACAAAACAAAATATCCAAATCAATGAAAAATGGTGATATAAGCAAGCCATTTTCAATCTGCAGAGGCCGAGGTTACAGTAACAGTGGACAGCGTGGTTACGAGGCATCTTCAGCTTATGTATACCAACACCCTTCGGAAAAGTTGCACTTAAGTCAATACACTTTTCTGTGATATATTTCTTGCACAACACTCTTAATTTATCACCTCAAACTGATCCTGCTGCTACCAACACTATGACAGATTGGAACCATGATGTACTTCACCACATATTTTTTCCCACACCAAATCCTCCTTGCCCCTCAGCCCCATCCTTACTGACCTACTTTAACTCCCTAGCCCCAACTTATTAAATTTAAACCTCTCATCCTGGTCTTCAAATCTCTCCACTGCCTTGCAATATCCTATCTCTGCAATCTCATCTGGTCTCACATCCCTGCCTCTCCCCACCCCCTCCCGAATCCTTTGGTGCTTTGAGTCTCTCTGTCTTTCCCCCCCTCTCAACATGGTGTCTCTTTGTCAGTCCCACCACAGCCAGAAAGGGTCTCTATCTCCAACAAGGTCTCTTACCTCCCTACACCCCCCAACACCCTTACTTAATGTAACTTACTTAATGTAATGTACCTTACTTTCTTCTCTCTACCCACACAACATGGTGTGTGTGTATATCTCTCTCTTTCCCCTTCCCCTCTTCTCTGGGGAAGGAAACAACATCCTTGTTTGGGAGAGGCAGAAGGTAAATGAGTTCTCTCAGGACTTGAGTTGGCTCCAGGATAACATTAGCAGAACAAAATTGGAACCACGCCAACCATATGTGGCAGAATATGTAACGTGATAGCTTGACCGGGCAGGTCTGCAGTACTCTGGGGCATTGTTGATGATCGAACGTTAATTAGACTTGGAGGGGTAAACCTGACACGGGTGGCTGGTATTCCTCCCACTCGATTCCAGATAACCCTGCAGGACAATTGACTTAATAGGTAGGGTGAACTAGCAGTGGGAAGCTTACCAGTGCTCTGAGCCAGTAAGCTTTGTGGTTTTAGCTGGTTAAACTCCAGCAGTAACCTTGCACACACTTGAGGTCTCTAAGCCTTGGCTCTGCCGACTTACAGTTTTAAATAACTTTCCGTTTTTAAGGATCAGAATCAGGTCTTTGTGTGTTCTTCACGTATGCTGCAGTTCTTATACAGACACCTGTGCCTTCGCCTGCCCTTCCTTGTGTATAAAACCTAATTTACACTGTCCTTCCCCAAATATAAAACCTCACTATTATCTGTGGCAAAATGGATGTGCTGAACTTTTTAGATTGTATTGTTGTATAACCAGCATGTAAGGAGATACAACAGCATCATGCAGTGTATTTCTGAGAAGAAATCACATCAGTTCAGTTCTAGATAAAGTGGCTGTGGCATTCTTCATAAGTGCAAATTGATAAACTGAGGACAATAGTAAGTTCCAGTGTCAGTTGCCGCATTCAGAGAGGCCTCTTAGGCCATTATCAGAGATCCCTTCACTCTATAGGGTTGCCAAACCTCCCAGATTGTCTGGGAGTGGAGTCTCCCGGAACATGGTATGAATCTCCCAGGCACAGCTGCTAGCAGCCTAGGAGAACTTGACCCTTTAAATTTCTCGTTACAGCAGCGCCATTTCATTCCCCTCCTCCCCCCGCCACCCCCCCACTTTGTTCTGTGTCATCACCGGCTGCCACCACAAGGAAGCCTCCAGCTCAGTGATGTCATCCCCCCCCTTCCCCCACCCTGCTGCTACAGAGAGCCAGACCCTGTTTAGGGGTGACAGGAAACAGGACCGGCTGGTGGAGAAACAGCTGGGAGTCTGGGTGGGGGAAAAGAGGGTGAACAGGGGCTTGGAGGGCAGGGAATTGGAGCTCAGGGGGGAAAGAATGGGTGACCAGGGACTGGAATGGATGGGTCGGACTGGGTATTGGGGGATAGGGAGACAGGGAAATAGGTGTCGGGGGTTGGGGGAAGAGAGGGAGATTGGGGAATGGGGCTCAAGGTGTTTAAAATGTTAAAAGGATTTGAAAGCGTAGCTGCAGAGAAACTATTTCCTCTGGTGGAGGAATCAAGAATGAGTGGACGTAATCTTAAAATTAGTTAGTTCAGTGAGGGAAAGGAGGAAGCACTTTTTCACACCAATGGTGGTAGAAATCTGGAATCTCTTCCCCAAAAGGCTATGGATGCTGGGTCAATTGGAGCTTTCAAGACTGACATTAATAAATTTGCAGGATGGATGTATAATTGGCAAATCAATATCAATATAGATAAGTGTGAGGTGGTACATTTTGGTAGTAAGAATAAAGAGGACACATATTGCTTGGATAATAAGAGTCTAAATGGAGTAGAGGAGCAAAGGCATCTCGGGATTCACATTCACAATTCACTAAAAGTAGCGACGCAGGCCAATAAGGCCATAAAAAAAGGCAAACTAAGCACTGGGGTTCATTTCCGGGGGATAGAATTGTAAAGCAGAGAAGTTATGTTAAACTTGCATGGAACCTTGATTAGACCACACTTGGGAGTATTGTGCACAGTTCTGGCCTCCATATTGTACAAAGGATATAGAAGCATTGGAGAAGGTACAAAAAAAGATTCACAAGAATAATACCAGAACTGAAAGGATATACTTATCAGGAAAGACTAAACAGGCTGGCGCTCTTTTCTCTAGAAAAGAGAAGGCTCAGGGGTGACCTGGTAGAAGTCTTTAAGACAATGAAAAGGTTTGACAGGGTAGACATAGAGAAAATGTTTCCACTTGTGGGGGAGACCAAAACTAGAGGTCATCAATATAAAATAGTCACTAATAAATCCAATCGGGAATTCAGGAGAAACTTCTTTACCCAATGAGTGGTAAGAATATGGAACGCGCTACCACAAGGAGTAGTTCAGGCAAATAGCATAGATGCATTTAAGGGGAAGCTAGATAAACACACGAAGGAGAAAGGAATAGAAGGGTATGCTGAAGGGTTAGACGAATTAGGGAGGGAGGAGGCTCATGTGGAGCATAAACGCCGGTGTAGACCAGTTGGGCTGAATGGCCTGTTTCTGTGCTGTAGACTCGATGGGTGAATGAGCCTTCAACATTGCCCCTCATCAGAACTATACATCTGGAACATAATAACTTATTCTTTCTTTACAGATGCTGGCTGACCTTCTGGATAATCAAGTTGTGCGAGAAATTGATTTTTGTCTCTTTCTTGTCAATTTTCTTTTGTAAAGAAATAAAAGTGCAGGCAATGCTTCCTTTAAACAGTTAATATGCGCATCATTGCAACCATTAAGTAACTAGAATGCACAGCCCTGCTCTTTCACTACATTGCTTTCTGAAGCTTCATTAAAAGTCCATACTCTGAATCTAACAAAGAAACTTTACAATGATGTTGTCCTTGGACTTTTATTAATATTTTTAAAGGCCAGCTCCAGCAGGGATAGAACTGTAGAGCGGGGAGGTTGGAGAAGTTGCTTTCGAGGGTGCTGGAACCACAGCTGGTGCCTGGCAGGCAGTGTGAAGCTGGGGCATTTGGTTGGTTGTTATTGCATTTTATTTATTTATTCCTTGTGGTTCCTCACATCGAGGATAAGAAGGAGGAGGAGGAATGGAGTTGTAATGACCGGAGAAGCAGCACCTTTGTCGTGTTGAACCCAGCATTTATCACGCAATTGACTGGTCCTTTTCGGTGGGTGACAGACTGCAAAAAAAGCGACAATGGGGTGGGATCTCAATTTTTTAAAAATTAGATAGACAGAACGGAAACAGTTAGAATACCTTTCATGACCTCGCATAGAGAGATATAGGGAACATGGGGACGAGGAAGATTAAGGAAGCGTTGGATAGAAAATGTCAAGAGTGACTTGTCACAGCAAGGGATACAGATGACTGGAGTGGCCAGGTTAGTTTAGAACCAACAACACTGGAGCGAATTCATTCAGCCCCATCGTCGCAGCTGAATTGACGGAAGGGAATTTAGTAGTAGTAGATAGACAGTTAAACATCAAACAGTTGAAGGACACACCAATATGGAGTTTTAGCATCCAGCAAACATCAGATAAAGGGGAATCATTTGTTCCCATCTGGTACCTGTACATGCAGAGGACACATGGTAAAAGGGAATGATTCACTACCTTCTGGTACTTTATGGTTTGTGCATATATAGAAACTGTCACTGTCTCACACCCGAGTTGTACAGTACCAAATGGGAGTGAATTGATAACCACTTCTTTAGTGTGTACTGTACATATGTAAGGAATCTTACAACACCAGGTTATAGTCCAACAAATTTATTTTAAAATAAATTTGTTGGACTATAACCTGGTGTTGTAAGATTCCTTACATTTGTCCACCCCAGTCCATCACCGGCATCTCCACATCATGTACTGTACATGTTCAGGAACTGTCATTGTGAGAGGGAAGGAAGGAAGTGGGGGGAGGGGGGTGAGAAGGAAGAACAGATTTGCATTTATGTGGTGCTTTTCACATCCTCAGGATGTCCCAAAACGCTTTACTGCCAATGAATAAAGTACACACTGCATAAAAGGGAACAATTCACTCCCTTCTGGTACTGTACAGTTCGTGTGTGTCTCAGTGTTGGCTCCTGTGCACATTATGGTGTAAGCTTCATGCTCACTGCAGAAAGATAGCTGACTATTAACAGCAGAGAGTCGTACAAATGATGGGATAGTCAGGATTAACGGCGGTAACACAAAATGGGCGGTCGCGAATCGGCAGCTCATTCTATGCTCATTTTAACCTTCCCTTCCTTACCTTTCCCCCTCCCCTTCCTTACTTTGCCCCTCCCCACTTTCCCCCTCTCCTTCCTTATCCTTCCCATTCCCACCTTTTCTCCTCCCCTTTCTTACCCTCTCCCTCCCCTTCCTTATCCTCCCCTCTCCTTGCCTTTCCCCCTCCTCTCCATTACCCTTCCCCTCCCCCTTAGCTCCCCACCCCTTCCTTACCTTTCCCCTCCTCTTCCTTCCCCTCCCCTTCCTTACCCTTCCTCTTCCCCCCTCCCCCCTCCATTTCCCCTTCCCTACAAACAAAATAATGCCCCACGGCTGTGAGTGGTACCATCACAAATGTCCCCTCCCAATCCCATTAATCCCCAATCACCGTAACAGGTCCCCACACACATTTAACAGACTACACCCTTCACAGTGCTGGGAAACACATCACTAGCGATTCGCACGGATCACCGGGTAGTTCTCCTCTGTTGGCCAGGGGCTGCAGTAACTTGAGGTTCCCAGCTGCTGACACACGGGCAAAAGCAACTTTTGAACTGAAGTAACCTGAGTTCAGTCGCTGTCCTGAGCTGGCTGGAACCGGTTTGAATTAGCTAAGTTTTGTGAAAGACAAAGGAGATGTGATAAGACACAAGTCCTTATTTAGAAAAGGAGTAATGAGGTAATGCTACCTAAGTCCTTGGGACAGAGCCAATGAGGAGAAGACACAGACTAGGCGAGCAAGCCTAAACCAACGGGAGAGAGAGAGACAGCACAGCTTGAAGAGATAAGATTCGGAATAAGAATGAAGAATCTGGGGCGTGGAGCCAGAGCGAAGACTCCGGAGACCAACCATCGCGGAAGTGGAAGAACCTACGTCAGGGACGTAGAGACGACGTCGAAAGAGAGAGAGAACGGAACGCCTGGCCAGCGTCAGCTCTCCTTTTCGGGTATTATCCTTTATATTCTGTGACCACTCAGGGAGTGTCAGAGAAACCTAGTGGGTATAGCGTTTAGATACTAGTTTGGGTATAAAACTGTACAACCTGGTGCAAACTGCATGTCTATATCTAACCAGACGTGTAAGCTATATGTATATGATCTAACGGCGTGAATAAAGCGAATTGAGAGTTAAGAGAGAATTGACTCTTCTCCTCTTTGTACTAAGCCAGTAACCGTAACCGGTTACCTCCCGTCAACACCTCTCTCACACCTGAGAAGGAAAGCCTGACTGCAGCAGCAAGTGATATGAATCCCCACATAATGAGATTATTTTTAAATAAAAAGGAATAAAATTAGACCATCACTGATAATAGGACCAGGATCCTCACTGCAGAGGGAATATCATGTGATTTTGTGAATTCAGGCTTCCCCTGGAAGAAGACTGACTGTGCTCTGGAAACACTCCAGTTCTAGTTTGGGGGCACTCAGATAGCAAAGTGTGATGCTAAACAAAGTGGTATCACACTAATGGCTGCAGGTGGTGGGAGATACTTCCTCCAGCCACCACTGTGCCTCATCGATACCCACAGTATGGAAAGCCATTCCCCAGTAATAGTCAGGAACCATTATATACATTTCTCTGTTACTGGCACACATTAATAACACATCAATATTTACACACAGCAAATACATTCTCAAGTCCCTGATACAGAGATACCATTTGTTTAGTGAACTGTCCCATGATCACATTTGAAAAACGCACATGTTGCAAAGAAAACAGCAGCACTTGACCATTTTACTATCGTTTGCTTTGGGGCAGGTGGTTAAATACTCGCCTTCTGTTTGTAAATCCACATGGTTTATTAATTAACCTGCCTGTTCCTTGTGGTGAACACTCCAACCCATGGGTTAACCCTGCTGAGTGACCTGTCAATTGGACTTTTACAGCACAAGAGCAGAGTTTACCTTAGTCTAATCCTGACTGTCTGATACAAGCAAGTAGCTACTGAAGTACTGAGAGAAAGGATCACACATAGAGAAAGGCGTGGCGGTGTGTATAATAATGAGCAGAGTGCGCAGCGTGTAATAATGAGCAGAGTGCCCAGTGTATAATAATGAGCAGAGTGCGCAGCGTGTAATAATGAGCAGAGTGCCCAGTGTATAATAATGAGCAGAGTGCGCAGCGTGTAATAATGAGCAGAGTGCGCAGCGTATAATAATGAGCAGAGTGCGCAGCGTGTAATAATGAGCAGAGTGCGCAGCGTATAATAATGAGCAGAGTGCGCAGCGTGTAATAATGAGCAGAGTGCCCAGTGTATAATAATGAGCAGAGTGCGCAGCGTGTAATAATGAGCAGAGTGCGCAGCGTGTAATAATGAGCAGAGTGCGCAGCGTGTAATAATGAGCAGAGTGCGCAGCGTGTAATAATGAGCAGAGTGCGCAGCGTATAATAATGAGCAGAGTGCGCAGCGTGTAATAATGAGCAGAGTGCCCAGTGTATAATAATGAGCAGAGTGCGCAGCGTGTAATAATGAGCAGAGTGCGCAGCGTGTAATAATGAGCAGAGTGCGCAGCGTGTAATAATAGGCAGGTGGAATGCCCAGTGTATCACAATTGGTAGCCATAATGTCCAGGGTATAATAATGAGTTGACAGAGAACCCAGTGTATAATGATGGGCAGGCAGAGGGCGCAGTGTATAATAATAGGCAGGTAGGTTGCCCAGTGTCCAATGAAGGACAGGTGGAGTGGCCAGTGCATAATAACGGACAGAACACCCAGTGTATAACAATGGGCACAGTGTCCAGTGTATAATAATGGGCAAGTGGAGGACATAGGAACAGGAGTAGGCCATTCAACCCCTCGAGCCTGATCT
This sequence comes from Heptranchias perlo, assembly GCF_035084215.1. Classification (NCBI taxonomy): domain Eukaryota; kingdom Metazoa; phylum Chordata; class Chondrichthyes; order Hexanchiformes; family Hexanchidae; genus Heptranchias; species Heptranchias perlo. The sequence goes on along the minus strand of NC_090337.1, from coordinate 61,397,498 downwards.
GCCATTCAATTAGATCGTGGCTGTTCTGTATATTAACTCCATTTACCCGCCTTGGTTCCGTAACCTTTAATACCCTTGCCTAACAAAAATCTATCAATCTCAATTTTGAAATTTTCAATTGACCCTACAGCTTCAACAGCTTTTTGGGGAGAGTTCCAGATTTCCACTACCCTTTGTGTGAAGGAATGCTTCCTGACATCAGCCCTGAATGCCCCAGCTCTAATTTTAAGGATATGCTCCCTTGTTCTGGACTCTACCACCAGAGGAAATTGTTTCTCTCTATCTACCCTATCAAATCCTTTAATCATCTTAAACACCACAATTAGATCACCCCTTCATCTTCTATATTTAAGGGAATACGAGCCTAGCCTATGCAACCTGTCCTCACAATTTAACCATTTTTAGCCCCGGCATCATTCTGTTGAATCTGCGCTGCACCCTTTCCAATATATCCTTCCTGAGGTGCGGTGCCCAGAATTGAATGCAGCACTCCAGATGGGGTCTAGCCAGAGCTCTGTACAACTGTAACATAACTTCGACCTCTTTGTATTCCAGCCCTCTTGAGAAAAAGGCCTTCATTCCATTAGCCTTTTAAAATTATTTTTTGTACCTGTCCACTAGCTTTTAGTGATTTCTGTACGTGGACCCCTAAATCTCTTTGCCCATCCACAGCTTCTAATTCAAAATACTCTGATCTATCTTTCTTAGGTCCAAAAATGGATGACTTCACACTTTCTCACATTGAACTCCATCTGCCACAGTTTTGCCCACTCACTTAATCTATCAATGTCCCTTTGCAACTTTCTGCTCCCATTTACACTTACTTACTGCGCCACCTAACTTAGCATCATCAGCAAACTTGGATATACAGCTCTCCATTCCTTCATCCAAGTCATTTATATATATAGTGAAAAGCTGCAGCCCCAGTACAAATCCCTGGGGGGACACCACTAGTCACATCCTGCCAATTTGAGTACATACCCATTGTCCCTACTCTCTGTCTCCTACCTCCTAACCAATTCCCTATCCAAGCCAATAGGTTGCCTCCAATTCCATGCGGTCTCATTTTTGTCAACAGTCTCTCATGTGGAACCTTGCTGAATGCTTTCTGGAAGTCCATATAAATAACACCCATTGACACTCCCTTATCTACCATGTTAGTTATCGCATCAAAAAATTCAACTAGGTTCGTTAGACATGTCTTATCCTTTACAAATCCATGCTGGCTTTCTCTGATCAGCTCATATTTGTCAAAATGCTCAGTCACTCTGTCCCTAATGACAGATTCCAGTAATCCCCCCCCCACCATCCCAACAACTGATATTAGACTAATAAGCCTATAATTTCCTAGTTTATCTCGGGCAGAATGCACCGTGTATAATAATGGGCAGGCAGAGTACCAAGTGTACAACACAGGGCAGCATGCCCAGTGTATAATAATGGGCAGGTGGAGTGCCCAGTCCATAATAATGGGCAAATAGAATGCCCAGTGTATAATAATAAGCCGGTGAAGTGCCCAGTGTATAATAATAGACAGAATACCCAATGTATAAAGATGAGCAGAGTGTCCAGTATATAATAATGGGCAAGTGGTGGACGCAATGTATGATAGGCAGGTAGAGTGTCCAGTGTATAAAAATGGGCAGATGGCGTGCCCAACGTACAATAATGGGCAGATGGAGTGCCCAGTGTATAATAATGGGCAGCTGGTGGTCGCAGTGTATATTGATGGGCAGGTAGAGTGCCAGTGTATAATAATGGGCAGGTGGAGCGCCCAGTCCATAATAATGGGCAGGTGGAGTGGCCAGTGTATAATAATAAGCCGATAAAGTGCCCAGTGTATAGTAATGGACAGAGCACCCAATGCATAAAGATGAGCAGAGTGTCCAGTGTATAATAATGGGCAAGTGGTGGACGCAATGTATGATAGGCAGGTAGAGTGTCCAGTGTATAAAAATGGGCAGATGGCGTGCCCAACGTACAATAATGGGCAGATGGAGTGCCCAGTGTATAATAATGGGCAGCTGGTGGTCGCAGTGTATATTGATGGGCAGGTAGAGTGCCAGTGTATAATAATGGGCAGGTGGAGCGCCCAGTCCATAATAATGGGCAGGTGGAGTGGCCAGTGTATAATAATAAGCCGATAAAGTGCCCAGTGTATAGTAATGGACAGAGCACCCAATGCATAAAGATGAGCAGAGTGTCCAGTGTATAATAATGGGCAAGTGGTGGACGCAATGTATGATAGGCAGGTAGAGTGTCCAGTGTATAAAAATGGGCAGATGGCATGCCCAATGTACAATAATGGGCAGATGGAGTGGCCAGTGTATAATAATGGGCAGCTGGTGGTCGCAATGTATATTGATGGGCAAGTAGAATGCCCAGTGTATAATAATGGGCAGGTAGAGGACGCTGTGTATAATAATAGATAGGCAGAGAACCTGGTGTATAATGAGGAGCAGGCAGAGCACCAAGTTAATAATAATTGGCAGAGTGCCCAGTGTATAATCATGAGCAGGTGGAGAGTCTAGTGTATCATAATGGGAAGGTAGTATGCCCAATGTACAATAATAGGCAGGTAGAGTGCCCAGTGTATAATAATGGGCATGTGGATTGCCCAGTGTATCATGATGGGCAGGCACAACAACCAGTGTACAATAATAGGCAGGTAAAGTGCCCAGTGTATAATAATTTGCAGGTGGACTGCCCAATGTATAATAATGGGCAGGCAGAATGCTCAGTGCATTATAACGGGCAGCTAGATTATCCAGTGTATAATAAGAGGCAGTTAGATTGCCCAATATTCAATAATGTACAGGTGGAGTACCCAGTGTATAATAATCAACCGGTGGTGGACAGGGTGTATGGGCAGGCAGAGAACCAAGTTAATAATAATAGGCAGCAGTACATCCAGTGCATGGTAATGAGCACAGAGCATCCAGTGTATGATGATGAGCAGTCGAGCACCAAGTGTATAGTAATGGGCAAGTAGAATGCCCAGTGTGTATTAATAGGTAGGTAAATGACGCAGTGTATAATAATGGACAGGCAAATCACCTGTTGTGTAATGAGGAGAAGGCAAAGCACCAAGTTAATAATAATTGGCGGAGTGGCCAGTGTATGATAATAGACAGGTAAATTGCCCAGTGTTCAATGTAATGTACAGGTGGTGTGCCCAGTGTATAATAATGGGCAGATGGTGGGCAGGGTGTGTAATGATGGGTGGGCAGAGAAACAAATAAATAATAATTGGCAGAGTGCCTGGTGTATAATAATTAGCAGCAGTACAACCAGTGTATGATAATGAGCACAGAGCACCCAGAATGTGTATAAGGAAAAGGTAGAGCAAGAAATTACTAATAATTGGCGGAGTGCCTAGTGTATAATAATTGGCAGGAGGAGGACGTAGCATTTAATAATGGGCAGGCAGAATGCCTATTGTATAATAATGTGTATAATAATGGGCAGGTGAAGCACCTAGTGTATAATAATGAGTAGAATGCCCAGTGTATAATAATGGGCCGGTGGAGTGCCTAGTGTATAATAATGGGCCGGTGGAGTGCCTAGTGTATAATAATGGGCCGGTGGAGTGCCTAGTGTATAATAATGGGCCGGTGGAGTGCCTAGTGTATAAGAATGGGCAGGTGGCATGCCCAGTGTATAAGAATGGGCCGGTGGAGTGCCCAATGTATCATAATGGACAGGTGGTGGATGCAATGTATAATGATGGGCAAGTAGAGTGTTCATTGTATAAAAATCGGCAGATGGATTGCCCAAAGTATAATAATGGGCAGAGTGTCCAGTGTATAACAATGGGCAGTTGGAGTGCCCAGTGTATAATAATGGGCAGGTGGAGTGCCCAGTGTATAATAATGGGCAGGTGGAGTGCCCAGTGTATAATAATGGGCAGGTGGAGTGCCCAGTGTATAATAATGGGCAGACAGAGCACCTGGTGTGTAATGAGGAGCAGGCAGAGCACCAAGTTAATAATAATTGGCAGAGTGCCCAGTGTAAACTAATGGGCAGTGTACAATAATGGATAGACAGAACACCTGATATATAACGAGGAGCAGGCAGAGCACCAAGTAATAATTGGCAGAGTGCCCAGTGTATAAAATGAGCAGGTGGAGTGCACAATGTATCATAATGGAAAGGTATTATGCCCAGTGTACAATAATAGGTGGTACCCAATGTACAGTAATGGGCAGGTGGATTGCCCAGTGCATCATAACAGGCAGTAAGTGTGCCCAGTGTATAATATTAGTCAGATAGACTGCCCAGTGTATCCTAATGGGCAGGCAGAGCGCTCAGTGTATAATAATAGGCAGGCAATGTGAACAATAATAACTTGCAGGTGGACTGCCCAGGATAAAAATAATGGGCAGGCAGAATGTCCAGTGTATCATAACGGGCAGCTAGATTGCCCAGTATTCAATAATGTACAGGTGGTGTGCCCAATGTATAATAATGGGCAGGTGGTAGACAGGGTGTATAATGATGGGCATGCAGAGCATCAAGTTAATAATAACTGGCAGAGTGCCTGGTATATAATAATGAGCAGTCGAGCGCCCAGTTTATCATAATGGGCAAGTAGAATGCCCAGTGTGTATTAATAGGCAGCTAAAGGATGCAGTGTATAATAATGGACAGTCAAAGCACTTGGTGTATATTGAGGAGAAGGCAGAGCACCAAGTTAATAATAATTGGTGGTGTGTCCAGTGTATAATAATAGGCAGATGGTGGACAGGGTGTATAATGATGGGCAGGCACAGCAGCAACCTAATAATAATTAACAGAGTACCTGGTGTATGATAATGAGCAGCAGAGCACCCAGAGCAGGCAGAATGTGTACAATGAGGAGAAGGCAGAGTACCAAATTACTAATAATTGGCAGAATGCCCAGTGTATAATAATAGGCAGGTGGAGCACCCAGTGTATAATAATGGGCAAGTGGAATGCCCAGTGTATATTAATAGGCAATAAAGGGCACACATAATGAGGAGCAAGCAGAGCAACAAGTTAATAATAATTGGCAGAGTGGCCAGTTTATAATAATAGGCAGGTAAATTTTCCAGTGTATAATAATGTGCAGAGTGCCCTGTGTATAATAAAGGGCAGGTGGAGCTCCCAGTGCACAATAATAGGCAGCAGAGTGCACAGTGTATAATAATTGGCAGAGTGGCCAGTTTATAATAATGGGCAAGTAGAGTGCCCAGTGAATAATAACGGGCAGGCAGAGTGCCCAATGTATAATAATGGGCAGGCAGAATGCCCAGTGTATAATAATGGGCAGGCAGAATGCCCAGTGTATAATGATAGCCAGTCAGTGTGCCCAGTGTATCATAATGGACAGGCAGTAGCCATATCGTCAATAATGAGCTGGCAGAGCACTCCGCATGTAATAATAGGCAGTTAGACTGCCCAGTATCCAATAACGGGCACATGAAATGCCCAATGTATAATAATGGGCAGGCAGAGTGGCCAATGTATAATAGTCAGGCAGTGCCCAGCATATAATAATGGTCAGGTGGAGTGCCCAGTGTATAATAATGGGCAGATGGAGTGGCCAGTATTTCATAATGGGCAGGTGGAGTGGCCAGTGTATTATAATGGGTAGGTGGAGTGGCCAGTGTATAATAGTGGGCAGGTGGTGGGCACAGTGTATAATAATTGGCAGGCAAAATGCCCAGTGTCCAATAATCAGTGTATAATAATGGGCAGCTGAAGCACCCAGTGTATAATAATTGGCAGAGAGCCCAGTGTACAATAATGGGCAGGAGGAGGGCGCAGTGTATAATAATGGATAAGCAGAACACTTGGTGTATTATGAGCAGCAGGCAGTGCACTAAGCTAATAATAATTGGCAGAGTGCCCAATGTATAATAATGGGCAAGTAGAATGCCTAGTGTATCATAATGGGCAGGTAGATTACCCAATGCATAATAACAAGCTGGCACAGCACCCAGCATGTATTATTAGGCATGTAGATTGCTCAGTATATAATAAGGCAGTTAGATTGCCCAGTAACCAATAATGGGCAGGCAGGGCTTCTGGTGTCTAATAATGAGCAGAGTGCCTAATGTATAATAATGGACAGGTGCAGTGCCCAGCGTATAATGATGAACAGGCAGAGCACCAAGTTAATAATAACTGGCAGAGTGCCTGGTGTATAATAATGAGCAGCAGAGCACCCAGTGTATGATAATGAGCAGTCGAGCACCTATTGTATAATTATGGGCAAGTAGAATGCTCAGTGTATATTAATAGGGAGGTAAAGGACGCAATGTATAATAATGGATAGGCAAAACACCTGGTGTATAATAAGGAGCAGGCACAGCACCAAGTTACTAATAATTGGCAGAGTGCCCAGTGTATAATAATGGGTACGCAGATCACCCAGTGTGTAATAATAGGCAGAGCACCTAGTGTATAATAATTGGCAGAGTGGCCAGTGTATAATAATGGGCAAGTAGATGCCAAGTGTATAATGACGGGGAGGTGGAGGACACAGTGTATAATAATGGGCAGGCAGAGCACCCAGTGTATAATAATAGGCAGATAGAGTGCAATGTGTATCATAATGATCAGGCATAATACCCAGTGTATTTTAATGAGCAGGTGGTGCCCAGTTTATCATTATGGGCAGGTAGAGTGCCCAGTGCATCATAATGGATGCATTATGATGCACTAGGCACTCCACCTGCCCATAAAGTAGAGTGCCCAGTATATAATAGTGAGCTGGAAGAGCACCCAGCTTATAATAATAAGCAGGTAAATTGCCCAGTATCCAATAATGGGCAGGTAGTTTCCAGTGTATAATAATGAGCAAGTAGAGAACCCACTGTATAATAATTGGCAGAGCGGCCAGTGTATTATAATGGGCAGAGTGCCCAATGCATATTCATTGGCAGTGTCGTCAGTGTATAATAATTGGCAGGCAGAGTGCCCAGTGTCCAATAATGGGCAGGTAGAGTGCCCAATGTATAATAATGGGTAGTTGGAACATCTAGTGTAAAATAATTGGCAGCAGAGCACGCAGTGTATAATAATTGGCAGATTGGCTAGTGTATAATAAAGGGCAGAGTTCCCAATGCATATTAATTGGCAGAGTGTTCAGTTTATAATACTGGGCAAGAAGAGTGCAACACTGTATAATAATGGGCAAGAAGAGTGCCCAGTGTATAGTAATGGGCAGCTGGAGTGCCCAGTGCATAATAATGGGCAGAGTGCCCAATGTATAATAATGAGCAGACAGAGAACCCAGTGTATAATAATGGGCAAATAGGGTGCAACACTGAATAATAGTAGGCAATTAGCGGGTCCCAGTGTATAACAATGGGCAAGAAGAGTGCCCAGTGTGTAAGTGGTCAAGTAGAATGTCCAGTAATGGGCAGGCAGAATGCCTAGAGTATAATAATGAGTGGAGCACCTAGTGTATAAAAATGAGCAGAGTGTCCAGTTGATAATAAAGGGCAGGTGGAGCACCCAGTATATAATAATCGGCAGATTGCCCAGTGTATAATAGTGGGGAAGTTAAATGCCTAGTGTATAAAAAGTAAGCAGGTAGAAGACGCAGTGTATAATATTGCATAGGCAGAGTAGCTGGTGTATAATGAGGAGCAGGCAGAACAGCAAGTTAATAATAATTGGCAGAGTATAACAATGGGCAAGTAGAATGCTTGTGTATAATAATGGGCAGAAAGCCCAGTGTATAATAATGGGCTGAGTGTCCAGTGTATAATAATGAGCAGGCAGAGCACCCACCGTATAATAATAGGTAGGTAGATTGCCCAGTGTATCAATGCGCAGGTAGTGTGCTCCATGTATAATAATGAGCAGGCAGAGAACCCAGTGCATAGTCAAGAGTGTGATGGAATACTCTCCACTTCCTTGGATGAGTGCGGCTCCAACAACACTAAAGAAGCTCGACACCATCCAGGACAAAGCAGCCCGCTTGATTGGCACCCCATCCACCACCCTAAACATTCACTCCCTTCACCATCGGCGCACTGTGGCTGCAGTGTGTACCATCCACAGGATGCACTGCAGCAACTCGCCAAGGCTTCTTCGACAGCACCTCCCAAACCCGCGACCTCTACCACCTAGAAGGACAAGAGCAGCAGGCACATGGGAACAACACCACCTGCACGTTCCCCTCCAAGTCACACACCATCCCGACTTGGAAATATATCGCCATTCCTTCATCGTCGCTGGGTCAAAATTCTGGAACTCCTTTCCTAACAGCACTGTGGGAGAACCATCACCACACGGACTGCAGCGGTTCAAGAAGGCGGCTTACCACCACCTTCTCAAGGGCAATTAGGGATGGGCAATAAATGCCGGCCTCGCCAGCGACGCCCACATCCCATGAACGAATAAAAAAAAATAGGCAGGTGGAATGCCCAGTGTATTATAATGGGCAGGCGGAATGCCCAGTGTATTATAATGGGCAGGCAGAGTGCCCAGTGTATTATAATGGGCAGGCAGAGTGCCCAGTGTATTATAATGGGCAGGCAGAGTGCCCAGTGTATAATAATGGGCAGGCAGAGTGCCCAGTGTATTATAATGGGCAGGTAGACCACCCAGTCCATAATAATGAGCTAGTAGAGCACCCAGTGAGTAATAGGTAGTTAGATTGCCCAGTGTCCAATAATGGTCAGGTGCCGTTTCCAGTGTTTAATAATGAACAAAGTGCAGCATGTAATGGGCAAGTAGAATGCTCAGTGTATAATAATGAGCAAGTACATTGCCGAGTGTATGAAAAGCAGGTGGAGGATGCAGTGTATATTAATGGATAATTGTAAACAATTTTACAACACCAAGTTATAGTCCAGCAATTTTATTTTAAATTGAATTTAAAATAAAATTGCTGGACTATAACTTGGTGTTGTAAAATTGTTTACAATTGTCAACCCCAGTCCATCACCGGCATTTCCACATTATTAATGGATAGGCAGAGCACCTGGTAGATAATGAGTAGCAGGCAGAGCACCAAATTAATAATAATTGGCAGAGTGCCCAGTGCTTAATAATGGGTGGTGTGCCCAGTGTATAATAATAGACAGGCAGAATGCCCAGTGTATAATAATGGATAGGCAGAGCACCTGGTGTACAGTCAGTAGCAGGCAGAGCACCAAGTTAATAATAATTGGCAGAGTGCCCAGTGTATAATAATAAGCAGTGTATCCAGTGTAAAATAATGGGCAAGTAGAATGCCCAGTGTGTAAAAAGTAAGCAGGTGGAGAGCGCAGTGCATAATAATGGATAGGCAGAGCCCCTGGTATATAATGATTCGCAGGTAGAGCACCAAGTTAATAATTGGTAGAGTGCCAAGTGTATAATAATGTGCAGGTAAAGTGCCCAGAGTATAAAAAGTAAGCAGGCGGAGGACGCAGTGTATAATAATGGATAGGCAGAGCACCTGATGTATAATATGTAGCAGGCAGAGCACCAAGTTAATAATAATTGGCAGAGTGCCCAGTGCATAATAATGGACAAGCAGAATGCCCAGTGTATAATAATAGACAAGCAGAATGCCCAGTGTATAATAATAGACAAGCAGAATGCCCAGTGTATAATAATAGACAGGCAGAATGACCAGTGTATAATAATAGACAGGCAGAATGCCCAGTGTATAATAATAGACAGGCAGAATGCCCAGTGTATAATAATAGACAGGCAGAATGCCCAGTGTATAATAATAGACAGGCAGAATGCCCAGTGTATAATAATAGACAGGCAGAATGCCCAGTGTATAATAATAGACAGGCAGAATGCCCAGTGTATAATAATAGACAGGCAGAATGCCCAGTGTATAATAATAGACAAGCAGAATGCCCAGTGTATAATAATAGACAGGCAGAATGCCCAGTGTATAATAATAGACAAGCAGAATGCCCAGTGTATAATAATAGACAGGCAGAATGCCCAGTGTATAATAATAGACAGGCAGAATGCCCAGTGTATAATAATAGACAGGCAGAATGCCCAGTGTATAATAATAGACAGGCAGAATGCCCAGTGTATAATAATAGACAAGCAGAATGCCCAGTGTATAATAATAGACAAGCAGAATGCCCAGTGTATAATAATAGACAAGCAGAATGCCCAGTGTATAATAATAGACAGGCAGAATGCCCAGTGTATAATAATAGACAGGCAGAATGCCCAGTGTACAATACTAGACGGGCAGAATGCCCAGTGTACAATACTAGATGGGCAGAATGCCCAGTGTACAATACTAGATGGGCAGAATGCCCAGTGTACAATACTAGATGGGCAGAATGCCTAGTGCACAATACTAGATGGGCAGAATGCCCAGTGTACAATACTAGATGGGCAGAATGCCCAGTGTACAATACTAGACGGGCAGAATGCCCAGTGTACAATACTAGACGGGCAGAATGCCCAGTGTACAATACTAGACGGGCAGAATGCCCAGTGTACAATACTAGACAGGCAGAATGCCCAGTGTACAATACTAGACGGGGAGAATGCCCAGTGTACAATACTAGACGGGCAGAATGCCCAGTGTATAATACTAGATGGGCAGAATGCCCAGTGTATAATACTAGACGGGCAGAATGCCCAGTGTATAATAGTCAGGTAGAATGCCCAGTGTATAATAATAGACAGGCAGAATGCCCAGTGTATAACACTAGACAGGCAGAATGCCCAGTGTATAACACTAGACAGGTAGAATGCCCAGTGTATAACACTAGACAGGCAGAATGCCAAGTGTATAACACTAGACAGGCAGAATGCCCAGTGTATAATACTAGACAGGCAGAATGCCCAGTGTATAATACTAGACAGGTAGAATGCCCAGTGTATAATACTAGACAGGTAGAATGCCCAGTGTATAACACTATGCAGGTAGAATGTCCAGTGTATACTAATAGACAGAGCACCTAGTGCATAACAATGAGCAGAGTGCCCAGTGTATAATAATGGGCAGAGTGCCCAGTGTATAATAATGGGCAGAGTGCCCAGTGTATAATAATGGGCAAGCAGAATGCCCGATGTATAATAATGGGCAAGTAGAGTGCCCAGTGTATAATAATGGACAAGTGGAATGCCCAGTGTATAATAATGAGCAAAGTGCCCTGTGTATAATAATGGGCAGACGGAGGACGCAGTGTATAATAATGGATAGGGAGAGCACCTGATGTATAATGAGAAGCAGACAGAGCACCAAGTTAATAATAATTGGCAGAGTGCCCAGTGTATAATAATGGGCAGGTAGAATACCCAGTGTATAATAATGGACAGGTGGAGTGCCCAGTGTACAATACTTGATAGGCAGAATGCCCAATGTATGATAATCGTCAGTTGGAGTGCCCAGTGTATAACAGTGGGTGGTGGTGGACGCAGTGTATAATAATGAGTAGGTAGAGTGCCCAGTGTATAATAATGGGCAGGCAGAATGCGCAGTGCATAATATTGTGCAATTGGAGTGCACATTGTATAATAACAGGTGCAGGGTGCAGTGTATTATAATGGGTAGATGGAGCACCAAGTGTATGCTGGGGAGCATATGCAGCGCCCGACATACAGCAAGGGGCAGACTGACTGCCCAGCTTACGGCGAGTAACAAGTGGAATGTGCAGTGCACAGTAAGGGGCAGGTGGACCACCCAATGAATGATGAGCGACAGGCACAGTGGACTGGCATATGAAAGACGGGCACAGTGCCCGGGGTCAAAGGAGGATCAAGCATCAAGAAGAGGGCAAGGAGTTGGAGCCGCTGGACTTTGGTGGCGTCCATGGGGGGGGGGGGGCGGGTGGTTGATGAGCATCTACCTAGATGGTGGGCTTTGGTTGACAGCTCGTATGGTGGGGTTGGGGGTTGGGTTAGAGATTGCCAGCTGCTGCCAGCATTGGAGTATAATGTTGGTGGTAGGGGGGTGGGAGTGAAATGAGTGGGTGCAGTGAGAAAGAGCTAAGCAGCTCAGAATGAAACATGCATCGAGTGTGACTCACGTAAAGCCCGGAGTGCCTCTCCCCGAAGAACGGAAAGCTGAGCGAGATCTCCAGCAGCCCCGAGCCTCCATCATCCACTTTGGCATTGACCGAGTCCCCGTTCTCCAGCCCGAAGGGGTAAAAATCACTCAGCGGGACCGAGCCAGCGATCTCCTCCAGCAGCCCCAGCACAACCCCGGCCGCCAGCAGCGCCCGGACCCGCAGCTCCATCTGCCTCAGTCGCACGGTCCCAGCCTCTCCGGCAGCCCCGAGTCACCTGGAGGGTTTGTGTGTGTTGCACCGGGGGGTCCCGGCATCCACAATGCGGCCGGGGAGCCTCCTCCCCCGGAGCGATTTCATCCAATGACACCTCCTGAAACTGACACCCAGCCTGACAGGCAGCCCGGCGCCCAATCAAAACGGAGAGGTTGGCACTCAGCCATCCAATCAACGCGAACATAGAGTGAACTTCACCAACTCTGTCCTCAAAAAGGAAAAAAAACTTTCTTAAAGCTGAACTTTTCCAAACTTGAGAATCTGGCAACCGGTCATTGTTGGAGTCCCTTTCACTCAGCAACACTAACCTGTACTGATTAAATCAGCACAGAGAGAGAAAATATACATCAAAGCACAATCAGCTTAGCATTCAGCACAATGGAAAGGTGGCAAAGAATTCTACAACTTACAAATTTCAATAAGATTAACAGTTCCTCAAAATATAGCACCTTTTACACTGTTTGATCAAACAATCCCAGGTCAGGTATGGCACGGATTATATACAGAGAAAAGCTCCCTCTACACTATCCCAAGAGGTACACCCAGGTCAGGTACAGAGGTTAGATAGGGGGTAAAGGCCTCAGACATGTTCATAAATACTAACTGTATTAGACCATCCATTACTCTATCAGTGTAACGTTATTTTCCCTGAAACAGATACCTGCAGGTTTGGAGATAGATAGATGGATAGCCACACTGAAGGATTGGGTTGGGAGGGATTGACACATTGGAGAGGAACACATGAGGTTTGGAGATGGAGTGAGATAAATGCACTAGTGATGGTGGGCTGATTTTCATCTCAGCAAAACTGCAGAGTATCTCACCCCAGACTAGTCAGGAGATTGTAGCTTGTCCTGTTCTAAACCTCCTATAGCAGAAGTTTCCAAGCTTTTTGTCTTTGTGAGCCACATAAGTGCATACACTGGCCACAGATAACATTGAAATTCCTATTCCCATTGATCTGTATATATCTCAAACTGCTGATACTACTAGATGTTTGTGTTCTGATTTGGAATTTATCCACCTATGAAGCAACAACACTATAAACAGCTTTTCTAAACCTCTAGGTCCACAAAATTCAAAAAAGGTTCAGAGCAGTGAGTAAGAAATATAAACACAAAGCAACTGACTTGCTTGGGCTCCTGAAGATGCTGCATGATCATGGTTTGGACAACCCTGTCTACAGCAACAAGGCCCAGGAAAAGAAGGCAAATGGATAAATTATTGAAAGTTCCTTTCTAAGATCTGAAATTGCCTCAGCACTCACACTTTCCAATTCTCACAGGGCTATGCCTGAATCGATTCACCTTGATCACTTCCATGTCCTTTGAAGAAAATCTTGCTTAGCTCTTCAAAGAGATGTCTTCTTCCTATCCCAGATAGCACCTATCCTTGCTCCAACATCTATTGGCATTCTTGACTTCATGATTTCCTCTGATCTCAGATAAAATGCCTACAAGTCCATTGATAAAGCCTCTGAGGAGCTCGGCTTTCTCTTTCATGCCCAACACTTTATTTTTCCACAGCTTAGATATGACTGTGACATCCAAACAACAGCAGCAATTTACATACATTTTGCAGCTTTAACATATTGAAAAAAATGTCCCAAGTCCCTTCACAATGGAGGTAGATACGGAAATGGAAACTGAGCCATGGAGGAATGGTTGGAATTATAGGTTTGGAGTAGGTTTTTAAAAGTGGACAGAAAAGGGAGGGGATTAGGGATGGCATGCCAGAGAGTGGGGCTGAGGTGGTTGAAGGCTCTGCCATCAATGGCAAGGAAAAGCAATGGGTGAAGGCACAAGAAGTCAGAATCAGAGCATGTTTGAGTGCAGGAGGGGATATTAGAGGAAGAGTGGTGAGACTGAGGAGTGATTTGAAGACAAGGATGAAGATTTAACATTTAATGCATTGGGGGCAGGGAGCCAATGTGGGTTTGTGAGGATGGGGTGAATGATGAATGGAACTCAGTGCGGGGCATGATATTGGCAGCTGTATTGTGGACAAGTTGGAGATTATGGAGGGTGGAGGGTAGGAGACCAGCAACGACAGCTTTGAAAGTCTAGATGTCACTGTGAACTCTTAACTCTCTCTGTATCCTTGACATTACTGTGACTTTAACTCTCTTGATATCCTGTACATTACTGTAAACTTTTAACTCTCTATATCCTAGACGTTACAGTGAACTCTTAACTCGCTATATATCCTGGAGATTACACTTAACTTTCTCTAAATCATGGACATTACTGTGAACTCATAACCCTCTATGTATCCTGGACATTACTATGAATTCTTAATTCTCTATGTATATAGCCATTACTGTGAACTTGTAACTCTCTCTATGTCTTGTACATTACTGGGAATGATGTTATGGTAAAAATGCTTAATGCACATGTATCATGTTCCTCCCTCCGCTATTTTAATAGAGGTGTTAGCCTGTTCGTTTTAAATGTGTTCATATGGTATCTTGCTCACAATCATTTCCAACTTCTAAATCCAGCCAACACTTGAATTTTGCTATTGTATCTTCTAACCCCTCCTACAATCCTGGAAAAAGTCAAGAAAAAGTGGGTCACCTGGTGGACCATCCTCTTTCACCTCTCGCCTCCAAACTCTCTTGCTTTCTCTCCATTTCGGTCTTTCTTGCTCTCTTCATTTTATTGATACCACTGTAGTCTATGCTACTCTGAACATCCTTTTGCTGTTCCTCCTAAGCTGCAAATTTGCCACTGACATATTGTTCCTCATTCCTGCAGCCTCACTGTATTGAGTCCTCCCTCCCTCCAACACCCCAAGCTCGCTGTCATCTAATCAGTGATTTATCTCTTGCCCCCAGCACTCTCTTATTCATAGAATCTTGCAACACAGAAGGGGGCCATTTGGTCCATCATGCCTGTGCTGGGCCTTGGTGGTGTCCTGCATTGTGAGCCTCAGCCCTACACCCGGGCATCCCAAAAAATAATAGTGAATCAGAAAGGGCAGCAGATGGAGCAACAGCCTTTCCAAGGCCATCAGCTTTGCTAAAATTTACTTTGACATTCAAAATGATTACATTATATATAATAGCTATTAATTCCTGTAGCTGCAATCTGTATACTTCAGTGTTATGTTAAACATTGAGCCACTTTATTCCTGATATCTACACTATTATACAAATTGTAAGCATGTACCTTCATACATGCAGACATCTCGCACTGTCTAATGCAAAATCCTGTGTCACACTTGAAAATAAATATAAAAGAACAAAGGCAGCCGGTGGGAATCTATAGAGAAGTTCCTCAGGAACGGAAGATACCACAGCTGCAATATCTGCGCCTTCAGAATCAGCCTTCCCACAAACAAAGCCAGGATTCTGATCTTCAGTGTAAAAAGCAATTCACTTTTGAATCCACTCAGCCGGTGTTTACTTAACAACAGTTAGAATTTGTGGCCCTGAAAATCTGCCACATTTCCAGCAGGGCCCCATCATAAGTCCATTAAGAGACTGCTGGAATGGATGCAAACTCAGCCGGGTCCCAGCCTTAGGTTGGGGATTTTGCAATGGCCTAATAGGTATGGAGCCTCCAGTTTTCCAGCTTAGTTCAGAGGGCGACTTTAATCGCAATTGCATTGAAATGCCAAATTCAGGGCCAGTGCAAGTTTGAGGCCAGAGGAAATAGTGTGGCAGCGCAAGACTGGGGCAAAATGGGCATAATGGCTCTGCGTCCATTTTTCCTCACAACTGCATCCAAAAATAGGGACAAAGTAAGAAGAATATCGAGGTCATTGTGTTTCATGGAACCACACAGCACAGAAGGAGGCCATTCGGACCATCTTGCCTGTGCCAGCTCTTTGAAAGAGCTATCCAATTAGTCCCACTCCCCCGCTCTTTCCCCATAGCACTACAATTTTTTCCTTTTCAAGTATATATCCAATTCTCTTTTGAAAGTTCCAATTGAATTTGCTTCCTCCACCTTTTCAGGTAGTGCATTCCAGATCGTAACAACTCGCTGCGCAAAAAAAATTCTCCTCATCTCCCCCCTAGTTCTTTTGGCAATTATCTTAAATTCACATGTAATATTCCCACCCTTATAAAATAACGCACCGTCTGACTTACCATGAGCATTGCCACAGGAGATTTGCTAATCTGTAATATATGCAGAGCATTTTAGATTCCTCGATCTTTTCTCGTTTTCTCTTAGCTTTTCTTGTAGGTGCGGACCTCTACTATGTTACAGTTCCAAGTCTGGCTCAGTGGTGGCACTCGCCTCTGAGCCAGAAGGTTGTGGGTTCAAATCCCATTCCAGAGACTTGAGCACGTAGACTAGGCTGACACTCCAGCGCAGTACTGAGGGAATGCTGCACTGTCGGAGGTGCCGTCTTCCGGATGAGACATTAAACTGAGGCCCCGTCTGCCTTTGCAGCTGGACATAAAGGATCCCATGGCATTACTTCAAACAAGAGCTGGGGAGCTCCTGCGGAGACCTGGCCAATATTTATCCCTCAGCCAACACCAGTAAAACAGATGATCTGGTCGTGTACCTCAGTCCTATTTGTGGGACCTTGCTATGCGCAAATTGGCTGCTGCATGTCCCTACATTAAATCAGCGACTACACTTCAAAAGTACTTCAGTGGCTGTGAAATGCTTTGGGACGTTCTGAGGATGTGAAAGGCGCTATATAAATGCAAGTCTTTCTTTACCAGCTCCCCCATGATACCTAACTCGAGTGGTCATTGTTCAAGTGTGAGCCAGAACAGTGTCAGCAAGTTATTCAACCATATGGAGTGTCCAACCTGTCACCACCTGACATACGCACACTTAATCTCTCCAACAGAGGTTAGTAGATAGTGATCACAAGCAGAGACTGTGTTGTGTTTTCCCCCCTTTTCTCAGCCAAGGTGCAATAAGGCCAAATATGACAGCCCAGCTCCTGCCCTGGTTGAGATAGTCTAACTCAGCACAGCCCTGGACCTGTGCCGGGCATCTTCCTAATCTGCATGCCTCAGGATCACACCAGGCGGTGCATTTATCTACAACAACAATAACTTGCATTCATACAGCGCCTTTAATGTAGTAAAACATCCCAAGGCACTTCACAGGAGTGTCATCAAACAAAATTTGACACTGAGCTAAATAAGGAAATATGAGGACGGGTGACCAAAACCTTTGTCAAAGAGGTAGGCTTTAAGGAGCACCTTATAGGAGGAGAGTGAGGTGGAGAGGTGGAGAGTTGTAGGGAGAGAATTCCAGAGCTTAGGGAACTAGGCAGCTGAAGGCACGGCCGCCAGTGATGGAGCGATGAAAATCGGAGATGCGCAGGAGGCCAGAATTGGAGACACTACTGAGCCTTAGGGGCATCAGTAATCTGTATTTTAATATGATTTTACAATTCCTGGCAAAAAACGAACAACGTGCTTAAACTAGACACAAAAAACAGTGGAATGAAATGTAGGAGCATCGATTGCAAAGCTCTCAAACATCAGCAACCTCACATTTCATCCCAACTGTCCCTCCTGCAGCATTATCCCTGATCAGTTTAACACTATCACTCCTTTCTTCATTCATTACTTTGTTTGTTAACCCTTGCTTTCTGTTGAAGACAGGATGGGTTATCCTGTCTTCAAACAAGGTTGACTGTAATATGGCTATATTTTTTAATAATGTGTGTTAAGCATGACTCTAAACAGACATCCCATAATGTAAATAAAACATCGCAACAGCTGAGATAGCTCAGAGACTTTGAACTGTCAGCTGTCTGCAAAATTACTAGCTGGCAGAAAGCTAACCCCATGGTTAGTGCTGACTGGGAGGATTTACTGAGCCCCACTGTCAGCGCTGACTGGGAGGGGTTACTGAACCCCACAGTTCGAGGAAGCTGGATTAACGTCGGTAGAGATACAGGGGGATAATTTCTGTGGGGGTTCTCCTGATCTAACACTGTAATTTTGGCAGAAGAGCACTGGAAACCCTGGAGAAACGGACGTTTCCGCTGCTTCTCCAGAGTTTCCTCCGAAGTTATGACAGGAGATTGGGAGAACTCACCGTGGAAATTGTACCTCACAGTCTGTAAAGCAGGGAGCTGGCTGGGAGGGGTCACGAAGTGACAGTGTGAGGGAGCTGGATTAACATCAGTAGAAATACAGTCAGTAACACAGGGTGCTGGGGGAGGGGTTAGTGAGTGACAGTGTGAGGGAGAGGGATTAACATCAGTAGAGATACAGTCAGTAACACAGGGTGCTGGGGGAGGGGTCACTGAGTGACAGTGTGAGGGAGAGGGATTAACATCAGTAGAGATACAGTCAGTAACACAGTGTGCTGGGGGAGGGGTTAGTGAGTGACAGTGTGAGGGAGCTGGATTAACATCAGTAGAGATGCAGAGGCAATTGTGACAAATGAAGTGACGGTGCTATGCCCATTGAATGAGCGATCTATTGTGAATGGAGGTTACAAGTTTTCAGTGTAGGTAGAAAAGGAAATCAAACATAATTTTTTGGGGGGGGTTCATCTGCTTCTGTATTCATTATTGCAGCATTAAAGAAATGAAAGCTTTGTATTTAATATATAGCAGGAGAGAGCGAAGTTTCGGAAACAACATTGGATTCTAGGAACAGGCAGCAGAGAGGCACCATGAGAGACCTGGATCATTGCAAAAACATTTCCAACAAATTCCATTCTAACCAGTGCTCAGGAGTTCACCCCACAGCCCCCTTTCTCTGTATATCTGGAGACAGCGGGAGACGAGAGCTGAAGTGCTCAACATCACAAGGCATGGAATGCATCAGCAATGCTGAGCTGTCAGCTTCAAACCAGCCACAACAGAACACCGCTGAATCAGAGAATGCAGGTGTCCTCAGTGGTCGGAGCCTTGGCCCTTTCACTGTGATAAAACCCCACACATTGTTCTTTAACCAGTCAACCTCGTCTGCACGGTTCAGGGACTTTTGGCACTCTAAGGAGCCTCCAAAGGACAAATCGGGTGGGACTGGGGATGAAATCTGGAACTCTCTCCCCCAAAAAGCTGTTGGGGCTAAGTCGTTTGAAAATTTCAAAACCGAGATTGATAGATTTTTGTTAGGTAAGGGTACTAAGGGATACTGAACCAAGGCGGGTAAATGGAGTTAAGATACAGATCAGCCATGATGTAATTGAACAGCAGAACAGGCTCGAGGGGCTGACTGGCCTACTCCTGTTCCTATGACAGCCTGGAGTGCCACTTCTGACTCAAGCACAGAGTTTAAGTTCTATGGTCTTAATGGGTCATTTGACAGTGATGAGAAGAATTGTGTTAAATCTTGCCTTGTCACGACCAGAAGCAGCACCGTCACTGGTAAATACCCAGTGTCCTCAGTACATACAGGATGATAAAGGGATCCAACATCAGGAGCTATTTAAAAAGCTCTCTGCATCAGTAGGTACAGCCCTGGTGTGACACGAAGTCTAACAGCCAAGAAGGTCCCAGCTTTTGATCAGCAGGCTTTGTTGAGTTAGCTGATCTCGGCTGGATCACTACAGTTCGCCTCAGCAGCACTGGGCTAAGAACAGGATAAACCAACCAGCGGTTCCTGCTCCTGATTGTTATCCAGTTACCCCAGCTAGGGTGAGACTTGGCTACGATACCCTGACCCTACCCCCCAAGGTTGAATTGCCTCCCATTCTCCTGCCTCCGTAAGCACTTTCAGGAGACGAGTGGAGAAAATTAAGTGGGGGGCGAGGGGGAAAGAAAAGCTTTCTGCTGCCAATTGAAGTTACGGATTTGCTTTTGAATGCCTCAGTGGGCTTGCACAGATATCATGCATTGAGTAGATTCCCAGTATATATGAGCTGGAAGTGACAAGTCCCTCAGGCTAACTAATTTGATGCAGACCCTGTTGGAATTTGTTTCTGAATACGAGAATTACCAAGTGATTTGTTAGGGGACTTTCTCCACCGTCTCGGGTTTCTTCCGGTGACTGTGTGTGAAGTGATAGATCTGCACTTTGAACCTTTCGCAGTTTATCACTTACCCCGCCTGCCTGCCAACAATGAGAAATGGCCGTTTTTGGGTCCCTTGTGTTCTGGTTATTTTTAACTAGTGCTGATGTGAGTGGCCAAAACAAGGCGAAGATGAACGAGGGGGGTCAAAGACAATTACCACCCGCATTCTTACTGAGGGATGCCCTTACCTCAGGGGTGATTTGCCGGGACAACGAGTTTCACAAACTAGTGACTCAGATATTAAGCAAGCCAATTTCGAGAAGTTTCTACCACCCACTGTATTGTCTTTACAAACTGACCATTGTTAACCCCGTGACTGCTGAGCCATTTTTGTTCATTTTTTTTCCCCCCTTTCCTTCTCCCCCCCTCCCCCCCCCACAAACTCCGCTGAAGATGCTGACATGGGTCAGGTACAGTTTCCACAAGCCCTGGTTATTCCCCGGTGTCAGTTAGGACAGTGAGTGTCAGCAGGTTGTTTGACCTTGGAGGGCTATCGCAGTAGACCCCAATTCCTTCCTCACCTGATCTCCACATCCATGCAGGAGTTACTGGACAATGATCAGCAACAATTCTTCCTCTTTCCAGCTCAGAGTTGCTAAGATTTATTGCAGTGCCCCTACTGCTGCCCATTAACTACCAACTAACTCAGCACTAGCCCATTCCCTTATTTCTTGCACGTATATTCACCCCTCACTTATCATATGTATCCATCCCCTCATTTATCATATGTTCCCACCCCCATATTCTCATTATGTATAATTGTAGTATATAATGTTTTACAAGTTTATGTTGTCTATGTTCTGCAGTTGAGACCTTGCAAGTCTAAAGCTAGACAGAAAGAGTTAGCAGGCTATTCAGCTATAGATGACATCGTAGTTGACTTCAAATTATTTCTGACCCAATGTTCACATGATCATCAGAGTTCACTGGATAATAACTGGGAACAGAAAACCCTGGATAATGGTCAGGAGCAGGAACCCTGGGTAGTGAATGGGAACATGAACTGTGGATAGTAACTAAGAGCAGGAGCCATGGATAGAGATTAGTGGCAGTAATCCTGGATACTGACCAGATGCAGGAACCCTGGATATGACCAGGAGCAGAAACTCTGGATAGAAACTGAGAACTTGAAAGGAAGAAGAAAAGGAGCTGGAGAGGATAGGGTGAGAGGGGAGTGGAGCTGGAGAGGGAAGGGGAGAGGGGAACGGAGCTGGAGAGGGAAGGGGAGAGGGAAGTGGAGCTAGATAGAGAAGGGGAGAGGGAAGTGGAGCTAGATAGGGAAGGGGAGAGCGGAATGGTACTGGAGAGGGAAGGGGAGAGGGGAGTGGTGCTGGAGAGGGAAGGGGAGAGCGGAGTGGTACTGGAGAGGGAAGGGGAGAGGGAAGGTGAGAGGGGAGTGGTGCTGGAGAGGGAAGGGCAGAACGGAGTGGTGCTGGAGAGGGAAGGGGAGAGCGGAGTGGTGCTGGAGAAGGAAGGGGGAGTGGAGTGGTGCTGGAGAGGGAAGGTGAGAGGGGAGTGGTGCTGGAGAGGGAAGGGGAGAGGGGAGTGGTGCTGGAGAGGGAAGGGGAGAGCGGAGTGGTGCTGGAGAGGGAAGGGGAGAGCGCAGTAGTGCTGGAAGGGGAAAGGTGAGGGCGGAGTGATACTGGAAAGGGAAGGGGAGAGCAAAGTGGTATTGGAGAGGGAAGGGGAGAGGGAAGGTGAGAGTGGAATGGTACTGGAGAGGGAAGACGGGAGAGAGTACAGCCAGAAAGGAAGGAGATAAGGGAATGGAGTTGGAGTTACAGGGGAATGCAACTGGAAAGGGAAAGAGA
The DNA here is from genome assembly GCF_035084215.1 of Heptranchias perlo. Classification (NCBI taxonomy): domain Eukaryota; kingdom Metazoa; phylum Chordata; class Chondrichthyes; order Hexanchiformes; family Hexanchidae; genus Heptranchias; species Heptranchias perlo. The sequence goes on along the minus strand of NC_090337.1, from coordinate 61,375,496 downwards.
AGGGGAGGGTGGAGCTGAATGAGAGGAGGGAGGTGTGATTTGAGTTGGAGAGAGAAAAGGGGAGAGGAAAATGGTGCTGGAAAGGATAGAGAGGACTAGAACTGGAGAGTGAAGAAGAGAGAGGTGAATGAAGCTGGAGATGAAGGGGGAGGGAAGAGTGGAGCTGAAGCGGGAAGGAAAAGGGTGGAGTGAGTTGGAGAGGGAAAGGTAGTGTGGAGCTAGTGAAAGGAGAAGAGATGGCGGACTGGATTTGAGCCATGATGTGGAGATGCCGGTGATGGACTGGGGTGGACAAATGTAAGGAATCTTACAACACCAGGTTATAGTCCAACAAATTTATTTTAAAATCACAAGCTTTCGGAGATTATCTCCTTCGTCAGATGAATGAATGAAAAGGTTCTCAATTCGCATATCTTATACTATGTTGGGACAGCATCACACCAATCAAAAGGTGTCGTTGTTATTCAAACAGGCCAGTCACGGAGAACAGCACGTCCCAGTACACTCGATATACATTGTGTCTATTACACAGGCAGGCAGAAAGAAACTCAAAATGGCAGAGAGAGAGAGAATTTTAAAAAACATATAATTTTTTTCCCCCTTTTTGCTGGTGGGGTTACGTGTAGCATGACATGAACCCAAGATCCCGGTTGAGGCCGTCCTCATGGGTGCGGAACTTGGCTATCAACTTCTGCTCGACGATTTTGCGTTGTCGTGTGTCTCGAAGGCCGCCTTGGAGAACGCTTACCCGAAGATCGGTGGCTGAATGTCCTTGACTGCTAAAGTGTTCCCCAACTGGGAGGGAACCCTCCTGTTGGCGATTGTTGCGCGGTGTCCGTTCATCCGTTGTCGCAGCGACTGCATGGTCTCGCCAATGTACCATGCTCCGGGGCATCCTTTCCTGCAACGTATGAGGTAAACGAAGTTGGCCGAGTCACAGGAGTATGAACCATGTACCTGGTGGGTGGTGTCCTCTCGTGTGATCGTGTGATGGTGGTATCCGTGTCGATGATCTGGCATGTCTTGCAGAGGTTGCCGTGGCAGGGTTGTGTGGTGTCGTGGACGCTGTTCTCCTGAAAACTGGGTAACTTGCTGCGAACGATGGTCTGTTTGAGGTTGGGTGGCTGTTTAAAGGCGAGCAGTGGAGGCGTGGGGATGGCCTTAGCGAGGTGTTCGTCGTCATCGATGACATGTTGAAGGCTGCGGAGAACATGGTGTAGTTTCTCCGCTCCAGGGAAGTACTGGACGACGAAGGGTACTCTGGAGCGGAGAAACTACACCATGTTCTCCGCAGCCTTCAACATGTCATCGATGACGACGAACACCTCGCTAAGGCCATCCCCACGCCTCCACTGCTCGCCTTTAAACAGCCACCCAACCTCAAACAGACCATCGTTCGCAGCAAGTTACCCAGTTTTCAGGAGAACAGCGTCCACGACACCACACAACCCTGCCACGGCAACCTCTGCAAGACATGCCAGATCATCGACACGGATACCACCATCACACGAGAGGACACCACCCACCAGGTACATGGTTCATACTCCTGTGACTCGGCCAACGTTGTTTACCTCATACGTTGCAGGAAAGGATGCCACGGAGCATGGTACATTGGCGAGACCATGCAGATGCTGCGACAACGGATGAACGGACACCGCGCAACAATCGCCAAACAGGAGGGCTCCCTCACAGTCGGGGAACACTTTAGCAGTCAAGGACATTCAGCCACCGATCTTCGGGTAAGCGTTCTCCAAGGCGGCCTTCGAGACACACGACAACGCAAAATCGTCGAGCAGAAGTTGATAGCCAAGTTCCGCACCCATGAGGACGGCCTCAACCGGGATCTTGGGTTCATGTCACGCTACACGTAACCCCACCAGCAAAAAGGGGGAAAAAAATTATATGTTTTTTAAAATTCTCTCTCTCTCTCTCTCTCTCTCTGCCATTTTGAGTTTCTTTCTGCCTGCCTGTGTAATAGACACAATGTATATCGAGTGTACTGGGACGTGCTGTTCTCCGTGACTGGCCTGTTTGAATAACAACGACACCTTTTGATTGGTGTGATGCTGTCCCAACATAGTATAAGATATGCGAATTGAGAACCTTTTCATTCATTCATCTGACGAAGGAGATAATCTCCGAAAGCTTGTGATTTTAAAATAAATTTGTTGGACTATAACCTGGATTTGAGCGGGAAGGGGACTGAGCGGAGTGGAGCTGGAGTGAGAAGAAGAGAGGGCAAATGAAATTGGAGAGGGAAAGAGAGTGAGAGGAGAAATAGGAAATAGACTAAAGAGGAGACGAACAATGATGGTCAAGGTTCTGGTCATAAATTACAAAAAAAAGTCCATCTCTCAAAAAGGTGAACATTGCTGAGATAGATTGTATCAAACTTCATCCTGAATCAACTAGCTGTATCCTAATGAAGGCAGGACTATGTGGTCTTCTAACCTCATTAAGAGAGACTAATTCAGACAAATTCATCGTGTGTAAGTAGATGAGAAGTGACAGTGATGCTCAACTACTGTTTATAGAGTTCCCAATGTAAATTCGATAGCATTAGGCAGAAATTGATGCTCTTGAGGCTGTTGGAAGGATACCTTTTTTTTAACGCGATATGCCCTCCTCTTTAAAGGCAGTGATTCACACTGTAGTTATAGCTTCTTGTGCACCATTCAGCCCACCATTGACTGTGGTGAGCCTGGTGTAATGATTCTGAGGGGTTGGGCTGTAAGGAGGTGCCGCCTTCCACTCGTGGGAAGGAGGAAGTTGAGTGGGGGAAGGTGAAATTCCTTCCCTAAACCTCTCCACCTCTTTACCTCTCTCTCTCTCCTCCTTTACGATTCCCTTTAAAACCTACCTCTTTGACCAAGCTTTTGGTCACCTGTCCTAATAGCTCCTTATGAGGTTCAGTGTCAATTTTTGTCTAAATGTGCTCCTGTGAAGCACCTTGGGGCATTCTACTACATTAAAGACGCTGTATAAATGCAAGTTGTCATTGTTGAAACTCAGAAGGTTCTGTGGGAGTAGAGAGAGAGAGAGAGAGAGAGGGGGAGAATACTTGTATCATTGTTACTGGTTATTATTAAATATGCTTAGTTCTATGTACATAACCGTGTTTGGAGCTTTGTCCAGAAGAAGTTAAAAACCTTGGTTATTCAATGCTTACATGGGCTTCACACTAAACAATGGGGCAGATTTTCATGCGCGGAGCACATCGAGCGAGTGGTGGGCGGAGCAATCGTCATGTCTGCCCAATGGCACCAGCGGGAAGCATTTTAATATTCACAGCCTGCTGCCCATGTGCTTGGGACACCAACAGGCAACTCACTGATGTGGGGGAAGGGCCAGAAATCCAGCACCTCTGTGGAGCCGAGCCACCATTTTCTGATGCTAAAAAACCTACTTACGCCCATTTTTTGGACTGGCCTCCAGTGGTCCCTTTAAGGACCGCTGGTTAGGCCACTCTCCACCCAGATCCCCCCGGGCAGAGCGGACGTAGCACATGCCTGACTGTAATGCCGCCAACAGTTGAATAGCCTGCTAGCAGTAAGCGGGCAAATGTTTGTCGCACAACTGGCCAGTTTTCCAGTGTGAACAGAGCGGTAGCGGGAAGAAAATTGGAAAAAAAAACTCACCGCTGACTGCCTCCCTTCGAGGCCCACCTGATGCGATTTATCAGGCAGGTTTCAATTTGGGCAGCCAGAGCTCCGTCAGAAACAGGCAGGAGCCTCTTAGATGACATAGCTGGGGCCCCGACGCACTTTTCACGTACCAATGGGCGGAGCACGTGCACGTTCTGGACGAAGAGCGGCCTAACCAGTGGTGTAAGCGCAAAGCCCACTGGCAAAAGGGCAGACACTGTCCTCTCACCAGAAAGAACTTGTATTTATCAGCACCTTTCACATCCTCAGGATGCCCCAAAGCACTTCTTAACCAATGATGTGCAGTCACTGTTATCATGAAATCAAATATGGCAGTCAATTTGTACACAGCAAGGACCTATAAACAGCAACTGGATGAATGACCTGTTTTTGGTTGATGGAGGAATATTGACTAGGACAATAGAACTGCCCTGCTCTTCTTTGGATAGAGCCGTGGGATCATTTAACATCCACCTAAACATCACCTGGAAGACCCGCAATTCACAAGTGAGAGCTTAGGCCACTGAGCACTACAATGTCACAAGAATTGATATCCTAACCAGCCTATGGCCACCAACCTGCCAGCATTTAAGATCTTTCTGGGCCTATCCATGAGCTCCTGTGCTGGTGACTTCAAGGCATGGCATTCAAGGTTATTGGCATATGATCCCACAGGGAATAGATTAATCAGATACTGCCCACCCGGTGCAGCAATGCCAGGTTAGATTTCAAATGGTCTGCTTTTGGGAGCTGGGCTGTATGGATCTGGCAGTCCCTCTAGACTAGTGGTCTCTCTACAGCTAAGGCCTCTCACAGTGTTTGAGTGACAGTGCTAAGTGCAAGAGACCCGTTTTCTAGTATGCACTTTTTATGTCAATTTCTACTGTGCCTGCTATGAGAGGCCTCCATTAGAGCATCTCTTAAAACCTACTTGGATCGATTTTCTTGCTTGCAAGCAAGAAAACAGACACTGGCTCATTAATGATTGGTGAAGAAAATAATGGACTGTCCGGATCTGCTGCAGTGCGACAGTAATGTGATTTAATTGAAGTTGTGAAGATTACAAAGGGGATTGATAAAGTCGATCCAGTTTTTTGTGATAGTGAAGGGTTCCAATCCCAGGATACACAAGTTAAAATAGGGAAGTTAGGAGCAATGAGAGAAGTCATGCAATGAATTCACCCAAAGGGTAATTGCGTTTTGGATACAAGTTACCAGGAAAGGACACTGAAGCAGACAATATAAATGGATTTAAGAAATAATGAGACATGTTCATGGAGGGACTGAAGAGGCAGGTAAATGGGATTGATTGACCAAAAAATGATTGGCTTGTTGGACCTAATGGGCTTTTTCTGCATTTAAAATGTCTTATTTTCGTACCAACAGTCTCAAAACAGGATCCTTGTTCCAGTGTCTTGTTACACAGACCCTGCCAATCATCTGTCATGCTTGTTGTGAAGTAATAAAGATTTCAGGCAATCTTTAATGTTACTTGCCCTAGGAGTTCAGACTCGATTACTGATTAACCAGCCCTTACCAGTATTACTAGTTCCAACTGTTCTCACCCAGCTTCTCTGCGGGTTCATGCATCTTAAGTGTTGAGGAATGAGGACTACCTACCGTCCTGTAACTCTACTTGCTATGGCGACCATACTGACCAAGAAATCTTGGGATACATCCCCACTGCTGGTCCACCAACTTTAGTGAGAATCAGACTCAGTCTCAGTGTATAATAAAACCATGGTTATCATCAATGTACTTTTTTTGCAGGGTCCAAATGACAGGGTTTAACAAAAAAATACAATGTTTGCAGTACATAGCAACAGGGGCAGGCATTTATTAATGCTGTAGCTTCTCAGTGCTTGTGCTGCAGGCTCATGTTATAATTGCATGGTTGGATGGAGGGTTAACTGATTAAGTTGAGGGCAGTACAGAAAGTTGATTGGTTACTACATTTCCCTGGATTACAGTCCACAACCAGTTGTTGTATCAACAGCAAGGACCTGAGGAGCAGTAAGGGTTTGGCAACAGGAATTCCTGGCTTCAAACACAAGCTTCCCAAAAAACAAGGAGCCTTTCATTCTCGGAATTCTCGGAGTGAATTGAGCCAATGTTGTAATCGTGCTTTCCCTTGGGCACACGGGATTGACAGCTGTGGCAGGAGCTTGCTGTGTGCTATTGAAATCTCAACTTGTACAAATGCACTCTGTTCACCATTCTCACGACTGTGTAAGAACCCAACAACAACAACAAAACATGGAACTGGTTGGGTCTGGGATTTCGCCTTTTACTTCACTTGCTGACGTTTTTCCAGGTCACGAAATATAAGTTGTGATGGTGTCCCCAGCTTTGTATTTCCCGCATCATTTAGAAGCACTCATTGTAGGCTCCCTTCATGGCTTAGTGGGTTGTGTGTGTACGACAGAGATCAGAAGGCCTTGGGTTACACCCCTGGGCTATGCTGAGTTAGCTCAGTTAGGGCATTAGCAATTGGTGGGCTATAATAAGCCTCAGAACTACTGGGGTCATGCTCCTGATTGCTATGCAGTGAGCCTTGCTAAAAAGTGTTAGGTGAGGAGAGGATCAGGCTAATTTGTGATGCCTCCCATGGTTAAATAGACTGCTGACACTCACCAGGCTGGTATGTGCCATATGCGTTTCGCATGGTTGTGAATTAATTGAAAAAAGACACATCGATATTTTCTGCCCTGTGCAGTTGATCATTCCATAAACTTAAAACGTTTACACGATTTATAGAAATTTAGGAAAACAACACTTTTTTTAAACTTTAGTCTTCAATATCTTTCTAAATTGGATGAGTTTATTGACAATGGTAGTTGCCAATAGCATTTTTTGCAGCCAATGCAGAGGTAACTGCACAGATGTTTCCACTGGCAGGAGGGTCGGTAACCAGAGGACACAGATTTAAGATAATTGGCAAAGGAACCAGGGGGGAGATGTGGAGAATTTATTTACGCAGCGATTTGTTATGATCTGGAATGCACTGCGTGAAAGGGCGGTGGAAGCAGATTCAATAGTAACTTTCAAAAGGGAATTGGATAAATACTTGATTTACTTCAAAACCAGGACCAATTAACTTGTAGTTAGCTAAGGTCAGCCAATAGTTAAACGCAGGCTAGGTATCTGGCTTAACTGACCATGGCAGCCTGAATACCGAGAATGTAATACTCTATAAGTAACTGAGACACATCTGAATAAAATCACATTATAACCAGTTATTATTAATAAAAAAAATTCTGAATTATAATCACATTATAAAACTATACAAAGATTTCACATTGACTCCTATTAATTTTGGTTTATTTACTAGGATTACATTCGGTTATGGGTAGGTACAGGCCCTAAGCCACATTCATTATAACAGTCAAACACAATATTAGGCCAGGCCATCAAACACACAGCTTGACCTGACACGTAACCACTCAGTAGATTATATGTACCACACCAATACAACTAGTTAATATGTGTTAAAGACAACGCTGGTAAAAGACAATGAAAATGCACTAAGCTTGACCAGTTAATATCTCCTCTCAACGGAGGAGTTGATTTTACAACATTGACAGGATTTTGTGGAGGTATCTGTCAGTCCATCGACTGTATCGATTCTTAATAATAGGCATTTTCCAGTAAGTGCCAAATTCAAGGCTCCATTTTGTTGAACACAGCTGAAGGCTTCTGGGGCAGTTTATGCATCATGCACAAGACAGCTGACAGACTCTGACTGGGTATTCTAGTATAACTGGACTCTCGGTTCAGTGAGGACTGAATCCAGTCCTTCTGGAGGGCAGTCTGGTAGGGCCTCGATGGAGATCCAGCATCACCAGCCATGAGCAGTAAGTTGCCACCAGGAGTGATTCCATCGTTATGCCTTGTTCAAGGTTGGAAAGAGTAGGAGATGAGGCGCGGTAAATCCAGAAGTCGTGATTAGGCAATGCCAGACTTGGACTTTTAAAAGCTTGCATATTGTATGAGGAAAGAAAGATGAAGGAAAGTAAGGAGTGCCACAGTTGTGGAGGTCCTGGAAAAGATGGGGTTGGAGTGGGAGTTGAGTCTTAATTGCAACACAGTGAGGATATAGGGAGGAGGAAGAAGAACTTGTGACATTAACAATCAGGTAGGTGGAAGAATTAGAACATTATGATAGGATGACAAAATTGGGTCGGTTTTAAACTCCCTGGCATTGAACTTGGCAAGCCTTGCTCAGTACTGGAACAACTCAACATTACTTGTTACAACAAATCTATTTTTCCAGTCCCACCTGTGACTGAGCGGTAAGAATTAGCACTTTCTAAACAGTGCTCTGAAGGCAATGCAGGGTACCATCCCATAATTCATTCTTGTACTAGCATGGCGACACCCTCACATCACTATTCACCTGAGTCGTGGATGGAGGGATTTTTGATGAATCCCCAATGTTAGAAGTAGCCCAGAAAACTGATGAGGTTCATTATTGAACTCCTAAGAGAAGGTACTGGGCTTCAGCCCTGGCCCAGCTGTCACTCCAACCTGCCTGCCTGAGTTGTCCCAATTTAAGAAATTCCCAGGCCAGTGTCCAGCAGAAGCTACGTGAAGGTTTCAGCTTCTTTAGGCTTTAGGGAAGAAAAAATTGCACAGTCCAGTAACCTTCAGCTGAATCACAGCCCCTGGTGACAGTATTATGAATATCTTTGCTGTGAATAATACTAATATAAATCTAAACGAAACAGAGGCACTGTGGCTTTTGGCGTGGTGCACGTTTCTGTCAGTGAAGTGGGCCATGTGAGAGCTCCCTGAAATTAAACACAATGAAAGCAGAGCCACTTTCGACCTGCAGTCACCCAATGTGGGATGTGGGCGTCGCTGGCATGACCAGCATTTATTGCCTATCCCTAGTTGACCGTGAGAAGGTAGTGGTGGGCCTTCTCTTTGAACCGCTGCAGTCCGTGTGGTGAAGGCAATCCCACAGTGCTGTTAGGTAGGGAGTTCCAGGATTTTGACCCTGCGACAATGAAGGAACAGTGATATGGGATGGTGGGTGACTTGGAGGCAAACTTCCAGGCGGCGGAGGTCGCGGGTTGGGAGGTGCTGCCGAAGAAGCCTTGGTGAGTTGCTGCAGTGCATCCTGTAGATAGTACACACTGCAGCCACGGTACACTGATGGTGGAGGGAGTGGATATTTAAGCCAGCGTCTGGGGTGCTGATCAAGTGGATTGCTTTGTCCTGGATAGTGCCGAGCTTCTTGAGTATTGTTGGAGCTGCACCCACCCAGGTCAGAAAAAGGATTCAAACCGGTGGAACCTGGAGTCATTGAGGCTGTAGTTATACTGTCACTTTTGGCATGATGTGGTTTTGGATACACATCAGCACAAAAGTGCCAGCATAGCTAGGAAGCTACCAAGGCACTGAGGCCCTGAGGTATAGACACTGTCCAGAAGATCATCTCCCATCAGGTTGAGTTCCCAAAGTGTGCAGCATAAATCCAGCCTATCCGAAAAGGATTCAAGCTGGACACACTTGGAGTTACTCGGTGAGCACTAAACAGTATTCAACCTTGGGGAAAGCGGCAGAATGTGACTCCAATATGAACTGGATTTTCTTGCTGCACAAAGTCTAGCTGGAGATTCTGATTAACCTGATTCACCTTCTTGCCCTGTTCCCTAAAAATGCCCCCATTCTGAAATGATGCTGCTTGATCCTGTTGCCCTTGCATATTTGGCTTTTTAACATCAGGAAATTCCAGCCACTCTAGCCCCAATATTTACGGGGAGGCAGGGAGGGAGCGGGTTGGGGCGGGGAGGCAGGGAGGGAGCGGGTTGGGGCGGGGAGGCAGGGAGGGAGCGGGTTGGGGCGGGGAGGCAGGGAGGGAGCGGGTTGGGGCGGGGAGGCAGGGAGGGAGCGGGTTGGGGCGGGGAGGTGTGGAGGCCGGGAAACCTGTATATCCAAATTTAATGGCAAAACCTGATTAAAATTTTTGGTCTCTGTCTCCCGGCCAGTAGCCCGCCAGATAGAGAGGTTGGCTGGCTGTCGGGTGGGAAGGCTGCAGCTGGGGAGCGGAGAGGAGGGAGAGATCGTGGGTCAGGGAGGACATTGGTGGGAGCGGGGGGGGGGCGGAGCTATGGATCGATCGGGGGGGGGGGGGGGGGGGCGGTGGAGACATTGAAGGGGCTGGAGATATCGGGGGAGCCAGAGAGATTGGTCACCGAGGTGGGGGGGGGGAGGGCCCAGACAGATCGGTTTGGGGGCCGGAGAGATCACGAGGACGGGGGGGGGGGGGGGGGGGGGGGTGGCGATCGTGGGGGTCCAAACTCGGGGAGATTAACAAGTTTGCTTGGGGGGCCGGGAGGAAGCACTCCAGTTCCTCCTGGCCCACAAGCAGTGCTGGGATGGCACTTACCTGTTGGATCCAGCCGTTCCCACCTCCATTCAGCTACCGGGGTTCCCAAGGCCTGGGAAACCCGGCCCGCAGGCGTTAAATCTGAAACACAGCTAAAATTTGAGGCAAACAGCCTCATTAAAATATTTAAATGAGAGACCCGCCTCTGGAGAACAGGCTACTCGCCCGCCCTCCCCGACCGGCCTCCATTAAAACTGGAAGTGTGTGCGGTGGATTCGGGTTTCCCATTTTTGACATTTGGAGCACCCCCGCCCCACCCATCCTGGGGGGTTAAAATTACTTCCTCTGTCTCCCATTCAATAAGGAGAATGGTGCCACTTTTTCATTGGTAACTGGCCTTTCATGTCTAAAGCTGAAATGAAGTTTTGTCCAGGAAGTCTCTCTAAAACACTTGCCTGGCTGGACAGGGAGTTTTGCTGTTGCTATTTTTTAACGGTAAACCTTATTTATGCAATCATGAAGCAAAATAAGCAAGAAAATTGAAGAAGGTGCTGTCCAATCACTCCACCTTAAAAGTGAAGTCTTAAGAATGTACTTATTTTTAAGAGGAAAAAAATGTTATTAATTGAAATTTTATTCCCTTTTTTTCCCCACTTTTCTCTCCCTTCAACCAGCTTTTCCCCTCTCCTTCCCAAGGTGTTGACTCCTCATCGGGATGCAGTTACAAGTGTGCCAGGTGCCCTCAGATATCTTGCTTAAGAGGCTGTTCTTCAAGTAAGCACGTGGAGCGAGCCTTTGGTTTAATGGTAGCATTCCCGTCTTCGAAGTCAGAAGGGGCAGGGTTCCAAACCCCACTCCAGATAGTCCCGGTGAATGGAGGTCAGAGCTCCAGCTCTGCCTCTGGTGGATGTGGGTGACCCCTCTCTCATCACCATGTGCTGTGGGAGCCCATAAACCTTCCTCCTGTATTCGACTAACTACCCTATTGGCTGGTATAAAGATGGTTGAGGCCATGAAAGGAGCATTCACATCACAGCCTGTGAATCCTTCCACTATTATCCAAGGGAAGAGTGTGAAGATACAACAAGTATGAACCTAGACAGTGACTGTAACCAGGTTATTTCACAGACAGGGGGCATTGCATCTGAGGCTGATGCAGTCTTCACTAGAGGTCCAAAGGAAAATGTTTTGTGGAACAGGGGTTAGGATTAATAATCAGTTGTGGGAACTGGCTGATTTTTGTTTTATAATCTAAGGCGTTGAGGATAATTATACTCACATTGCCACCCCACCTGAGATTAGCCACCTCAACACATACCAAGAATCGATCCTAAGATCCTCTGTTGAGCTTGGTTCAGCCACATACTCATTTTGGGACTCCCTCCCTGGTAGGCCGCTCCAGTAAGAAGGAGCAGGAATATTTACATTCACTGGTGGGTCTTTGCACAGGGTGAGCCTGATGTGTGCCTCTCGGAGTTGCTCTGTGACAGGGGCCGTGATTTCAGAACTGGCCTGCTAGTTGCTCCTAAGCTGCGAGACTCTGGGGGTCACTATGCTACTGACTAAGAATGCAGAGCAGCCAGCCTTTACAGTGGTTTTAATGGATCCTGCGGCGTTCAGCATGGTCCAAAGTGCCAGCTCTGGTAACTTCCAATGGAGTTGCTCTGGGACTCACAAGGAAGCTCTCAATAATGTCACTAGCAGAGCAGGCTAGACAAAGACCCAAATTGAGGGTCTGTATAAAGTTTAGGAATGTTACACCTCTGTTGAGTATATTATTACATGCTCCCCTGAGACACCCCATTCCCTTTAAGGGCCTTTGGATTTCAGGAGTTCACCCATGGATAGTTAAGTGGGCGAAGGGACAATAGAATGAAGTTGCCATTTGGAAATTGCCTTGTCAAGAACTTAAAGGGTCTCTGGCCTGACAGAGGCAGAAGCCAGTGGCTATTGGGAAGGTTTCATTGGTTCCCAAGGTGGGAAGTTCAAGTTACCACTCTTTTCACAGTATTGAAGTTATATGTAAGAACGAGCAGCAACATTTGCAGTTGCCGTGGGGTTCGGAACACCCGCTAGTACTCGCACGAGGTGAGCCTGAACAAATGGAGGGGGTCAGCGAGACCTCATGACCAATGCCTGCTCCCTTACACATTGGTGTGTGTAGTGTTGGTTGGGGAAGAGGAGAGGGAGTGTTCTGGAAGGTCAATCGCTTTGCAATATGCAGTGCTATCAAAAGGTTTCATGGGCCGTTGTTTTCTGGAGGATTGTCACACAAATCTCAGTCAGTTAGAAGCCCGTGTGAGGAGTATTTGGAATCTGAGGTGCATTAACCCCTCATCCGTCCGTTGGATGCAAGCTGGCTCCGTCTGTGCAGTACGAAGGCGTGCAGTCCGGCCTAGGTTGTTACTTGCCTGACCTGAGCATTTGAGCAATGTAGGCCTGTCTTCTCCTCATCTCCTGATCCAGCTGCTCCTGCAGGATGGCCACCTAAACAAGCAAAGCACTTGGGTCACCCGGTGAGTTGGTTTAACGCGGCACTCCAACGATATCCGTTGAATAGACTCTCCTTGTGAATTCATCTTGATTCTTACCTCTTGACTAAACAGTCAGTGTTTTACAAAATCAGAACACCCTTTGATAGGTTAAGACTTGTCTTCAATCCGATCTCTCTGGCAGCTGGCATACTGTTGCCATGGCAACTCTTGGACCTGACTGCTCAATGCTGAATTGCAGGACTCAAGGAAACTTTGCTAAAACTTGCAGCATTAAATTCCATTTCTTTGCATATTCCCGCACACCTACCCGCCTCCCTATATTTTTTGCTACAAACGCTGTCCCTTGTTGGGAACTAGTCCCCTGAATGCTTGCTGCTGTCTTTTACCGTCCCCAAATGTCCATTCATGTCAGCCTTGATAGTAAGGCCGGGGCAGGCACTACGCATGAGCCCGATCCTGTCTTCCCCCGGGATCTATACAAAGACTTTCCAGCAAAGTGACACTGAACAGTGATCAGGAATGGGAATGCTGGATAATTCCTGCATTCCCCCCCCACTCCTGCCTTGTCCTAGCCCAGGGATGCTGACGCCAATTGTAGTGTTCCTACTGCAGCAGATACGCCCTGCAGTCAAACAACTCAAGTGAAGGCTAAATGCTTCCACAATTAGGAGAAGATTTCAGTGAGAAAACAGCTGATTCCTGCCGATAGTAAACTTAAAGATTTAAATACATGGGTTTCACCAGAGAGCAAGAAATAAGGCAGCAGATTTATTTTTAGAAACATAGACCACAGAAGCCTTAGCTCAGGAGGAGGCTACTCAGCCCTTCTTGTCTGCACTGAATTTAGGTCCCTCTCAGGGGCTGCTATCACACAGTCCCACTTATTTTCTTTTCCCCAAACTAATCTAATTTTCCTGCTCTCCCCATTTCCCTTTTATGTTCTTGTTTCAGTATTCATCCAATACCTTTCTGAATGCTGGAATTACCTGCTACTTGTGGCAAAACATTCCACATTCCAATAACTCTTTGTGTGAATAAAAAACCCCTAATCTCCCCGCTTTGTGTATCTTGAGATCACGGCCTCTTGTCTTCAGTATACCTGTCAATGGAAATGATCTGTCTGTGTTTACCTTGCCTATTCTTTTCATCAATTTAAACCTCTACCAAATCCCCCTGTTTCAGAGTGATCAGGCATTGTGCCCACTGAGGAGAACATAAAGTGCCACTATTTCCTGTTAGTTGTTGACTTTGACAAACACAAGCACAGTAAACCAGGCTAACACAACACATACCTGTTCCTCCAGTCCTTTCACCCGCTGCCTGTGGGCCCGTTCCCTGGACTCCAGTGTCCTCTCGGCCTGCTGGTGAGCATTCCGCAGTCGCTCAGTTTCCATCTCTAGCTCCTGTTGGTGACGGGTCGTCAGCTCAACCAGTTTCTGGCCGTGGCTCCGCTCCATCTCAGCTGTCAGACCCTATCAAAGAAGAGGCCTTACCGATCAACAGAGGGCAAAGCATTCGAGGATATTTCACCACTAGTCAGCTCTCGTGTATTAAGGGTACAAGGACAGGCCTCCTGCCGAGGCTGCATGGGATTATCGCACTGCACTGTGGGCCCATAAGAAGATTGGGACATAAAGTGAAGAATAAGAAAGGACAAGCTTGAGCTCATTCTATGCAACATATGTGTTAGAAGTTGGCAGTGTTCTTATTAAAAACACTTAAGAGGGCATTTCATGAGATGACAGCGGATTTGAGAATCGAGACTCGGATGTTGTAGCCCTACCTCCAACCTGCACTTGTGTCAGGTAAAGCTCTACGCCAATAGCAAAATGATCCCTTTTATGCACTCGTACCAAATTCCTTTCTGCACAAATTTAACGTAAGCGTTAACCTGAAGTCGGTTTGCGGTTCTGCGGAAATAACATTCAGCTTTTGTATGAGAACAGCACCAGTGGGAGTTTCTACCCTTGGCAAATTAGAAACTGCTCTGAGGAAGGCAAGATTCTAAGGACATTGAAACATCTTCCTAGTGCTGATGGTTATCCAGCAGAGCTCCTAGGTAGTAATCTGACATTATAATCTACCTTATTCAGCCTCACATTTAATGTTGCTACAGTCCTAAGAGCACAAGAAGCCTAATATTGCACAGACCATTCGTTCATAATTATCCCATTAACTTCAATCACGTGCGAAGCCAGATTTTTTTTTAAAGGCATTTAATAAAGATTTACGTACCTTTGTTGGACGTCCATTCTGCACATCTACTCCTCGGGCCAAAAAACCCGCACTTCCGGTGAAATTACATCAGGCGGCAGAAAAAAGTCCGAGAAAATTCAGGGCCATAATGTCAACACTTCATTATGTACTCAGTTACTTGAATCCACCCAAAAAACTGGCAAGGTGCTTCTTCCGCCGAGTCTAATCCTGATTGGAGAGTCAAACCGGGAGAAGATCTGGCTTAACTGATTCCCACCCAATTTTCCAACTGGGAATGGACATTCCCAATCAGAAAATCTAGGCTATCAAGTTTGAAGGCGGAGCAAGAATACATCCTCTCAATCCAGCAGAGTCAGAAACCAGGGAAGGGGACAAGTACAGAAGGTGGCCAGAAGCTGCCTTAAGTTCTCCAGTTGGTTCCATTGAAAGAGAAAAGCAGGGCACTTAGGATGGTTAAACTTAAGAGGCCAACAGATCAACTTCGGACATAGAGGCTCTCATTAGTTACTAGAGCCTTTTTATTAACAATGCAGATGGAGTTCGATCTCATGCCCAGCAGAGATGGTTAGTTGGATTGGTCAGGTGTAGTGTTCGACAGATCGTAAAGATAAGCAGAGTATGGCAGGAAGGGACAGAGAGTTAACCGATAATAAAGCATCAACAAGTAAGGTCAAAGCAAGAAAAAATGATAAAAAGTCAAAATTAAAGGCTCTTTATCTAACTGCATGGAGCATTCGTAACAAGATAGATGAATTAGTTGCACAAATAGAGATAAATGGGTTTGATCTATTTGCCATTACAAAGACATGGTTGCAAAGTGACCAAGATTGGGAACTAAATGTTCCAGGGTACGTGACGTTTAGAAATGACAGGCGGAATGGGAAAGGAGGGGGTGTAGCCCTAATAATAAAGGATGACATAAGGACAGTGGTGAGAAAGGATCTTGGCTCAGAGGATCAGGAAGTAGAATCAGTATGGGTGGAAATAAGAAATAACAAGGGGCAGAAAACACTGGTGGGAATAGTTTATAGGCCCCCTAATAGTAGCAATACCATTGGACCGAGTATTAATCATGAAATAATAGGAGCTTGTAACAAAGGTAATGCAGAATCATGGGGGACTTTAATCTTCATATAGACTGGGCAAATCAAATTGGCAAAGGTAGTCTGGAGGACGAGTTCATGGAATGCATTTGAGACAGTTTCCTAGAGCAATACGTCATGGAACCAACCAGGCAACAGGCTATTTTAGATCTTGTATGATGTAATGAGACAGGGTTAATTCGTAATCTCAAGGTAAAGGATCCTCTGGACAAGAGTGATCATAATATGATAGAATTTCACCTTGAGTTTGAGAGTGACGTACTTAAGACCGAAACTAGAGTCTTAAGCTTAAAGCCAATTACGTAGGTGTGAGGGATGAGTTGGTTAAGGTAGATTGGGAAATTAAAGGGTGTGACGGTTGAAAAGCAATGGCAAACATTTAAAGAAATATTTCAATATTCTCAACATATATACATTCCATTGAGAAATAAAAACTCCATGGGAAAAGTAATCCACCCATGGCTAACTAAAGAAGTTAGGGATAGTATTAGATTAAAAGAAGAGGCCTATAATGTTGTCAAGAAGAGTAGTAAACCTGAGGATTGGGAGAGTTTTAGAAACCAGCAACGAAAAACCAAAAAATTGATAAAAAGGGAAAAAATAGAATATGAAAGTAAACTAGCAAGAAATATAAAAATGGATTGTAAGAGCTTCTACAAGTATGTAAAAAGGAAGAGAGTAGCAAAAGTAAACATGGGTCCCTTAGAGGCTGATACAGGAGAAATTATAATGGTGAATCAGGAAATGGCAGATGCGTTAAACAAATATTTTGTATCTGTCTTCACAGCAGAAGACACAAAAAGCATACCAAAAATAGTGGGGAACCAAGGGGCTAATGAGAGTGAGGAATTTAAAGTAATTATTATCAGTAGAGAAAAAGTACTTAAGAAACTAATGGGACTAAAAGCCAATAAATCCCCTGGACCTGATGGCCTACATCCGAGGGTTCTAAAAGAGTGGCTTCAGAGATAGTGGATGCATTGGTTATGATCTTCCAAAAGTCCCTAGATTCTAGAACGGTCCCAACGAATTGGAAGGTAGCAAATGTAACCCCGCTATTCAAGAAAGGAGGGAGAGAGAAAACAGGGAACTACAGGCCAGTTAGCTTGACATCAGTCATCGGGAAAATGCTGGAATCCATTATTAAGGAACTGGTAACAGGGCACTTGTAACATTGTAATATGATTAGGCAGAGTCAACAAGGTTTTATGAAAGGGAAATCGTGTTTGACAAATTTATTAGAGTTTTTTGTGGATGTAACTAGCAGGGTAGATAAAGGGGAACCAGTGGATGCAGTATATTTGGATTTTCAAAAGGCATTCGATAAGGTGCCACACAAGAGGTTGTTACACAAGATTAGGGCTCAAGGGACTGGGGGTAATATATTAGCATGGATTGAGGTTGAAGATCAGCCATGATCTGGTTGAATGGCGAAGCAGGCTTGAGGGGCTGTATGGCCTACTCCTGCTCCTATTTGTTATGTTCTTGTGTTCTTATGACAGGAGGACTCTCCATAGCTGCTGCTATATCCACCTGGCTCTTGTACCCGCCTGAATATTAGGAGTAAACCAGTGTAAAAAAGGCAGGCTGCGCTGGAGAATTGGACAGAAAGCTATTCCATGCACTCCCTGCCACTGCTTCTGATTTCCTACCGGAAGTGAGGTTGGGCAAACGTATTATAATAGAAGGCATTTCCTGTCAATTCTGCCCTTCCAACGCTGGGTGCCTGAAACATCGAGTGTTATCTTGGCATCGAGTGTCCCTCTGGGCTGCATTGTTCTTTTTGAGATCGTAAAGAGCTGCCCTGATTGAGGCAGAGTGATCGATCACCTCAGTCACAGCGACAATTTATCTTCAGTTTGCCTCTCATTTTAATATGCTTGTCCATTCTTGGGTAAATATATTATACCCCTGATGTCACTTGTGGCATTTGCTGATGTAACCAGACAGGGAATTTGGGATGAAAACAACCCCAGGGCAGAGTTCACCTATAAAGGTAAACAGCGGCAGAGATGAGATTGATGAAGGAATCCCGTTCAGGGAGCAGAACGACGCATAACGAAAAATATGTGCCAATTATAAAGGACTGAGGCTGACGTCAGAACCAGTGACTGCAATAGATAGGGAGATGGAAAAGAACTAACTGGCTTTTTGACCGCAGGGCCTCCCCGTAAAGGGGAGTCATACAGAGCTCTTTGTGTCCCATTTAAACACAGCTAAACGGTGTGGGCAGAAAGCAATCTGAGTTAGAAAGCACTGACAGAGCCACAGTCACAACAATTCAAAAAGGAACCAGACATGAGAACATATGAAACAGGAGCAGGAGTAGGCCATACTTCCCTACTCTTATAGTCCAACCCCCTTGCAATAAAGGCCAACAGGTCATTTGCTTTTCTAATTGCCTGCTGTACCTTTATCCAATCCTCTATCCATGCTAATATATTACCACCAACCCCATGAGCCCTTACCTTGTGTAACAACCTTTTATGTGGCACCTTTTCGAAAATATTTGCCCTGAGATAATCGAAGAGAAGACAGGGTTCTCTCAGAATAGGCCATTGTTCCTAACCTCTTAGGGGTGAGGAGAATCCCAGTGTTAGAGGAGGGGAGGGAGGGAGGGGTGAGGAGAATCCCAGTGTTAGAGGAGGGGAGGGAGCGAGGGGGGAGGAGAAGCCCAGTGTTAGAGGAGGGGAGGGAGGGAGGGGGGAGGAGAAACTCAGTGTTAGAGGAGAGGAGGGGGCGAGGGGTGAGGAGAAACTCAGTGTTAGAGGAGGGGAGGGGGCGAGGGGTGAGGAGAAGCCCAGTGTTAGAGGAGGGGAGGGGGCGAGGGGGGAGGAGAAGCCCAGTGATAGAGGAGGGGAGGGAGGGAGGGGGGAGGAGAATCCCAGTGTTAGAGGAGGGGAGGGGCCGAGGGGTGAGGAGAAGCCCAGTGATAGAGGAGGGGAGGGAGGGAGGAGGAGAAGCCCAGTGTTAGAGGAGGGGAGGGAGCGAGGGGTGAGGAGAAGCCCAGTGTTAGAGGAGGGGAGGGAGCGAGGGGGGAGGAGAAGCCCAGTGTTAGAGGAGGGGAGGGGGCGAGGGGTGAGGAGAAGCCCAGTGTTAGAGGAGGGGAGGGGCCGAGGGGTGAGGAGAAGCCCAGTGTTAGAGGAGGGGAGGGAGCGAGGGGTGAGGAGAAGCCCAGTGTTAGAGGAGGGGAGGGGCCGAGGGGTGAGGAGAAGCCCAGTGTTAGAGGAGGGGAGGGAGCGAGGGGTGAGGAGAAGCCCAGTGTTAGAGGAGGGGAGGGGGCGAGGGGTGAGGAGAAGCCCAGTGTTAGAGGAGGGGAGGGAGCGAGGGGTGAGGAGAAGCCCAGTGTTAGAGGAGGGGAGGGAGCGAGGGGGGAGGAGAAGCCCAGTGTTAGAGGAGGGGAGGGGGCGAGGGGGGAGGAGAAGCCCAGTGTTAGAGGAGGGGAGGGGGCGAGGGGGGAGGAGAAGCCCAGTGTTAGAGAGGGGAGGGAGCGAGGGGGGAGGAGAAGCCCAGTGTTAGAGGAGGGGAGGGGGCGAGGGGGGAGGAGAAGCCCAGTGTTAGAGGAGGGGAGGGAGTGAGGGGTGAGGAGAAGCCCAGTGTTAGAGGAGGGGAGGGAGCGAGGGGTGAGGAGAAGCCCAGTGTTAGAGGAGGGGAGGGAGCGAGGGGGGAAGAGAAGCCCAGTGTTAGAGGAGGGGAGGGAGTGAGGGGGGAGGAGAAGCCCAGTGATAGAGGAGGGGAGGGAGCGAGGGGTGAGGAGAAGCCCAGTGTTAGAGGAGGGGAGGGAGCGAGGGGTGAGGAGAAGCCCAGTGTTAGAGGAGGGGAGGGAGCGAGGGGGGAGGAGAAGCCCAGTGTTAGAGGAGGGGAGGGAGGGAGGGGGGAGGAGAAGCACAGTGTTAGAGGAGGGGAGGGAGCGAGGGGTGAGGAGAAGCCCAGTGTTAGAGGAGGGGAGGGGGCGAGGGGGGAGGAGAAACCCAGTGTTAGAGGAGGGGAGGGGGCGAGGGGGGAGGAGAAGCCCAGTGTTAGAGGAGGGGAGGGGGCGAGGGGTGAGGAGAAGCCCAGTGTTAGAGGAGGGGAGGGGCCGAGGATGCGGGCTGGTGGAGGGAGAAGAGTTGCTTTGATTTTTGTCTTGGTGCTGAGATGCCTGTCCTAGACTTTCTGCCATCTCAACTCGATTACAATAACTCACAAATTAGAGGAGTTCGGATGGCAAACAATTTGTAAGAGAATGCACAGATTGCTTCCGTTCAGGTTATTAAATACCTGTGGCCGGTTTAAACTAGTGCTGACCTGCAGCTGCTGAATTTGCCTTTGTGTTTCTACGAGATCCAATTCTGCACCACTGAGAGACTGATCCAGCTGTCCTTTCTCAGCTGAAAGCCGCAGGGCATCTTCTTCAGACTTCAACTTGTCCCGTTCGACCTGGAACAGCAAATGTTCGTCACAGTGAGGGGCAGAGTGAGAGGGTACATCACAGTGAGGAGTTACAGTGAGAGTGTACATCACAGTGAGGGGTTAGTGAGAGAGTGTACATCACAGTGAGGGGTTACAGTGAGAGTGTACATCACAGTGAGGAGTTACAGTGAGAGTGTACATCACAGTGAGGGGTTAGTGAGAGAGTGTACATCACAGTGAGGGGTTACAGTGAGAGTGTACATCACAGTGAGGGGTTACAGTGAGAGGAACATCACAGTGAGGAGTTACAGTGAGAGTGTACATCACAGTGAGGAGTTACAGTGAGAGTGTACATCACAGTGAGGGGTTAGAGTGAGAGAGTGTACATCACAGTGAGGAGTTACAGTGAGAGTGTACATCACAGTGAGGGGTTACAGTGAGAGTGTACATCACAGTGAGGAGTTACAGTGAGAGTGTACATCACAGTGAGGGGTTACAGTGAGAGTGTACATCACAGTGAGGAGTTACAGTGAGAGTGTACATCACAGTGAGGGGTTAGAGTGAGAGAGTGTACATCACAGTGAGGAGTTACAGTGAGAGTGTACATCACAGTGAGGGGTTACAGTGAGAGTGTACATCACAGTGAGGAGTTACAGTGAGAGTGTACATCACAGTGAGGGGTTACAGTGAGAGTGTACATCACAGTGAGGAGTTACAGTGAGAGTGTACATCACAGTGAGGGGTTACAGTGAGAGTGTACATCACAGTGAGGGGTTACAGTGAGAGTGTACATCACAGTGAGGAGTTACAGTGAGAGTGTACATCACAGTGAGGGGTTACAGTGAGAGTGTACATCACAGTGAGGAGTTACAGTGAGAGTGTACATCACAGTGAGGGGTTACAGTGAGAGTGTACATCACAGTGAGGAGTTACAGTGAGAGTGTACATCACAGTGAGGAGTTACAGTGAGAGTGTACATCACAGTGAGGAGTTACAGTGAGAGTGTACATCACAGTGAGGGATTACAGTGAGAGGAACATCACAGTGAGGAGTTACAGTGAGAGTGTACATCACAGTGAGGAGTTACAGTGAGAGTGTACATCACAGTGAGGGATTACAGTGAGAGGAACATCACAGTGAGGAGTTACAGTGAGAGTGTACATCACAGTGAGGAGTTACAGTGAGAGTGTACATCACAGTGAGGGGTTAGAGTGAGAGAGTGTACATCACAGTGAGGAGTTACAGTGAGAGTGTACATCACAGTGAGGAGTTACAGTGAGAGTGTACATCACAGTGAGGAGTTACAGTGAGAGTGTACATCACAGTGAGGGGTTACAGTGAGAGTGTACATCACAGTGAGGGGTTAGAGTGAGTGTACATCACAGTGAGGGGTTAGAGTGAGAGAGTGTACATCACAGTGAGGGGTCAGAGTGAGAGAGTGTACATCACAGTGAGGGGTTAGAGTGAGAGAGTGTACATCACAGTGAAGGGTTAGTGAGTGTACATCACAGTGAAGGGTCAGAGTGAGAGAGTGTACATC
The DNA here is from genome assembly GCF_035084215.1 of Heptranchias perlo. Taxonomy (NCBI): domain Eukaryota; kingdom Metazoa; phylum Chordata; class Chondrichthyes; order Hexanchiformes; family Hexanchidae; genus Heptranchias; species Heptranchias perlo. The sequence goes on along the minus strand of NC_090337.1, from coordinate 61,353,771 downwards.
ACAGTGAGGGATTAGAGTGAGAGGAACATCACAGTGAGGAGTTACAGTGAGAGTGTACATCACAGTGAGGAGTTACAGTGAGAGTGTACATCACAGTGAGGAGTTACAGTGAGAGTGTACATCACAGTGAGGAGTTACAGTGAGAGGAACATCACAGTGAGGAGTTACAGTGAGAGTGTACATCACAGTGAGGAGTTACAGTGAGAGTGTACATCACAGTGAGGGGTTAGAGTGAGAGAGTGTACATCACAGTGAGGGGGCAGAGTGAGAGTGTGCACATCACAGTGAGAGGGCAGAGTGAGAGAGTGTACATCACAGTGAGGGGGCAGAGTGAGAGTGTGCACATCACAGTGAGGGGGCAGAGTGAGAGTGTGCACATCACAGTGAGAGGGCAGAGTGAGAGAGTGTACATCACAGTGAGGGGTTAGTGAGTGTACATCACAGTGAGGGGTTAGGGAGAGAGTGTACATCACAGTGAGGGTTTAGAGTGAGAGAGTGTACATCACAGTGAGAGGTTAGAGTGAGAGAGTGTACATCACAGTGAGAGGTTAGAGTGAGAGAGTGTACATCACAGTGAGGGATTGGAGTGAGAGAGTGTACATCACAGTGAGGGGTTAGTGAGAGAGTGTACATCACAGTGAGGGGTTAGAGTGAGAGTGTACATCACAGTGAGGGGTTAGAGTGAGAGAGTGTACATCACAGTGAGGGATTAGTGTGAGAGAGTGTACATCACAGTGAGGGGTTAGTGAGAGATTGTACATCACAGTGAGGGGACAGAGTGAGAGAGTGTACATCACAGTGAGGGATTAGTGTGAGAGAGTGTACATCACAGTGAGGGGTTAGTGAGAGAGTGTACATCACAGTGAGGGGGCAGAGTGAGAGTGTGTACATCACAGTGAGGGGTTAGAGTGAGAGAGTGTACATCACAGTGAGGGATTAGAGTGAGAGAGTGTACATCACAGTGAGGGGTCAGAGTGAGAGAGTGTACATCACAGTGAGGGGTTAGTGAGAGAGTGTACATCACAGTGAAGGGTTAGTGAGTGTACATCACAGTGAGGGGTTAGAGTGAGAGAGTGTACATCACAGTGAGGGGACAGAGTGAGAGAGTGTACATCACAGTGAGGGGACAGAGTGAGAGAGTGTACATCACAGTGAGGGGACAGAGTGAGAGAGTGTACATCACAGTGAGGGATTAGTGTGAGAGAGTGTACATCACAATGAGGGATTAGTGTGAGAGAGTGTACATCACAGTGAGGGATTAGTGTGAGAGAGTGTACATCACAGTGAGGGGTTAGTGAGAGAGTGTACATCACAGTGAGGGATTAGTGTGAGAGAGTGTACATCACAGTGAGGGATTAGTGTGAGAGAGTGTACATCACAGTGAGGGGTTAGTGAGAGAGTGTACATCACAGTGAGGGGGCAGAGTGAGAGTGTGCACATCACAGTGAGGGGTTAGTGAGAGAGTGTACATCACAGTGAGGGGTTAGTGAGTGTACATCACAGTGAGGGGACAGAGTGAGAGTGTGTCGATCACAGTGAGGGGGCAGAGTGAGAGTGCTCACATCACTGACTGTGTCTCACTGTATCGAGAGCTGTAGGCAGAAGCCCAGGCCTCATCAATGCATGGTGCAACCTGTTGGAGCATTGGCCCTTGAGCAAGATGCTGTCTGGTGCTGTAGCCCACAACAAAGAATTACCGATAAACACTGCAGTGAAAGCAGTATTCTTTCTCAGATGTGTATGGAGCTGAAAGATGGCACCTTGGCTTCCTGAGCCAGCTGGAACACACACACACACACACACACACACACACATCACCTTAGGCAAGGGCTTAGGAGGTAAGCAAAGCACCTCTCTGTCCTTATGCCAAATGAAGTAGGGTGGATCAATCATCAAAGTATGTAGTTCATTGCCTTGGTGAGTTGAGAAACAGCCAAGCATAAGGCAATTATAAGCATAAAGCAGTAATTTGAGAGGTTGTTGTTTTGCACACCTTCACACTCTTCCCTTGGAGAACAGTGTGAAGTAGTCGCAGGCTGCTCAACAGACTGACGGGCCATGACGTGAACGCACCTTCCATGGCCGTGGCCATAATCAACTTTATACCAGCCGATAGGGTCAGTCCTATACGGGAGGAGGTTTTTATGGGCTTTCACAACCCATCTGGTGAGGTGGGGCTCTCACACCCACTGAACACGAGTATCCCCACTGGACATCAACCCAGAATTCAAAGCGGGAGCTCCAGTCTCCACTCAAACGGGACTGTCTGAAGCAGGGTTCAGAATCCTGTACCTTCTGACTCTGAGGCGGGAATCCTACCACTAAACCAGAGGCTTGCTCCAGTAATGTGAGGTGTGTGCTAACAACAAACATGAAGAGTAAATGGAGCAGTTTGTGTTTCATCAGAATGAGGTTGAATGGCTCTGAAGGGAGGTCACTTTCATATAATAACATATCATGGGAAGCTTCTACATCTAAAGTATGCAAAGAGCAGAAATATAGGCCAAGCATAATCAACAGAACTGGTCCTTGTCGAGCTGAACACCAGGACTATGCTGTGAACAGTCAGCCTATGGGCCAGTCCTCAAACACAGTGAGAACTCTTTTCACTTTTGTATGGTTCATGAAAGGTGAAAATTCGATCAATGACCCGGGGGAGGGAGTACCCTGGGGGTGGGGAACATCTGGCTTTCTCTCAATAGCAACAGGCTGGGTACCTCTTTCTGGGACAGAATCTCCGACAGTGGTTTTCTCACACATTTTGTAGCACGAGTTTATTCTGACACTTTTGCTCCTGTTTTTTGTTATCATTTTGGGAATCTTCTTTATTTACCCAATTGGGCTTCGTCATGTCCTGAAAGCACTTACTCATGGTAGACTTCAGATCTACAGCTGCTCGTCCAAGTGGCTATCCCATGTGTGGGAGCCGAGATAGCAAGTGTGGTTGGGCTATTCTAATGTGGGGGGCATCACTGCCTAAATGTCCGAATCAATGCACTTCCCAAGGACAGCCAACTGGATAGTGAGCAATGCTGGCTGACCCCCTGTTTAGCCCAGGGGTGCTGCAGCCATTGTAGCAGTTCCTATTACTGCCCGTTTACATTGGAGAGCTGACTTCAGAGCACTGGGTAATTGTTAATGTGCAATGGATGGCTGTGTTTAAATGTCAGGAAGCATGATCTTAATTCCTGGCCAGAGTTTTTTTTTCTGATAGGTGTACAAGGTTTACACAGGTCAGTGATGTGAATATCACAGTGGGTGCATATGGTCAGAATGCACCACCAGTGGCAGCTGCCCCACCTTTGTTGCAGCCAACAGCACAGGTCAACTCTAGGCAGTTCAGCAACATAGAGCCTCACTCACCTTACAGTGCCCCCCTCAAGTTGCGCCTGCTGTTGGCAGCAGTGCGACAACAAATAGAGACAACCATTTAGGCTCAGACTGCGCTCCCAGTGGGGAGCTCAGCTCAGAGACAATTAAACAACTAACGGGAGGAGGAGGCGCTGTGAACATCCCCATCTTCAATGATCGCAGAGTCCAGCATGTGAGTGCAAAAGATAAGGCTGAAGTGTTTGCAACCATCTTCGGCCAGAAGTGCCGAGTGGATGATCCATCTCGGCCTCCTCCCGATATCCCCACCATCACAGAAGTCAGTCTTCAGCCAATTCGATTCGCTCCACGTGATATCAAGAAATGGCTGAGTGCACTGGATACAGCAAAGGCTATGGGCCCTGACAACATCCCGGCTGTAGTGCTGAAGACTTGTGCTCCAGAACTAGCTGCGCCTCTAGCCAAACTGTTCCAGTACAGCTACAACACTGGCATCTACCCGACAATGTGGAAAATTGCCCAGGTATGTCCTGTCCACAAAAAGCAGGACAAATCCAATCAAGCCAATTACCGCCCCATCAGTCTACTCTCAATCATCAGCAAAGTGATGGAAGGTGTTGTAAACTGTGCTATCAAGCGGCACTTACTCACCAATAACCTGCTCACCGATGCCCAATTTGGGTTCCGCCAGGACCACTCGGCTCCCAACCTCATTATAGCCTTGGTCCAAACATGGACAAAAGAACTGAATTCCAGAGGTGAGGTGAGAGTTACTGCCCTTGACATCAAGGCAGCATTTGACCGAGTGTGGCACCAAGGAGCCCTAGTAAAATTGAAGTCAATGGGAATCAGGGGGCAAACTCTCCAGTGACTGGAGTCATACCTAGCGCAAAGGAAGATGGTAGTGGTTGTTGGAGGCCAATCATCTAAGCCCCAGGACATTGCTGCAGGAGTTCCTCAGGGCAGTGTCCTAGTGTCAGCCATCTTTAGCTGCTTCATCAATGACCTTCCCTCCATCATAAGGTCAGAAATGGGGATGTTCACTGATGACAGCACAGTGTTCAGTTCCATTCGCAACCCCTCAGATAATGAAGTAGTCCGGGCCTGCATGCAGCAAGACCTGGACAACATCCAGGCTTGGGCTGTTAAGTGGCAAGTAACATTTGCGCCAGATAATGACCATCTCCAACAAGAGGGAGTCTAACCACCTCCCGCTGACATTCAACAGCATTACTATCGCCGAATCCCCCACCATCAACATCCTGGGGGTCACCATTGACCAGAAACTTAACTGGACCAGCCATATAAATACTGTGGCTACAAGAGCAGGTCAGAGGCTGGGTATTCTGTGGCGAGTGACTCACCTCCTGACTCCCCAAAGCCTTTCCACCATCTACAAGGCACAAGTCAGGAGTCTGATGGAATACTGTCCACTTGCCTGGATGAGTACAGCTCCAACAACACTCAAGAAGCTCGACACCATCCAGGACAAAGCAGCCCGCTTGATTGGCACCCCATCCACCACCCTAAACATTCACTCCCTTCACCACCGGTGCACTGTGGTTGCAGTGTGTACCATCCACAGGATGCACTGCAGCAACTCGCCAAGGCTTCTTCGATAGCATCTCCCAAACCCGCGACCTCTACCACGTAGAATGAACAAGGGCAGCAGGCACATGGGAACAACACCACCTGCACGTTCCCCTCCAAGTCACACACCATCCCGACTTGGAAATATATCGCCGTTCCTTCATCGTCGCTGGGTGAAAATCCTGGAACTCCCTACCTAACAGCACTGTGGGAGAACCTTCACCACACGGACTGCAGCGGTTCAAGAAGGCGGATCACCACCACCTTCTCAAGGGCAATTAGGGATGGGCAGTAAATGCTGGCTTTGCCAGCAATGCACATATCACATGAACGAATAAAAAAAACATCTTTGAATGGGGTTTCCTTGCTGGGAGCACGGGATGACAGATTGAGCCCATTTTTTGTTTATTTATTCTTGGCATGTGGGCATCACTGGCAAGGCTGGCATTTATTGCCCAGATCTGATTTTGATTCAACTGAGTGGATTTCTAGGCCATTTCAGTGGGCAGCTAAGAGTCAACCACATTAGTGTGGGACTGGAGTCACATATAGGCTAGACCGGTTAAGGACAGCAGGTTTGCTTCCCTGAAGGATGTTAGTGAACCACATGGGTTTTTACAACAATTTGACAGCTTCATGTTCACTTTTTACTGATACCTGCCTTTTATTTCCAGATTTTTGTTAAACTGAAATCAAATTCTCAAACTGCCACGGGAGGATTTGAACTCAGGTCTTTTGGATTATTAGTCAAGTAACATAATCACTATATTACCATGCCCACAAGTAGCAGACATGAGCGAGAGATACTTCACTCTGACTCTAAAGTTAATGTGGAATTCTCATTAGCGATCTGACTCAGATCGCACGCGGACACTGGAAGTGAAAACCTCAGCTGCTGGCGGCTTCACAACTGAATTGCTATGAAAACGCAGCCTTTGGCAATCTGGGTTCAAACAGAGAACAGTACCGGGGCACCCTGATAGATGTCTGAATGTCAAAAGAACTGAGTTCAAAATCAACAAGAAAGATGGAGTCTCCATACCCAGAGTGTACCAGCGAGCTAGTCATTTTCAGTGTGCTTTGGGGAAATATGTTAACTTGGCTCAGTGGTAGCATTCTTGCTTTTGAGTCAGAAGGTCATGGCTTCAAACCCCACTCAGGGACTTGAGCACATAATCTAGGCGAACATTTCAACACTGTACTGAGGGAATACTGCGTTGTTCAGATGAGATGTTAAACTGAGGCTCTATCTCCCTGTTCAGGTGGGCATAAAAGATCCAATGACAGCAAATTATCCCTCAGCTAATATCCCTGAAAACAGATTAACTGGTCGTTTATCTGACTGTTGTTTGTTAGGCCTTGCTGGGTGCCACATTTGCCTACGTAACAGTGACTAAATTTCAAAAGTAGCTTTGGCACATCCTGGGGATGTGAAGAGTGCTAAGCAAATCCACTCATTCATTCAGCAAGTAAAAGTAATTGAGAATTTGCATCTGTCAACAACTGCAATGATCAAAAACAACAGCAGCTGCTGAATGGAATACTACAAACCAGGTTTATGTTGTGTTGGATTCCAAACATTGTGTGTGCTCAGTATAGACAACCCAGGCGACTCTGGACAAGCACAGACCTGATCCAAGAACTGGATTTCAATTCACCAAAGCACATTACAGTCATATTTTAGAAAACTGATGAGTTTCTATGAAACTAAAATCCTCCGAGATCTCGGCGCTCCTCCAATTCTGGCCTCTTGCGCATCGCCGATTTTCATCGCTCCACAATTGGCGGCCGTGCCTTCAGCTGCCTAGGCCCAAAGCTCTGGAATTCCTCCCTAAACCTCTCTGCCTCTTTCTCCTCCTTTAAGGCGCTCCTTAAAACTTACCTCTTTGACAAGCTTTTGGTCACCTGTCTTCTTGTGGCTCGGTGTCAAATTTTGTTTGATATCACTCTTGTGAAGTGCCTTGGGATGTTTTACTACGTTAAGGGTGCTATATAAATGCAAGTTGTTGTTATTGTTCAGTCCCTTTTGAGTAAATCGCTGTCTGAAGCCCCATTTTTGTCACATCCTTGCCTTGAAGAGGTGCCTAGCTGGTGGAAAAGGCACATGGCTGCCCATGGCACCGCCTTCCATCAGTTCTACCATTCGACTCTGACCACCAGCAGACTGCGTTCTTCACCAGTACAAGCTGACAGTGGGTTTAATGGCCTGTACGGCATTCCCCTGAATAGGGAGGGGCCGCATCTGGGAAAGGAAAGCTGGGGACTCAACTTTGCGGCACCCTGGTGGTTTTGCCAGTCCCACCCTCTGGCATAAATGGGGAGGGTTTGGCACAAGAGGAGCCAGATGTTGCAGAACCAATGATATAAATGGGGTACGAGTGAATAAACAGGGCTCAGATCAGCAGAACAGTTCTCAACATCTGCTGTTGGTACAATTCCTCATCCCAACAGGTTTCTTGGCAAGTCTATACGTGGCTTTCACAATAGCCCATGTTCACTTTACACCCTGCACTAACCTTTGAAGAACGATGGAGATTGCCACAAAAGTTCTGAGATTGAGAGGGTAGCTAAGCAGCTGCTTCTGGGTCTCCACAGATGCCATTTGACCCAACTGCTGATGTTTACCTTCCCAGTTTTCTCCCTCTTCCAGCAGCCTCTCTTACTCAAGTGGCCATTCTTCAAATGTGAGCTCAGACAGTGAGTGTTGGCAGGCTATGTGACCTCTGGGACATTACAGCCAAGTCCGATCCTGTTCTCACCCAATGTCCAGATACATGTACTTTCCACCACAGGGCACTGAAAAGCCTGGCTGATTCTCACCTCCGTTCCTAGTCCAGGGGATGCTATGCTTGAGATAGTTGGGCTAGCAAAGATAGGGATCAAAACATTGGCTCAGTACCACAATGGTCAGTAAGGCATTAGGTGTATCACCACCAGATGTCATGAGTAAGCATCGCAAGTTGACTCGCCCTTCCTCGTGGCGGGGCTGTATCACGTTTCTGCTCCCTCACATGGTACTGATCAAGATTGAGGACTCAGCCTGTTCACAAACACTGGCTCAAAAGCTGCCCTCGAGGGTTCCTTGGCACTCAAGTTGGCAGCATGGCCCATGTGCACATTTAGAAAGAAGAAGGTACCCACAGTGCTCAGTAAGCTAATGGTGGATATCAGTCTACCCTTTCATCGGTCAGACATTACCTTTGGAAGACATAATGCTGCATTGACTCATCACAGCTCAAGTTCCTGAGATAAAGGATCTCACTGACTGGTGCTTTTAAAGAATCTCCCGACTCAACTCCAAGACACTGAATAAACAAAGCTGTGTGTCACTCTGTCAGAGTACTGCAAAAACAAAGAATTGAACTTCTCATATTTCTTAATCACCTTAAGAAAATACACAGCAGCTTTAATAACATACATTCCTTTCATCTCTGGGACCTGAGGTTCGAACCAAGGACATAAAGGTCTCCTACCTCTGATGAAGAATGGGTGGTGGAAAGGGCAAGATACTGTCCTTTGGGAACTGGGTTGAAGTCTGTCTGAGGGGAGGTTGACTGCGGAGCATTTGGTAGGTGAGGCAAATAAATCAGTTATGCAGATAGTTGGGGAGAGGAGAAGGAAAGCCAATCAAAGAAGGCCTGTCTCCTTTAGACACGATTTTTCATCTGTTTAAGATGCTGGTCCTTGTTTCCATTCCCAAGTAGGTAAGGGTGTGTCAAGACAGTGTGATAAGTCCTGCGCGGGATCTCCTGTTGATTGGATGATACGGGCAAGTAATCTAACAGCTTGTTGAAAATATAAACCAGTGGAGAGTTCAGGCTGGCGTTACTTGAATGTTATTTAAATGGTGATCTAATTGAGGTATTTAAGATGATTAAAGGATTTGAGAGGGTAGTTAGAGAAAAACTATATCCTGTGGGTGGGGGAGTCCAGAACAAGGGGGAATAACCTTTAAATTAGAGCTAGGCCATTCAGGGGTGATGTCAGGAAGCATTTCTTCACAAAAAGGGTAGTGGAAATCTGGACTGTTCTCCCCAAAAGGCTGTTGAGGCTGGGTCAATTGAAAAATTCAAAACTGAGATTGATAGATTTTTGTTAGGTAAGGGTATTAAGGGATTTGGAGCAAAGGCAGGTAAATTGAGTTAAGATACAGATCAGCCATGATCTAATTGAATGGCAGAACAGGTTCGAGGTGCTGAATGGCCTACTCCTGATACTGTGTTCCTATGTTATGTCCGGCAGTTTTAAACTTAAGAATCCCAATGGACTCTTGTGGTTTGTCGGAGGAATATTTATTCTAATCTCAGTTTTATTGTTTAGAGATTGACTCTCTTACCCTCTTATTCATCATGAGAAGATGAGTAACTTCTCATCTTCTGTGATTTCGACTGACAGCTCAACTTTCCTAGTCTCCTCTCCACCAACTTCACTACACTCCTGACCTTCTCCAACCTCACCCTTTATACAAATACCCCCACTCCCGCAATCTCATCCACTCTCATGGCCTCTCTGTATCCTTGGTGTCCTCATTGATCCTGAACTGAGCTTTAATCTATCGGTCACCAAGATCATTTCTTTCCAGCCCTACAAAATTGCACAACTTTAGCACCTCAACCGCTGAAACCCTTATGTATGTCTTTATCACCTCCATCCTCGATCACTCCAATGCTCTTCTGGTCGGCGCTCTAACCTCCATCCTCCATAAACTCCAACTTGCCCAAAACTCCAACATCCATATCTTTGTCCCCCACTAGAATAGAATCATAGAATCATAGAAAGGTTACAGCATGGAAGGAGGCCATTCGGCCCATCGAGTCCGTGCCAGCTTTATGCAAGAGCAATCCAGCTAGTCCCACTCCCCGCTCTATCCCCGTAGTCCTGCAAATATTTTCCTTTCAAGTATCCAGTTCCCTTTTGAAGGCCATGATTGAAATCTGCCTCCACCACCCTCTTTGGCAGTGCATTCCAGATCCTAAACACTCGCTGTGTAAAAAAATATTTCCTTGTGTCACCTTCAGTTCTTTTGCCAATCACCTTAAATCTATGTCCTCTGGTTCTTGACCCTTCTGCCAATTGGAACAATTTCTCTCTTTTACTCTGTCTAGACCCTTCATGATTTTGAATACCTCTATCAAATCTCCTCTCAACCTTCTCTGGTTCACGGATAACAACCCCAGCTTCTCCAGTTTATCCACGTAACTGAAGACCCTCATCCCTGGAATCATTCTGTTAAATCTCTTCTGCACCCTCTCTAAGGCCTTCATATCTTTCCTAAAGTGTGGTGTCCAGAACTGGACACAATACTCCAGTTGTGGTCGAACCAGTGTTTTATAAAGGTTCATCATGACTTCCTTGCTTTTGAACTCTATGCCTCTATTTATAAAGCTCAGAATCTCGTATGCTTTTTAACCGCTTTTTCAACCTGCCCTGCCACTTTCAACAATTTGAGTACATATATCTCCAGATCTTTCTGTTCCTGTACCCCTTTTAGAATTGTGCCCTCTAGTTTATATTGCCTCTGCTCATTCTTCCTAGTGAAATGTATCACCTTGCATTTTTCAGCATTAAATTTCATCTGCCACGTGTCCGCCCTTGCCACCAGCATGTCTATATCCTCTTGAAGTCTATCAATATCCTCCTCACTGTTCACTATACTTGTCATCTGCAAATTTGGAAATTGTGCCCTGTACACCCAAGTCCAAGTTATTAATATATATCAAGAAAAGTAGTGGTCCTATTACCAACCCCTGGGGAACACCACTGTACACCTCCCTCCAGTCCGAACAAGCGTTCACCACTACTCTCTGTTTCCTGTTACTTAGCCAATTTTGTATCCATGTTGCTACTGCCCTTTTATTACATGGGCTTCAATCTTGATGATAAGCCTATTATGCGGCACTTTATCAAATGCCTTTTGAAAGTCCATATACACTACATCAACTGCATTGCCTTATCAACCCTTTCTGTAAACTCATCAAAAACTCAATCAAGTTAGTCGAACACGATTTGTCTTTAACAAATCCGTGCTGGCTTCCCTAATCAATCCACACTTGTCCAAGTGACTGCTAATTCTGTCCCGGATTATTGTTTCTAAGTCCTGCTTATCCATCACCCCTGTCCTCACAAATCTACATTGGCTCCCCTTCCCTCAGCGAATTAATGTAGAATCCTTGTCCTCATCTACGAATACCTCCACGTCCTCGCCCCATCCTATCCCTGCAATCTCCTCCAGCCCTATGGTCCTTCTAGATCGCTTCCTTCCTCTAACTCTGGAGTCTGTGTAGCCCTCTCCCTTCAGCCCACCAATAGTGGCAGAGCCTTCAGCCATCCTGGCACTCCTTTCTGGAACTCCCTCCTTAAATCCCTCCACCACCCCACCTTCACAGCTTTCTCAAAACCCATCTATTTGAATAAACCTTCCATCAACCTTCTTAATCATTAACCATCGTACAGGGAACCCCCAGCTTCTGTCGCGACACTACAGACTTCCTACAAAAACTCAGTACCCACGGACCAGTTGAACCAGGAACACTTCTCACCACGATGGACGTCTCGGCACTATACACCAGTATCCCCCATGATGACGGCATCGCTGCGACAGCATCAATACTCAACACCAACAACAGCCAATCTCCGGAAGCCATCCTACAACTCATCCGCTTCATCCTGGATCACAATGTCTTCACCTTCGATAACCAGTTCTTTACCCAAACACACGGAACAGCCATGGGGACCAAATTCGCACCCCAATACGCCAACATTTTCATGCACAAGTTCGAGCAGGACTTCTTCACTGCACAAGACCTCCAACCAACACTATACACCAGATACATCGACGACATTTTCTTTCTATGGACCCACGGCAAGGAATCACTAAAGAGACTACACGATAACATCAACAAGTTCCATCCCACCATCAAGCTCACCATGGACTACTCCTCAGAATCAGTTTCTTTCTTGGACACACGAATCTCCATCAAAGACGGGCACCTCAGCACCTCACTCTACCGCAAGCCCACGGACAATCTCACGATGCTCCACTTTTCCAGCTTCCACCCTAACCACGTCAAAGAGACCATCCCCTATGGACAGGCCCTGCGAATACACAGGGTCTGCTCAGACGAGGAGGAACGCGATGGACACCTACAGACGCTGAAAGACGCCCTAGTAAGAACGGGATATGACGCTCGACTCATCGATCGACAGTTCCGACGGGCCACAGCAAAAAATCGCATAGACCTCCTCAGGAGACTAACACGGGACGCAACCAACAGAGTACCCTTTGTCGTCCAGTACTTCCCCGGAGCGGAGAAACTACGCCATGTTCTCCGCATCCTTCAACATGTCATCAATGAGGACAAACACCTCGCTATGGCCATCCCCACACCTCCACTACTCGCCTTTAAACAGCCACCCAACCTCAAACAGACCATCGTTCGCAGCAAATTACCTAGCTTTCAAGAGAACAGTGTCCACGACACCACACAACCCTGCCACGGTAACCTCTGCAAGACATGCCAGATCATCGACACAGATACCACCATCACACGAGAGGACACCACCCACCAGGTGCATGGTTCATACTCCTGTGACTCGGCCAACGTTGTCTACCTCATACGTTGCAGGAAAGGATGCCCCAGAGCATGGTACATTGGCGAGACCATGCAGACGCTGCGACAACGGATGAACGGACACCGCGCAACAATCGCCAAACAGGAGGGTTCCCTCCCAGTCGGGGAACACTTCAGCAGTCATGGACATTCATCCACCGACCTTCGGGTAAGCGTACTCCAAGGCGGCCTTCGAGACACACGACAACGCAAAATCGTCGAGCAGAAATTGATAGCCAAGTTCCGCACCCATGAGGACGGCCTCAACCGGGATCTTGGGTTCATGTCACGCTACACGTTACCCCACCAGCGAACAAATGTTATCTGTTTTTAATATAATGGGTCATTTGCTGGCTTTCTCTGCCTTCCGGATGTTTCTGCCTCTCTCTGTTTTTTTTTCCTGTTTGTTTTTTTGTTGAATGTGTATTCGGGGGTTCTGCAGGTGACACCTCTCTGTCTGAACACGGTGATTGCCTTGGCAACGGGCAGTTGCAGGGGCATTCTGTAAACACCATGTATTGTTCTATATGTATAAATGCGTAGGCTTCGAGGAGCTCCTGAACATTTACCTGAGGAAGGAGGAAGCCTCCGAAAGCTTGTGAATTTAAAATAAAATTGCTGGACTATAACTTGGTGTTGTAAAATTGTTTACAATTGTCAACCCCAGTCCATCACCGGCATCTCCACATCATTCTTAATCATTAAAGACACTGTACAAAAATGTGTGTTGCTGTTGATTAATGTTCAGTTGCTAAGCTGGGCTAACGGATTGCAGCTAGAAACACCTGTACGAAGGACAGATATCTGATGAACTTGCCCTTGTTGGGAGCACAGAAAGAATTACTGGGGAACAGGACATCAGATTTCGCACAGCCTATGCCCACTATTTGATGCTAGACAAAACAGTGATGAGTAACCCTATTTAAACAACTGTGTACAAGGTGCAGAGTAACAGAAAACAGCTCTGTCTGGGAAAGAAGTTCTGCAAGCAGGAGAAGTGGTACCAAGCTTCACCACTGGAATTCAATGCAGACTTTATATGGAGTTAAACAGGCCGTTCGGCCCAACTGATCTGTGCTCTAATTGAAACATAAGATTACGAGGGGGCTTGACAGGGTAGATGCTGAGAGTTTGTTTCCCATGGCTGGATAGTCTAGAACTGGGGGGGGCACAGTCGCAGGATAAGGTGTCGGCAACTTAAGACTGAGATGAGGAGGAATTTCTTCACTCGGAGTGTTGTAAATCTTTGGAATTCTCTACCCCAGAGTGCTGTGGATGCTGAGTCGTTGATTATATTCAAGGCTGAGATAGACAGATTTCTGGACTCTCGGGGGATCGGGCAGGAAAGTGGAGTTGAGGTCGAATATCAACTATGATCTTATTGAATGGCGGAGCAGGCTCCAGGGTCCATGTGGCCTACTCCTGCTCCTATTTCTTATGTTCTTACGCCAACGTTTATGCTCCACACAAGCCTCCTCCCTCCCTACTTCATCGAACCCTATCTCCACACCTTCTATTCCTTTCTCCCTCTTGTGCTTATCTAGTTTCCCCTTAAATGCATCTATTTCATTTGCCTCAACTACTCCTTGTTGTAGCTCATTCCACATTCTTAGAATCATAGAAAGGTTACAGCGTGGAAGGAGGCCATTTGGCCCATCGAGTCAATGCCGGATCTATGCAAGTGCAATCCAGCTAGTCCCACTCCCCCACCCTTTCCCCATAGCCCTGCAAATTTTTTCCTTTCAAGTACTTATCCAGTTTCCTTTTGAAGGCCATGATTAAATCTGCCTCCACAATCCTCACGGGCAGTGCATTCCAGATCCTAACCACTCGTTGTGTAAAAAAGTATTTCCTCATGTTACTTTTGGTTCTTTTGTCAATCACTTTAAATCTACGTCCTCTGGTCCTTGACCCTTCCGCCAATGGGAACAGTTTCTCTCTATCTAGACCCTTCATGATTTTGAATACCTCTAGCAAATCTCCTCGCAACCTTCTCTGTTGCAAGGAGAACAACCCCAGCTTCTCCAGTCTATCCATGTAACTGAAGTCCTTCATCCCTAGAATCATTCTAGTAAATCTCTTCTGCACCCTTTCTAAGGCCTTCACATTTTTCCTGAAGTGCGATGCCCAGAACTGGACACAATACTCCAGTTGTGGCTGAACCAGTGTTTTATAAAGGTTCATCATGACTTCCATACTTTTGTACTCTATGCCTCTATTTATAAACCCAGGATTATTACTCTTTGGGTAAAGAAGTTTCTCCTGAATTCCCTATTGAATTTATTAATGGCTATTTTATATTTATGACCTCTAGTTTTGGACTCCCCTTACAAGTGGAAACATTTTCTCTTCGTCTGCCCTATCAAACCCTTTCATTATCTTAAAGACCTCTATCGGGTCACCCCTCAGCCTTCTCTTTTCTAGAGATTTCTGGATTGGTCATATCTTCGGTCATTTTCCACTACCACTAACTCCGACATAGCATAGCACACATCATCAATGGGGTGGGGAAGACGAGACATAGGAGCCCTGCACTTTAAGAATTCTTAGGTATCCACTCATGGTTCATTTCTACATTGACTGTAAACAATTGGAACCTCATCGAGATGAGCAGTTTCTGCACATCTATTAGATAAAGGCTCATGTTGAGGGACTGAACGGTGACAGCATGCCCTTTCACTTGGCCCAATAGCAATTGTTGCAGGCACGAGTAGAAACATAGGAACAGGAGTACGCCATTCAGCCCCTGAAACCTGTTCCGCCATTCATTTAGATCGTGGCTGATCTGTATCTTATCGCCATCTACCTGCCTTGGTTCCGTAACCCTTTAACCCCTTACCTAATAATAATCTATCAATCTCAATTTTGAAATTTTCAATTGACCCCGAGTCTCAACAGCTTTTTGGGGGAGAGAGTCCAGATTTCCACTACCCTTTGTTTGAAGAAGTGCTTCCTGACATCACCCTTGAACGGCCTAGCTCTAATTTTAAGGTTATGCCCCCTTGTTCTGGAGTCCCCCACCAGAGGAAATAATTTCTCTCCATCTACTCTATAAATTCCTTAAATCATCTTAAACACCTCAATTAGATCACCCCTTAATCCTCTATACCCAAGGGAATACAAGCCTAGTCTATGCAACCTCTCCTCATAATTTAACCATTTTAGCCAAGTAATCGGATGAATTCTCCAAAATCCATTCTTTATAAACAAATACTGTTTCAAAGGCCAAACACAATCTAATTGCTGATACTTTACTCCGAACACTTTAACTCCAAGTTTTTTGGGCCTAGGTAATGTTTCCTGGCCGAAAGGTGTGAATGATCTGGGAATTAGAGTCTCTCAGACCGATGGCCGAGCAGGAACCCCTCAATTCATGGCCGCTCAATGCCATCTTTCATATGGATATTCTTTCAATGGGTAGCACAAAGAAGGAAGTGTGTACAAAATATCTGATATATATCTATCATACTCTGATGGTCCAAGGGAACAAGAGAACTGGGTTCAAGAGAACAAAATGGAGGATGTTGCATTCGTCTTAGAACCACATCATGGATGGGAGGTAAGCAACTCAGTTACATTTTCTTATAGGAGACAGAAAGCTTCATTACATAAGTAAAGCCAAAATTAAATGAATCCTTCCAATTAGGAAAAGGAACTGACTGTTCCTGTTCCAATCACTGTAATGCACGTGGCTGCATTTGGGGAAGCAAGGGGGACGAATGTGGTCAGGTTTGGGAGCAGGAAAGGGGAAGAATGTGGCCAGGTTCGGGAGAAAGAAGGAGGCGACAATGGTCGAGTTTGGGAGAAGGAAGAGAGATGAATGTGGTTAAATCTGTGGGAGGAAGGGAGTGACAATGGTCGAGTTTGAGGAAGGAATGGGTGGAGGGAGTGAAGTGTGTTCCACGTTGTTAAAAATAAGCCTTATGTTGGGTTTGTGAGAGTGGCCCTTGAACTTGGAATTGTCTCCCTTAGACAAACATTAGCAGCTATCCCTTGGTCTAAGCTCACACCTGGAGAATGGCCAGTTGGGTGGGGTAACAGAGTGTGGTCGGCACTCATGGGACTGTAAACCGTGATGATTGGAGACAGGATCAAAAACCTGACCAAACTATCAATTTAAAATGTTCATCAAGTACTCAGAGTGTAAAACACTGAGACGGTTGAAATTTCTTTGTGGTGTTTTCAACAGACTGGTTGAAACGTTTGTGTCAAATACTTGTGTGTGCTATTGTAACAGTTATTGCCCCATTTTAAAATAAACAGCTTAATGACTTCTCTAATGTGGCACACAAGAATTTGACCCAAAGATGTCTGCAATAAAAATAGCACATTGAAGAATTTCAACACCCGACAGTTTGAATATCCAAATAAACGCAAAGAAGAATTTTCTTCCTGTGCACCCAGTGTCACAACTGAATGAAAGGAGAAAAAAAGGCTGAGATATCTTCCAGAATTAAAGGAAAGAGGGAAGTGCTTGCATTTATACAGCACTTTTCACGGCCTCAGGACGTCCCAAAGAGCTTCACGGCAATGAAGTATAGTTACTATTAATATGTAGGAAAATGCAGCAGCCAGATGCATCAGACATATGCCAGGCAATGACCATATCCAACAAGAGAGAGTCTAACCACCTCCCCTTGACATTCAATCCCCCACCATTAACATCCTGAGGGGGTCACCATTGACCAGAAACTAAACTGGACCAGCCACATAAATACCGTGGCTACAAGAGCAGGTCAGAGGCTGGGTATTCTGCGGCGAGTGACTCACCTCCTGACTCCCCAAAGCCTTTCCACCATCTACAAGGCACAAGTCAGGAGTGTGATGGAATACTCTCCACTTGCCTGGATGAGTGCAGCTCCAACAACACTCAAGAAGCTGGACATCATCCAGGACAAAGCAGCCCATTTAATTGGGACCCCATCCACCACCCTGAACATTCACTCACACCACCACCGGCGCACTGTGGTTGCAGTGTGTACCATCCACAGGATGCACTGCAGCAACTCGCCAAGGCTTCTTCAACACCAACTCCAAAAACCGCGACCTCTACCACCAAGAAGGACAAGAGCAGCAGGCGCATGGGAACAACACCACCTGCACGTTCCCCTCCAAGTCACACATGATCCTGACTTAGAAATATATTGCAGTTCCTTCATCGTGGCTGGGTGAAATCCTGGAACTCCCTTCCTAACAGCACTGTGGGAGAACCTTCGCCACACGGACTGCAGCGGTTCAAGAAGGCGGCTCACCACCACCTTCTCAAGGGAAAAAAGGGATGGTCAATAAATGCAGGCCTTGCCAGCGACGCCCACATCCCATGAATGAATTTTAAAAAATTGCGTGCAGTGATGAGATAAATAACGAGATAATCTGTTTTTTAGTAGTGTTGATTGAAGGATAAATGTTAGACAGGACACATAGAAACATAGAAAATAGGAGCAGGTGTAGGCCATTCGGCCCTTCGAGACTGCTCCACCATTTATTTTGATCATGGCTGATCCTCTATCTCAATACCATATTCCCGCTCTCTCCCCATACTCCTTGATGCCTTCTGTGTCTAGAAATCTACCTAGCTCCTTCTTAAATATATTCAGTGACTTGGCCTCCACAGCCTTCTGTGCTAGAGAATTCCACAGGTTCACCACCCTCTGAGTGAAGAAATTTCTCCTCATCTCAGTCCTACATGTCCTACCCCATATTCTGAGACTGTGACCTCTCGTTCTGGACCCACCAGTCAGGGGAAACATCCTCCCTGCATCCAGTCTGTCTAGCCCTGTCAGAATTTTATATGTTTCAATGAGATCCCCTCTCATTCTTCTCAATTCAAGTGAATACAGGCCGAGTCGACTCAATCTCTCCTCATATGACAGTCCTGCCATCCCAGGAATCAGTCTGGTGAACCTTCACTGCACTCCCTCTATGGCAAGTTTATCCTATCTTAGGTAAGGAGAACAAAACTGCACACAATACTCCAGGTGTGGTCTCACCAAGGCCCTGTATAACTGTAGTGAGACATCCTTGCTCCTGTACTCAAATCCTCTTGCAATGAAGGCCAACATACCATTTGCCTTTCTAACTGCTTGCTGCACCTGCATGTTTGCTTTCAGTGACTGGTGTACAAGGACACCCAGGTCCCTTTGTACATCAACATTTCCCAATCTATCATCATTTAAATAATACTCTGCCTTTCTGTTTTTCCTTCCGAAGTGGATAACTTCACATTTATCCACATTGTACTGCATCTGCCATGTATTTGCCCACTCACTCAGCTTGTCTAAATCGCCTTGAAGCCTCTTTGCATCCTCCTCACAACTCACCAACCCACCTAGTTTTGTGTCATCAGCAAACTTGGAAATATTACATTTGGTTCCCTCATCCAAATCATTGATATATATATTGTGAATAGCTGGGGCCCAAGCACCGATCCCTGCGGTACCCCACTAGTCACTGCCTGCCACCCTGAAAAAGACCCATTTATTCCTGCTCTCTGTTTCCTGTCTGTTAACCAATTTTCAATCCATGCCAGTTTCTACCAATCCCACACTAACCTCTTAAGTGGTACTTTATCAAAGGCCTTCTGAAAATCCAAATAAACCACATCCACTGGTTCTGCCTTATTCTACCAGTCACATCCTCAAAAACCTCCAGTAGGTTTGTAAAACATGATTTCCCTTTCATAAATCCATGTTGACTTTGTCTGATCCTGTTGATATTTTCCAAGTGTCCTGTTATCACATCCTTTATAATAGACTCTAGCATTTTCCCTACTACTGATGTTAGGCTAACCGGTCTGTAGTTCCCTGTTTTCTCTCTCCCTCTTTTTTTAAACAGTGGGGTTACATTTGCCACCCTCAGATCTGCAGGAATTGTTCCATAATCTATAGAATTTTGGAAGATGACAACTAATGCATCCACTATTTCCATGGCTACCTCTTTTAGTACTCTGGGATTATCGGATTATCAGGTCCTAGGGATTTATCAGCTTTCAGTCCCATTAATTACTCCAGCACTTTTTTTTTACTAATACTAATTTCCTTTAATTCCTCCTTCTCACTAGTCCCTAGCATTTCTGGGAAGTAATTTGTGTCCTCTTCTGTGAAGACAGAACCAAAGTATTTGTTTAATTGCTCTGCATTTCCCTGTTCCCCATTATAAATTCTCCCGTTTCTGACTGTAAGGGACCTACATTTGTCTTCACTAATCTTTTTCTTTTTATATACTTGTAGAAGCTTTTACAGTCCACTTTTATGTTCCTTGCAAGTTTACTCTCATACTCTATTTTTCCCCTCTTAATCAATCTCTTGGTCCTTTTTTGCGGAATTCTAAACTGCTCCCAATCCTCAGGCTTGCTACTTTTTCTGGCAACTTTATATGACTCCTGTTTGGATCTAATACTATCCTTAATTTCTTTTGTTAGCCATGGTTGGGTCGCATTTCCTTTTGTGTTTTTGCGCCAGAAAGGAATGTATAATTGTTGCAATTTATGCATTCATTCCTTAAATGTTAGCCATTGCCTATCCACCGTCATGCCTTTTAATGAAGCTCCCCAATCGATCATAGCCAACTCACTCCTCATACCTTCATAGTTTCCTTTGTTTAGATTTAGGATCCTAGTTTCGGAATGGACTTCTTCACTTTCCACCTTAATGAAGAATTCTATCATGTTATGGTCACTCGTCCCTAAAGGACCCCGCAGAACAAGCTTATTAATTAACCCCTTCTCATTGTACAATACCCAATCTAGGATAGCATGTTCCCTGGTTGGGTCCTCAGCATACTGGTCTAAAAAACCATCTCGTACACACTCCAGGAATTCATGCTCCACAGTATTATTGCTAATTTGGTTTGGCCAGTCTATATGCAGATTAAAGTCACCCATAATTACTGTAGTACCCTTGATACATGCATCTCCAATTTCCTGTTTGATCCCATCCCCTACATTACCACTACTGTTTGGAGGCCTATAGTCAACTCCCACCAGTGTTTTCTGCCCCTTGGTGCTTCTTAGTTCCACCCACACTGATTCTCCCTTTTGATTTTCTGAGCCAATATCTTTTCTACTATTGCTCTGATTTCATCCTTTACTAACAAAGCCACCCCACCTCCTTTTCCTTTTTGCCTGTCTTCCTAAATATCGAATACCCTTGGATATTCAGCTCCCAGCCTTGGTCACCCTGCAGCCTTGTCTCTGTAATTGCTATTATATCATATCCATTTACATATATTTGCGCTGTTAATTCATTTACCTTATTACGAATGCTTCGTGCATTCAGATGCAGTTCCTTTAGATTTGTATTTTTAACATTTTTAGACATCTTAACATTTTGTCTTATTACCATTTTTTCTTACCCGGACCCTATTTGTTAGTGCACTCTTTTGTTTGTGCGCTCTGTCCCTTCCTGACACAATCTGGTTATCCTTACCCCAGTCACTTTACTGCACTGCTTCCTTGTCTTTTCTCTTTAGCATTCCAGATTTCTCTCCACTGGGACCCTCCCCCCTTTATTTAGTTTAAAGCCCGATCTACCTCCCTCGTTATTTGATTCGCTAGAACTCTAGTCCCGGCATGGTTCAGATGTGGTCTGTCCCAATGGACCAGCTCTCGCTTTTCCCAGTACCCCACGAATCGAAACCCACTTCGCCCACACCAATCTTTGATCCACGCATTCATCTCCTTGACCCTATTGACCCTATGCCAATTTGCTCGTGGACACCGGGAGAACGTCCACTGCTCTTTTTCAAATAGTGCTATAGGATATTTTATGTCCACCTGAGAGATCAGATAGGGCTCGGTTTAACATCTCATCTGAAAGATAGCACCCTTTCAATATTGAATAAAGTGTCAGTCTAGATTATGTACTCAAATACCTGGTGTGGGGCTTGATCCTACAACTATCTGACTCGGAGGCAAGCCTGCTACCACTGAGCCAAGGCTGTTACCCAACTACACCCTACATACAACATCGGGGGGAGGGAACCATAGAACTGCAATAGACAGTATAGCACAAAACTCCTAAAGGGACAATGTCCCAGCGTGCTCCCCCTCCCCCTCCTTGATTGATTGATGGCGTGTTCAGTTGTGAACAGAAAATAACTTTTCACTCAAAATGAAAGCATCTAAGACCCTTGGATCCAGAATGTTCCATTGTCTTGGGAGCAAGTTAGTAGAAGGAAAAACCTTGAGTTCTCCTGTTGTAAGAGAATCTTCTCCAAGGCCTGGCAAAGCAAACATACCTGCACCTGCAGGACCATCACTTCCTTGATAGAGAGTCTCTGCCTGCTCTGAGAATCTATCTCTTTGAAGCGTACAATGATCCCAGTAAAGCAAAGGAGTCATTAACCCTCATGCAGCTCCTGCAAAGGTGGAGTTCCACTTGATCACAAAGTGTCAGATCTTGCCTCCACTGGCAGTCCTGTCAGTGTACATTCACTTGCCACCTGGTTGTTAAGTTGTCCCTGCGGCAGAAGGAGTCATGGCTTCCTCTGGTGCTTGGACATCAGGCTGAGCCACAATAGGAGGCATCAGCCCACACATGGACAAAAAGAGCATCGTCCAAAACTAGAGGTCAATGCCAATGACCATGAAGATTAGATAAAGACTTTCAAAAAGAATTTGCAGAAACATTATGAACCATTCTACATGGTTTAACTAAGGAACTGATTTAGTTGGTAAGGAAGAACGATTCTACGGGTCCAAAGCAAGAAAATGAACTCATGCCAACGATGAGAGAACTGGAAAGAGATGTCATCAAATTAAGGTTTTACATGCAATGGGGTTGAAGATAAAAGAAACAGGGGGGAGATGAGGAGAATATTTTTTAGGCAGCGAGTTGTTATGATCTGGAATGTACTGCTTGAAAGGGTGGTGGAAGCAGATTTAATGGCAACTTCCAAAAGGGAATTGGATAAATACTTGAAAAGGAAAAAAATTGCATCTATGGGGAAAGAACAAGGAAGTGGGACTAATTCGATAGCTCTTTCAAAGAGCAGGTACAGACACAATGGGCTGAATGGCCTCCTTCTGTGCTGTAAGATTCTATGAATCTAAGCTGCCCACATGACTCCTGCATGGTACCAAACATTTAAAGGGACCTTGTCCCAGTACTTTCCCACATTTGTTTGATATCCTATTCAGAGAGGTGAACAAATGGGGAAGGATCAATCTTGTTTTATTTTAGATGCAATCAAATTGAGAGGAACTAGATGGGTTAAACACTGGCCTTTCACCTCTGGGATCAAATCCAGCCAAGAATGATAGGATGAAAGTCTCCTTCGTCTGTTCGCTGCAAGCTGCACGGGTCCTTTTGTGAAATGAGTTTGGGCAGTTCAATCCACATGCTCATGGGCCTATAGCAAAAATGTAGGCCCTTTGCCCCTAATTGGAACTAACTTGGCAATCTCACTCAGAGAGGCCACAGGATGACTAGTGGTACAAATGAAAAATAAAGTCACACTGACACAGTCATAGATGCTCTGCTGAGCTTGGGGCCAAGGGCCATTTTGGAGCAGCATAGAGGGTGTTTTACTCTACATTAACTGTGCCGTACTGTAGCTGGCACATAGCACACGTCCTTGAAGAGCACAGAAAAAAAATTGGCATGCTGGGATGGAATACAGTAATTAGTCTCATCCTCAGTGCCCCTGGGTAAGGGAAGGAAGGGAAGAAAATCAACTAGGTTCTGGCTCCTGATCATCATCCCTAATGGAGGAGCACATGTAGATGCGATGCCCTGTGCAGTCGAATAGTCATTGTTCAGGTTCACATATAAATAGATGCCATTGGGCAAGCTACAAGAAGGGTGTCAGATGCCAGCAGAACTGTATTCCAGCAAGACGTCAATGCCCTCAGGAGAAGGAGGGAGAAAATGGGCAAGAGATTAAAAACAAAATTTAGCAGACCCAATACTGGGAGGCGCACCGGGGGTTGGGGGGGGGGGAGCGGGGGAATGGTCAGCAATTAGTGCTGGTTATACAACCCATTCAATTCCAGAAACACTGAATGGCAAATGTAAGCATTATTCTGCTCCAAGCATGAAATTCTCATGTTCCATTCCCAGCCTCTCTCATCAGATGGAAATCCTCGCTGTGACACTGCTTCACCAAGCAACTTGTACATTTATCAACCATCAGCTGTAACATGATAAGGGCTGTGAAATTCCACCAATTTCACCCACACATAATTAATTTAAATGGCTGGAGTCAACCTGTGGAAGCTTTCAGATCTGAGTTTCAGGCCCAGTTTGTCACAAGGCCAAATGAGCAATTAGGTTAATGCCTACACTGCTGATGTCAAACACAAGCGTGACACAAATTATTTCCCCCTGCCCAGGCTTACTATTTAATCCCTTTCAGTGGTTCCTGATTAACTCCTTGTACAAACAGAAAACTGACGCCGTAATGGTTCACAGGCAGGGAATTGTAAAGAAAGAGAAAGATTAAAATTCAATCAAACTTTCAGTCACTCCTCGTTAGCCACTGGTCTTGATGCGATGTGAAAACCAATATTATTTTGCTCCGTTGAAGTAAGAAGGGGAGAATTTATGAGCTGGCTGGCTGGCTCTCACTAAATCGTACCTCGCACGTTGGACCTGAATTTAACATTTGTGACACAGGAACAAACTGTTCCAAACTGAAGAATTTTAGGAACAAAATTCGGGTTTGATTTTTAGATTCCTCTCAGCTCGTTCTCTCCTCCCACTACACTCCCACCACCAGTGTTCCAGATTTTAAGGCTCATATCTTTGTCTCCATGACAGAAAACATTTCTAGCATAAATTAGTTTTCTCCTGCCCTTAGTTTGGTCCGTCACTGGAGATGGAATGGAGAAAAGCTGAGGCGATTTGGTGCACATTGTTCACGTGGGAATGGGTTGAAGTATGGGATTTTAATCTACTTCCGGAGCATTAGGAGTCCCGTGCACTTGGCCTGGATGGTAGGCAGCAGATTTTCGTGGAGTCTTCCAACTTCCGCCTTTAGGTCTGGATGACCATCTATGCATGTTGTGTTTTGGTCCAGACCAATTTCTATGTTTGGCCCGTTCTGCAATTCCATGTCCTGTTCCACACTAAGTCCCACTCTGCCATCACCTACGTCCTTGATGACTTACATTGACTCCCTGTCCCCCAATACATTTGATTTAAACTCCCTTCCTCATCTTCAAATCCTTCATGGCCTCACCCCATGCTATCTCTTCCTTCCCACTCTAGTCCCTTAATACTGCCCTTGTGTGCACTCCCCCTTCCCTTCGTGCTCCCATTCGTGGCAGAGCCTTTAGCCACCTTGGCCATACTTCATCCCTGAACCCCTCTCACCGTCTCAAATCCCATCCTTTCTACCAAGCCTTTGGCCACTCCTCCTAATCTCCCCCTCCGGTATCAGAGTTTGTTTCCTCATTTGTATCCATTTTGTGAAGTGCCTTGGGACATTTATTATATTAAAGGCACAACATTAATGCAAGTTGATGTTGTTGTTGTTCTCTGATTTTGTTTGGTTGTGGGGGGGGGTGGTATCATCCTCGGACATTGCAAGGCCGAGTTCTCTGTGGATGGCCTTGAGCTTTATGTTGCTCTGGTTGCTGGTTTGTCATGGGTGTTGAGGAAGGGGCTGCCGGCATTTTGGTTGAATGTGTGGGGGCTCTGTCTGAAGGGAGAATGCATTTGATTGAGGGGTTGTGTGCTTGGGCTCCTTGGCCTGTTCAGGGAAAGCAGTTGTTATTGTTGGAAGCATTACTTCTACTTCGGTCTACTCTTGGTGACGGGAGAATGATCACCCACCTCAGGCATCAGGGTCCTTGGTCTTGTGAGAGAGTATGTCTGCAGTTCCACTGAGGGCCGGGGAAGAAAAAAGATCCTGAGAGATGAGTGAATTTCAGCAGCAGCTCTAAACTCTTGTTTGGTCACAGCAGGGACACGGAGAGTAGGTGCAGTAGGTGGAACACAGAGAGGAATAATGCTTCAGTCAGTGCTCCTGCCAACATTGATATTGTGAGCGGTGGCTGAGGGATCAAAGCCCTGAAAGATGGCAGGTCAGCTGTTGTAGCATTTGCTGATCTTATCGCCTTATATCATAGTATGGTACAGCAAAGAAGGAGGCCATTCAGCCCATCGTGCCTATGCCAGCTCTTTGAAAGTGCTATCCAATTAGTCCCACTCCCCGGCTCTTTCCCCATAGCCCGCTAAATTTTTTCCGTTCTATTATTTATCCGATTACCTTTTGAAAGTTACTATTGAATCTGTTTCCACCACCCTTTCAGGAAGTGCATTCCAAATCATAACAACTCGCTGCGTAAAAAAATGTTTCCTCATGTCATCTCTGGTCTTTTTGCCAATCACCTTAAATCTGTGTCCTCTAGTTACCGACCTTTCTGCCACTGAAAACGGTTTCTCCCTATTTACTCTATCAAAACCAATCATGATTTTGAACACCTCTATCAAATCTCCTCTTAACCTTCTCTGCTCTACGGTGAACAACCCCAGCTTGTCTAGTCTTTCCACATAACAGAAGTCCCCCATCCCTGGTACCATTCTAGTAAATCTCTTCTGCACCCTCTCCAAGGCCTTGACATCCTTCCTAAAGTGTGGTGCCCAGAATTGAATACAATACTCCAGCTGAGGCCGAACCAGTGTTTTATAAAGGTTCAACATAACTTCCTTACTTTTAGACTCTATGCCTATATTTATAAAGCCAATGCTTTTTTAACAGTCTTCTCAGCTTGTCCTGTCACCTTCAAAGATTTGTGTACATACACACCCAGGTCTCTCCTCGTTCTTCCTCCAAAATGTATCAGCATATTTCTGCCATATATCTACCCATTTCACCTATGTCTTACCTCTCCTTACCTAAGAAAGGATATACTTGCCATAGAGGGAGTGCAGTGAAGGTTCACCAGACTGATCCCTGGGATGGCAGGACTGTCGTTTGAGGAGAGATTGGGTCGACTCGGCCTGTATTCACTCGAGTTTAGAAGAATGAGAGGGGATCTCATTGAAACATATAAAATTCTGACAGGGCTAGACAGACTGGATGCAGGGAGGATGTTTCCCCTGGCTTGGGGGTCCAGAACGAGGGGTTACAGTCTCAGGATACGGGGTAGGACATTTAGGACTGAGATGAGGAGAAATTTCTTCACTCAGAGGGTGGTGAACCTGTGGAATTCTCTACCACAGAAGGCTGTGGAGGCCAAGTCACTGGATATATTTAAGAAGGAGCTAGATAGATTTCTAGACACAAAAGTCATCAAGGGATATGGGGAGAGAGCGGGAATATGGTATTTAGATAGAGGATCAGCCACGATCATATTGAATGGCAGAGCAGGCTGGAAGGACCGAATGGCCTACTCCTGCTTCTATTTTCTATGTTTCTAGGTTTCTATGTCTTCCTGAAGTCTGTTTCTATCTTCCACAATGTTTACTACATTTCTGAGTTTCATGTCATCTGCAAACTTTGAAATTATGCCCTGTGTACCCAAGTCCAGGTCATTAATATATATCAAAAAGAGCAGTGGTCCTAACACTGACCCTCTGGGGAACACCACTGTATACTTCCCTCCAGTCTGAGAAACAACTGTTCTGTGGAGGGATGACATAGAATTTACAGCAGAGAAACAGGCCATTCGGACCAACAGGTCTATGCCGGTGTTTATGCTCCACACGAGCTTCCTCATACCCTACTTCATCTAACTCTATTAGCATATCCTTCTATTCCTTTCTCCCTCATGTACTTATCTATGCTATTCACCTCAACCACTCCAAGTTCCACATTCTAACCACTCTTTAGTTAAAGAAATTTCTCTTGAATTCCTTATTGGATTTATTAGTGACTATCTTATATTTATGACCTGTAAGTTTGGATTCCCCCACAAGTGGAAACATCATCCCTATTGAACCCCTTCATAATTAAAAAAACCTGTATTAGGTCACCCCTCAGCCTTCTCTTTCCTAGAGAAAAGAGCCCCAGCCTGTTCAGCCTGGGTGACTATGGAAGCTGCATGAGGCCAGCTTGGATGGGTAGTTGGAGTGCTGAAGCTTGGTTTCAGTGGTTGGAAGCATCCTTTGGTGAAGAGGTTGGGGGGAGATGGGAAGTGGCATGTGCTGTGTTACCACTTGGAACTTGAGGGCATTTACTGGTTTTCTGGTGACTTTGTTCAATGGCATCTTGTGGGGAAGCTGTGCTTTCTATATCCTGCCAATTTTATTAGCTCTGAGAGAACAATTAAAGGCAGAAATTGGAATTTGGCTCCCAACTTCAGCAACTGCTTGGATAATGATGCCACCAGAAGTCCCCTATAACCAAACATAATGACTTTGACATTACTGGCAAGGTTCAAGGTCTCAAAGCCAATAAATCCTAAAGGATGGATGGAATATATCTGAAGGTGTTAGGTGAGATTAGGGATAAAATCTATAAAGTGATGGCAGTTACCAAAAGGGAGCCAATATGCCAATATGATACCTACATTTTCAAAACAGATGTATTATATTGTATAGAATTCTAATGGACCAAATCTTTTTCTATTACTCCCACCACATAGACTCCTAAAGAACCAAACCCCTTCCCATTCATTCTTAGTGTATAGAATCTTAATGGACTAAACCCCTTCCCATTCATTCATATTGTATAGAATATTAATAGAACAACCCCCTTCCCATTTATTCCCATTGTATAGAATCCCAATCAATCAAACCGCTTCCCATTCATTCCCGTTGTGTAGAATCCAAATGGACCAAACCGCTTTCCACTTACTCTCATTGTATAGAATGGCTGTTCTAAGTGCTAAATGTTCACCTATTATCCTCATTATAATACTAAGTCTTTGTGCATCCATTGCCAGATTTAACTTAGAGCTAGCAATTTATTTTATTAATCTCATAATTCTTGTGCACAATATGCCTTTTGTTCTATGTTTTCTGTTCACTTTGGGTGGACTGAATTGCTGAACGAATGATTAAAGGTTCTCTTGCCAGAAAAGATTTGTGATCAGACTCCTTTTATCTTCAGTTTATAGATTCTCATTACAGCATAACTTTTCCTGGCAAACTGGCAATGTGTATCAGAATCTATGCATACAAGGGAAGGGAGTGGTCCATTATTAATCTCCTTAAATATTTAGTGGTTAATGTTACTGCACATTTTGCTTTGCTGCCAATACTTGCAGTCGTTTACTTTACATTATATGCCTTTTCAAGTGAAGTAAGATTTAAGTTCAATCTACAGTGGCCGCCATTTCCGGTTATGGTTCATTATTGACCACTCTCCTCTGAGTAATCCCTTCCGTTCATGAATTCAGCTAAGAATGGCTGTTGGGAATTGGCTCATTGACATTTTCTCATCCTGTGGGATGTGATGATTTAACAGTGGAGGTAAGGAATTACCGAGTTAGGTGCTTCTCTCATTGATAAAAGTTATTTAAACCCAGCATTTTGTTTTGGATTTGATACACAATTTGTCACATATAAAGGTAGAAGGAATCTTTGTAATAAGACTTTGTGTGGATGGCAGGAAGTGTTCCCAGGAGGCACTTGCTGTTATCAATAAAGCAAAATACCAGGGTTACACCGTACAACTATGGCAGGTTAATTAACTTAACCTATGATAAATAGAACTGGAAAACGAATCCAAAATTGGGAAACGTAAAGCAAAAGTTCAGAGAAATGAGTTTGGTCACAGAGAGGTAGGTTTGTACAACAGATTTCCATCAAGAACAGTTGACAGTACATGGGTTCAAGCCCCACTTCAGGACTTGAGCACATCATCTAGGCTAACGTTCCAATGCAGGTACTGAGGGAGTGCTGCATTGTCAGAGGTGTCATCCTCTGAATGAGTTGTCAAACCGAGGCATGTTCAAGTGGATGCAGAGTCAACATGGTTTTATGAAAGGGAAAATTTATTAAGAGTTTTTTGAGGATGTAACTAGCAGGGTAGATAAAGGGGAACCAGTGGATGTAGTATATTTGGATTTCCAAAAGGCATTCGATAAGGTGCCACACAAAAGTTGTTACGCAAGATAAGGGCTCATGGGGTTGGGGGTAATATATTAGCATGGATAGAGGATTGGTTAACGGACCGGAAACAGAGATAGGGATAAATGGGTCATTTTCAGGTTGGCAGGCTGTAACCAGTCGGGTGCCGCAACGATCAGTGCTTGGACCTCAGCTATTTGCAATCTATATGTTAAAAAAGGAAATAGCAGGAACTAAGTGTCACAAAACATATTTGAAAGTTCTTTATCTGAATGCACGTAGCATTCGTAACAAAATGGACAAGTTAACGGCACAAATAACTACGTATGGGTATGATCTTGTGGCCATTACAGAAACATGGCTGCAGGATGACAACGACTGGGAATTAAATATGCCAGGGTACTTAACAATCAGGAAGGACAGGCAGGAAGGAAGGGGAGGTGGGGTGGCTATGTTAATAAACAAA
This sequence comes from Heptranchias perlo, assembly GCF_035084215.1. NCBI lineage: Eukaryota > Metazoa > Chordata > Chondrichthyes > Hexanchiformes > Hexanchidae > Heptranchias > Heptranchias perlo. The sequence continues at coordinate 61,323,814 of NC_090337.1, read as the reverse complement.
GGATTCACTGTAATACAGAGAAATGATATTGGGACAAAGGATCAGGATAATGAAACAGTTTGGGTAGAGATAAGGAATAATAAGGGGGAAAAAACACTCGTGGGCGTAGTATATAGGCCTCCTAATAATTGCAACTCTGCTGAAAGAAGTATTAATCAGGAAATAGTCAGGGCATGTAATAAGGGAACAGCTATAATTATGGGGGATTTTAACTATCATATTAACTGGACAAATCAAATTGGGCAGGGCAGCCTTGAGGAAGAGTTTATTGAGTGTATTAGGGATGGATTTCTTGAGCAGTATGTAACTGATCCTACAAGGGGGAAAGCAACCTTGGACCTGGTCCTGTGTAATGAGCCAGGATTAATTAATAATGTCCTAGTTAAGGATCCCCTTGGAATGGGTGACCATAACATGGTTACATTCCATATCCAATTAGAGGGTGAGAAGGTTGGTTCTCAAACAAGCGTACTGAGCTTGAATAAAGGAGACTATGATGGTATGAGAGCGGAATTGATTAAAGTGGACTGGGAAAATAGATTAAAGGGTAAGACGGTACATGAGCAGTGGTGTTCATTCAAGGAGTTATTTTACAACTTTCAAAAAAAAAATATTCCACTGAGGAAAAAAGGGTGTAAAAGAAATGACAGCCATCCATGGCTAAGTAAAGAAATTAAGGACAGTATCCGACTAAAAAGGACATATTAGGTAGCCAAACTTAGTGGGAGGATAAAAGATTGGGAAGTCTTCAAAAGACAGCAAAAAGTAACTAAAGGATTGATTAAGAAAGAGAAGATAGATTATGAAAATAAATTAGCAAAAAATATAACAACAGATAGCAAGAGTTTCTACAGTTATATAAAAAGAAAAAGGGTGGCTAAGGCAAACGTAGGTCCCTTAGAGGATGAGACCGGGAAATTAATGGTGGGAAACATGGAAATGGCAAAAATGCTGAACAAATATTTTGTTTCAGTCTTTACGGTAGAGGACACGAAGAATATCTCAACACTGGACAAACAGGGGGCTCGAGGTGGGGAGGAGCTAAATACGATTAAAATCACTAAGGAATTGGTACTCAGTAAAATAATGGGACTCAAGGCGGATAAATCCCCTGGACCTGATGGCTTACATCCGAGGGTCTTGAGGGAAGTGGCAGCAGGGATTGTGGATGCTTTGGTAATAATTTTCCAAAATTCTCTGGACTCAGCAAAGGTCCCGGCAGATTGGAAAACTGCTAATGTAACAACCTTATTTAAAAAGGGTAGTAGGCAGAAGGCTGGAAATTATAGACCAGTTAGCCTAACATCTGTGGTGGGTAAAATTTTGGAATTTATTATCAAGGAGACAGTAGCGGAACATTTGGATAAACATAATTTAATAGGGCAAAGTCAGCATGGCTTTACGAAGGGGAAGTCATGTCTGACAAATTTGCTTGAGTTCTTTGAGGACATAACGTACAGGGGGGATAAAGGGGAACCAGTGGACGTAGTGTATTTAGACTTCCAGAAGGCATTCGACAAGGTGCCACATAAAAGATTATTGCTCAAGATAAAGAATCACTGGATTGGGGGTAATATTCTGGCATGGGTGGAGGATTGGTTATCTAACAGGAAGCAGAGAGTTGGGATAAATGGTTCATTCTCGGACTGGCAACCAGTAGCCAGTGGTGTTCCGCAGGGGTCGGTGCTGGGTCCCCAACTCTTTACAATCTATATTAACGATTTGGAGGAGGGGACCGAGTGTAACATATCAAAGTTTGCAGATGATACAAAGATGGGAGGGAAAGTGGAGAGTGAGGTGGACATAAAAAACCTACAGGGGGATATAGACAGGCTGGGTGAATGGGCGGAGATTTGGCAGATGCAATACAATATTGGAAAATGTGAGGTTATGCACTTTGGCAGGAAAAATCAGAGAGCAAGTTATTATCTTAAAGGCGAGAAACTGGAAAGTACTGCAGTACAAAGGGATCTGGGGGTCCTAGTGCAAGAAGATCAAAAAGTTAGTATGCAGGTGCAGCAGGTGATCAAGAAGGCCAACAGAATGTTGGCTTTTATTGCTCGGGGGATAGAATATAAAAACAGGGAGGTATTGCTGCAGTTATATAAGGTATTGGTGAGACCGCACCTGGAATACTGCATACAGTTTTGGTGTCCATACTTAAGAAAAGACATACTTGCTCTCGAGGCAGTACAAAGAAGGTTCACTCGGTTAATCCCGGGGATGAGGGGGCGGACATATGAGGAGAGGTTGAGTAGATTGGGACTCTACTCATTGGAGTTCAGAAGAATGAGAGGCGATCTTATTGAAACATATAAGATTGTGAAGGGGCTTGATCGGGTGGATGCGGTAAGGATGTTCCCAAGGATGGGTGAAACTTGAACTAGGGGGCATAATCTTAGAATAAGGGGCTGCTCTTTCAAAACTGAGATGAGGAGAAACTTCTTCACTCAGAGGGTAGTAGGTCTGTGGAATTTGCTGGCCCAGGAAGCTGTGGAAGCTACATCATTAAATACATTTCAAACAGAAATCGACAGTTTCCTAGAAGTAAAGGGAATTAGGGGTTACGGGGAGCGGGCAAATATTACCATGCTCCTGGGGAGGACTCCTGCAAATATTAGCATACTCCCAGGAACCGTGGTAAATATTAACACACTCCTAGGGGACCCTACAAATATAAGCATACTCCAGTAGGACCATTACAAAATTAGCATGCTCCTGGGGGGGCTCCTACAGATACTTACACACTTCAGTGGAGCCCCTACAAATACCAACACACAACCCTTGCAAATAATTACACACTCCCGTGGACTTCCTGCAAAGGTTGGCGCACTCCTCAGGACTCCTTGAAAGATTGACACACTCCTGGAGATCCCTTATCCTAATTTCCAGCAGAGAGCTTTGGCTACCCAGAGGAAAACGGTGCTATTGCTACAGAAAATGTTATTTTTAGACAACAACAGAAATATTTTTCTGGTAAGTGAACAAGTACAGTAAAATTGTGGCAAACTGAAATCTGATGAACTTGAGTCCAGGGACTATGTTCCAGTTTTGCTTGGGAATAAATATCATATGTGAAATGCAACCAGTTAGGATTGGACAAGGTGAGTTGTTATTCAATATCGATATCTGGAGCTTTTTACCTGAATGCTTCCTGGGGTCAGGGAGACATTTCATGGAATTTTCTCTTTTGTGCACTTTACATTGGCTGTTTGCTGTTGCCAGATATCTTAAATAAGTGGAGTAGGAGCAACAACGTGTAGATTGGACTTTGCCTATGGGAAAGGCTAGGCTCAATAAGATGAGTGACATCTCTTGGTCCATATTTTAGTTTCTTAGAGCAGAAGCAGTCTTTTGTTCCGATGGAGAAAGCCAGGTGAAAGCCCAGAACCCTAAGGTCAAGACAGCACCAAGATAAAAAGAGTAAGAAAGAAGATGTGAAAGACCACGAGTTACTGGTCGGGCAATGAGAGTGATATGAAGTGTGTAGGGAGGAGACAATTAAGGGGAAATGGGAGAAAATAAGAAATAAAGAATCTTGCAACCATTGCCAGACATTGAGAAACCACAGGTCTAGGATGAATGGGATCCGCGGGGAGGGTCGCTCTGACTGCCTACCTCTTATCCAAGGTCTTGGATGACCCTTGGATGAGGCTGGGTGACCCTGGAGAGGGATTCCATGGAGTTCACCAGTACACTTGAGGCCTTCCGCCACCAGTGGGCACTGCATCGCAGATATTGCAAACAGAATAGTAACTTGGGGGCATATTGTTTACTTTGATTGGGCCATTAGTATTTTATTAGTGGTGCCCTCCGGAGGGCACGTTTAAAGCTGTTTCTTGTCTTGGTGACACTGGACTACTCAGTTCTAGACACTAAGACATCCTTATATAGTGTTCTGCTCAGTCCACATCTTCAGTGCTGTGTCTAACTCTGGTCACTAAGTGACAAGGGAAAGATTTAAGTGCTGGAGACAGCTCAGGGAAGAGTCACAGGGTTAATACCCAGCATCAGATCAATGAACTATGAGGGTAGATTAGAGAAGGTGGACATTTTAACCTCGAAAGAAGTCGACTGAGGGTGGAATCTTATCAAAGTATAAGAGATATTACATGGTGTACAAAAAATGGTTACTTCAAGGTGTCGGTTGGTAGCACTATTGTCCCAAATGCAATAGTTCATGGGTTCAAGTTCCACTCCAGAACTCTCTACCCCAGAGGGCTGTGGATGCTGAATCATTGAAAATATTCAAGGCTGAGATGGATAGATTTTTGGACTCTACGAAATCAAGGGATATGGGGATAGGGCGGGAAAGTGGAGTTGAGGTCGAAGATCAGCCATGATCCGATAGAATGGTGGAGCAGGTTCGAGGGGCCGTATGGTCTACTCCTGCTCCTATTTCTTATGTTTTTATGAGCATATAACCTAGGCTGTCACTTCAGTGCAGTACTGAGGGAGTGAGGTATTGTCAGAGGTGCCATGCTTCAGATGATAACATTAAACTAAAGCCCAGTCTCCCTATTTAGGTGGACGTAAAAGATCCCAGGGCACTATTTGAAGAAGAGTAGGGAGTTCTCCAGGCCAATATTGGCCCCTCAACCAAAACAGATTAAATGATTATACATCTTATTGCTGTTTGTGGGACCTTGCTGTGCACAAATTGACTGCCATGTTTGCCTACAAAACAATAGTGACTGCACTTCAAAAGTAATTCATTCGCACTGAAGCACTTTGGGACATCCTGAGGATGTGAAAGAAGCTATATAAATGCAAGTTCTTTCTTTCTTAAACCAAGACAGTAGGAAATGGCTAAGAGATGAGAGTAGAGCCAACTGTGCCAAACTGACCAGCAACAAAGGAAATAGCTAAAAAGAACTATGACTAACTTTTTTTTCAGTCTATTTCTGTTGCTCTTTTTGAGTGTGTTTTATTCAAGAGATACATTGATTATTTTATGGTCTAGATGGCACTGAAGTGTTAAGTTGCTTTGAGATCCTTTCAATGGACCTCTTTGAATGTCAATGAAGGCATGTCTACATTTTCTTATATTAAAAAAAACACTGTGGTTATGACACATCACAATTAACTTCTTGGTGGAATCTTGGAATCAGGGTGTCAGCAATTGCTCAGTTGGTAGCACTCTCACCTCTGAGTCAGAAGGTTGATGGTTCAAAGTCCCACTCCAGAGACTTGAGCACAAAATCAAGGCTGACATTCCCAGTGCAGTACTAAGGGAGCGCTGCACTGTTGGAAGTGAGGTCTTTTGGATGAAGAATTCAACCGATAGCCCGCCTGCCCTCTCAGGCGAACGTAAAAGATCCCATGGCACTATTTGAAGAAGAACAAGGGGGTGCTCCATGGTGTACTGGCCAATATTTATCCCTTAACCAAAATCAATCAACAGATTATCTGGCCACTTATCTCACTGCTGCTTGTGTGTAAATTGGCCGCTGTGCTTCCTACATTACAACAGTGACGACACTGCAAAAGTACTCAGTTGGCTGTAAAGTGCTTTGGGATGTCCTGAGGTTGTGAAAGGCATTATATAAATGCAAGTTATTTCTTTCTTTCACAGTATGAGAGTGCACCATTAAAATGCATAGTAAACTGGCATAATCACTGAGCCATTCTACACAATGGTTGCATATCTACTGACGCCCGTTCCGCTCCCTCAGACTGTAAGAGCTATCAAAACGAGAGAGAAAATGATATGTTAAAGTGGGTTCATGTAGTTTGTTTTAAAGTTTGATTTTTTTTTTGTTATTAGGGGTCCTAATGGGCTTCTCGTTCTTTAAACAAAGCAGGGTGGGCCCTGAGCAGGCGCCAGGCACAGTGCCATCACTTAGATCAGTCCAAGGAATGGATCGCAATGGAAAGTGACTGATCAGCCCACACACAAATCAGGTTGAGCTGCTGGTCAAAATGAACATTTATGATGCACTTCTGCTGATTCAGGCCCTAGGGTTTTGCAGCTTGAATTCTAACAAACAGAACCCGATTGCCAAGAAATGTTCTGTTTGTGTCAAGATTCTATAAACTGGTAATAAATAACTGCCACTTGTTGAACCTTTGCACTCCAGCCCAGTTCACCATTTATTCAGCTATTTAATCTCAGCAAAAATCCACAGAGCACTTCATAAAAATATACTTGAAGCAAAAAGTGATTAGATTGACAAAATCTGTTGCTTTCTCTGTAAAACTCAGCGATCTGATCTGAGCATTAAAAACAGGATGACTGACAACATTTTATACGTCGAACAACTATTTGTACAAGGGGAATGAATGGAAAGGGGTTTGAGCCATTGGAATTCTGTACAAGGGAAGCAAATGGAAAGAAGTTTTCTCCATTGGAATTCTGTACAATGGGAGTGAATAGGAAAGGGTTTGATCCTTTGGAATTCTGAACAACAGAAGTGATTGGAAAAGAGTTTGGTACATTGGAAAAAGGTTTGGTTCGTAGAAATTCTGTACAACGGGAGAGAAAGGGAAAGAGTTTGGTACATTGGAAAGGGTTTTGGTCCATTGGAATTCTGTACAATGAGAGTGACTGGGGAGGGCTCAGGTTACTTGGATTCTATGAAAGGTGAGGTTACCAAATGGACAAGGCAACCATTGAAAAAAATTAAATACAATGCGATGTCTTGTGCCTTATGTCGGCATGCAAGAAAGCAGAAACGTAACGTGCATGCACACATGTGGTTTACAGTGTTCAGAACATCCATTACCTATTTGAACTTCAATTAAATATTTTACACCCTAACTTCCGCTCATGCTTCAGTCTATAACAGTCACCATAAACCAACATAATTTCCAACTATGTATTTGCTAATAATAAGATCCCGGTCTCCTTTGCTTTACCACATCCTTCCCATGTTGTGTACCTCACTTGTAGCTTCCCCCATTTTCTCCTTATCTTTCAATTTATCTGTGGGAACAAGTGGGTATTGCATTATCATTTGTTCATCAGTAATGGTTTAGAAATTGCTGTTGGTGCTGTTCAGGGATTAACTGTGGGCCACTAAGAGTTTCTGGGAGGATTCACTCCTGCTGGTTAAATCCTCATTTGCTGGCTTTAATGGCAGGAATAAATTGTGCGCAACAACACTTACACAATGGACTGAGCAGCAGAAGTAATGACAAAGCTGAGCACTCTTAGCTGCATTGAGGAGACATTTAAATGCCTGAATTTGCACAGAGGAGTGCAGGCTAAGCATTCATTCAGCAATACTACTGTAAAATCTAAGGTATCCAGAGCTCGCAAGAGTCATTTTGGTGACCAGATGCAGGAGGTGCTGAAGTAAGGGACAGAACAGCAGTACTGTGTAGAATAGGAGGGCAGCCTTCCCAGAAGTGCTTGGTACAGCAGGCTTGGGAAACAAAAAACACACAGAGCAAATGCAGCCTCCAGAACCCAACAGACCTTGAGAGATTTGGGAAGAAAGATGGGTGAACTCACGGTAGCTGTAATGCTAAAGTACAGTTTGGAATACCAAGTACCCGCTCCAAGTAGGCACGCCACAAAGTTTACCCTCATAACTTGCAAATCATTGTGTGCTGATCCATCATGACCATCAACAGAAGTGAATTCTGTGTCGTTCTACCGTGAGAGAAATGGCACTCAATGCTAGCCATGTAGGGCTATACTGTAGCATGAGAGAAATACAAACAGCACCAGTGTAAAGGGATTTTGTATAAAAGATCCTCATAAGCCAACAAGTATGATGCATTTTTATTTAATATCAGATAGGATGGGCTGGAATTTGGGCAGCTGTTTGCCAAACCTCTACCTACCTACTTGCAGTACAAGATGCACAAAAGAGAAGGGTGTAGACCAGAATGGAAGGAAATCCAGGGACAACTAGCCCTTGATTCACTCCATTTAAGGAGGCCACCCTGGTGTGACTTTTCACAAGAGCATCGAAGTAGTAGGGAATGGTGAAGCCAGAGGCCTCACCCAAGCTCAGGGCAAGTACCACTTAGTTTTTTTCACCTTTGTTACAGATGCACTGCAATGCAAGGACTGCTTGACGGTGCCATAAACCTAGAAGAACAGACTGACACCAGAGTCCTGTGTCCCCAAACAAGCATCTCACAGCATCCTCTTCAGTCCCAGCACTTTTGCCAAGCATCAACATAGCAACACACATCCTGGAAGATGTAAAGAGTGAGATTCAAAAGGTAAAAGAAAGAAAGAACTTGCATTTTTATAGCACCTTTCATGACCTCAGGATGTCCCAAAGCATTTTAAGCGATTCCACAACCAAAGCTCTGCAGTCCTGCTACATCCAGTCGTGAATGGTGGTGGACAATGAAACAAATAACGGGAGGAGGAGGCTCTGCAAACATCCCCATCCTCAATGATGGCGGAGTCCAGCACGTGAGTGCAAAAGACAAGGTTGAAGCGTTTGCAACCATCTTCAGCCAGAAGTGCCGAGTGGATGATCCATCTCGGCCTCCTCCCGATATCCCCACCATCACAGAAGCCAGTCTTCAGCCAATTTGATTCACTCCACGTGATATCAAGAAACGGCTGAGTGCACTGGATACAGCAAAGGCTATGGGCCCCGACAGCATCCCAGTTGTAGTGCTGAAGACTTGTGCTCCAGAACTAGCTGCGCCTCTAGCCAAGCTGTTCCAGTACAGCTACAACACTGGCATCTACCCGACAATGTGGAAAATTGCCCAGGTATGTCCTGTCCACAAAAAGCAGGACAAATCCAATCCGGCCAATTACCGCCCCATCAGTCTACTCTCAATCATCAGCAAAGTGATGGAAGGTGTCGTCGACAGTGCTATCAAGCGGCACTTATTCACCAATAACCTGCTCACCGATGCTCAGTTTGGGTTCCGCCAGGACTACTCGGCTCCAGACTTCATTACAGCCTTGGTCCAAACATGGACAAAAGAGCAGAATTCCAGAGGTGAGGTGAGAGTGACTGCCCTTGACATCAAGGCAGCATTTGACCGAGTGTGGCACCAAGAAGCCATAGTAAAACTGAAGTCAATGGGAATCAGGGGGAAAACTCTCCAGTGGCTGGAGTCATACCTAGCACAAAGGAAGGTGGCAGTGGTTGTTGGAGGCCAATCATCTCAGCCCCAGGACATTGCTGCAGGAGTTCCTCAGGGCAGTGTCCTAGGCCCAACCATCTTCAGCTGCTTCATCAATGACCTTCCCTCCATCATAAGGTCAGAAATGGGGATGTCGCTGATGATTGCACAGTGTTCAGTTCTATTCGCAACCCCTCAGATAATGAAGCAGTCCGAGCCCGCATGTAGCAAGACCTGGACAACATCCAGGCTTGGGCTCATAAGTGGCAAGTAACATTCGCGCCAGGTAAGTGTCAGGCAATGACCATCTCCAACAAGAGAGAGTCTAACCACCTCCCCTTGACAATCAACGGCATTACCATCGCCGAATCCCCCACCATCAACATCCTGAGGGTCACCATTGACCAGAAACTTAACTGGACCAGCCATATAAATACTGTGGCTATGAGAGCAGGTCAGAGATTGGGTATTCTGTGGCGAGTGACTCACCTCCTGACTCCCCAAAGCCTTTCCACCATCTGCAAGGCACAAGTCAGGAGTGTGATGGAATACTCTCCACTTGCTTGGATGAGTGCAGCTCCAACAACACTCAAGAAGCTCGACACCATCCAAAATAAAGCAGCCCGCTTGATTGGCACCCCATACACCACCCTAAACATTCACTCCCTTCATCACCGGCGCACTGTGGCTGCAGTGGGTACCATCCACAGGATGCACTGCAGCAACTCGCCAAGGCTTCTTCGACAGCACCTCCCAAACTCGCGACCTCTACCACCTAGAAGGATAAGAGCAGCAGGCACATAGGAACAACACCACCTGCACGTTCCCCTCCAAGTCACACACCATCCAGACTTGGAAATATATCGCCGTTCCTTCATCGTTGCTGGGTCAGAATCCTTGAACTCCCTTCCTAACAGCACTGTGGGAGAACCATCACCACACGGACTGCAGCGGTTCAAGAAGGCGGCTCACCACCACCTCCTCAAGGGCAATTAGGGATGGGCAATAAATGCTGGCCTTGCCAGCGGCGCCCACATCCCATGAACGAATAAAAAAAAACTTTACAGCTAATGAAGTTCTTTTTGAAGTGTAGTCACTGTTGCAATGTAGGTAACACCAGTGAGGCCTTAGAATTCTGGAGGCAATTTTCGTGACCCAAATCCCCCCCTTCTACATCTAAAAACGGGGCAGTAGAAAATCACATGGGAAATTGAAGCGCTGTCTTATCTCTGGTTGCTCGCCCATTATGAATTTCGGGCAGACCTCAATTTAGGCCACCAGAGCTCTCACCGGAAACAGGCTTCATGAATAAATGAAAATAGGGGTCAGATGACCTAGTCACGACCCCCAATGCCATTTTCATCTTTGGGTGCTTTGCTACCACCAGTTTCCCACTCCCGCCCACCAAACTTGGGAGGTGGCCATTTTGAGCATACTTTGTAAAGGTATCTTCAGCTGCCGTCCGGGGAAGCAGGAAGTAGGTCCGACATTCATTTTAACTGCAGTCACTTTTGTGTTTTGAGCCTTAAAGGTTTCCAATATCTGACCTCCTTGCTGCTTTGAATGCTGCAAAAAATTTCCCTGCCACCATGAACAGTTGCTCCTTTTCACTCCTGATGTTTCCACCACTCCCCTTTAAAGCGTTGATGCAGGCCCATCAAAATCGGATTTTGCGCCACTAGATTGGTGAGCTACTCATAAGGGCTGCATTTTGCGCTGGCAGCTTTTAAATGAGGGCAGGCCGTACAAATGGTTCCGGCCCCATGCTGACTCCAGTAGGTGGGCATGTCCCGCCTGATTAATGCTACATATGAAAATCGACCCCTGATCTCATAGCGATTTTGATCTCATTGGGCTTATTTCTACGAGATTCAGCTTGGCTCAGTTGGTAACACTTTCGCCTCAGTGTTAGAAGGTTGTGCGGCGGGGGGGGGGGGGGGGGGGGGGTGCGGGGGTGTTAAAGCTCCACTCCAGAACTTGAGCTCATAATCCAAGCTGAAACTTTACAGAGAATTTACAGCACACAAGCAGGCCATTTGGCCCAACTGATCTGTGCCGGTGTTTATGCTCCACATGATCCTCCTCCCACCTTACTTCATCTAACCCTATACTGAGTATAACCTTAGATTCCTTTCTCCCTCATGTGTTTATCTAGCTGCCTCTTAAAAGCATCGATGCTATTTGCTCCTTATGGTAACAAATTCGAGATTTTACCACTCTGGGTAAAGAAGTTTCTCCTGAGTAACTTATTGGATTTATTAGTGAGTATCTTATATTTGTGATCCCTAGTTTTGGGCTCCCCCACAACTTAAGTTCAGTGCTAAGGGAGCGTTGCTCTGTCGGGGGTGCCACCTTTCAGATGTGACATTAAACTGTTGCTTGTGCTTTTTGAAGAAGAGCCTGGGAGTTCTCCCGGTCTCCTGGCCAAAATTTCTCTCAACCAAGACCACCAAACACAGTCTTGCTGGTCTTTTATCTTATTTGCTGTTTGTTGAATCTTGCTGTGCGCAAATTGGCTACCATGTTTGCCTACATAATAACAAAGGGGGGAGGGCAGATTGGCCTTTCACCTCTGAGTTCTTCCTTTGCTGTTTCTAATGGCAATCGATCTCTCTGAGGTAACTGTTGTGGGGAAATGGAATTGTGGGCAACACCTATGGCCCTTGTGAGGCATTTACCACTGACCATGCGCTAGGCAGAACTGGGGGTGGGGGAGGGAGTCCGGCAACTCTCCAGTCCTATCTCCAAATATAGGGGCAAAGTTTCATCTTCAATGTCTGGGCAATAATCTGGCAGAGCGGATCGCCTGCCCATAGGACGTTCCACTGGAATGGAAATCGGGCGGGCTCCACGAGGGGTGGGCAGATCGCTCTGCCTAGGTGGCAAAGGCGAAAATTCACCCCGTAGTGTCACAACGGAAGGGAGGCAGGCGATAGGAGCGCCCGCCTCACCTCCATCAGGCCAGAAAAGAGCAGAAACCCGGCAGAAAGAGGTTCCACCCCGGATTCCTCCCCGCTGCCAATTCCAAGTCCAAAAGCAGGTCACAATTTTTATGCTCTGGTTTCTTTCTTACTGATCATGGCACAGGAAGGGTTTTAAAAGAAAAACCCTGGTTAACTTACTGATAATGGGCAGATACCTGATGTTAACTGGCCTCCAGTCATAGTGGCTCTGACTATTTCAAGTGCAGGTCAACGTTGCTGTCCAGAGTGTATTTCACAGAGTGATTGGTGACCCCCTTACCTTATCCAGTGTTTTTTTTAGGGCAGATCGGTCCTTCTCGAGGCAGACTTTTGAACGTTGAAGCTCTCGTTTCTCGTTCTCCAGCTGAGCGACGGCTCTCTGCAAGCTTTTCACTCGCTCCTGGTAGATGTGTTTTTCTTGTTGAAGCTTCTCGATGTGCTTCAGGGCCCCCTCCTCGCTCTCCTGCCGCTGGTGGAACACCTGGGGACGGAGGATGGAGAGTTAGAGCCATTGGTGTTACGGTCCTGTCTCTGATCCGCACTCACAAATCTATAACTAGAGTTTAACCAGAACTAGAAGCAATAATAATCTCTCTCCAACACAGACTTAATGGTGCAGTATTTTGGAAACAAGACTTTGACCCATGAGAGGCTGTGTGTTGGTATAGAACGGGCCAGGTCTTATCGATTTACACGAAAATATATGTTTTGTTCTGATTTGAATTTGTGAAGATGCCGCATTAAAATTGTAGCTATCCATCGATTAAATATTGCATTTTGGGATGATGATGATGAAATGGTTAGTAATGAGACTATGTAGGAATGAATACTACGGGAATACTACAGGTGATGATGTGTGTATGTACAAATGCACGCATCATCCAGAGTGGTGTCACTAATCTGCTGAAATCCATCCAAGAACCATATTCAGACTGCAGGAGGAATTGGCAGTAGGGCACAGTAAATGTCAGGTTTATAGCCATTTGTCCCACTTTCCAATAGGCGATATTTTTTAAAATTCGTTCACGGGATGTGGGCGTCGCTGGCGAGGCCAGAATTTATTGCCCATCCCTAATTGCCCTCGAGAAGGTGGTGGTGAGCCGCCTTCTTGAACCGCTGCAGTCCGTGTGGTGACGGTATTGAACCAAGTATCCCCAGATCTCTCCTGCCTGGTCAGCTAAGGAGAAACCTCCATCTTCAAGAGTTAATGATGGGGATGAGAGTGAGGCACATGTGGATATCTCTAGAACCCAGTCCCCGCTTTCAGACTTCAGTCTCACAAGCTGTAGTGTATTAAAGGGTGGGAGAGCTCCCAATTCCTTTGTACTGTTGGCTTTGATTGGTGATAGCACTCTTGCCTCTGTGTCAGAGAGTTATGCATTAAAGTGCCACTTCAGAGACTTGAACATGTAATCTAGGCTGACACTTCAGTGCAGTACTGAGGGAGTGGAATAATGGTGTAAATGGCTGCTAATGCCCTGTCTCCAGGGTTAATGCCGATATTCTGCCGAAGTTATGGTGGAAAGTCAAGACAGCCCCCATTGAAATTCTACACCCCTCCGCCCCGCCCAACAGCACTTTTCAAAGAACATAGGAACAGGAATAGGCCATTCAGCCCCTCGTGCCTCCTCCGCCATTTGATAAGATCATGGCTGACCTGTGATCTAGCTCCATATACCCGCCTTTGGCCCATATCCCTTAATACCTTTGGTTGCCAAAAAGCTATCTATCTCAGATTTAAATTTAGCGGAAGAGAGTTCCAAACTTCTACCACCCTTCGTGTGTAGAAATGTTTTCTAATCTCGCTCCTGAAAGGTCTGGCTCTAATTTTTAGACTGTGCCCCCTACTCCTAGAATCCCCAACCAGTGGAAATAGTTTCTCTCTATCCACCCTATCCGTTCCCCTTAATATCTTATAAACTTCGATCAGATCACCCCTTAACCTTCGAAACTCCAGACCCTAACCTAACCCTAACCCTAACCCTAACCCTAATGCAGCAACCCCAATTTGTGTAATCTCTCCTTGTAACTTAACCCTTGAAGTCCGGGTATCATTCTAGTAAACCTACGCTGTACTCCCTCCAAGGCCAACATGTCCTTGTGAAGGTGTGGTGCCCAGAACTGCTCACAGTACTCCAGGTGCGGTCTAACCAGGGTTTTGTATACTCTAGTCCTCTAGATATAAAGGCCAGCATTCCATTAGCCTTCTTGATTATTTTCTGCACCTGTTCATGACACTTCAATGATCGATGTACCTGAACCGCTAGGTCCATTTAGACATCCACTATTTTTTACTTTTTACCATTTAGAAAGTACCCTGTTCTATCCTTTTTTGATCCAAAGTGGATGACCTCACATTTGTCTACATTGAATTCCATTTGCCACAGTTTTGCCCATTCACCTAATCTATCAATATCGCTTTGTAATTTTATGTTTTCATCTACACTGCTTACAATGCCACCAATCTTTGTGTCATCGGCAAACTTAGATATGAGACTTTCTATGCCTTCATCTAAGTCGTTAATAAATTTTGTGAATAATTGAGGCCCCAAGACAGATCCCTGCGGGACTCCACTAGTCACTTCCTGCCAATGTGAGTGCCTACCCATTATCCCTACTCTGTCGCCTTTCGCTCAGCCAACTTCCTAACCAAATCCGTACTTTTCCCTCGGTTCCATGGGCTTCTATCTTAGCTAACAGTCTCTTATGTGGGACCTTATCAAATGCCTTCTGGAAGTCCATATAAATAACATCCATTGACATTCCCCTGTCCATTACTTTAGTCACCTCTTCAAAAAATTCAATCAGGTTTGTCAGGCACAACCTACCTTTCACAAATTCATGCTGGCTCTCTCTGATTAACTGAAAATTCTCGAGGTGTTCAGTCACCCTATCCTTAATTATAGACTCCAGCATTTTCCCCACAACAGATGTTAGGCTAACTGGTCTATAATTCCCTGGTTTCCCTCTCTCTCCTTTCTTAACAAGCGGAGTGACAAGAAGAGCAGTGGAGTTTCGCCTGGTGCCCTGGCTGACATTTATACCTTAAGCAATACTGAAAATAGATTAACTGGTCATTCATCTCGGTTTTTGTGGGACTTTGCAATGCACAAACTGGCTGTCGTGTTTGTCTACACAACGGTGACTACACTTCAAAAGTAATTAATTGGCTGTGAAGCACTTTGGGACATCCTGAGGATGTGAAAGATACAATATAAATTCAAGTTCTTCCTTTACTATCCACTGGGTCTGAGACCTGGGTAAATATATATTTCCTTCAACAAATTGGTGGTTCTTACCCCTACTGATTATTTTACATTTTACAAATAATTGTGAACTTTGGGATAATCTGTCATCTATGCCATCCACTGCAGATTCACAGTCCAGCAATACCTGCTCCCTCTGAATCATCCTTAATGTAGCAGGTTGTCCATCATTCACTCTTTTTCACTATGGGCTAACTTTACTAGTTTGTTCTCTGTCTAGAAATATTGGGCTATAAACTCGACTGCGTAGCGCCCGTTTTTTAGGCACTACACGGCCTCCTAAGGCCCCAAAATGGCATCCGGAATGCGGACGCACGCTTTTCGCATGACATGCACCTGACGCCATCTCGGTAAAGGCGTTTGTGCACGCACAGATAACGAATGCCGGTACCATATAAAGTAAGGAGAATATGTGTTAGATCAGTGTGTAATGCTGATTTAAAGGGACAGATACGATTTTGGAACTCAACGCTCCAGCTAACGCACTGTCTTAACCACGCACAGCTGAACGGGTCGTAGATGGCCTGGAGGACCCCCCACCAGTGCTATTTAAAGGAACCATGCAGGATTTACAGGTTAGTTGCTGGATTATTGCTTCTGACTGCGTGGTGCTGTGGATGCACTTAGTGGTGCAGTTGGTAGGAGATGCCACTTGACAGTTGACCTCACTCACCTTGACCACTCGTGTCAAAGCATTGAACTTCTTCCTGCACTGCATCTGCGTTCACGGTGCTATGCACCTGGCATTGACTTTGTCTCCTACTGCCTCACATTGCCTCTTCAGCATGTCTGGAGGGCCTCTTGCCTCCCTGCAGATATAGGATGCCCCTCCTTCTGTCCACCCCTTGCACCAAGGCCTCTAGTGCATCAGCAGAGAACCTTGGTGCATGCTCTCTCGCAGGCCTGGTACAAACTCAGATCGGCAGATTGGTGAGGTCTGGCTTACAGATTGGAGGATGTGGGATTTAGTAGTGCACAACCTTTATTCAATGTTTTAAAATAACTCAACAGTTTGTAAACATAGGGACGGGAGTTATTCAAACATGACAGGCACATCATCCAAACATCCTGCAGGACACCCACCGACACACGTCCCGCTTTCTTCCAGGAGAAGGTGGCGCATAACAAGAGGCAGCAAGTGGCTGTGGCATTTAGCCCCTCGAGCCTGTTCCCCATTCAATGAGATCATGGTTTATCTGTGACCTAACTCCATATACCTGCCTTAGTCCCATATCCCTTAGTACCTTTGGTCAAGGTGAGTGAGTATTTTACGTAAGCGATGTCTGATCTCCTTTCAGTCTCCTTGCAGACCTGTATCTTATATTTTGCAAATAAGAGGTGTAGGCTGCTTTTAAGAGGTGCGAGCCACTCATTCGGTATCGGGGCCCCCCTGCTGGTGAGAAGCCATTCAACAGTACAGCCAGACCTGGCTGCTCGACGGAATCAGGTAAATGACCAGGCAGCACAAATCTCACGTGCTGCCTGCTTTGCAACGACCAGGTTAATCGCGCACCGCGCCCCCACGCCCGGATTCGGGGATTATCGAATTTAACCCTCATCACCTATTCAGCTCTACCAATGAACTTTGATCACTCAATGAGGCACAGGTTAGCATGCCTGGAGCACCACTAAATATGAATGGAAGCGGTTTTCCAATGGGAACTTGAAAGGATTACCAACGACAAGCTTTGGCTGCATGATTGGATCAACTGGAAGCTTCAAACAGGATGTTGCCATCTTGTACTGGATCCCATCCACCAGCACTAAGAGCCAGACCTGGGCTCATATTCAGTGTTGCAATGTATCACATTTCACTGAAGCATTTAAGCATTGGCATCAGCTCACAGCCTTGTTTTAATATAACGTGTGCTGCAGTACATCAAAAAGTAGAACTGTTTTGGTAAATGGGAACAATTGGAACCAAGAGGACATGTATGAGAAGACCCAGTCATCAGTCTGAGGTCACTCCACGCTGCGTGATTCTCAGACGGACTCTAAGGACTGGGGGAAGAGAGTCAAATCTGTTCCTAAGTTGGGCCTGATCCAATTTCTCCTCCTCTAGGCGAAGGATGAGCCCGGTATTGTGTCTGCATGGGTGAGGCGGAATTGTTGGAAAACATCCAAAATCCAAGGTCTGATATGAAAGATGACAACAATTGCAGTTGAAGGAATTTTAATGAAAGGATGCATCCTGGTTGATTAATGAAAACATTGAGCAGTATTTACTGGAGCATTCCAACAGAATCCAGTCAAAACAGAACAATCAGGTCCGCCCTGTGGCTGAATTTCCAGGAAGCTCTGGCAGAGCCCAGGCTGGAAGAGCCAATATTTTCTCATTCAGCTTCCCAATCCTGTTCATTCCCAAAACTTTACCTCAGGTGGACAGCAGAGAGTGAAACTAATTAGTTTAGAGTCACAGTAAAAAGAGCATTGGTGGAAAACTCAAAATCCCAGTCCCACTCGCCTTGAAGTAGACTCACCATTCCTGAACTCAAAGCATTACAAAGTGATGGCCTCAACTTTCACATGTTGCAATATTCTGACTATCCATTTTAAACACCAATGACATTGGGATGGAGCTCATGATGTTAAAAGACGTTTACGGTAATCCAGCTCCCTAGCATCAACAGCTGCTTCTTCCTTGATGATGCATCTTTCATATAATCAAATAAATTGAAAGCAAATCCAGCTCCCCTGATATCTCAGTGGGTGAATGCACTGCCCAGAGTGGTACTCAGCTATACAAACTAGGGAGTTTTCAGGTTTGATCTTCAGATTGTGCTAAGTTAACTGATCTCAACTGAGGCAGCGGTTCAGGTGCTACAGTTAGTCTCAGTATCCTTGAGCTAGGGCGGGGGGGTGGGGGGACAAAAGTCAGGCAGGATTCCTGCTCCCAAACATTATCCAGTGCTTCTTGCTGGAAAGTGCAAGTGTGGATGCCAGTCGAGCAGAGGATCGGGCTTGACTGTGCTGCTCTCAACGTCATGCCTGCCAACTGTCCAGGCCGTGACGAGGGCCCAAACAATGCAAGGTACCGGAGGATGGCTGGTATCCAACGAATCAGACCCCAGGCTGAGTGAGCATCTTCAGGGAAGGAGAGGACAACAACCGCAATCAATCCAAAGATTGATCAGGAAAGTGATCATTATTTTTGCTGCTTGATTTATTGATGGTGCCACTCGCTCTTCAAATGAGGATGAAAGTCTGACTCTTGTACTGAGCAAACTCAGCCTTCTGTACCAGTAACGCCCCCAGTTTCTGTCACTTACCTCCTGCAGTTGCCGGTTCTGTCCTTCCAGCTCCAAGCGTCTCAGCTCCAGGTCCGCATGCGTGTTCTGCATCAACTGCACCCGTTCTACCAAGGCGTGGTTCTTCTTCTTAGTGTCCGAGAGCCCCTGGCGGATGGAGTCCAGCCGCTCCTGCGGCAAAGACACAAACAAATAAATAACACTCTCAAAAGGCAGGTGAAGCGCGTGCGCACTTGAACATTACATAGAATTACATAGAATTTATAGCACAGAAACAGGCCATTCGGTCCAAATGGTCTATGCCGGTGTTTATGCTCCACATGAGCCTCTTTCCACCCTATTTCATCGAACCCTATCAGCATATCCTTCTATTCCTTTCTCCCTGATGTACTTATCTAGCATCCCCTTAAATGCATCTATGCTATTCACCTCTACTACTCAAAGTAGTAGCAAATTCCACATTCTCACCACTCTCTAGGTAAAGAAGTTCATCCTGAATTCATTATTGGATTTATTAGTGACTATCTTATATTTATGACACCTAGTTTTGAACTCCTCTGCAAGTGGAAACATCTTCTCTAAGTCGACCCTACCAAACCCCTTCCTAATGTTAAAGACCACCCCTCAGCCTCCTCTTTTCCAGAGAAAAGAGGTCCAGCCAGTTCAGTCCTTCAGAACATAGCAGTGGCAAATGAACATCGGCAGTCTCGTCCATCACTGAGTCCTTGGTGATTGACAGTTCAGTGGGTCAATCCCCTCCCTGACCTCATGGTCTTAAAGGGACTGACTTTCTCCCTCTTATCTCTTAATTAGAGACATCAGAATGGTAGAGTGAATACCGGTAGCCTGTAACAGAAATTAGGACCAGTTAATTTGGGAATAACTAGCTTGAAAGTAGGCTTGTCAGTAAAATCTCATCTTTTTTCATGGAAAGAGAAATTGAGGGAAGTGACAGATCTCACTGTGAAAACTGTATTCTGTTCAATCATGTATTTCATGCAAAATAAACCAATTTGTTGGTTTGCATTTGTGCCTCGTCCCGCTATAATGCTTTTCAGTCTGCCTTTTGTGAAGACAGGAGAATCCACAAAGTGGTACATACAAGATTACAGTAGCCAGTGCACACAGCAAGGATTCTAAGTTGATCCTCGGATTATGCTATCACTTAACTAGCCGTAGGGCAGTAAAAGGTACACTCCAGATCTTAGGGGACTTGAGGTCTGCTCGTGGGAGTGATCACTGAAGCTGAACCCGAACTGTAAAAGCCTGAAAATTTGTAACAATCGCTAACAGTGAATTCTAAACTCACATCACCTCGCATCAAGAGTCTCCTGCATTACATCAAAAACACCCTGAGCTGGAAAGAGACCTTCCTGAGCTGCCCTGCACCAAGAGCTTCCATTGCTGTGCAAAGATCTGCATCTCTATTGTGCTGAGATTTCCTTTGCCATGTTAAGAGCTTCCTGCTAAATACAACACAGGGATAGAAAAGTTGGTGTCTGGTTTCCTGCACGCAATTCAGCAATAGTGGAGTTACGATGGAACTATTTGATTGAAAGGTGGCAACTGCTTTCCAAACCAAAGTTCCCCCCCTTCCCACTCACGCCTCTGATGCAGTTCTCTATTAAACAAACACTGTTAGGATTACTACAACGCTGGGTATACTGGCCCTCTGCCAAACCAAACACACAAAAAGCTCTCTCCTGGTCCGAGCAGAGATAACAGCACCAGAGGAGTCAGCCTCAGCTTTGCACAATGTCACAGACACCACGCAGTCAGATTGCGCCTTATGCTGCTGTCTATCCACACTTCAGAAGGCTCTAGGTATTGTTATTATTGCACTCCCTCCATAACCCCTTTCTCGTCCCCCTTTGGAATAATTTCCCCTTGCAGACTAAAGGCATTTTCCATTAAAGCTGAGTCTCTGACAGTCCCTATCTGACATCATCTATGCGTGTATAAGTTGGGCATGAACATGTGCAGTAATCTCAATAATTATTTCACAACTCGATTGTGCTTGATTGAAGCTCAAATTTATTCCTGAGGTCACAAGCTAGGGCAGAAAATAAAGGTTAACACTGCCTGGTGAGGCTTTTTTTTAACCTTTGGTACAAATGAGGAGCTACTCTGGGGTAAGGAAGTGTTACAACAGAACAGGGTGGATGACGTACAATAGGGAAAAGAACAAAAAGTATCAGAGATGGAGGGACAGACACACTGAAAGATCCGAGATGGAGGGACAGACACACTGAAAGATCCGAGATGGAAGGACAGACACACTGAAAGATCCGAGATGGAAGGACAGACACATTGAAGGGACAGAGATGGAGAGACAGATACACTGAAGGATCAGAGATGGAGGGACAGACACACTGAAGGATCAGAGATGGAGGGACAGACACACTGAAGGGACAGAGATGGAGGGACAGATACACTGAAGGATCAGAGATGGAGAGACAGACACACTGAAGGATTAGAGATGGAGGGAAGAACATACTGGAGGATCAGAGATGGAGGACGGACACACTGGAGGATCAGAGATGGAGGGACGGACACACTGGAGGATCAGAGATGGAGGGATGAATACACTGGAGGATCAGAGATGGAGGGACAGACACACTGAAGGATCAGAGATGGAGGGACAAATACACTAGAGGATCAGAGATGGAGGGATGAACACACTGGAGGATCAAAGATGGAGGGACAGACACACTGGAGGATCAGAGATGGAGGGATGAGCCACTGAAAATTGGGAGATGGAGGGATAAATGTAATGAATTTATTTGCAAGCTTGCCTTATTATAGAGAGGGGTTTTTAAGCCCAGATTTAAGAGTTATCATCACAGAGAGATGGCGCACTATGTGAGCCCTCTTAGCACGTTGAAACATCCCTAAGTGTTGAGAACGTAATGCTCAAACTCAAGGCGTATTGTGGGATTTTGCACAAAGTTAGTTATCTTCATGCTCAACACATTCAGCGAAGGTTCTGCAGGGTCACGAGAGTAATTGGATGCAGCTGGTTTTTCCATTCCTCAGCTTTTGGGTCTTCCCTAAACTTGTAGCTCTGAATCTGGCGATCAGCCATGTCAAAATACCCAAGAAGAATTGGATTTGCTTTGGTGCTAGCACAGAGACACAATTAGTACCAGGAGCCTGGAAACAAAGATGTTTCTAGAAAGAGTTTCTGTCCGCCTGTTTGAGCATTACTGACAGGATCCACATGGGTAGCTGCCAAACAGGGATAAGCTTGGTAGCTGAGGAACAAGACTGGCTTTTTCTGGAAGGTTCTAAAACGTTATTTAACTATTGCACTCACTTATTTTCCATGTGAAAATTAATGCGCTTCTCTTGCCCTGAGGCCTCTGCGTCATCTGCAGCTCAGAAGGCTCCATTAAGCTGTGAGCAGTTGGAGTCCAGGATAACTCAACACGATTTTCTCTCCATCCCTATGGCAAGAAACTGACCAACGGCTTGGTGCTTCCCCAACAGCGTGGCCAAGATGGACAGGGCACAGCATGGAGATTCGTGGTTGACAACCTCCTAACCCACTCTGAGGGACAGCACAATGTTACATCAACCACTGCTGATGGTTTAAGTTCAATTCTAGTTTTTTTTAAGGTTGGAGAATGGGAATAGTCCGTTGGGATGGAAGAATTGTGAAATCAGTTATGTGGCGAGATTGAAGAAGCTGGGATTGTTCTCCTGGGAGCAGAGAAGGTTAAGAGGAGATTTAATAGAGGTATTCGGAATTATGAGGGGTTTTGATAAAGTAGATAGAGAGAAACTGTTCCCTCTGACAAGTGGGCTGGTAACCAGAGGTTATAGATTTAAAATAACTGGCAAAAGAACTAGAGGGGAAATGAGGAGAATTTTTTTACATGGATGGTTGTTAAGTTCTGGAACGCACTACATAAAAGGGTGATGGAAGCAGACTCCATTGGAACTTTTAAAAGGCAACTGGACATGTACTTGAAGAGGACTAATTTGCAGGATTATGGGGAAAAAGCTGAGGTGTGGGACTAAATTGGACAGCTCTTTCAAAGAGCCGGTACAGGCACAAAGGGCCAAATGGTCTCCTTTTTTTTATTCATTCATGGGATGTGGGCATCGCTGGCAAGGCCAGCATTTATTGCCCATCCCTAACTGCCCTTGAGAAGGTGGTGGTGAGCCGCCTTCTTGAACTGCTGCAGTCCGTGTGCTGAAGGTTCTCCCACAGTGCTGTTAGGAAGGGAGTTCCAGGATTTTGACCCAGCGACGATGGAGGAATGACGATATATTTCCAAGTCGGGATGGTGTGTGACTTGAAGGGGAACGTGCAGGTGGTGTTGATCCCATGATGTTCCCTGTGCTGTGAGAGTCTATGATTCTATGAGATCACTGACCTGGAAGTATCTGGGTGAGTGTTATTTTTCAGGAAATTATGGGGGTGACTTTGTGCGATAATGTAAAATGGGTGATAGCGAATCAGCAGCCTGTTTTACATCTCTCCCCATTTTTATTTCCATTGAGGTTAGCTGCCGATTCGCTATCGCCCGTTTTGTACTATTGCACAAAGTCAAAATCTATCCCCTATGTGAGACTGCTGCTGTCTAGGATTCAGTCAGCGTTATCTGCTCTGCCCACACCACCCCGGCAACCAATTCAAATAATGTTTTATTCAGAGACCGGCTGCCGTTTGAAACAACACAGATGAAAACGTAGGGACTTCGTCTTTAGAGAGCTTAAACGTCAGTTCCACGACGGAATTTACATGGCAGTTGTTGCTTGGGTGAGAACAACCAAGCACGAGCTGCTGGCATGAACATAAATGGGTTCAGAAAACCTGTCTTTTCAGAAGAACACGGACCCCTCCACCCTCCCATATAATGTGGAGCACAGTCTGCGGTCATTATTGGGCTAAGGTTTCCATTGGTGCACAACATTAAAACGTTAAGCGCCATTCTCCCATGTACATGCATAGCACAGCATCCAAGAGGGTGATTTTGTGGGCAGCACTGTTAAGGCATTGCCCATTCCTAGTTGCCTTGGTAACTGAGTGGCTTAAGTCAACCAGATAGTCTGGGGCTGGAGCTACATTTAGGCCAGACGGGGTAGGAGGTTGCAGATTCCCTTCCCTGAAGGACATCAGCGAACCAGTTGAGTTTTTGTAACAATCTGGAGACTTTGTGGTCATTTTCTTCCTGGTGCTATCCCACAAGCGTCTAGAAAGAGAACTTGTATTTATATAGCGCCTTTCACGGCCTCAGGTAGTCCTCAACCGCTTTACAACCAATTAAGTCCTTTTGGAGTGTAGTCACTGTTCTAATGTAGGGAAATGCGGCAGCCAATTTGCACACAGCAAGGTCCCACAAATAGCACTGAGGTAATGACCAGATAATTTATTGGTTGAGGGATAAATATTGACCAGGACACCGGGGAGAACTCCCCTCCTCTTTTCCAAAATAGTGCATCTGAGAGGGCAGATGGGGCCTCGGTTTAACATCTCATCTGAAAGATGGTGCCTCCGATAGTGCAGCACTCCCTCAGTACTGCACTGGAGTGTCAACCTAGATTTTGTGCTCAAACCTCTGTGGAGTGGGGGATGAACCTACGACCTTCTGACTCAGAGGCGAGAGTGCTACTGCCACGGGTGACACAATCGAAGCCTAATGACAGAAAGAAATACAACTTCAAAGAAGTCAAGTGTGGAGCAGAATTATAGGACAGGAATAACAAGATCTCCCGGGTCCTTTAAAAATTATAAATGAAGTCTTTTTATTGTTCTGAGAAAGTTCCCACTGCCAGTAGGGAAAGCGGGGCAGGTGCAGTATAACTCCAGTCTTGCCAGTTATACACTGTACTTTATCGCCATTGGTCTCAGACTATTAGTGCACCCTAAAACAAAGCCAATCAATAGGACAACTGCCAACCAAATGGAACACTGCTCTTATAAATTGTATCACTTTGATTCCTGATCAGTACTTCTCATCAGGATAAAGTATGGAGCATGAAAAGACCCATGAGCCCTTTATACAAAGCCCACGTACAATGTAACCGATTGTGGACTCTACTCTACCCATTTGATCTAAGGGAAAGCTCTGTACAAATACTCCCTGAACCGCAAACGTAAACAAGCATCTCGACTATTTAACTCTGACCTGATGTTGTCCACAGATGATAGTGACCACCCCCCCCCCCACATCCCACCCCATTCAGATGATGACACTGCGTGTTTCCATAACTTCAAATCTCATTTTCAATGACAGTCCTGAGGAAGGGTCTTGTAACCGAAATGTGGATTGACTGAATTCTGCTCCTCCACAAATGCTGCCTGACCTGCTGAGTAGTTTTAGCTTTTTCTGTTTTTGTTTTCTAATTTCTAGCATCTGAAGTACTTTGATTTTTGTTCCCATTGTCAGTCAGATACTTCTCCAGCTCTTGTTTTTAATCAGCACTGCATCAACTGTCTTTGCTGGGAGCATATTCCACCTGGGTACCAGCCTGGGTGCAGAAATATTTTCTGATCTCCAGTATTGCTTAAGGATTGATCATTTTGAACCTGTGTCCTCTAGTTGTGCACTTAATGCTTGGCCTACAACCCCCCCAACAACAACAACAACTTGCATTTATATAGCGCATTTAACATAGTAAAACATCCCAAGGCGCTTAACAGGGGCGTAATCAGACAAAAATTGACACTGAGTCACATTAAGAAGATATTAGAACAGGTGACCAAATGCTTGGTCAAAGAGGTAGGTTTTGAGGAGTGTCTTAGAGGAGGAGAGAGAGGTGGAGAGGTTCAGGGAGGGAATTCCAGAAGTCAGGGCTTAGACAACTCAAGGCACGGCCGCCAATGGTGGGGCAAAGGAAATCAGGGCTGCACAAGAGGCCAGAATTGGAGGAATGCAGGGATCTTGGAGGATCGTAGGGCTGGAGGAGGTTAGAGAGATAGCAAGAGATGAGGCCATGGAGGAATTTGAAAATATGGATGATAATTTTAAATTCGAGGTGTTGCTGGTCCGGGAGCAATGTAGGTTAGCGAGCCCAGGGATGATGGGTGAACGGGACTTGGTGTGAGTCAGGATATGGGCAGCAGAGTTTTGGATGAGCTGAAGTTTACGGCGGGTGCAAGGTGGGAGGCCGGCCAGGAGACCATTGGAATAGTCATGTTTGGAGGTAACAAAAGCATGGAATTTCTGTAAGTTGAGAGGGAATGTGAATGTATTGTATCTTTACACTTAGCTGAGGATTGGACTGGTCTTTACCTGAAGTACACGTCGGTCCTGTTCACTGGACGTTAGGGCTTTCTGAAGCTGAGAAATCCGGTCCTGCAGCACTACAGCACCAGCGGTCGTGTCTGAGAGCGTCAGCGACAGGCTCTGTACCTTGTCCTTCAGGTGGCTCTCGCCTTCCTCTGTCTTGGCCAGGGTCATCGACAGCCGATCCAGGGTGAGCTGGAGAGAGCCGACCTTCGTCTCACTGTCGGCCACCTGCCGCTGAAGCGTCTCGATTCGGTCCTGAAGGACTTGGACCTCGGTCTCCCGGTCGTTCAGCGTCAGCTGCACTCGCTGCAGCTCCCCCTCCATGGAGCGTCGTAACAGCTCCAACTTGGTGGTACGATTCTCAGACGCTTCCATTGCGTCTTTCAGCTTGCGCTTGTCGACTTCCAGCTTTGTCTCATTTGCCTTCATCTTATTGATCTTCTCCTGCAAGGGACAAATACTACAGAGCTGATCCTTACACTTATAACCTCCTGGATGTGGCATATATACCCCAAGTGTGAAGAATTCATGTCAATCGCCAGCATTATCATCACCATCATTGTGTACTCAAAAGGCAATTACCATCCTTCTCTCCTCCCACCATTCGCCCTTCTCCTTCCTCCTCTCCTATAGGCAGTGATTATGGGTCCCCCAGCACCTTGCACTATTTTTGGTTTCTTTGTGCCAAGCATCATTCGTTAGCCAAGAGAAGTAGAGAGGTAACCTGGTTCTCAGCCTCTGCCAATGCTCCAACTTGGATAAGAGTGGAGCACGGTTAGTCTTCCCTCTCCCCACTGGTAAATAGCAGGTTCCTGTTTGGTACACCTTGCAGTGATGTGGCCAATGTTGGGATGTGAGAAACCATGGCGATGAACCTGTGCTCTATCACACTGTCATATACTGGTGAGCTTCAGCAATTGGAATAACAATGCTAAATTCTAATGCCGAGTCTTTCAAACCAACCTTGAAAGCTAGCAAAAGCTGATCATCAGATTTTAAAAAGCCTTTGGTGGGTGAAGACAACGGGTTCATCTTATAATCTTGATCACTTTTACTGCGGTACATAAAAATAAAGGTGTAGCCAGTGGTAGATTTTGAAATGACTGAAGGAGGAGATTTATTTCCTGGGGCGGGGGTGTGTGTGTGTGTGGGGGTGGCGGGGGGGGGGGGCTCTGGGGTATTTCCCCATCACCAACAGGATATTTTGATACTTGATTCATCTTCCTGCATTTTGACACCTACTATAATTCTGAGTGTGATTCTTGGTGCCTTTTTTATATAAGTTAAGTTAAACTCATAACCACTCCAACCCTACTCTCCATTTAGTTTCCAAACTGTGCATTTGCACCAGGTTAACTCTCTCCTTGCCTCAGAAAAATGGCTGAAAACAGTTCTGAAGAAAATAAACCTTCACACAGGGCAACAGCCAGGCATATCCCAGAAAAATTCCTCTGCGGAAAATGAGAAAAATTTAAAAGCGGCATTCTAGCAGCTTATTTGGTGTGTATAACTTTTTTTTAGGGACAAACGCTAAATAAATGCACCAGTTACTGCAACTCTCAGAAATCATCAGCTCATTGAAAATTCTCCTGCCTCAAGTTCGTGTGCATCCAACAATGGGAGAAAGTAAGTTCAGGTTGGTTCTGACAGCCTTCAGTCCTGTCCTCCAACCGAACTGATTGGTTCCAACAGCTTCCGGTGCCATCTTCCAAATGATTTTAATGGTTGATGCCGACAACCTTCAATGCCAATGAAATAAGGTTGACTTTTCTTGTGGAACATTAACGGGCTGACATGTGAGTAGGAATGCTGACTATCAGGTTTAGTAGACTGATGGTTAGCATCTGTATTGGTTAAAGGGCACTGGCCAACAATCCTGCCCAACTTTCCCTTCAGGTGCCATTACCTGATGTGCTCTCTTCTCCCCCTCAGATGCCTGCAGACTCCGCTCTAACGTGGCCACCTGTTCAGCCAGGGCCTTCTTCTCTCTCTCTGCACATCTTATGGTCTCTTCTTGCAGCATGAGCGCGGTTTGAGTATTGTTCAGCCTTCCATCTAATCCACGCTTCCCTTCAAAAACAATATATAGAAATTTAAAAACTGTATGTTCAGATCTAATGTGTCAGAATGCAGGTCTCATTTTAGGCCACAGCCCGTTCACAGAGGCCCTGTGAGGCTTGTTATCGTAATCTGTAATCTGGCAGTAAGGATGTTAGGTGCTGGGGGGAGGGGGAAGAAAAAACATATATTTTTACATGCTTTGCACCCAGTATCAGCATCAAGCACTTCCAGGTCAGATACAGCTTAGAATAGATGGAGGGCACTGCACTCTGCACTGCTCTTTTTACACTGTTCCAACTGCCCCCAAATTAGGTACAGCAAGGATTAGGTGAAGAGTAAAGATCTAACTGCCCCAAAGGCATTAATTAACTTACATCTCACAAGAACAACCCCGAGTGCATCTGCATGATATTTTCATTCTCCACACCAACCATTCTTATATCCTCTGTGCTAATTTAGTAACGATCAGTTACTGAGGACATTTTTGTCATTTGGATCCAATATCCACTGGGCACTGACTTCAGACTGCTCCAAAATCACTTTACAAAGAACTTCACAGTCACTGGAGACTTTTATCCCGTTACTCTGAGCCTTATTTGAACCCAGCTCCTAGATGTAAAAGGAGAATATGCTGACCTAGTACATCGCCCTAGAGTGACTACTTCCAGTTCCAGCAAGTTTTTTTGAAGCTTTGGTGTTCTCGGCCCGGTACGGATCGGTTCACTTTTATGCACAGGTGTGAAACTAAAACAGGTAGATGCTGCGTTCTCCAGGGGATGCACTCATTGGAACCATTAAGAACTTTAAAGGGTACACTTGAAGAGCAGACCAATTAATACGACAGAGTAAAGTATGAGAGAAACTTATTCAAGGGTGAGCTTGGGCAATGAATGTAAACATGTTGATCAGTTGTGGGAGGTATCATAGCTGAGACACTCACACACCCACACCCATATGCAATCAGTGTTGAGTTTCCCTTCCATAGGTCAAGCAGTCTGAGGCCAACTGTTATGTCCTCCACTGCCACTCCAATTGAGATCAAGCTTATTTAGCACAGACCAAGAATCCAATTCGGGTTTTTCCTGGCCTATTTAGTTCAGTACATGGGACAATATTTCCATCCACCAGAGGTCCCTACCCATCATATTCTCAATAAGGATATATTTTACATCTTGATTTCCAATTTAAGGATCTCTACTCCCCGACCGACAGCAGCAGGAAACACAACTCGCATGACCGATGAGGGTCAAGAGTGTCATGAAGAGGATATGATTCCAATCTTTCAATTAGCCAACTGCACCGCAGAAGGAATTGGTTGAGGTTAAATCTGCAGAGGGCCTGTGCATAAGATGCAGGCCTCGGTTCTTGTCTTGTTAATCTGAACCTGCCAATCCACACACTGTCCACAGCTGTGTGTGTCCACTGCTCAAATTGAGAGAAATATATAATCACAGAATCTCCTCTGCTCCTTTCCTGAAATTCAGCCAGCAAACCTCATGTCTCTGGAGGCTGGAGGTATTTGGTAGCACTCTGTTTCACTCCATTTACTCACTGTCTCAAAGCTAGAGGTCCATGCTTCCTGGGCAAGCAAGTATCTAAATACTCCAATAAAATAGTCTGGCTCAGTTTAGGGTTCAGGGTCAGACTGAACAGGACCTCTGAGTTATGGCCAGTATTCTTGTTCCGCAGAGAGTGTTCGTTTCAATGGGATGACTCTGTTATGGGGCAATTTTCCTTGGGTTTAATGCCCCAATAACACCTGAAAATGGGTACTTATGCACAGGACAATTGCTAATTCCTAGCCCCCCCTCCCCCCCCTTCCCCCTCCTCCCACCCCCACTTTCCACCCCCCCCTCCTCCATTCTATACCTGAATAGCACTGCCTCAGAATTTCCTATTGTAAACAATTTTACAACACCAAGTTATAGTCCAGCAATTTTATTTTAAATTCACAAGCTTTCGGAGGCTTCCTCCTTCGTCAGGTGAACGATGTGAAATCGTTCACCTGACGATTTCACATCGTTCACCTGACGAAGGAGGAAGCCTCCGAAAGCTTGTGAATTTAAAATAAAATTGCTGGACTATAACTTGGTGTTGTAAAATTGTTTACAATTGTCAACCCCAGTCCATCACCGGCATCTCCACATCAGAATTTCCTGTGCGGCTTTTCAGGTGGTTACACCTGACGACACCTGAAGAAGGCGGAGCAATGTAAATCACATGCAAATCAATGTGAGAGAACTCTGAACTCAGATTTCCTGTTCTAGTGCAAGGGTGAGGGGGAAGTTCAGGGGCAAACTGCTCCCAAAAATACCTGCGACCACTGATTTCAGAGCTGCTATTTAGGGTCTATCTATCTTAAGAAGTAGGCCGGCATCATCAAGAAAGGTTTTTTAAAAGATTTTGGCATTTTGAGTTAAAAATGGTTTTACAAAGGTCATTGACCTGAAACGATAACTCTTGTTTCTCTCTCCACAGATGCTGACTGACTTGCTGAGTGTTTCCAGCATTTTCTGTTTTTTATTTCAGATTTCCAGCATCCGCAGTATTTTGCTTTTGTTTTATCGCTTCAGTACTTGTTGCAGAATGTATTTATATTTAGTAATGGAGGCCGTGTTCAGGACTGTGCCACATCCCCTTTGAAATCAACTTATTTAGAGGCAGGCGATGAGAAACAACCACAAGCCTCTTTGATCACTGCTAATGGTATTCGCTTGGGCCTCTCCTGAGCCACTAGCAACTGTTTCTCTACCACAGGGTAGGAATTCCTCTCCCCCACCCCTCTCCCTGACAGTGCACCCGCCCATGACACCTGGAATAAAATGAAATGCCTCACTGTCCAACTAGCACCTCGCTGCTATTATTCATACCTACGCTTGTTTTCTCTGTTCCTCCAACCTACTGCTTGGCACCACAGTGCTGCCCTCTTACTAACTCCCTCCGAGGCAGACTGCAGAGTTGCCCAGATGGCTGCTTGTGGTGCACTGGCACAGCAACTCGAACTCATTCACAAGGAACGGACCCTTTAAGTTACCACAAA
Organism: Heptranchias perlo; assembly: GCF_035084215.1. Classification (NCBI taxonomy): domain Eukaryota; kingdom Metazoa; phylum Chordata; class Chondrichthyes; order Hexanchiformes; family Hexanchidae; genus Heptranchias; species Heptranchias perlo. The sequence continues at coordinate 61,292,947 of NC_090337.1, read as the reverse complement.
GACCACCAAGATGCAAATCATAGCTTCTGGCACACGGAAATTAAATTAAAACCTTACCCCAAGTCATCGGAAGCTGGCACTATAAAAATCCTGCCCCCATTATCTTTAAAAAGTGAAGATCTGCCATGGGGCTTTTACTGTACTTGCCCCTTCAATGGTTCTGCTTCCTTTTAAGGCCCAAATTGCTCCCGATCTTTCTGTCCTCACTGGCCTAGTGCCCAAAAAAGCAGCTCTACCAGACCCCGAAGTATTCCCTCTTCATTATAACAAGGGCCGGAGGCAAATCCCAGCACTCCATTACTTCCCTGGACGCAGTGCGTGCTGCCCCTGGACAGAGCCCGTCCATGAAAATCAGCCCTCTACTTTCTCAGGGGTCCTTCACTTCAGCACAGGCATCTTAAAATATATCAGCAAATCAACGATTCTGTGATAAGGAGAAGATAAAATACACTGGGTAAAAGAGAACAATTAATTCCTGCCTGGCACTAACTAGTTCATATATGTCTCAGTGCGCATTTAAACACTCAACAAATTGATTCACTCCCATATGGTACTGAACGATTCATGCATGCCTCAATATCAGCTCCTGTACATGTTCTGTGTACAGCAGGTAAAAGGGGACGAGCTTGTGCATGTCTCAGTGTAACCTCTTCTACATGTAATACTGTGAACTGTGTATGCTGCAAGACGGAGAAAGAGAAGTTTCAGTGCAGGGAAGCTGTGCTGCTGGTGGCCTCCATCTATCTGTCCCAGATGATCAGGGGAACCCTAAAACCAGCACACTGTTCCTGTACAAGTAGCAAGCAATATCATATCACACACATGTGATATGCACGTGGTGTCAGCTTGCATGTAATCTGTTCTCTGCACTACGCCTTTCAAAGGCACCCTGGGACTAAATACACAAATACATCTGAGGAATGTGAGTGAGGCTGCTCTCACTGAACTCCTCCTGGCGATGAGGTTTGTGTCTGTCCCTGAAGATGAGATATCTATTAAACAGATTATGCTCCCCTTCCCATATTCTTGGGCACCCCACACCACCGAGAATCCAAGGCTGATCAGGCAACACCTCGCAGGTCTCTGTAAATACCTCTCTGAAACCAGCTGCTAGAACGTGCACAGACAGTTGTCTGTGTGACTCTCCCTCTGAATTTCTCTGCATCGCTTTGGTTAGCACTTGCCCTCTGTGCGCCATCCTTCACACAAAGGCATAGCTGAGAGCGGGAGCTCAACATGTGGGAAGGATCATGAGCACAACCCCGGACTGCATCACTCTGCGACAAAATGCGCCTGGGCTCCAACGCACACAGTGGCACCCTCCAGCCGATAAGTTACCATCTACAGTTCGCACATCGCGTGACTGACCTTCCTCTGCCTCAGCGAGGGATTTCTGGAGCTGCTGAGTGCGAGCGCTGGTCCGGTCCCGGTCTGCTTCCATCTCCGCCAGCTGCCGTGCCAGGTTCGCCAGCTGAATGTGAGCCTCGTCCTAAAGAGGGAAGAAAATGACCAGCTCTTAAAATCTCCTCCTGACTGGATGTGAATGCTGGCGTGGGGCATACAGTCTGACCACGTGCACTGGCACAAGCTGGGCAGAACCATAACAAACCCCTACTTTTTGTCATTCAGCAGGCACTGTGCCAAAGCAGTGGGCCAGCTTCAGTGAAGTACCATGCAAGGGAGGTGTCAGAATTCTGCCTCTTTAGGCCGGATGGGATTTTACCTAATATTTGCATAGTGCAACCAATTTTTTTTTTGGGGCGTAAACTTTGTTTCAATCTCAGCTTGGCTTAGTTCAGCACTCTCGCCTCAAAGTCAGAAGGTTGGAGGTTCCAGCTCCACTGTAGGACTTCAGCACATAATCTAGACTTACACTCCAGTGCAGTTCTGAGGGATTTGCTGCGTTATCAGAGGTGCCATCTTTCTGATGAGGCATTAAAGCAAGGCCCCTGTCTACCTATTCCAGTTTATGTAAAAGATCCAATGGTACTATACAAAGAAGAGCAGGGAGTTCTCCCTGGTGTCCTGGCCAACATTCCTCCCTCAACCAACATCACCGAAAAACAAATTCACTGTTCATTCATGACATTTGCTGTTTTGGGATCTTGCTGTGTTGAAAATCCGCTGCTGCGTTTCAAAAAGTAATTCTTTGGATATTAAGCACTTTTGGATGTCCTGAAGTGCTATACAAGTTCTTTCCTTCTTTCTCATCTCTAAGGGCATTTTTTCTTTTTCTTATTCTCTTTATCCAGAGGCCATTCTGAAGGTATTTTCCATCTCCCCGTGAGGATGTGTCTCTCAGGGTTTTCTTTCCTAGGTTTCTTCTCCCTACACAAACAAGTAACAGATTCACATCTCTGTTACTTGCAGAGCTACCGTTTGCCCAGAGACAGGGTAAATGACAGCAGCTTGCCGAAGGCCCCTTTGATGATTTTCCCCAACCTCTGCAGGGAGACACTTTACTTCCGCTCAGTGCTTGCCAAGTCACTGCAGCTCAAATCGGAACCAACATAATCCCATTTTGCGGTACTCCAAAAATCATCACATCACTCTCCTTCCACATGCTTTCACACAGCTTGCTCATCTACCGCTGAGACTGTGAACACTACCCAACCCACTGCTGATGTTGCTCTGAAGTTGATCAACAGGAGGCATGTCAGCGCTGCCTGGGGTGGGGGTGGGGGGAGGGGGAGGAGATGAGCATTTCTCCTACCAATTGCCCCCTGCTTGATGTGGGGTGGAAACTGACTGACATTCAGCACCTGCCCACAGTGGTCCTGCAGAGGATGGGAAATGTGGCACAGAACATTGGTGGTTTTGAGTATAGGAATCACCAATAGTACATCTGCAGTGTGCTTTCTCAGAACAAAAACCACTGGAACATAAGCGTTCAGTGTTCCCTTCTTCTGCAGTTGGCAAGCTTTTAAAATCCAAGCCCTCTTTATGTAACCATCAATTCTTGATTTATCTCACTTTTTCTCCGACCCTTTTCAACCTGCACCATGGGCCTCTGCCCTTCTCAATAAAAGAAGTACTCAGATCTGATGATGTTGAGGTAGAAGATGAAGACATCTGCCCTTCCCCCTTCTTTCACACTCCAATAATGGCAAAAAGATGGAGTTTTCACTACGTCTTGTGCCTCACCAGCACAAACTAACCTCACATCAGTGAGTGGGGTCCAAAGTATTTTAGAAATAAATTGGGCTGTATTCATAACATCCTAAGAGGAATCTAAACTGACATCTGAGGTTCAAAGATGGAGGAATCAAAAGTGTGGAATGTGATTCTTCAGTTGACACATGACTCTAATCTTGGCCTCTAGACGCATCTTGACTTGGTGCTGTGCTATCAAACAGCCAATCTCTAACCTGGCTGTAGATAACTTGTTGAAGAATACTGCTGAAAATACATTAAACACTGCTTGTGAGCCAGGCAACTGCAAGGTAGGCACGTAAGGGGAGAAACTGCGATCGGCTTTGCTCTCTTTATAAACTATTAATGCACCCAGACCAAAATTCCTCTCCATTTTAATCCAGGTGGGGTAACAGCTGCACTAATTAGTGCTGAGAGGAATTCTTACCTTATCGTTGGTGCAGGCTCTCCAGTGACGAGGTAAAAATGGGGGGATGTTATTCTGCTCTGAAGCCATTTGGATGGAAATTTTTGGTTCGAATTTGAACAACATGATCTGGCGTGAAGCGCAGAAGCAATGTCCATGGAGGATGGGGAGACCAAAGCTATCGCTTTCAGGCACCACCATCGACTTTGTTCTCTTGCCGTTGACTCTCTCCCACTCCCTGGCCACTCGTTCTAACTGAACCAGACCTTGCAGAAATCTTAGCATCCTGTTCGGCCCAAGGTGAGCTTCAAGCCCCTCCCCCAATCCACCACCAAGACCGCTTATTTACACCTCTGCAATATTGCCTGCCTCCTCCTGAATCTCGACAATTAATTATCCCAATACCCTCCTGCACTAGGTCCCACTTGTTCATCAGCTCAATCCTTGCTGACCTACACTCATTTCCTGTCCACAAAAGCAGCAAAATTAAAATTCTCATTTCCAAATCCCTCCAAGGCCTCATCCCACTCTACCACCTCATACAGGCTTACATCTTCTCCTGCGCCCTTCAATCCCCTGATTTTGTCCTTACATACATTCCCTCCCCCACCTCACCTCCCTTCTTCCCACCATTTTTGTCAGTCTTCGGGATCTTATTCTCACTCTTTGGAAATCTCTCTCTAAACCTCTGTCCTCTACACTTCTCCCTCTGCCTTTAAAAACCTTCTCAAAGCCCATCTTTACAACCAAGCCTTCTGTCGACCCTGCTAATCTCTCCCTCTGTACATGGTGACCATTCCCCTATCAATTTCCAATTGTGAATTGTCTTGGGAGGTTTTCTTTGTTAAAGGCATCACGTAGATGCAAGTTGCTGTTATTGGGTTACCTGCAACACTTTCACACAAGTATGGATTCATTTAATCTAAATAAGTAGTGCAATGGGAGAAGTTGAATACAGCACAGATCTCTGAGATACTTGACCCTGTGCTTCTGTGTGTCACGAAGCTCCTGCAGGAAATCTCGCAGGGCACCTTTAACTACTTCGGGATCAATGTCAGCTGTGTACTGTTCACCTCGAACAGGTGACATGGAGCGGTAAGGAGAGCTTGAGCGGCTGCGGTCGGGAGATCCGGTTCGTGGGATTGGGCTGCCCCGTCCATCTGTCGTAGTGGTGAAAGTGTTGTCAAAGCCTGGGGATTGCAAAACAGACGCACTTCAATTAATAGGCTGGAACATAAGAACGTACGAAATTGATGGGCAGGAAAAGACCAGCTGGTCCACCAAGTCTGCCCTACACCATGATGGCCGGTGCATCATGAGTAGACACGCCCTTCCTCCCCACCCCGCTCCCCCAGCCCTGCAGTCATGTAATCCCCTGTGAGAGGCAAAAAAACCCTCTTGTATTAAAGACCACCAAACTGTGAGAACAGAATTATTGTTCTGGGCGATTTTAATTATCCACTTATCGATTGGGAGTGGGTGTAAATGGAAAAAGGGGTATGGAATTCCTAATATGTGTACGGGACTCCTTCCTCAAGCAATATGTTAGTAAGCCTACATGGTTGGAGGAATTGCTAGAGCTGATTATGAATATTGAAATAGATCAGGTAAATGTAGGTGAGCAGTTGGGTGTAGTGACCACAATATGATAAGGTTAATATGATCCAATTAGAAAGGGAAAACGTCAGTTCAAAAACTAGGACACCAGATTGGATTAGGGCAGATTTTAGAAAGATGAGGGGGTAGGGATTGGATAGCACCAACCAGCTGGTGCGAATTGGGCACAGGGAACAATCCCTGCTCCAGAACAGGTAGGCACGAGGCCCAATCGATAATAATCACATGGTTCACACGGACCAAGCAGCAAACACTTCAAGAGTTATTGAATATGTTGAAATATGCATTGCTCGCCGTTCCATACCTTTAGTGGGAGAGAGAGGTCTCCGCGGAGATGGGCTATGGCCAGAAAAGCCTGGGCTCTGCGTGTGTCCGGAACGGCCAATTCCTAGGGTTCTGCGCAGTGTGGAGTGCAAGCTGCCCAACTTGAACTCCATGTCCTTCTTGGCAGTCTCCACCTTGGCCAGTTCTGTTTCTAGACCAATTACACGGCCTTCCATGGCACTGATCTTCAGCGTCAACTCATCTGCTTCCCCTTTGGCATGTTGCAGCTTCATTTCCAGATTGCGGCTGCGGTCTAGGAACTTCTTTTCATTCACACGGCAATCCTCCAGCTGTTCAAGGAGCTCTTTCTCTCGTCCTTGGAACTTACTTTCCACGTCTGCTATCTTCTTCTGGAGGTTGGCAACCTGCAAAGAGCAAACAACACACTGGACTTGTCAGTATCAACAGTATTTCAGACCAGCTGAAACCATCGGGGAGCGAGGCACACTGATCAGAGGCCCTTCAGTTTATCCACATGGTTGTAATAGGTTGATATTGGTCTGGGAGTCTCACTGTTTGCACTGGCGTAACTGGCATGAAAGTAAACCTTTTCACATTCAAACAGCTAAGAAATTAATCAACAAGACAGACCATTGACACTTTGCTATTGACCTTTTGGCAAGGGAGTAAGCCAAGAGTGGAGGAAGTGGCATTGGTTTGTTACTCCTAAAGTAAGCACACCCCTTTCTGTCCCTTATTCTGTTAAGATTATGCGATTGTGTGGACATTTTTCTCTCTTTTCCAGTCACAACAGCAGTTCTGACACAGAGCACTGAAACATAGTGAGGCTGAGTAAAACTGCGGGGCCGATTTTTGGATGGCGGAGCGGGTGCGTTGGGGGCGGGGGGGCTGCTAAAATTGTAGAAATCCAGAGCGGGTTCGGAGCCCGGCTCGAACCCGCTGACCTCCGGGTTCCCCAGTTATGCGTTCGGGTGCGCGCGCACCTCCCGAATGCGCCAGATACCCTGGCAGTTGCCACGATTCCTTCATCCTCCGGGAGTCCAACATCCCGCCCCTCTTCCACCCACCGAACACCTGCAAGGGCTGGCTCCTCGGGGACAAGGGATATCCCCTGCACACGTGGCTCATGACACCTCTGAGTAACCCCACCACTGAGCAACAGGGTCGATATAATGACAGCCACATTGTTACCAGGTCTACAACTGAGCATACTATGGGGCTGCTCACGATGCGCTTCAGGTGTCTTGATCGTTTTTGGGGAGCGCTTCAATACGCACCAGACAGAGTGAGATGCAAGATAGTCGTCTGTTGTGCCTGCACAACATGGCACAACAGAGAGAGGTGCCGCTTGAGGAGGCCCCATCCACATCTGCCATACACATGGAGGAGGAGGATGAGGAGGATGCGGAGGAGGAGGCAGAGGAGCATCCCATGGGCAGAGCTGCGGCTCACCTGGCTGCTCGTCAGGCCAGGGAGTCACTGATATGTGAACGGGTCTCCTAACATCAGACAGTGTGAAGAGTCCAATCCTCACCACCTGGACAGAGCAGCGGCCACACCAGCCCTCCCGCCTCCCCCCCACTCTGCACAAAACGGTCCTGCAACTACACATACACCCACTGGCGAGTGACCCAATGGGTGGCATCAAGTGTGGGTGTTCATGGTGAAACTCATGAAAAGGCTTTATTACAGAAGCCAGTCAAGAATAGCCAAGACGTGGCAGTAGTGGAGACAATAATAACATTTAATGTGTGTTTAACAAAAATCAAATATAAATAAAAAACATGTCCAACTGTCAAACATCCTTGTGTATCCCCTTTGTGCTTACAAAACCTTCACATTTCTCTTCCGACTACTTCTACGTGGTGCATCCCCTGTGGCTGCAGCAGAGGTAGTGGCAGGTTGCTCTTGGTTATGCCCTGACCGATTAGATGCTTTGGGCTGTGCCCTCTGGATTTCGGTGCCCGTAAGGGCCCCTCCAAAGACTGCTCCATCTGCAGCTGTGCAGGTGCAGACTCGGCCACCTGGAGAGGAGGCAGCATTGCTGGTACTGGTTGAGAGGGGGCAACGGGTGAGACGTGGGGGCGCTTTGAGCGTCGTCCGGCCTTCCATGTCCCCTTTCGCCATCATCCCTCTCCTGGGCCAGGCCCACATCACTCCTACCACTCTGCTGGACGACAGTTTGGAGGACATGTGTGAAGCCTTGTAAGGCCAGTGCTAGTGTATCTGCCTGCCTGTTTAAGGCGGCAGAATGTTGTTTATCCTGAGTCCGAAGGGCCCTTGTCAGGGCCTGAATGGACTCATTTGTGAGCCGTGCTTGAAGCTCCATGGAGGCTAGCCTTCCCTCCATCGCAGACATTCCCACACTTACCCGCGACACTATCTCAGAGATGCCCTCACGTCCATGTGACAGTATCTCAGAGATGCCTTCCCTTACCTGCGCCACCATTCCACTCATGCAAGAGTTGGACTCATCCATCCTCTGCGTGATTGTGGAGAGTGCACGTGGCACCTGTTCCAGCACCTCGCAAATGTGCTGCTGCCCCTCGATCATTCTTCTTTTAATGGATGGCCCCCAGGGTTCAGCATCTGTGTCCAGCCAAGCAGGGCCTGGAGAAGAGTGCTGCCACCGATGTAAACTCTCCACAGCTGGCCCTGCCACCAATGTCTGCTCGTGCTCACATGTATGTGGTAACTCACCATGTGCGACCCCAACTAACTGAGGGCAGGGACCCACCGAGGTGCGTGTATCTGCGCTGGCTGATGGCTCGCTCAGATGTGATGGTGCACCCTCAGAGGCCGGCAGGTCCTCTGAGGAATCGCCCTCTGCCATCAAAGCGGTCGCTGAAGGCCCTGTAAGAGAACAGAAGGCAATATTAAGCATGATCACAGATGTTGAGGTGCTAAAGACGGCAAGGCATGTTAACATCAATTGATATTGTGTGTGCTGAATGTTAAAGTTCTATCACCAGACGTTTGTCTGGAGTCAGTCTCAGCGTCCCCAACGGACAGGCATTCGAGGGTGCGGCTCAGCTCCAGCGCCTCTTGCTCCGCATCTGTGAGCAGACCCCCTCCGGTCCTCGTCGTCTCCCGTGCATTCTGGGCTCTCTTCTCCTATAAGGGGAGAAAGTAGAGACAAGTGAGTGAGTGATGGTGACGTGGCCAACCGCTGAATGCATTGGTTTGCTGCGGCTGACCGTGAAAGGGATGCATCAGAGGGTGAGTATGAGACAGAGCCATAACATTGTATGAGGATTGGGTTGAGAGGTAGTGGTGGGGTGAGTAATGAGGAGGTGAGGAAGTGCAGGTAATTTGAGGATGAGCTTTGAGTAGGTGTGAGGAGTGATGTGATAGAGTAGTGTTGGCAGTGCAGAATGAATTGGGGGGTGGGGGCGGTGATGTGGAAGAGGGAATGTAGGAGAATGAGTAAGTGTACTCACTTTGGCTGACCTAGTTAGGTCATTGAAGCACTTCCTGCACTGGATCCAGATGCGGGAGATGTTACTGCTGCTGGTGACCTCTTCTGCCATCTCGAGCCAGGCCTTCTTGGCGGCAGAGGCAGGCCACTTCCTCCTGTCCGCTGGGTAAAAGACATCCCTTCTCCTCCTCACCCTATCCAGTAGCACCTGGAGTGAGGCATCACTGAATCGAGGAGCAGTCTTTCCCCCGGGCTGCTCCATTGTGCTATTTGGGTGTTTCCTCCAGGAGCAGCCATTGGAGGATTGCTCCTTTAAATAGAGCTCATCCAGCTGACAGCCTGTGCTGCAGGTGCACAGTTTGCCCGCTGTGCAGGTTTCCGACGGCAAACCCAGAAGCCACGTTAAGTGGCTCCAATTTACCCGCGATCGCATGGGAACGGATGGATTTTACTGGGTGGGTTACCCACACGCCCAATCGCCCCCCCCCATCCCCGCTGCCATCCCACCTCCCCGCTGCCATCCCACCTCCCCGCTAATATCGGAGCCTGTGTGTCTGCAGAACATATTCTGTAAAAGCTGAGCATGGAATATGTATTATACATGGGAAATACAGCTGCAAGACTGTACTGCCTTCTCCATCACCAGTACATTTATCCCCTTCTCAAAACATCAGCTCCTATGTAGCTACTCACTTTACATCATTATACATGCATGAGCTGACATTGGGACACACATCAGACATGCAGTGCCGAGATGGGAGTGAATTATCCCTTTTACCTGGTGTGTCCCTTACATGTCCAAGAGCTGTCAGTAAGAAGTATACCGGTTGTACAGTGCCAGATCGTAGTATGATACAGTGCAGAAGGAGCCATTTGACCCATCGTGCCTGTGCTGGCTCTTTGAAAGAGCCATCCAATTAGTCCCACTCTCCAGCTTTCCCCATTGCCCTGCAGATTTTTTCCCTTCAAGTAATTATCTAATTCCCTTTTGAAAGCTACTATTGAATCTGCTTCCACCACCCTTTCAGGCAGCGCATTCCAGATCACAACAACTGGATGTGAAAAATGTTGTCCTCATGTCACCTCTGTTTCTTTTGCCAATCACCTTACATGGGAGTGAATCATTTCCTTTTACCCAGTATGACTAGGCTCAATATTCCTCCTTGTCCTCCTCGACTTCTCTTCCATGTTCAACATGGGTGACCACACCATCTTCCTATAATGCCTCTTCTTCATTGTCCAGCTTCATGCCCTCGCACGTTTCCATCCCTACCTATCCGAATTTAGCCAGTGCATCTCCAGCAGTGGCATCTCGTCCCTTCTCAGACTGCCTGTCTAATATTGAGTTTTGAATGAGTCATAACTTCCTCCAGCTTATGATATGAAAGGATGACATCATTCCACATTTGGGTCTTTAGCAACACTGGGGGCAAGAGACACCTGTGCATCACTGGTATTCAGTGTTGCTAGGGCGTGGAGGCATTTAAAAATGAAAAGGCTGGGATTTCCTTAATGTAATTCAAAGCCTCTCCACCAGCTTCAAGCCTCAAGTCAGGCGTGTGATGGAATATACACCATTTGCCTGGATCGGTGCAGCACAACAACATTCAAGAAGCTCAACAGCATCGAGGACAAAGCAGCTTGTACCCCTGCAACAAGACTCAATTTCAACCCCCTCCACCACCAGCACACCGTTGCTGTACAATATACAATCTACTGGATGAACTATGGCAGCTCCCTACCTAACACCATTGTGGGAGCACCATCGCCACAAGAACTTCATTGTTTGAAGGAGGAGGCCCACCACAGCTTCCAAGGCAGCTAGGGATGGGCAATATATGCTGGCCTTGCCAGTGTCGCCTATATCCTGAGAACAAACAATAAAGTAAATCACAGAGCAACTGAACCAAAGGGCATGGCCTGCTCCTGAAGGGGGATAAATTCAAAACTGATCTGCGGAGACAATATTTCAGTGAGCGAGTGGTCAATCTATGGAACAGGCTCCCTAGGGAGACGGTGGAAGCAGTTAGTATTCGTTCATTCAAATGCAAATTAGAGAGATTTCTTTCAGAAAATAACATTTTTGGTTACAATATAGGAGTAATTTGAGACATACCATGTGGTAAGTGCAGCATTATTTGGGAGGAACAGGTGACTTTGGATCAATGGTTCCCAAAGCTCTCCACCACTGGTGTTTTCCTCGCCTTATGTCTGGGTCTTTTGTACTCTAATTGATAGAGATGGTTGGCTTTGATTAGTCAACAACTCCATTTGCGTTGTATTGTGCGACAACCAGGATGATAGAAGGCAAACTAGATGGACCTTGATCTTTTTCCTTCTAGTAATGCCTATGCTCCTATCACAGTATGGACACTGGCCCATGATAAAAACGGGGCAATTTTTTCTTTCAGTATCTTTGGCTCAGTATCTTTACACTATGACTGAGACCCAAAATTAGTTTCCTGAGGTGGTGTCCCATTTGTGCTATTAATGGTGCACGCCCAAATACCAGTGACCCCAGAATTTGGGAGGGGGTCAGGGGAGCAACTATCAGCTCCCAGATCTGCAGAAACTCAGTCCCAATGTGTGAATCTACCGCGTGCCCTCACCGTCTAACACAACACATTGGTTTTACGACACTCTGAGACACCAGTTCACCCAATAGTACAGCTTTTGTCAGTTGGGTTCAGTGGTAGCACTCTCGCCATTGAGTCGAAAGGTATGGATTCAAGTCCCATTCCAGGGCTTGAGCACATAATCTAGCCGACGTTCCAGTGCAGTACTTTTGGAGGTGCCATATTTCAGATGAGTTGTTCAACCAAGGCCCAGTCTGCCTGTTCAGGTGGGTGTAAAGATCCCATGGAACTATTCAAAGGGGAGCAGGGAGTTCTCCTGGTGTCCTGTCCAATATTGCTCCCTCAACCAATACGACCAGAAAACACATTAACTGATCATTGCTGTTTGCAGGACCTTGGGGCACATAATATGGCTGCTGCGTTACCTACATAACAACAGTGACTGCAATTCCAAAATAATTCCTTCTCGATGCAAACAGAAGTTTATCTGTATGTTTTGCAGCTAACTCCTTGCTTCCAGTATTAAATAGTGTGATGTTCATTATTCCCACAGTAGCACAGATGTGGCAACACTTGCAACAACCCAACAAAAGCTGTTATAGTTTTGAATTTTTTCCTTGTCATGTGTTTCCGCTTTATTAGTAATGAATGATCACGCACTGCTCAGTTCTCACCTCCTTGCGAGCTGATTCACGGCCGGCTTCTGCCTCCACAATCTTCTGCTTCAGGGCAAAGGATTCCCGCCTGCTCTCCTCTCCACGCTGTACAGCCAGCGCCACCCGGGACTGTAGCTCCACCATTTCCTTGCTCTTCTTTGCATTCTCACTATCCAGCATCTTCACCTGAGTAAACAGCAGACAGGGCAGCAGTGAGCTGGTGTGGAAGTAGGTTCCCAGGCTTGTAATGCAGTTTCACAAATGTTTTTTAATCCAAGTCTTAGACTGGTCGTTCATATAAAGACATTTGCTTTAAGGTCTGGGTATAAATTGGGACCGAGGTCCTTCCTAGGTTAGCATCGAGTTAACATCACCAGAGTATCTGGGTTCAAATGTTAAGCAGATGTGGACAAAGAAAAGATCATTTGGCCCACCGTACTCACTTGTGCCTCAGATCAAATGCAATGTTCCCCATCATAGATTCTACGCTCTACCCAATCTCCTAAGGGAAAGTTCGGTATAAATTCGCCTTGATCCCCAAAAATAATCAAGCAAAGTTGCAAATTATCCCATGTCTACTATTCAACCCAGTCCTGCTGCCCTCCACAGATACTGCCCCATCCTCTGTCCATCCACTATTAAACCCTGACTGCTGCCCTCCACAGATCATGTCCCCATGCAGTATATGGTCCTTTCAATCTGTACCTATTCCTATAGCTTCCAATCACAGCCCCTGATATTAATTCAGCTAATTTTTAAAGCAAGTGGTGAGAAGTATGAAAGGAAAGGAATAACTGAAGATTGCACATTGGCCTGTTGCATGTTGTAAGCTACCTTTGCATGAAGAGGGTCAAATGAATCTAATCCACATTCCGTCAATAAAACTGACTTAATTTAACAAACCAAAGCAGCATCTCCTGACTGTCTGTTAATTATTGTACCAGTCATTAGATATTTTGGGAGTTTTTTAAAAAAATCTCCTTGAGTTGAGTTGTACTGTCAATGTATATTCTAGGAACTGACAAACCCATATTGGAAGATCGCTGGGGAATCAGTTAAGCATTGACTGCTCTCTTGCAATCCCCCGTCCTCACCTGTCGTCGAAGTTCCTGCAGTTCTCTCCGGGCCTCTAGTCTCGATTTTTCCACTTCCCTGAGGCTTGAGCGCAGCTCGCCTGCCTCATTCTGAACTGCAGTTTTGGCCTCTTCCAGGATGCTGATCTTCTGCTCCTTCTCCTCGTTTGTCCTCTTTAAACTGGGGACATAGTCAGTTCTTATCAGTCAGAAACATAATGGCCCAGATTTTGCTGAAAAAATAACCGTGTCTCAACGACGCATGCTATTATTAATGTGCAAATCGGCCAGCAACTTGTGGTGAGGAAGAGATACCCTCTGAATTGTGAATCGCCACGTCACTGGCCGATTTGTGCCGCTCCGCCATTAGCTTCGCGAAAACAGCATCTCGTCTTTAACCACTCCATGATTTTCATGAAGATTCTGAATTTGCACATTGATTGTCCATTACACTCACCACAGTAAGCTAAGTCTGGTAATTAATTGCACGAGTACCCTTTTAACGATGTGATCATTTTTAATGACTGCCAATCAACCTCTCTTGCCCAGAAAGTGAACGTCTCATTCCATCAGGTTGTGAATTGTTGCTGGAGATTTTAAAAATGTTTTACATTTTTTTCTTACTTTTCCTTTCTCGTCTCTTTTTTTTCTCTCTCTCTTAATCCAATCTTTCTTTCGCTCTCTTTATTTCTCTTTCTGTGCCTGCTTTGACATCGAATTCACCCTCCTTCTCAGTCCTTCTTATGTTTGGGTCACAATTCTTTAATCTGATTGGTTAAGGAGATAGCCTTTTTGTCCTGTTGTTCACCAAGGTCCCAGATGCCCTGTTCCCTCACACTTACCAGCTCGCACTTCCACCAACATTGTGGGCAAAAAATGTTAAAACCTAAATGTGCACAAACAGGTCTAACTAATAGGGCACGCCATAAGATGCCCCGCTCCAGCAAAATCTGGGTTAATAAATACAGAAACAATTAGAGGGAGCAAGCTGGTAGTCTGGATGTTAGGTATGGTGAGGGTACAGTATTGGCTGTGGGTGTAGTTTCGGCAGTCTGTGTTCAGGATGCAGTTATGGGAAGGGTTTGATGCCTGCGGATTTTTGGTACAGTTTTCGCAGCATGTATTGAGAACATAGTTTTGACAGTGTGTGTTGAGGGTACAGTTTTAGCAGTGTATATTTAGGGTACAGTTTTGGCAGTGTATATTTAGGGTACAGTTTTGGAAGTGTATGTTTAGGGTACAGTTTTGGTAGTTTATGTTTAAGGTACAGTTCTGGCAGTGTATGGTTAGGGTACAGTTTTGGCAGTGTATGGTTAGGGTACAGTTTTGGCAGTGTATGGTTAGGGTACAGTTTTGGCAGTGTATGGTTAGGGTACAGTTTTGGTAGTGTATGTTTAGGGTACAGTTTTGGCAGTGTATGGTTAGGGTAAAGTTTTGGCAGCGTGTGTTGAGGGTACAGTTCTGGCAGTGTATGGTTAGGGTATAGTTTTGGCAGTGTGTGTTGAGGGTACAGTTTTGGCAGTGTATGGTTAGGGTACAGTTTTGGCAGTGTATGGTTAGGGTACAGTTTTGGCAGTGTATGGTTAGGGTATAGTTTTGGCAGTGTGTGTTTAGGGTACAGTTTTGGAAGTGTATGTTTAGGGTACAGTTTTGGTAGTTTATGTTTAAGGTACAGTTCTGGCAGTGTATGGTTAGGGTACAGTTTTGGCAGTGTATGGTTAGGGTACAGTTTTGGCAGTGTATGGTTAGGGTACAGTTTTGGCAGTGTATGGTTAGGGTACAGTTTTGGTAGTGTATGTTTAGGGTACAGTTTTGGCAGTGTATGGTTAGGGTAAAGTTTTGGCAGCGTGTGTTGAGGGTACAGTTCTGGCAGTGTATGGTTAGGGTACAGTTTTGACAGTGTATGTTGAGGGTACAGTTTTGGCAGTGTATGGTTAGGGTACAGTTTTGGCAGTGTATGGTTAGGGTACAGTTTTGGCAGTCTATATTTAGGGTACAGTTTTGGCAGTGTATGTTTAGGGTACAGTTTTGGAAGTGTATGTTTAGGGTACAGTTTTAGTACTTTATGTTTAAGGTACAGTTCTGGCAGTGTATGGTTAGGGTACAGTTTTGGCAGTGTATATTTAGGGTACAGTTTTGGCTGCCTTGGGTTTGAGGGCTGTGGACTTTTTGGGATAATTTTGAGTTTGTGGATTTGTGGTGCCAGTTAGGTGCCCAGGAAGAATTGCCGTACCAATAACTTTGGTGAGAAGATATACTTTAGCATTTGATACAAGAATATCGGGCGGTGGGGGATGGGTATTGGTCCTAAGAGGCCATTCCTGACTGCCATTCTGAGGTGCGTAATACCTGATTCTCTCACTCTCTATCTTTTTGATGTTATTCCTCAGCTCCTCATTGGAGTTCTGGATGGCTTCCTTCTCCCGGATTTCATCATTCAGAATGCGCTTGAGCTCCAGGTTCTCTTTCCGATCCACCTCTTGAGCCTCCTCATTCTCTCGGACTTTCCTGTGAGCTTCGATGAGGTCTCGGCGGATTCCATCTCGGGCATCTTCCACCATGCGAAGTTGTGTCTTTAACTCCTCCACCTGTTTAAGAATAACAGTTGGAAGATAATATTCGGCCAATCCACAATCGAAGAGATAGGTTTTAGGAGGCTTTGGAAGGCAAGGAGAGAAGCAAAGAAGGATAGCTTGGAACAGTTCCAGAGAGTAGGACATAATGGCTGGAAGGTTGGGGTCATAGGGCAGAGCTGAGGGAGTAGGTCGCAAACAGTAATCTGGAGCTAGGGTGTACAGCTCAAACAAAGTTGGACAGAACCATGGAGGGATTTCAAAAATGAGGACAGGTATCATGGAAACAAGGTGCTAAAGCATAGGAACCAATGGAATTTCGCAAATGTGGAGGATGATGGTGTGCGGCAGCAGGGGGTTGATGGTGTGTGTGAGGGGTGATGGTCTGTTAGACTTTCTGCAGGATTTCACTTAAGCCAAAGAAGCCTGGATTAGCTGAAGTATATGAAGGATGGAAATACATAGGCGAGAAAGGAAAGCATCAGAGGAATTGATCCACCAAGTGATGAAAGCCTGGATCAGGGTTCCAGCATGGTGGGGAGAGGTAAAGGCAGAAGTGGGCAATGTGCACAAGGTGGAGGAAGGCAGTTTTGGTGATAGACCAGATGTGGGTTTGAAAAGAAAACTTAGGGTTTAACAGAACATTGAGGTTGCACATCAGCGAGTCCAATCTGAGCAAGCAGCAAGGAAGGTTGTTGGAGCTAGTGTCAGAGGCATGTAGATGCTGCTGAGAACTGAATAGGATGGATTCAGCTTTGATGACATTGAGATGTAGTAAGTTTCATCTCATCTTGGACTTGAAGTTTGATAGACAGCAAATAGAATAGCTGCATCCCTGGAGTCATTGGAAGTGATGGAGAGATACAGTGGGGTATTATGTCATATATATGAAAGCCAATCCTGTGCTTACAGATGATATTACCAAGGGGTAGCATGTAGATGTTGAATAGGAAGGACCAAGGTTGGAGCTTGGAGCACATTGGAGATGGCCATGTGGGCATAGGAGCAGAATTTGCCTGGGGAGATGTAGTGGTTGCTCTGGGATAGATAGTGGTGGAACCATGGGATAATGATGCCACAGAGGTGGACCAGGGAAGAGACATTGGAGGAGAATGGACTGGGCAACAATGTTAAAGGTGGCAGGGACAGTGAATCATGGTCTCAGCTGGTGACCTTGATGAGAGTAGAAACTAGATTGGAAGTCTCAAATGGGCTGTGGTGAGTTTTAAGTACCAACAACCTGGCCAGGGCGTTGGAGAGGAACTGCAAAATAAAGACAGTTTGTGCAGACAAGATATCAAGGGTGGACTTTTTTTAAGGAGGGGATGATGATGTTGGATTTGAGAGGTTCCTCAGAATGGGGAGACATTGACAATAATGGCAAGCAAAGGAGTCAAGAAAAGGAAGCTGAATAGTCAGGAGCTGGATTGAAAGTAGGTCAAGGATGCAGATGGCAGACTCCACGGAGGAAAAGAACTTGATGAGGGTTGTGCGGAAGGAGATGGGGAAGAAATTGCAGAGTGCAGGGGGAGAATTTGGCTTGTTTGGGGTTGCAGGAAGATGAGGGCCATATGGAGAGGTCTCTGGAGTTAACGTCTGTGATTATGGATACAAGGAAGTCCATAAGGCCCTCACATCTAGTCTCACAGATGAGGATGGAGGGTGTGGGTGACATAGATCAAAAGAGATAGCTCGTTGTGCAGAGAAGTTTCAGACTTCCTGGAAAAATAGGAAGATTTTCCCACAGAGAAGGAAAAGTAACACTGTGTGAGGGGCTGAGGCCAGATCTGGTGGCGGACAGCCTGGTTAGTTGTACACCACATATGGTCTAGTCGGCAGCCTATGAACTCAAGTCAACCTAGGTGGCTATTGAATTGGGGAGCAGTGGGGGTGCAGATTAGAAACTGTTCAGGATCCAGTAGGGATGAGACCATCAAGAATGAAGGCAAGGCAGCTGCTGAGCAGATCGATGGAGCGGCTGATGTCAATGCAGACAGTGGGCTGGGGACAGGGAGTAAGGAGTTAGAAAGGACAATGGTGAGGGAGTTAAGACCGAGGCAGAAAGAGAGGGTGAAGAGCTTGTGTTGGACAGGTGAATGTGAACTGAGATAAAGATGAAGAAATGATCAAAGATGGCTCTGCTGGTAATTGTGACCTTGGAGTTGTGTGGGTCAGAGAGTTTATGTAGTGGAAGAGGTTAAACAACAGAAAAATACAATGAGGCAAGATGGGGTCAGTTCAGGTTCAAGTTAAAGTCACCAAGAAGAAGGAATTATAGTGCAAAAGCTGAGCATGGAGGGAGGTTATTTTGGCAAGAAAAGCACTGGGGGCCTGGAGGTGAGATAGGTGATAAAGACCTTGAAGGAGAGGTAGCAAAGCTTCAGTATGGCTGTCAACGTGGGTAGTGCCAATGAAATGTTACCCAATATTTCCAGTAAGGTTCAGTTTAAATGTATTTTTTTTCCCTCTTTTCAATTTTTCTTCCTTGCCCCCTTGAAGGCACTCACTTGCTGATGTAAGGGTCCATGGACATCAGCTGCTCTCCAGCATCTCATCCAAAGGGTCATTTTGAAAAGAGGGAAAAAAATACATTTAAACTAAACCTTACTGGAGATATTGGGTAACATTCCACTGGCACTACCCACATTGACAGCCGCACTGAAACTTTGCCTCCTCTCCTTCAAGATCTTTATCATCTATCTCACCTCTGGACCCCCAGTGCTTTCCTTGACGAAATAACCTCCCTCCATACTCAGCTTTTGCACTGTTATATGGGAGTTTAGACAAGGGTTTTGGCAGACTATTCAGTGATGGGGTGGGACACGACAGACTGTTCTTATCCGACAATAACAGCCTTATAATTTCCAGCAGGGGCCACTGCATTTGCAATTAGGAGTTGGATTCCTCCTTCATTTTCTCTCCCTGCAGGGCTGAGGCCAGTTGTTGTGCCTTTAGCACCCTGCACAGCTGAGATATGTAAACTCTGAACAGACCCAACGCCAAATAGGAATAACGCAAATCTCCAGCAAGTCTGAGTGTGGATCTTGGTTTAACATCTTTTCATTTCATTCCTCTGTTAATAGCGTTGAACAGCACAGGGCTGTAAGGTGCCCTCAGATTTGACTGGGAATTACCAGATCGATAATTGGAATAATAAGATCCCAGCATTTGTCCTCAGGACCTGAGAACAAAGTCAAACCTGTGCCATAAACTTTCATTTGAACAAGCTTCCCATTTCCAAACAAGCCTCAAGTTCCCAAGTCAACAAACATACATCCCCTCCATTGTTACAATCGTTTGACAACTCAAAGAGACATTTCTGTAGCAGCTGCAAGCACTTTTCCACATTTATAAAATAAATACTATGTTCTCAGATTATTCCCAGTGTGAAAGGGGCTATAAAAACTTTATTGTTCCCTCTGAGATAAGCAGGGTCTTGGCTGGCGCCAAGCAGATTTGGTTTTGTGGGTGGAAATGGGAATATTTTACTCGAACACTCTTTCATATAATAAACTAATGAAGAGTAAACAAAGGGATTAACTTGAGCACTTAGTCTATAAGGGGACGTACACAAACAAATTTAATCACCAATGAGAAATCAGTCATTTGTGTGGTCCATACATCAGCCTTGGAGGCTGGTGAAACTGCCAACAAAAATAATCGGTCATGGTTTAACGGATTTGTTTTTCTTTTCATTCAGTTCCAACCCTTTTAACCCTTTCACAGGCAGTGGCATCTGCGGAGTCACTTCAAGTGCTCCTGGAAGAGCTGCATGATCTGCAGTTCTGTGCCGTCCTCTTGAATGTTCCTCCAGACCACAAGTGCAACTCTGTACTGTCAACTGCATCTTTGAGAAGTTAGCTTGAAAGAGTGAGGAGGGGATTGGGGGATGTTGTACTTTCAACCTCTGAAGAGCTTAGAGCCTGG
This sequence comes from Heptranchias perlo, assembly GCF_035084215.1. Classification (NCBI taxonomy): domain Eukaryota; kingdom Metazoa; phylum Chordata; class Chondrichthyes; order Hexanchiformes; family Hexanchidae; genus Heptranchias; species Heptranchias perlo. The sequence goes on along the minus strand of NC_090337.1, from coordinate 61,273,263 downwards.
ACTGGGGTTCGGATCATGGATCCGGATCTACTTGCAGTGGAGGTCAGGTATATTTGGGTAACTTTGAGTGGAGGTGCTCTTCAAAGGGTTTAGAACTTGGCTTGTGGGATCCATGAATGTACCTTAGAAGGAGCATAGTGCCAAGTGCTGGAGGACCTTCAAGACTGTATGTAGGTGTCTGGATTGATGACCTTGAAGAATAGTATCCTGGCTATCCATTGCACCTCCTAGGTAACTGGGGTATGTCAGGCCTGGGGCTTCAGAGGTGGTGCAGATCCCTTGGGCAAAAGTAATCTCTGCATCCCTTTCAAGCTTCACTGATTATTTGGCACTATAAGGTTCAGAGTAGCAGTCAATCACATACTTGTGAAAAGTTTGGCACATCCTTTGCTTTCCAGCTGCATTGTTTTATGCCACTGGAAAAAACTGTTCCACTGACCTTCTTTGTAAAAGAGGGCAGCTCTTAGCTCTCCTGGACAAGGTGCTGGCCTCGCCATAATGGATGCCCATCAGGTTGGAGTGACAGATGGCTCCTGTGCTACGAGTGATTGTGAAAAGGATTCAGCCACAAGGATAGTATTGACTACACAGCCTGAGATCAGCTCTGAAGCCAAAGTCATAAATAAACTACAGCTAGAGTCTTCCAGCTGCTAATCCACTATGAGGGGTTATGTTAAGGCAACTCCAAAGGAGAACTGTTAGGTGCAAGCAGAAGGTTTTTAAAGTGGTATTTGAATTGTATTCCAGCACAATCTGTAACCTCATGGCCCAGCATATTCCTCACTCTGCCATTACCAACAAGCCAGGGGATCAACCCTGGTTCAATGAGGAGTGTAGAAGAGCATGCCAGGAGCAGCACCAGGTGTACCTAAAAATGAGGTGCCAACCTGGTGAAGCTACAACTCAGGACTACATGAATGCTAAACAGCGGAAGCAACATGCTATAGACAGAGCTAAGCGATTCCACAACCAACGGATCAGATCAAAGCTCTTCAGTCCTGCCACATCCAGTCATGAATGGTGGTGGACAATTAAACAACTAACGGGAGGAGCAAGCTCTGTAAACATCCCCATCCTCAATGATGGCAGACTCCAGCACGTGAGTGCAAAAGACAAGGCTGAAACGTTTGCAACTATCTTCAGCCAGACGCGCTGAGTGGATGATCAATCTCGGCCTCCTCCCGATATCCCCACCATCACAGAAGCCAGTCTTCAGCCAATTCGATTCACTCCACGTAATATCAAGAAACGGCTGAGTGCACTGGATACAGCAAAGGCGATGGGCCCCGACTGTAGCGCTGAAGCCTTGTGCTCCAGAACTAGCTGCGCCTCTAGTCAAGCTGTTCCAGTATAGCTACAACACTGGCATCTACATAACAATGTGGAAAATTGCCCAGGTATGTCCTGTCCACAAAAAGCAGGACAAATCCAATCCGGCCAATTACCACCCCATCAGTCTACTCTCAATCATCAGCAAAGCGATGGAAGGTGTCGTCGACAGTGCTATCAAGTGACACTTACTCACCAATAACCTGCTCACCGATGCTCAGTTTGGGTTCCGCCAGGACCACTCGGCTCCAGACCAAATTACAGCCTTGATCCAAACATGGACAAAAGATCTGAATTCCAGAGGTGAGGTTAGAGTGACTGCCCTTGACATCAAGGCAGCATTTGACCGAGTGTGGCACCAAGGAGCCCTAGTTAAATTAAAGTCAATGGGAATCAGGGGGCAAGCTCTCCAGTGGCTGGAGTCATACCTAGCACAAAGGAAGGTGGCAGTGGTTGTTGGAGGCCAATCATCTCAGCCCCAGGACATTGCTGCAGGAGTTCCTCAGGGCAGTGTCCTTGGCTCAACCATCTTCAGCTGCTTCATCAATGACCTTCCCTCCATTGTAAGGTCAGAAATGGGGATGTTCGTTGATGATTGCACAGTGTTCAGTTCCATTCGCAACCCCTCAAATAATGAAGCAGTCTGAGCATGCATGCAGTAAGACCTGGACAACATCCAGGCTTGGGCTCATAAGTGGTAAGTAACATTCGTGCCAGAAAAGTGCCAGGAAATGACCATCTCTAACGAGAGAGAGTCTAACCACCTGCCCTTGACACTCAATGGCATTACCATTGCCGAATCCCCCACCATCAACATCCTGGGGGTCACCATTGACCAGAAACTTAACTGGACCAGTCATATAAATATTGTGGCTACAAGAGCAGGTCAGAGGCTGGGTATTCTGCGGCGAGTGACTCACCTCCTGACTCCCCAAAGCCTTTCCACCATCTACAAGGCACAATTCAGGAGTCTGATGGAATACTGTCCACTTGCCTGGATGAGTGCAGCTCCAACAACACTCAAGAAGCTCGACACCATCCAGGACAAAGCAGCCCGCTTGATTGACACCCCATCCACCACCCTAAACATTCACTCCCTTCACCACCAGCGCACACTGGCTACAGTGTGTACCATCCACAGGATGCACTGCAGCAACTCGCCTAGGCTTCTTCGACAGCACCTCCCAAACCCGCAACCTCTACCACCTAGAAGGACAAGAGCAGCAGGCACATGGGAACAACACCACCTGCACGTTCCCCTCCAAGTCACACACCATCCCGATTTGGAAATGTATCGCCGTTCCTTCATCGTCGCTGGGTCAAAATCCTGGAACTCCCTTCCTAACAGCACTGTGGGAGAACCTTCACCACACGGACTGCAGCGGTTCAAGAAGGCAGCTCACCACCACCTTCTCAAGGGCAATTAGGGATGGGCAATAAATGCTGGCCTCGCCAGCGACGCCCACATCCCATGAACGAATAAAAAAAAATAACCCTTAACAATCTTATATATGATCTCCTCTCAGATGCGCCCTTTCTAAGCTGAAAACCCAAGATTGTCCAGTATTTTCTCAAAGCTCGTTGTTCAAAGACCCGGGGTGATCCTATCTCTGCGCTGCCTTCAACCAGTTGAATATCTGATATTTCTTGGTGACCAGAACTGGATGTAGTATTCAAGGTGCAGTCTGACCAGAGCACTACAGGTTTATTGACTACCACTTCTGACTTGTTATCTACTGTTTTGGCTACATTGCAACAGTGACTACACCTCAAAAGTACTTAATTGACTGTAAAGGGCTTTGGGATGTCCTGAGGTTGTGAAAGGGGCTATATGAATGCAAATTCATTCTTTCATGGCCATGTAGTTTAACGCCCTATTGGCTTTGTTGATTGTTGCTCTGTATTGGTTGGGCAAGCTTAGCATTGAATCTACTAGGTCTCGTTCAGCTTCATCCTTTGCTGTTATAACACCGTCCATGGAGAAGGCATGTTATTATATTTTCCCTTCCTTTGTGTAGTAGTTTACATTTGTCTGCATTGATTTCATCTGCTATTGTTCTGCTCAATCTGTAATTTCTGAGCTATCTCTGCAATCCCACTGCCCCTAATTCCAACTCTGCTTCAACAACCATTTGTGGAAAAGAATTTCACATTCTAACTACCCTCTGTGGAAAGAAATGTTTTCTAACTTCTCCTTTAACTCACTGTGATTATTTTAAATTTGTGCCCTTTTGTTTCTGTCTCGCTGACTAGTGGAAGCGACCTAACACAATTTACCTTATCATAACCCGTCATAACCCTGAAGAGCTCGGAGTGGATTTTAACTGACATCGGGTTGCTGGTGAGAAACCGTGCTGGGCGAGTTAATTTCCCGCCCGCGGCAGAATGAGACCTGGCCAATTTTAACAGCCTGGTCTTATTTAAATCCTGCCAGCCAATTTCCCCACAAGATTGGACGGGAAGCGGCAGAAACTTGTGTGGCCCAAAGGCTGCCCGCTGATACAGGGCAGGTGGTGGGGTTGGGTTCTGAAGGCGTCTCGTTGGGGGTCTCGTATTTGGGAAGTGGGTGGGCACTCCATCTACTCCAGGTCCCACAAAGGAAAGAAAAACACTTACTCTTTTAGGCCTTTTCTTCCGCTGATCGTCTTCTGTCCCAGGTTGACCTGGCTTCGCTGCTCAGGCCAGAGTTAAAATTGCAATCGGGTCCCAACATGCATATGTAAATAAGGACCCTGCTGGCTTTGGCGGGTGTCCTTGTTGTCTGTTCAGTAGAGCAGGTTAAAATCACAGAAGGCGGGATCTTGGCAGCTTTGCAGGGGTGGGGGGGGAAGTAACTCGGGATTTCAACTACCTACACGTCCAGTTTCCACCAGCCGGGTAGGGTCAAAATAGCCCCTCTCATCAGGTCACCTCTCAAACAACTCAACTCCAGTGAAAAAAACATAACTTTGAAAAGCTCTCCTCAAAATTGCAACGCTTCATCGTTGTTAACATCCGAGTGAATCTCAACTGCACTTTTTCCATTGATTTTACATCCTCCTGCAATGGGGTGCCCAAAACTGCACAGAATACTCCAACCACCACCTAACTAAAATCTTGTATAAGCTGAATATGCTTTTGCATTCTGCGTCTTTTGTTACAAAACCAAGAGTTCTAGTTGCCTTCTTTATGGCCTTTATCTACATGGACTGTCACTTTTAATGACCTGTGTAACCACACATCAGAATGCCTTTGCACTTCGACTCCATTTAACATCTTACCATTAAAAGTGTACTTCCGCACTCTATTCTTGCTGCCAAAATGCATTTTTTACAGTGCTGAGCTCCTTTAGCCTCAAATCAGGTGGATGGGTCACACTCTACCATTACCAACAAGCCAGGAGATCAACCCTGGTTCAATGAGGAGTGTAGAAGAGCATGCCAGGAGCAGCACCAGGCGTAACTAAAAATGAGGTGCCAACCTGGTGAAGCTACAACTCAGGACTACATGAATGCTAAACAGCGGAAGCAACATGCTATAGACAGAGCGAAGCGATTCCACAACCAACGGATCAGATCAAAGCTCTGCAGTCCTGCCACATCCAGTCGTGAATGGTGGTGGACAATTAAACAACTAACGGGAGGAGCAAGCTCTGTAAACATCGCCATCCTCAATGATGGCGGACTCCAGCACGTGAGTGCAAAAGATAAGGCTGAAACGTTTGCAACTATCTTCAGCCAGACGTGCTGAGTGGATGATCCATCTCGGCCTCCTCCCGATATCCCCACCATCACAGAAGCCAGTCTTCAGCCAATTCGATTCACTCCACGTGATATCAAGAAACGGCTGAGTGCACTGGATACAGCAAAGGCGATGGGCCCCGACAACATCCCAGCTGTAGCGCTGAAGCCTTGTGCTCCAGAACTAGCTGCGCCTCTAGTCAAGCTGTTCCAGTACAGCTACAACACTGGCATCTACCTAACAATGTGGAAAATTGCCCAGGTATGTCCTGTCCACAAAAAGCAGGACAAATCCAATCCGGCCAATTACCGCCCCATCAGTCTACTCTCAATCATCAGCAAAGCGATGGAAGGTGTCGTCGACAGTGCTATCAAGCGACACTTACTCACCAATAACCTGCTCACCGATGCTCAGTTTGGGTTCCGCCAGGACCACTCGGCTTCAGACCAAATTACAGCCTTGATCCAAACATGGACAAAAGATCTGAATTCCAGAGGTGAGGTGAGAGTGACTGCCCTTGACATCAAGGCAGCATTTGACCGAGTGTGGCACCAAGGAGCCCTCGTAAAATTGAAGTCAATGGGAATCAGGAGGAAAACTCTCCAGTGGCTGGAGTCATACCTAGCACAAAGGAAGATGGTAGTGGTTGTTGGAGGCCAATCATCTCAGCCCCAGGACATTGCTGCAGGAGTTCCTCAAGGTAGTGTCCTAGGCCCAACCATCTTCAGCTGCTTCATCAAAGACCTTCCCTCCATCATAAGGTCAGAAATGGAGATGTTCGCTGATGATTGCACAGTGTTCAGTTCCATTCGCAACCCCTCAAATAATGAAGCAGTCCGAGCCCGCATGCAGCAAGACATGGACAACATCCAGGCTTGGGCTCATAAGTGGCAAGTAACATTCGCACCAGGCAAGTGCCAGGCAATGACCATCTCCAACAAGAGAGAGTCCAACCACCTCCCCTTGACATTCAACGGCATTACCACTGCCGAATCCCCCACCATCAACATCCTGGGGGTCACCATTGACTAGAAACTTAACTGGACCAGCCATATAAATATTGTGGTACGAGAGCAGGTCAGAGGCTGGGTATTCTGCGGCGAGTGACTCACCTCCTGACTCCCCAAAGCCTTTCCACCTTCTACAAGGCACAAGTCAAGAGTGTGATGGAATACTCTCCACTTGCTTGGATGAGTGCAGCTCCAACAACACTCAAGAAGCTCGACACCATCCAAGATAAATCAGCCCGCTTGATTGGCACTCCATCCACCACCCTAAACATTCACTCCCTTCACCACCGGCGCACTGTGGCTGCAGTGTGTACCATCCACAGGATGCACTGCAGCAACTCGCCAAGACTTCTTCGACAGCACCTCCCAAACCGGTGACCTCTACCACCTAGAAGGACAAGAGCAGCAGGCACGTGGGAACAACACCACCTGCACGTTCCCCTCCAAGTCACACACCATCCCGACTTGGAAATATATCACCGTTCCTTCATCGTTGCTGGGTTAAAATCCTGGAACTCCCTTCCTAACAGCACTGTGGGAGAACCGTCACCATACGGACTGCAGCGGTTCAAGAAGGTGGCTCACCACCACCTTCTCAAGGGCAATTAGGGATGGGCCATAAATGCCGGCCTCGCCAGCGACGCCCACATCCCATGAACGAATTTTAAAAAACAGCTTCTTCGTTCAACTCTTTGCTTATACTGAATATTTCCAATATTTAAGTCCGCCTCTCCCCTCTTGGTTTAAACTGTAGGGTTCGGGATGGGGTTTCCACAAAAGTTGTTCACCTCAGACTCATGTGGCATTCCACAAGTCACTGTAGTGCAGTCGAAGAGAGGAAACCAGAATCACTAGGAACCCATTTAATCATACACAACTCTGACTCTGAGCAAATGAAACAGGTAACTGTTGAACCCACCTCCCTGAGGGTCACTTCTCTCTGGCGGGCCAAGTCTTTAAGTTGCTCATTGAGACCCTTGATCTCTCTCTCATGGGTGGCCACTGCTTCCTCAAACTGGCCCCGGAAGGTCTTCAGGTCAGCGTTAATGCTGTTAATAGTGTTCTGGACAAAAGGAGATGGTACAGAAGATTAGTTCTTGTCTTATTCATCATAAAATATCTCTTGATTTGCATCCCATGCCATGAATTGGTTTCTGTAAATTGTACAATTTGTGTAAAGTGTCACTTGCAGGTCTCTATACAGTAAGTGACTACACAGCCTGTCTTGGCATCAATATTAACTCATTTAAAAAATAAATTGCAATACGCCTGAAAGCACCCGATAGATTGATTGTCACCTTGTCCTGCTCCTGTCGACTGTGCAACTCTCGTTTCAGCCGATCGATCTCCATGTTCATATTGCCAAGTTCACGCTGGGTATGGCTGAGTTTTTCAGACAGAACATTTTTCTCCGTCTCTTTGAGACACAAGGCCTTGAAAAGAAAGAAATTTGTTCAGATAGTTGTAAGAAGCTGGATTCATAAGGCAGGCCGACGGCTGACAAAGAAAGAGAATTAAGAATTCAACAGAAAGTTAAGGAGCATCTGGTACAACTGATGATTGGGATAATGTAAGGGTCCAGACAGGTCACATTGTCCACATGGCATCACCTGCAGCACTGTTTGATGGACAGAAACTTAGCAGCTCCTGCCAAACAAGTGAAACTTCATCAACCCAAGACAACCCAACAATGTTATCAGATGATAATTCTATCAGCAGTCACGTTAGACTTGTTTTCAACCCAACTGAATGTGCAGTGGGCGGCTGAAACCAAACTGGTGCAGACGTCTCAAGTCTAAGGACTGGCCATACTTCCTTTATTCCCAATGTGCAAGGTTTCCATCTTGCACAGAGATATAGCACTCCTCTGTGTGTGAATTTTTCTATCTATCTATCTATCTATCTATCTATCTATCTATCTATCTATCTATCTATCCATGTACCTATCGATCCTGGAGTAGAATAGATAATTTTAAGGCTCCAAAAGGTTACATTCTTCAGCCCCGATGGGTCTTGGGGGACCTCAGCCGAAGGTTGTGGGCCATTTCACCTGACAAGGGTGAACAGGGAAGGCACCGCTGATGTGCCCTTGCTGGCATTGGTAGTCCACCCTCCCAGGGATTTGGGACAGGGTCTCCAGCTTGGGGCTAGGGTGGGCAAGGGTTCCACTACACCAAACTTCCACCAGTGCAGCAAACCTCCTGAAATTTCAGGCCTCAAATTTTAATTTATAACATAATAAACAAACAAAATTTTAGCTGTTCTAAAAAAAATCACTAATCTTTTACATCCCATGTTGCATATCTCCCCAGCAACTTTCCCCCAAATCTGCCTCCCTTTTCTAATGGTCCCTAGGCTTGCCTTCTGCTCTGCTCCTGGAACTAGGACCATTCATCTGGGTCTTGCATGAAAATGCTTCTCAGGAACTCTGTGCATGTGTGAGATGAATGTCTCTCAATGTCTCTTTTTGGGCCTTTATACATGTGCTAGCATCAGCGTTCCTCAGTGCCATCTTGTGTAGGTGCAACCTCAGAACACATTATAAGATCAGCTCCCAGAATTTCCCACTTTTGCTTCCTGTTGGTCTTGGGCATGAGCTATGCCATCTTGTTCTAGGTCTGGAGTCTGGAATCTGTCCTGGACCTGGACTTTCCTGCTTCATCTGGTACCCAGACTCTCTCATTTCTCGTCTCTAACCTGTTTCTCTCAGTGCTGCCAGCCTCCCCTGTTGCTGCTAGATGCTGATAGATCCCAGCTTTCCACCCTCGGTGCTGCCAAAGCTCAGATTTCAGCCGCCTCCCTAAGTGCTGACAAGTCTCCGGTGTCAATCCCGCAGAACTACCAGACTCCTGGTCCACAAGTGCTGCAAGACCACAGATTCCTCCCCGACTGTAACACTCCACTACCACTCCAGCTGAGATCAGTTAACTCAGCACAGACTGAAGATTCAACATGGAACATTCTGGACTGTGTGGAACCACACTGGGTGGTGCATTTAACCATTAAGCCATCCCAGGGAACAAGTTTCTTTTTAAAGAATAAATGAAGAAACATCTTAACGAAATATATTGGTGAGTGGTACTATTATATTATACTACCGTATTAAGTGTTCAATTTACTGTGGAATATTCCTTTAAGGGGCACTGCTAAGAACACAAAGAATTAACAATTCACACAAGAGCTGGAAGAATGATCATCTGACAGGCGATTAAATTAAACTGGAATTAAAGTGTTATAATTACAATGGAAACTGCAGGTTCTGTTCCTAATTAATTTGTCTGAGGTCAATTAAAGTGCAGCAGTGGGGCTCAATTAAACAATATCCGGCAGCACACGTATAGAGTTGGTTTGTTGCAGCAATGAATTACCCAAACGCCAGCCAACAAGCAGGTATAGTTCAGAAGCCAAGAGTCAGTAGGTTGTTTTGTCTATTGGAGGGCACAGCACCTGGAATGCTTGTGCGTGTTCAGTTCTTGGAAGGTCCCGGATCAACCCACTACCTTCCATTTAGTGACCGAGCGAGCTGGCAGAAGGCAGCTACCAGGACTCTGCCAAAGCTAATCTGCAGCCAACCATGATTAAATGAGCAACAGCAGCCAGAGTGACTCCTTCCTAATTCCTCTCTTTTATTGTGTGGAAAAATGTGGCCTTCTCTCCTTTAACCCTCCATAATGTGTGTGCTATCCTCTATGTAATGTGTGTAACATCACTTCAATCCTTGGAGCATCTCCTTTGCAGAGTAATGTAGCCCTACCACTTCAATCACAAGGAGTACCCCTAAGTACTGTGTGTTATATTACCGTGGTCCAATTCAATAGCATATCCCTATACACTCTGTTATATTAGTCTATGGTCCAATCCCATGGAATATCCCTAGATACTGTGTGTAATTCAACCCTATGGTTCAATGCCATGGAGTAACCCTATGTACTGTATGTAATATAACTTCATGGTCCAATTCCATGGAGTATCCCTATGTCCTGTGTAATATTACCCTATTGCTTCAATTCCATTGAATATCTTTAAGTTTTCATTACGATCCTTAAAGAAACTGAACTTGTTTATAACCTGCTGTTTCTTGCTCTCTGCCTGGATCAGACTCTCATCCCTCTCTTTTTGTAAACTGAGAATTTCTTCATTCAGCTCCTCTTTCTCTGCCTCGAAGCGGCTGACTAGGTCGTCACGATCCTGCTGAAGGCGTTGGACTGCTTCATCCTTCTCTGCTGTCAGCTCAAGGCGCAGGCTCTCCTGTGGACATAGAGTGCAGCTTATGCCAGTCGAAAGACATCAGTTTTCACTGTGTAACCTATATTACCCCCATTATTACAAACTTGCCCAAAGCCAGCCTTTTGTTACAACAAATTTGACTGGAGATCTCCATTCAATCCTTGTTGGTTTTTGCAGACTTCATCTTTTTCTGGTATCCTGGATGTAACAATTTCAGGCCCAGTTTCAGAATGATTGGTGTAAAGGTACATTTTGTGTTAACTGGGTATCGATCGTATTCAGTTGCCTTGAAGCCCCTAACACACAATTCTAGGGATTTGTTCATTTAGCTTTGGGAACGAGGAACATTTCTACAAAAACTTCGCCAAGGAAATTAATTGGGTATTGGAGTCCATGTTTGGGTTGATTGTACATGGGCTATGGAAAGAAATTAAATGGCTGGCCAGAGTCTATGATAGGGTGCATAGAATTACATAGAATTTACAGAACAGAAACAGGCCATTCCGCCCAACTGGTCTCAGCAGTGCTTATGCTTCACATGAGCCTCCTCCCACCCTACTTCATTTAACCTATCAGCATATCCTTCTATTCCTTTCTCCCCCATATACTTATCTAGCTTCCCTTTAAATTCATCAATGCTGTTCGCCTCAACTGCTCCATGTGGTAGTGAGTTCAACATTCTCACTACTCTGAGTAAAAGTGTTTCTCCTGAATTCCTTATTGAATTTATTAGTGACTAGTTTTGGATTCCCAACAAGTGGAAACATTTTCTCTACATCTACCCTAGTGAACGCCTTCATAATTTTAAATACCTCTATCAGGTCACCCCTCAGCCTTCTCTTTTCTAGAGAAAAGAGCCCCAGCCTGTTCCGTCTTTCCTGATAGTTATAGCTTCTCAGTTCAAGTATCATCCTTGTAAATCATTTACAGGGTAGATTGTACATGGGCTTTGTTTAACATGAATGGAAAGCCTGACATTCCTCCTGATGCTGTTTTGTCAATTCATTGTGACCCCATTGCTACATACCTTTTCATTCCTTAAGCGTTCAACATCCTCCTTGTGGACCAGTTGTTCATTTTTCAGTGAGATCTGGGCCTCCTGCTCCACCTGACCCAATTTCTGTTGCAACATCTCTTTGTCTCGTTCAATGTTTATTAGCTGCAGCTCCATCTCCTTACGGACAAGGTCAACCTCCGCTAGAAATTCACAAAAGGACTGCACTCATTTCACTGATACAGTAAACTGCAGACATGCCCAAGGCCAATTCTACAGAAACCTAGATTTCTGACACAAGTGTAGCTAGGTGCAGTAGAGTACCTATCACTTGACTTAGGGTGCAGTGTATCTGCATACAGTAGGATAGGAGTCACCAGGCTGAGGGTGCAGTGTATCTGGGTGGAATAGGGTAGGTGTCACTAAAAGAAATGAAAGAATTTGCATTTATGTAGCATTTTTCACAACCTCAGGATGCCCCTAAATGCTTTACAGTCAATTAAGCACTTTTTGAAGTGTAGTTACTGTTGTAATGTAGGGAAACACAACAGCCAATTAGCGTACGGCAAGATTCCACAAACAGCAATGTGACCAGATAATCTGTTTTAGTTAGGTTGGTTGAGGGATAAATATTGGCCAGGACACCAGGGAGAACTCCTCTTCTCTTCTTTTTGATCTTTTACATCCACCTGAAATGGGCAGATGGGATCTCGATTTAACGCTGTATCCGAAAGATTGTACTTCTGACAGTGCAGCACTCCCTCAGTACTGCACTGAAGTGTCAGCCTAGATTTTGCACTCAAGTCTCTGGAGTGGGACTTGAACTCACAACCTTCTGTACAGCAGGGCAGGTGTTACTCAGCTGAAGGTGTAGTGTTGCTTCGTGCAGTAGATAGATGTCATTAGGATAAGGTGTAATTTTGCTGGGTGCAATGGGGTTAGTTGCCCTGAGTTGGTGTAAAACACTTTTGAGCAAGGAGCTAAATATGTACTGGATCTGACCTGGTATAAGACAGTGAAATGCAAAAAGTGAAGCTATCCTGGTGTCTATTGTTCTCACCTGGGCAAGCTTGTGCATGTGATAATGTACATGAACATACACATCACACACATATAAAAATACAGACACCCACACATATATAAAAACACACACAACCTAGAAGTGACTCCTTAGCAAGCAGGATGGTCTGGTTCTCTCCTTCCAGTTGCTCCTTACGGGTCTCCAGCTGTGTAACAAGCTGCTGAGCTACAAACAGGTTGGTCTCTAAAGCTTCCTTATCTGCCCTGAAAAGTCAAACAAAATAAAAATGAAAGCTGAGATAAGAGTAATGGGTTGTCAGGCAATATCACGAGGTCACAAAGAATAGCCAAATAACACATGTGGGAACGACATAACAGACAGTGCTCCGGACTGCTCCACGATGTTCTGGAGTTTGATCCGGAATGCTTCGTCTTAACTCGCTCTAGTGACCTGGCACTGACCTGCAAATTTTCCAGGGTCCGCTTAATGAAGACTGCCGCCCGTAGTATTGCTTTCTCTGTTTGGCAGCTCACCACTGAGAGGGGAGGACGGGGGAACAGTGCGCTGTGGCAAGATTCCAACATCTGCAGCAGCTTAAAGGGCGAGGCAGCATCCCAAACTGGGCTCATACAGCTGGCTCCGTGTACAAACAGAAATTCCAGCAATAAGGGAAATGACATGGCATGCTGCTCTCTCCAAAGAAGTGCTCGATGTGGTCATTTAAAGTTACTCCCACATTTCTCATTGCCTAGAAACACCGGGCGCCTGTTGTACACGGGTGTGAGTTACATCAGCATCACTGAGGCAGCAATGTCAGGAAATACTGGCGTCACTCCTTCGTTGCTGCCTCATTTAAATACGGCCACCCATATTTGGGTGGGCACTGTTAATAATGTGGATCCGACATAACAGGCACTTACTCCATTCACCTTCATCCACTGGAATACCACTGGAAAATTGAACAGTACTGGCAGAAGGACCTTCCCTCCTATGTCCTGTAGTTCAATCAGCTAGGGTCAAAGGGTAATATTCAATGCAACACAGCCTGCTGTATTTCTGTTGTTTTACCACGAATTACAAGTAGAAATACAGCGCACAATTTCAGAATCCCCTACCTGAGAGCAGCTACCTCCTCAGACAGGGCCCTGCTCTCCCTCTCAGCAGCCGTCAGCTGCACCACCAGGTTGGCCTTGTCCTTCATCAGCTCCTCCTTCTCCTTGCTGGCTCGGAGGAGTCCCTCACTCTCAAGCTCCGCTTCCCGCTGTGCCAGGGCCAGACGCTCGTTCAGCGCCTGCTTCTGCCGGTTCACCTGCACGGGACAGAGGCGGAGCACAATATTTAAAACAAACAACAGGATGCGCCGGAAAGGAGCAGAAGGCCGGTCAGCCTCCGAAGGGGAAAGGACAGGTTGGCATTTCGGGTGGGGCACTAGAATTAATGAAAGCTTACCGCTGAGAGGTCAACCTGTCCCTCCTTCAGAATCTGTGCATTTAAAATAATTTTTGTTTTCGGTCCGATGGCCAATGTTCACAAGTTTCCTTTTTACCTCAGCAAAGGTGATTGGTTTGTGAATTAAAAGTGGGGAGGAAGCCATCTGAATTTACAGTTGCCTTTACGAAGCCGATGGACAATCGTGGGTTGGACCCTCACCCTTGCCCTTAATCCCCAGCTGTAGGATTACCACTCCTCTGCTGTGGATTGGTCAGTCTGGCTTTTCAATGGTCTGACCAGAAATTTCAAAGGTGTAAGCTTGAACACTTTGCAACAGATATCAAGTTTACACGCTCCTCTGACATCAGGCATATGGATCCCCACAGACTGTCTCAGTTGCTGTCATCTATTTCAGTGCTGTTGTATTTTTTTTTACAGATAAATCACCACCTTTCTAACACAGTTCCCATTGAGCTTCTTTTACTCCCACCCCCTTATCCCCCCCCCACCCCAAGAATAGAGACAGAACAAACAGATTGTCTGGACTTTACAATGAGAGGTGTTGCTCCTGCAGTTTATCTACTCGTCCAGTTCGTGGTCCCATACCTGCCCGAGTTGGTCCTGCAGCTGACCTCTCTCTCGTTGCAGTCTCAACATATCGTGTTCCAGCTGTTCCCGGCTCTCCTCCACAATCTGCAGAGATTGGTCCAGTCCATGTTTCTCCGTGTCCAGGTCCATTTTCTCCTGCTCCACACGGACTAACACATCCTGGATACTGGCCTTTGCCTTCTCAATCTCTTTCTTCTGTCCCTGCAGGGCTGATCTATCATCTTCCATCTAACAGAGAACAGAAATATCAAATTGGTATTACCTCCAAGTTTTAAGCCTAGTTGGGTCCGTCCCGAGCTCCAAACTGGCAGCCTAAATGAAGCGAAAATTAGTTTGAAGCCAGGATCATATCAAATTGATTCTGAAAGAATGTGGATCAAGCCAATGTGTTCAAATCTTTTGGGTCAACCCACCCTGTACTGATTCCCAAACGGTCAGAACCATTGGAAATTGAAAACAGTTTCGAACAAACATAGCTCCCTTATAGCCAATATAGTTCGACTCACTTTAGCCAAAGAAACCAATCAAGGCAAGATGGGGTTGATTTTTTCCACCTGGTACATATCTGATTTTTCAACAATAAATTTAAAGGCTTAGATTTTCCACCTTCCTCTGCTGATTTTTTTGACATAACTGGTGCGGGCAGGAACGTGAAATAGGTCGGGGCCTGTTCTACCTATTTTTACCTCTGTGCAATTTCCTGTTGAAAGTGAGAGGCTTCAAACGCGATGAGCGGGTGTTTTGTAATGACAGAAAATGGCGGAAATACGTCATCTGACATATTTTCCATCATTTGCGCCAAAGCAACACTGAGTGCAAGAAATCCTTGTCTGTCCCTGGTGTTCAGCGTTGCCATGGCGTTGGAGGTGTGGGGGTGGAGACATTTCAATTTTAAGCACTGGAATGTCTAAATAATCAATCACAAAGCAATCCGTTGTTTAGGCTTAGACACTGTTCTTAAAAGATTTGCCAGGCTTTTGAGCCCAGGTCCTGTTGCACAGCGACAGACATACAAGGCCTGCTGCAGTCATTCTTTACACCTGCCCAAGGTGAAGGCCAGGGATCCCACCAAAATTATTCAAATGACTTTGACCGCAGAAAATTGACCAGGCTTATCCTTGGTGTGGGTGGAAGTGCTCTTCTCGTCATACTTTGAATGGCATTATGGCTAAGTGGGAGATCTAGGCTAAGATTTCAAGATGGAGAAAATATTATTGAAATAATGCTAAGCTGCCTATGATGTTCCTTAGTATGCCTTGTAAATACGATATAGTATTTGCCAAAATTTGCTGGTGGCATCTGGTTGCAAGTACAAAGAATCACAGAATGTTACAGCACAGAAACAGACCCTTCGGCCCATCAAGTTTATGCTGGTGTTTCTCTTCGCATTAGCTACCTAGTCCAATCCCACTCTCTTCTTCACTCTCCAAACTCTTTAATATCCATATTTTTCAAGCAACAATCTCATTTCCCTTTAGAAAATAATTTATGGATTCTATTTCAGCAGTGGTTTCTGGCAGAGAATTTCATATTCTAACCACTCCCTGGGTAGAGAACTTTTTCTAACCTCCTCGCCAATTCTCTTTGTGGTTATCTTAAATTTGTGTCTCCCAATCTATCACCATTAACCTTGTCGTGACCTTTCCTAATCTTGAAGGCCTTTATCAGGGCAGCTCCTAACACCAGCTATTACTTATAGTGACAGGATGTCCATTTCTGACATCTTCGATCCTCATTGTGGTTTCTGCTTGAAGTGTTTATTAACCATCCAATTGTTGTTTGAGTGTGTGTCTGGATCTAACACAGTGCTGGAAATATACGCCCCCTTACCCTCTTGGTTGCCAATTCTGAATGTTAGATCACAGATATGGCCTTCTTGGTCTTAAATATAACTTGGTCTCACATACAATTGAATATTCTATTGTGCAATGGGGGCAAAACATGTGGAACTCTTCCCCTTTAAAATATTAATTACCATCCTGCGGAGGTGCTCAACCTGCTCTCCCCCCCACCCCCTTCCTCCTCTGTTGTATATAAGGACCTCATTCTGAAGAAGCAGCAGATAATTAAGAAGGGATCATAAAAGAAAGTAGAACATAGAAAATTAATGGTGAAGTTCACACACAGGGGTTTGATCATGTGGAACACACTGGCCCAGAAGGCCACAGATTCAAAATCAATTGGGGTGTTTAAAAGGGAGAGAAAGACTAATTTGAGAAGTAAGGGTGTTAACGGATATCAGCTTAAATTCTTGAAGGGAGGGCAGGTCAGAGAATTGGGGCTACATCATAGAATCATAGAATCACAGAAGTTACAACATGGAAACAGGCCCTTCGGCCCAACATGTCCATGTAGCCCAGTTTATACCACTAAGCTAGTCCCAATTGCCTGCACTTGGTCCATATCCCTCGATACCCATCTTACCCATGTAACTGTCCAAATGCTTTTTAAAAGACAAAATTGTACCCGCCTCTACTACTGCCTCTGGCAGCTCGTTCCAGACACTCACCACCCTTTGAGTGAAAAAATTGCCCCTCTGGGCCCTTTTGTATCTCTCCCCTCTCACCTTAAATCTATGCCCCCTCGTTATAGACTCCCCTACCTTTGGGAAAAGATTTTGACGATCTACCTTATCTATGCCCCTCATTATTTTATAGACTTCTATAAGATCACCCCTAAACCTCCGACTCTCCAGGGAAAAAAGTCCCAGTCGATCTAACCTCTCCCTATAAGTCAAACCATCAAGTCCTGGTAGCATCCTAGTAAATCTTTTCTGCACTCTTTCTAGTTTAATAATATCCTTTCTATAATAGGGTGACCAGAACTGTACACAGTATTCCAAGTGTGGCCTTACTAATGTCTTGTACAACTTCAACAAGACATCCCAACTCCTGTATTCAATGTTCTGACCAATGAAACCAAGCATGCCGAATGCCTTCTTCACCACCCTATCCACCTGTGACTCCACTTTCAAGGAGCTATGAACCTGTACTCCTAGATCTCTTTGTTCTATAACTCTCCCCAATGCCCTACCATTAACAGAGTAGGTCCTGGCCCGATTCGATCTACCAAAATGCATCACCTCACATTTATCTAAATTAAACTCCATCTGCCATTCATCGGCCCACTGGCCCAATTTATCAAGATCTCGTTGCAATCCTAGATAACCTTCTTCACTGTCCACAATGCCATCAATCTTGGTGTCATCTGCAAACTTACTAACCATGCCTCCTAAATTCTCATCCAAATCATTAATATAAATAACAAATAACAGCGGACCCAGCACCGATCCCTGAGGCACACCGCTGGTCACAGGCCTCCAGTTTGAAAAACAACCCTCTACAACCACCCTCTGTCTTCTGTCGTCAATCCAATTTTGTATCCAATTGGCTACCTCACCTTGGATCCCGTGAGATTTAACCTTATGTAACAACATACCATGCGGTACCTTGTCAAAGGCTTTGCTGAAGTCCATGTAGACCACGTCTACTGCACAGCCCTCATCTATCTTCTTGGTTACCCCTTCAAAAAACTCAATCAAATTCGTGAGACATGATTTTCCTCTCACAAAACCATGCTGACTGTTCCTAATCAGTCCCTGCCTCTCCAAATGCCTGTAGATCCTGTCTCTCAGAATACCCTCTAACAACTTACCCACTACAGATGTCAGGCTCACCGGTCTGTAGTTCCCAGGCTTTTCCCTGCCGCCCTTCTTAAACAAAGGCACGACATTTGCTACCCTCCAATCTTCAGGCACCTCACCTGTAGCTGTCGATGATTCAAATATCTCTGCGAGGGGACCCGCAATTTCCTCCCTAACCTCCCATAACGTCCTGGGATACATTTCATCAGGTCCCGGAGAAAAAAAAAGCATTTGGACAGTTACATGGGTAAGATGGGTATAGAGGGATATGGGCCAAGTGCAGGCAATTGGGACTAGCTTAGTGGTATAAACTGGGCGACATGGACATGTTGGGCCGAAGGGCCTGTTTCCATATTGTAACTTCTATGATTCTATGATTCTATGATGCGCGTTAAGACTTCCAGCACCTCCCTCTCTGTAATATGTACACTCCTCAAGACATCACTATTTATTTCCCCAAGTTCCCTAACATCCATGCCTTTCTCAACCGTAAATACCGATGTGAAATATTCATTCAGGATCTCACCCATCTCTTGTGGTTCCGCACATAAATGATCTTGTTGATCTTTAAGAGGCCCTACTCTCTCCCTAGTTACTCTTTTGCCCTTTATGTATTTGTAGAAGCTCTTTGGATTCTCCTTTGCCTGATCTGCCAAAGCAATCTCATGTCCCCTTTTTGCCCTCCTGATTTCTCTCTTAACTCTACTCCGGCAATCTCTATACTCTTCAAGGGATCCACTTGATCCCAGCTGCCTATGCATGTCATATGCCTCCTTCTTCTTTTTGACTTGGGCCTCAATCTCCCAAGTCATCCAAGGTTCCCTACTTCTACCAGCCTTGCCCTTCACTTTATAAGGAATGTGCTTACCCTGAACCCTGGTTAACACACTTTTGAAAGCCTCCCACTTACCAGACATCCCTTTGCCTGCCAACAGACTCTCCCAATCAACTTCTGAAAGTTCCTGTCTAATACCATCAAAATTGGCCTTTCCCCAATTTAGAATTTTAACTTTTGGGCCAGACCTATCATTCTCCATAGCTATCTTAAAACTAATGGAATTATGATCACTGGTCCCAAAGTGATCCCTCACTAACACTTCTGTCACCTGCCCTTCCTTATTTCCCAAGAGGAGGTCAAGTTTTGCCCCCTCTCTTTTCGGGCCATCCACATACTGAATGAGAAATTCCTCCTGAATACACTCAACAAATTTCTCTCCATCCAAGCCCCTAATGCTATGGCTGTCCCAGTCAATGTTGGGAAAGTTAAAGTCCCCTACAATTACAACCCTATTTTTCTTGCAGCTGTCTGTAATCTCCTTACATATTTGCTCCTCAATTTCCCGTTGACTATTTGGGGGTCTGTAGTACAATCCTATCAAAGTGATCTCTCCCTTCTTATTTTTCAGTTCTACCCATATAGACTCAGTGGGCGAACCCTCGGATATATCCCCTCTCACTACTGCCGTGATGTTCTCCCTAATCAAGAACGCAACTCCCCCTCCTCTCTTACCTCCTGCTCTATCTTTCCTATAGCATCTGTACCCTGGAACATTGAGCTGCCAGTCCTGCCCCTCCCTTAGCCATGTTTCAGTAATAGCTATTACATCCCAGTCCCATGTACCCATCCATGCCCTGAGTTCATCTGCCTTGCCCATCAGACTTCTTGCATTGAAATAAATGCAGTTTAATCTAGACTTCCCTTAGTCTTTGCCCTGCTTTCTCAGACCATCTGTCCGGTCATGTTTTGTACACTCTCCCTTACTGCCTTTTGTTTCTGTCACCACTTTACTTCCCACTGACTTCCTGCATCGATTCCCATCCCCCTGCCACATTAGTTTAAACCCTCCGCAACAGCACTAGCAAACAATCCCCCTGGGACATTGGTTCCAGTCCTGCCCAGATGCAGACCGTCCAATTTGTACTGGTCCCACCTCCCCCAGAACCGGTTCCAATGACCCATTCTCCCTTTGCATGAGGCTCCCCAATTGGAGTGGGATATAGGAATTTACCCTCTTAAGAAAAGGTAGGGAATCGAGATTAAAATGATAAAGAGCTGCTGTGCTGAACAAAATAGCAGGGTAGGCTCGATGGGCTGAACGGCCTTCTCCTGTTCTTATGTTCATATTACAAATGAATGATACTAAATTAGTACCAAATATTGGAGGCAGGAGTCTTTGAACTAAATGCCGAGGCCACCCTTGAGGTGCGGCACAGTGAAATAAAGACAGCAGTTTTCAATGAAGATGTGTAGCTTCAGTGTCAAGAGAAACCCTTTGCTTATTGGCCCATGACGTGGCCTTAGCATGACTGAAACAGGCTGCTAACATTCCCTGAGAATTATACAGGGAGAGACACCCTCTAACCCCATTCACTAATCCTGTTTAGTGATAAATTTAGATAAGATTAGCCGGCTGGTAATTGTGGGGTGGCCCATCTAGACAGAAGATCAAAGCTCCTGAACATCAATGAAATGCTACTTTCTTTCAATTGAAGGTACAAACTATTGGCTGCATTAATTCCTGAGACAAATGAAACTCAAGAACTTCAAGTAAAAACGTCAAGCGTGGTCTTGTGACTGTCCAATCTGATTGCCAGCCAAGCATGAAGTTCACTGACCCTGGGATGCTGTGTTATGAGCACACAGAGTGATCGTCTTAACGTAAAATATTTAAGGTCACAATAACCCGTATACCATTACAGGTCTGATACACATTTACTCAGCACAAGATTCAAACACTAGGTAGCTGTTAATTACTATACAAAAGACAGGGTATGAGCTATGAAAGTGCAGGTTCTTACTGTTGGTGATAACTTGCATGTGAACACTAAGTCAGCAGATTAACAAGTCTGGGGAGTGTAGCAATCAGAGTAGTGAGATATCACATCCTAATAGGTTATAAATACAAACTTGACACCACTGTATAAATCTTCTCCCCTTAATATTCTAAGCTGTTGGATATAAATCTTTCAAGGTATTAATGAAGCGTCGAACAATTTTTGCTTAGGGCTGGTCCCCAGAGAGCCAGGCCATCACCTGGTGCCTAACTTAGCTCTCCATCATTTTTTTTTCAGGATCTGGAGTGGGCGAACAATGTGCAGAGTGAAAAGGTCCAATAGTCAGATAGTTCTTGGCCATTCAAGGGGTTACTAGGATAACTGTGGTCTCTGCTTGATCGTGCAGGAGATCCTGGGTATTGAATCATCCCATGATGCTGAGGCCACTTGTAGCACTGAATCCTCTCTCAATGGAGAAGCTACTTGTGGCATCTCCTCAGGCACCTTAGCCAAGATCAGATAACACAGCACAGACTTGAAATCGGACCCAATACATTTCTGGTCTTTACAATGTGAGCTGTTTGCTGCAATTTGCTTTTAGACTTCCTATTATGTGTAACTCATCTGACCAGAATTAGTGTGCATCAAAGTGACCCCATTCTGTGAGGATCCTCTGAGGTGTGCTCAGTTAACTCACCTGGAGCAGGATGCGGTTTAGTTCAACCTTATCCTGAGCCAAGCCTTCATTGAGCGCACTCATCTTGGCAAGAGAGTCCCGCAGGGCATCTTCTTTGGTCTTCAGCTTGTTCAAGGACAACTCCAGGTCTGCACTGGTCAGCTCGGCCTGCAAGATCAAAAAGGGGACAACGTCCAAGAGAAGTGACACATTAACAGGAAAGAGCACAAACAAATCACACAGAAAGTCATACAGATAACAAATATAACCAAATATAGCCACAAAAACACAAGAAGAATCAAATACAATTAATCAAGACAATCATACAATGAAAAACAATGGGGGAGAATTGGATAAGGGTCTGTTTTGGGCGGCGGTAGCACGATGTGCTAGTACTCCGCGCCTGATGGACCCTACGCAGGTAGGATGCAAATTTGGACCCACCCAAGGAGTTACCTGCAATCAGCGTTCCTTTCCAGGCCTTGCATGTGGAATCAATGCAATTTGCACTTTCCACCACCAGAGGGAGCTCAATCTCTTAAAGGGAGGATGTTTCTTAGAAATCTCTTAAAGGTAGCTGGTACCTGTTATTTGATTAAAATAACAGTCTACTGTCTGCACGGAGTCTGAACGGAGATCAGGCATCACACACGTAAAACAAAGATGCAGGTCCCATCCCTATGTTTACACACTGATGAGTTATGTTAAAACATTGAATAAAGGTTGCACACAACTAAATCCAACATCCTCCAATCTGCATGCCAGACCTCACCAATCTGCCGATCTGAGTTGGTACCAGGCCTGCGAGAGTACAAGCACCAAGGTTCTCTGCTGATGCACTAGAGACCTTGGGTGCAAGAGGTGGACAGAAGGAGAGGCATCCTATATCCGCAGGGGGGTGGGGGCAAGAGGCCATCCAGACATATACTCAAAAGGCAGTGGGAGGCAGCGGGGGACAAAGTCAATGCCAGGCGCACAGCATCACAAACATGGATACAGTGCAGGAAGAAGTTAAATGCTTTGACATGAGTGGTCAAGGTGAGTTAGGTCAACTGCACCCCTAGCCGCATCCACTGCTCCACACACTACACCCCCATCACCCACATACTAATAAACTCTTTCCATCAGTACTCAACTCTTCCAATCAGATGCTTCCTCTCACCGTTACACATTACCACTGTTTCAAGCCGCCCACCCACAACTCACAGGCCACACACACAAGCTATTCAACCATGACAGGCACATCACCCCGACACACGTCCTGCTTTCTTGCAGGAGAAGGTGGCGCATATCAAGAGGCAGCAAGTGACAGTGGCATTTAGCCCGTCGAGCCTGTTCCGCCATTCAATGAGATCTCGGTGGACCTGTGACCTGACTCCATATACTACCTTAGCCTCATATCCCCTAATATCCTTGGTTCACAGAAATCTATCAATCTCAGATTTAACATTCACAAGTGAGCTAACATCAACTGCCGTCTGCAGAAGAGCGTTCCAAACATCTCCCACCCTTTGCGTGTAGAAGCATTTCCTAACTTGACTCCTGCACGTCCTGGCACTAAATGTTAGGCTATGTCCCCGCGTCCTAGTATTCAAGTCTAGGAGACCTCCAAAAACAGTTACAAATGTCTCGGCAGCCAGAAGCAATAATCCAGCCACCAACCTGTGAATCCTGCAAGGTCCCTTTAAATAGCGTCGGTAGGGGGGTCCTCCAGGCACTCTAAGACACGTTCAGATTGTCGGGGTTAAGACTGTGTACTGAGTTGAGCGTTAAGTCCCAAAATGGTGTCTATCACTTTAAATCAGTTGCACACTGATTGAAGCCATTTTCTCCCCACTTTACATGATTCCAGCGTTCGTTATCTGCACCCGCGCTAACTCCTATACCAAGATGGCGTCCGGCGCACGTCATGCAGGAAACATGCGCGCGCATCCAAGGCGCTATCTTGGATGTTGGAGAGGCCGTGTAGCGCAGAAACAACGGGCGCTATACGGCCCAATTTAGCACCTAATCACTCTTATACGAACACAGCCAAAAGTACAGTCACACACTCTGAAATGGACAAGAAGTTGTTGTTATCTTTTGAAGCTGAAACGGTTGAAAACTCAGTCAAATGACTTCAGATTTTCTTTGAGTCACCCTCTGCTCAGTTCCAGTCTTGGTTGGGAGGCATCAAGAGCTTTGGTGGCTCCCAGAATGGGAGGAGGGGGATGAGAAAACTGAAGGGGAATGTCATGCCTGGTCAATCTCTGTTTTTTTTCTGACAGATGGTGGCCTGGAAGGAAATTGTGTGGCCAGCCTCTTGGTTGCGTCGAGGCAGGGGGATGAAGTAAGAAAGGAACAATAACAGAAAAATAAAAAGGGGAAATGCTCTTAAATAGTCCCCATTAAAATAGATGGAAACTTTTCCAAATGTAGCTATAAAATAAAGAGGGCAAACTTAACCAGATACCACCATAAAATAAAGAGGGCAAACTTAACCAGATACCACCATAAAATAAAGAGGGCAAACTTAACCAGATACCACCATAAAATAAAGAGGGCAAACATAACCAAACGCCATACAAAATAGGATGAGGGCAAGCTTATCAAAATACCCCACAAAATATGGAAAAAAACTATCCAAATACCCCAGAGAAAGTGTGGGAATCCCCCCCCCCCTCAGCGGCCTGGTATAAAGCAGCAGCAGAGAGAGAGAGAAAAGGTGTGGGAATCCCCCCGAGTGGCCGGGAATCCCCCCCCAGTGGCCGGGAATCCCCCCCAGTGGCCGGGAATCCCCCCCAGTGGCCGGGAATCCCCTCCAGCCGCCCGGTATAAAGAAGCAGCAGAGAGAGAGAGAGAGAGAAATAATCAAGGAGTGACGTCACAGGACGGCAGGTAGCTGATTGGCGGTGAATATTACTGTTTTTTTGCTCTCTAAGCTAGGGCAGTGGTTTAAACTAACAGCTGGGAAACTATAACCTGCTGTTACTTTATTAAATGAATAACTTAAACTTGGTAAACTAATTAGTTAATAAAACTAAAAATATCGAGTGACTAAAAACTTTAACTAATTAAATATATAAAACAAGGTTAGATATGGAAGGCAGGGCAGGTGATGTGTTGTAACTGCAGCATGTGGGAGTTGGTGGAGACCAGTGAGATCCTGAGCAGTAAGTGTCTGCAACTCGAGCAACTTCAGCTCAGATTTGTTGAGCTGGACTCGGAGCTGCAGACATTGCGATGCATCAGGGAGGGGGAGAGTTACCTGGACACTTTGCTCCAGGAGGTAGTCACACCCCTTAGGTTAGGTAGTAGTTTAGATTTGGTCAATGGTCAGGGACAGGCAGGTATGGGGACCCAGGATGCAGTGATGGAGGAGCCTCAGCCTTTGCCTTTGTCCAACAGGTACGAGGTACTTGTTCCGATGAGAACAAAGACTGCAGGGAGGATGGGCAAATTGACCACAACACCATGGTACAGGAGGCCTTTCAAGTGGGGGGAGTAAAAAGGAATGTGGTAGTGGTGGGGGATAGTGTAGACAGGGGGATAGATACTGTTCTCTGCAGCCGTGACCGGGGGTCCTGAAGGCTGTGTTGCCTGACATTCCAGGGTTAAGGATATTTCCTCGCAGCTGGAGAAGAGCTTGGAGCATGAGGGGGAGGATCCAGTTGTCGTGGTCAACGTAGGAACCAACAACATAGGTAGAACTAGGAATGAGGTTCGGCTGAGGGAATTTGAGGAGCTAGGGTCCGAATTAATTAGCAGAAACTCAAAGATAATAATCTCTGGATTATTATGACCTGAGTCACACACAAATTGGCATAGAGTCAAACAGATCAGAGAGTTATACGCGTGGCTCAAAGAGTGTGTGGGAGACAGGGGCACTGGCACAGTATTGGGGAAAGAGGGAGCTGTTCCATTGGGACGGGCTCCACTTAAACCAGGCTGGAACCAGTGTCCTGGCGAATCGAATAAATAGGGTGGTAGATAGGGCTTTAAATTAAAAAGAAGGGGGGAGGGTTCAGGTAAGAGAGAATTTACAAATCTAAAGAGAAAAGTCAAGGCCATAAAGCAGTGATTTGGGTAAAGATAAGCAGAGTGTATCAAGAAGGAACATAGAGTTTAACGGTAATAGTGCTTTAGTGAATAAGGTCAAATCAGGGAAAATTAGTAAAAAGTTAAAATTAAAGGCATTTTATCTGAATGCACAAAGCATTCGTAAGAAGATAGATGAATTAATGACACAAAATAGAGATAAATGAGTTTCATCTAGTAGCCATTACTGAGACGTTACCAAGGTTGGGAACTAAATATTCCAGGGTACTTGGCTTTTCAAAAAGACAGACAATTGGAAAAGGAGCTGGGTGGGGGTGGGGGGGGGGGGATAGCCCTGATAATAGAGGATGACATAAGGACAGTAATGAGGAAGGATCTTGGTTTGGAAGATCAGGAAGTAGAATCAGTATGGGTGGAGATAAGAAATAACAAGGGGCAGAAAACACTGGTGGGAGTAGTTTAAAAGCCCCCTAAGAGTAGTTATACTGTTGGACAGAGTAATAATCAAGAAATAAGAGGAGCGTGTGACAAAGGTAATGCAATAATCGTGGGGACTTTAATCTTCATACAGACTGGGCAAATCAAATTGGCAAAGGTAGTTTGGAGGATGAGTTCATGGTTTAATTTGAGACAATTTCCTAGAACAACAAGATCTAAAATAGCCTGTTCCTGGTTGTGGAACCAACCAGGAACAGGCTATTTTAGATCTTGTCTTGTGCAATGAGACAGGGTTAATTAGTAATCTTATAGTAAGGGATCCTCTGGGGCAGGATGATCATAATATGATAGAATTTCATATATAGTTCGAGAGTGAGGTACTTAAGTCCGAAACTAGAGTCTTAAACTTAAACAAAGCCAATTACATAGGTATGAGGAGCGAGTTGGCTAAGGTAGATTGGGAAATTAGATTAAAAGACAAGCAATGGCAAACATTTAAAGAAATATTTCATAATTCTCAAAGGATATACATTCCATTGAGGAATAAAAACTCCATGGGAAAAGTGATCCATCTGTGGCTAACTTAAGAAGTTAAGGATAGTATTAGATGATAGACGAGGCTCATAATGTTGCCAAGAAGAGTAGTGAGCCTGAGGAATGGGAAAGTTTTAGAAACCAACAAAGGATGGCCAAAAAATTAATAAAGAGGGAGAAAATAGAATATGAGAGCAAATTAGCAAGAAATATAAAAACAGATTGTAAGAGCTTCTACAAGCATGTAAAAAGGAAGAGAGTAGCAAAAGTAAACGTGGGTCCCTTAGAGACTGCGACAGGAGAAATTATAATGGGGAATAAGGAAATTGCAGCCACGTTAAACAAATATTTTCTATCTGTCTTCACAGTAGAAGACAAAAAAGTACACCAGAAATAGTAGGAAACCAAGGGTCTAATGAGAGTGAGGAACTTAAAGTAATTAATATTAGTAAAGAAAAATTACTGGAGAAATTAATGGGACTAAAAGCTGACAAATCCCCTAGACCCGATGGCCTACTTCTTAGGGTTCTAAAATAAGTGGCTGCAGAGATGGTGGATGCTATGGTTCTGATCTTCTAAAATTCCTTAGATTCTAGAACGGTCTCAGTGGAATGGAAGGTAGCAAATGTAACACCGCTATTCAAAAAAGGAGGAAGAAGGAAAACAGGGAACTACAGGCCAGTTAGCCTGACATCAGTCATTGGGAAAATGCTGGAATCCATTATTAAGGACGTGGTAATGGGGCACTTAGAAAATCATAATATGATTCGGCAGAGTCAACATGATTTTATGAAAGGGAAATTGTGTTTGACAAATCTATTAGTTTTTTGAGGATGGAACTAGCAGGGTGGATAAAGGGGAACCAGTGGATGTAGTATATTTGGATTTTGAAAAGGCATTGGATAAGATGCCACACACAAGGTTGTTACACAAGATAAAGGCTCATGGGGTTGGGGGTAATATATTAGCATGGACTGAGGATTGGGCAACAGACAGAAAACAGAGAGTAGGAATAAACAGGTCATTTACAGGTTGGCAGGCTGTAACTAGTGGAGTGCTGCAAGGATCAGTGCTTGGGCCTCTGCTATTTACAATCTACATTCATGACTTAGATGAAGGGACTGAGTGTAATGTATCCAAATTTGCTGACAATACAAAGCCAGGTGGGAAAGTAAGCTGTGAGGAGAACACAAAGAGTCTGCAAAGGGATATAGACAGGTTAAGTGAGTGGGCAAGAAGATGGCAGATGGAGTATAATGTGGGGAAATGTGAGATTATTCACTTTGGTAGGAAGAATATAAAAACAGAATATTTATTAAATGGTGAGAAACTATTAAATGCTGCTTTACAAAGGAATTAGGGTGTCCTTGTACACAAAACACAGAAAGTTAACATACAGGTACAGCAAGCAATTAGGAAGGCAAATGGTGTGTTGGCCTTTATTGCAAGGGGATTGGAGTACAAGAGTAAGGAAGTCTTGCTACAATTGTACAGGGCTTTGGTGAGACCATACCTGGAGTACTGTGTAGTTTTAGTCTCCTTACCTAAGGAAGTATATACTTGCCTTAGAGGCGGTGCAACAAAGGTTCACTAGATTGATTCTTGGGATGAGAGGGTTGTCCTATGAGGCGGGATTGAGTAGAATGGGCCTATATTCTCTGGAGTTTAGAAGAATGAGAGGTGATCTCATTGAAACATATAAGATTCTGAGAGGGCTTGACAGGGTAGAAGCTGAGAGGATGTTTCCCCTGGCTGGAGAGTCTAGAACTAGGGGTCATGGTCTCAGGATAAGGGGTCAGCCATTTAGGACTGAGATAAGGAGAAATTTCTTCACTGAAAGGGTTGTGAATCTTTGGAATTCTTTACCCTCATAGAGCTGTGGCTGCTCAGATGTTGAGTATATTCAAGGCTCAGATTGATAAATTTTTGGACTCTAAGGGAGTCAAGGAATATGGGAATTGAGTGGGAAAGTGGAATTGAGGTAGAGATCAGCCATGATCTTATTGAACGACGGAGCAGGCTCGAGGGGCCATATGGCCTGCTCCTGCTCCTATTTCTTATATTCCTATAAAATAACAGGATTAATTTTAAGCAAGTATCAATATCCCCATAATAATAAAGCCGTTACTGGACCAAAGGCAGAGTACAGTGCATTTCTCAAATGTCAGTGTGTTACTGGACGAAAAGAGCTGTGTATTCCATTATTCAAACTCTCCAACATTTTACTGCACCAATGGGGGAGTAAGGCTACATTAATAGGAGTTCATACCAATGGGCCAAAGAAGAGCTTTCGCTCCAAGCAAAGCTGAAACAAACAAAATGTCTTGTTAAGTTGAACAATAATCTAAACAGGAGTTAATCCAGTGAATTTGGGTGTTTAGAAACCGAATCCATGACAAGAATGTCCCACTGAAATGAAAAAAATTAAGATGCAGCACTCAGAATCCATGTGCGTCAGAGATGGTTAGCATCATGTAAACCACCAGTAGTTCTGTGTAGTCAATCTACTCAGAATGGCCTTTCAAGGCCTCGGATTCCACCACTTATAATTAGGTGCTGTTACCATTATTATCCTTGACTCCCAGGGGTCATTCTAACTTCCTGTCACGGTGGCATGAATCCAGGAGATAAATTCTGTGCATGGCGTTTCACAGTATTGCAATCCTCATGCTGCCATGGCAACCACACAAGCGTTCTATTCTAATTTCTGAAAAGTGCCTCAATCAGGCCTCCTCTCTCACTTTATGCCCTTAAATTGTTGGGTTCTCACACTCTGTACCAAATTCTCTGCGGAGAGTCTACGTCAGCCCTCCCTCCTCATTCCATGCTTTATATTTGTTGGGATCTCACAATCTGTATCAAATACCTTGCTGAGAGCCTCAGCCAGGCCTGCCTTCTCATTCTGCAGCACCTCCTTCTCCAATGTAGCTTTGTTCAAAGCTTCCTTAACAATGACCAAATCTTTTCTCAGAGCCGAGTTCTTCACTTCCATCAGCTCCAATGCCTTCTGCCTGTAAGAACACAAATGCTCACATCCAGACTACAGTAAAGAAAGTCATAAGAGGCAAAGCCCCTAAATATCCCAATGAGTGACAGGGTACTGCTGCCTCGTCATCCTGGCTTGAGAGACTGGAAAAATAAAACACGGCCCATTTCTGCCAAAGAAATGTTTTGAAGTTAATCACTGAACCTCCCCCCACCCCGCTAAATTAATAGCTTACTCCCGTGGTGGGCTAGCGATGACTGCATTGTCCAATATACTACCGAACCATGTTAAAATTTGATAGCCATGCGGTGAGGGATAGAATACTAGAGCCTGGTCTTTAGTTGCTTCCAGGCCTTTATTCACAGAGATCCCCTTTTGCACAGACCACACCCTTGCTAAGCTCTCTTATAAAAAGTATACAAGAGAATCTCCAATTGATACCCACCACCTGAATACAATTAACACGAATCAATATAAATCATACAATTGACAAGCCATCCAGGTCAGGCAGGTTCTCGGTCCCAGCTCTGGTTTCTGCTGAGTTAGCTGATCTCAGGAAGACAGTAAAAGTTGATAACAGGGCTCAGTCACCTGGGCTGGGAAGGAGGGAACAAAAATGAGCCAAGATCCTGCTCCTGGTTACTATCTAGGTAACGCTATGGAAAATGCAAGCACGTGGGGTGTCGGATAAAGACAAGGTTGTGTTTGGGTATTACGAATCCGATAAATCCCGCGGCACCGTTGAGATGGCAGAAATGCGGTAGGGCAGAACTGCTGCCCATCGCTTTGTCCTAGGGGTTGTCCCCATCCCAAATCCCGGGGACTGTATCAAGGAATCATACAACACAGAAGGAGGCCAATCAGCCCATCATTCCCCCAATGGCTCTTCGAAAGAGCTGTCCAATGAGTTCCACTCCCCTGCTCTTTCCCTATAGCTCTGCAGCTGTTTCCTTTTCAAGTATTTATCCAATATCCTTTTGAAAGTTACTATTGAATCTGCTTCCACCACCCTTTCAGGCAGTGCATTCCAGATCATAACAACTCGCTGTGTAAAAAATTTCTCCTCATCTCCCCTCTGGTTCTTTTGCCAATTATCTTAAATCTGTGTCCTCTGGTTACTGACTCTCCTGCCAGTGGAAACAGTTTCTTCTTATTTACTCTATCAAAACCCCTCATTATTTTGAACACCTCTATTCAATCTTCCCTCTACTTTCTCTGCTCGAAGGAGAACAATCCCAGCTTCTCCAGTCTCCCCACATAACTGAAGTCCCTCATCCCAGGCATCATTCTGGTAAATCGACGATGCACCCTCTCCAAGGCCTTGATGTCCTTCCTAAATTGTGGTGCCCAGAACTGAACACCATACTCCGACTGGGGCCTAACCAGTGACTTATAAAGGTTTACCATAACTTCCTTGCTGTTGCACTCAATGACGATTTATGAAGCCAAGAGCAGGGGTAGGTTCTGTTGTTTTTTAACAGCCTTATCAACTTGTCCCGTCACCTTCAAAGATTTGTGCGTGTCCTTTAAATAATATGAATGGGTGGCCATGCCTGTAGTGGTGCAACAGGGATGCCAGCTCCATGGAAGTAATAGAAACACAGGCTGCCGCTCTGAGAGGGATAGCAAGAGGCCCAGCCAAAGATGAAAGGGGGCAAAAAATGACTTTTTCTGCTCTCCTGTGATGTTTAGTCTCTGCAGCAACAGCAATTAATTATTCTGGTATGGATTGCTACTTGCCTTTTGAGCATTAAGCCCAATGTTGGCCCACAACAGAACCTACCCCTGCTCTCAGCTAGGCCATAGATCCTGCAGGGACCATCAGGGGCACGTCTGCCAGAATTCTTGGAGTAACTTGGTAATGCCCCCAAAATACTGCTATGATATAATGGGGGTAGGCAGAAGAAGTGACCAGACCCCCTTCCCAATCTCAAGCACAATTTGTTGGGCATTATAAGAGGGGCAGAGACCCAGCAAATCCGTGATGTTCAGGAGGCACAACTAATAGAATAATTTAGACATGTCCAGTTTGAACAAAACAAAAGGAAACTCATAATTTAAATCATAATATTATTGTCCGTGTCCACTAGACACTGTTACCTGCGGTGCCCACCGGTTGCGGAAGGCCCCAAATGGACCGGTAAGCACCACATGCGCCCTTTCCAGGGCCACCCATGCACAGACAAGACCAAGGACGAAGGGCAGGCAGCCAGAGTGACCCTCCCTGCAGGCCACGCTCATCCTGGATCTGTGAATCTTTGCCAGGCCTAGGAGTAGACCTACAAGAAGATTCCCCCATTCCCTAAATTCTTACTTTGTGCTCCCATTAACTGTAACGTTCTATATAATTCGCCAATGCTCATCATCTCCATCAGCATTAACTCGTTAATAGTAAACAGTCCCCACTGCAGTCTGCTCACCCTCTCTCGACTTCTTTCTTAGCTCGATCCTTGTCTTTGTGTAATTCCTCCTTCTCATCTTCAAGGTGATCCCGTTGGCGTTGGAGGTCACCATTCACGGCTTTCAGGCGCTCCACGTCCAGCTGCAGGTTATCGATTTGCTGGTTCAGAGAATGCGCCAGCTTCTCCAAGTTACCCTTTTCACTGAGGGGAAAAAATGGACACAAGGTGGAAAAGAAGTGTTTTAAATGGATCTCATCAATGTACTTATTGGACTGCATGTGATCCACAGCTGTCGACAACAGAGAAGTGTTAGCAGCGATATTTACGACCAGCCAGAATGCACAGATTTGAATCCATTTATATATCTGAGGGTTGACGTGATTGGGTGCTATCAGCATTCTCAGAGAGTAAAGGGTCAGGAAGTATTGATTTCTTCTCAGCCAGTGATTTCTTAACCATTAGTTTTATAGCTGGAAAATAATGGGCCGCCAGTGCACGATTTCCTGACCTACACTCTCTGGGAGCGTTGGGATTGTCTGTTTCCAGAATTTCCTGTGTCAATTTGGCTCATCTGGCAGTGCTCTTATATCTCGAGTCAGAGTGTTGTGGGTTCAAGCCCTACTCCGGGACCTAAGTACATAGTCTAGGCTGATAATTCAATATGAAGGATTTTGTGGTTATAAGGATCGGATACAATTGATCTACCAGTTAGTAACAGCTTTGACCCATCCATAATGGATGTGGAGCTAAGACCAGTAGGTGTTGTAATGAGCAGTCACTCCCTTTCTGAGCAGTATGGGTCTACCTTTTCATTGAAAGATCTGCAAAGTAGGCCATTCAAAAGAACTCAACTGACGGGTTTATCTTTTAAAGCCTTTCATAAATTAGTTCAAAGCTGCTGTGTTAGTTGGGCTGACTTTAACTGTTAATGCTTGCTGCTGCAAATGATTCAATGGGTACGGTAGCATAGTGGTTATGTTTTTTTTATTTGTTCACGGGATGTGGGCGTCGCTGGCGAGGCCAGCATTTATTGCTCATCCCTAATTGCCCTTGAGAAGGCGGTGGTGAGCCGCCTTCTTGAACTGCTGCAGTCCGTGTGGTGAAGGTTCTCCCACAGTGCTGTTAGGAAAGGAGTTCCAGGATTTTGACCCAGCCACAATGAAGGAACGGCGATATATTTCCAAGTCGGGATGGTGTGTGACTCGGAGGGGAACGTGCAGGTGGTGTTGTTCCCATGTGCCTGCTGCTCTTGTCCTTCTAGGTGGTAGAGGTCGTGGGTTTGGGAGGTGCTTTGGGTTATGTTACTAGACTAATAATCCAGAGGCCCAAACTAATAATCTGGAGTCGTGAGTTCAAATTCCGCCATGGTAGCTGGGGAATTTAAATTAAATTAATTCAATAAAATCCGGAATTTAAAAAAAACTAGTATCAGTAATGGTAGCCATGAAACTACCGGATTGTCATAAAGACCCATCTGGTTCACTAATGCCCTTTAGAGAAGGAAACCTGCTGTCTTACCCGGTCTGGCCTAAATGTAACTCCAAACCCACAGCAATGTGGTTAATTCTTAATCGCCCTCTGAAATGGCCTAGCAAGCCATTCAGTTGTACAATCTTGCTACAAAAAGTCATAAATAAGAATAAAACCGGACGGACCACTGGGCACCGGACACGATAAAGGCAAACCAAACCCAGTCGACCCTGCAAAGTCCTCCTCACTAATATCTGGGAACTTGTGCCAAAATTGGGTGAGCTGTCCCACAGTCTAGTCAAGCAACAGCCTGATATAGCCACAATCACAGAATCATACCTTTCAGCCAACATCCTAGACTCTTCCATCACCAACCCTGGGTATGTCCTGTCCCACCGGCAGGACAGACCCACCAGAGGTGGCGGTACAGTGATATACAGTCAGGAGGGAGTGGCCCTGGGAGTCCTCAATATTGACTCTGGACCCCATGAAATCTCATGGCATCAGGTCAAACATGGGCAAGGAAACCTCCTGCTGATTAACAGCTAGTGCCCTCCATCAACTGATGAATCAGTCCTCCTCCATGTTGAACACCACTTGGAGGAAGCACTGAGGGTAGCAAGGGCACAAAATGTACTCTGGGTGGGGGACTTCTATGTCCATCACCAAGAGTGGCTCGGTAGCACCACTGCTGTCTGAGTCCTGAAGAACATAGCTGCCAGACTGGGCCTGTGGCAGGTGGTGAGCGAACCAACACGAGGGGAAAAACCTATTTGACCTTATCCTCACCAATCTACCTGTCGCAGATGCATCTGTCCATGACAGTATTGGTAGGAGTGACCTCCGCACAGTCCTTGTGGAGACGAAATCCCGTCTTCACACTGAGGACACCATCCAACGTGTTGTGTGGTACTGTTACTGTGCTAAATAGGATAGATTCAGAACAGATCTAGCAGCTCAAAACTGGGCATCCATAAGCAGCTTTGGGCCATCAGCAGCAGCAGAATTGTATTCCAGCACAAGCTGTAACCTCATGGCCCGGCATATTCCTCTCCCTACCATTACCAACAAGCCAGGCGATCAACCCTGGTTCAATGAGCAGTGTAGAAGAACTTGCCAGGAGCAGCACCACGCATACCTAAAAATTAGATGCCAACCTGGTGAAGCTACAACACAGGACTACATACATGCTAAACAGCGGAAGCAACATGGTATAGACAGAGCTAAGCGATTCCACAACCAATGGATCAGATCAAAGCTCTGCAGTCCCGCTACGTCCAGTCATGAATGGTGGTGGACAATTAAACAACTAACAGGAGGAGGAGGCTCTGTGAACATCCCAATCCTTAATGATGGCAGAGTCCAGCATGTGAGTGCAAAAGACAAGGCGTTTACAACCACCTTCAGCCAAAAGTGCTGAGTGGATAATCCATCTCAGCCTCCTCCTGATATCCCCATCATCACAGAAGCCAGTCTTCAGCCAATTCGATTCACTCCATGTGATATCAAGAAACGGCTGGGTGCACTGGATACAGCAAAGGCTATGGGACCCAACAACATCCCGGCAGTAGTGCTGAAGACTTGTGCTCCAGAACGAGCCGCGCCTCCAGCCAAACTGTTCCAGTAAAGCTTCAACACTTGCATCTACCTGACAATGTGGAAAATTGCCCAGGTATGCCCTGTGCACAAAAAGCAGGACAAATCCAATCCGGCCAATTACCGCCCCATCAGTCTACTCTCAATCATCAGCATAGCGATGGAAGGTGTCGTCGACAGTGCTATCAAGCGGCACTTACTCACCAATAACCTGCTCACCAATGCTCAGTTTGGGTTCCGCTGGGACCACTCGGCTCCAGATCTCATTACAGCCTTGGTCCAAAAATGGACAAAAGAGCTGAATTCCAGAGGTGAGGTGAGAGTGACTGCCCTTGACATCAAGGCAACATTTGACTGAGTGTGGCACCAAGGAGCCCGAGTAAAATTGAAGTCATAAGAACATAAGAAATAGGAGCAGGAGTAGGCCAATCGGCCCCTCGAGCCTGCTCCGCCATTCAATAAGATCATGGCTGATCTGATCCTAACCTCAAATCTAAATTCATGTCCAATTTCCTGCCCGCGCCCCGTAACCCCTAATTCCCTTTACTTCTAGGAAACTGTCTATTTCTGTTTTAAATTTATTTAATGATGTAGCTTCCACAACTTCCTGGGGCAGCAAATTCCACAGACCTACTACCCTCTGAGTGAAGAAGTTTCTCCTCATCTCAGTTTTGAAAGAGCAGCCCCTTATTCTAAGATTATGCCCCCTAGTTCTAGTTTCACCCATCCTTGGGAACATCCTTACCGCATCCACCCGATCAAGCCCCTTCACAATCTTATATGTTTCAATAAGATCGCCTCTCATTCTTCTGAACTCCAATGAGTAGAGTCCCAATCTACTCAACCTCTCCTCAAATGTCCGCCCCCTCATCCCCGGGATGAACCGAGTGAACCTTCTTTGTACTGCCTTGAGAGCAAGTATGCCTTTTCTTAAGTATGGAGGCCAAAACTGTATGCAGTATTCCAGGTGCGGTCTCACCAATACCTTATATAACTGCAGCAATACCTCCCTGTTTTTATATTCTATCCCCCTAGCAATAAAAGCCAACATTCCATTGGCCTTCTTAATCAATGGGAATCAGGGGAAAACTCTCCAGTGGCTGGAGTCATACCTAGCACAAAGGAAGATGGTCGTGGTTGTTGGAGGCCAATCATCTCAGCCCCAGGAAATTGCTGCAGGAGTTGCTCAGGGCAGTGTCCTCGGCCCAACCATCTTCAGCTGCTTCATCAATGACCTTCCCTCCATCATAAGGTCAGAAATGGGGATGTTCGCTGATGACTGCACAATGTTCAGTTCCATTCGCAACCCCTCAAATAATGAAGCAATCCGAGCCCGCATGCAGCAAGACCTGGACAACATCCAGGCTTGGGCTGATAAGTGGCAAGTAACATTTGCACCAGACAAGTGCCAGGCATTGACCATCTCCAACAAGAGAGAGTCTAACCACCTCCCCTTGACATTCAATGGCATTACCATCGCCGAATCCCCCACCATCAACATCCTGGGGGTCACCATTGACCAAAAACTTAACTGGACCCGCCACATAAGTACTGTGGCTACAAGAGCCGGTCAGAGGCTGGGTATTCTGCGGCGAGTGAATCACCTCCTGACTCCCCAAAGCCTTTCCACCATCTACAAGGCACAAGTCAGGAATGTGATGGAATACCCTCCACTTGCCTGGATGAGTGCAGCTCCATCAACACTCAAGAAGCTCAACACCATCCAGGACAAAGCAGCTCGCTTGACTGGTACCCCATCCACCACCCTAAACATTCACTCCCTTCACCACCAGCGCACTATGGCTGCAGTGTGCACCATCCACAGGATGCACTGCAGCAACTCGCCAAGGCTTCTTCGACAGCACCTCCCAAACCTGCGACCTCTACCACCTAGAAGGACAAGGGCAGCAGGCACATGGGAACAACACCACCTGCACGTTCCCCTCCACTTCACACACCATCCCGACTTGGAAGTATATCGCCGTTCCTTCATCGTCGCTGGGTCAAAATCCTGGAATTCCCTACCTAATCGCACTGTGGGAGAACCTTCACCACACAGACTGCGGCGGTTCAAGAAGGCGGCTCACCACCTTCTCAAGAGCAATTAGGGATGGGCAATAAATGCTAGCCTTGCCAGCGTCACCAAGATCCCATGAACAAATAAAAAAAGAACCTGTAAATAAGCTGGTTTGGTAGGTTACTCTGTTTCAAAAGTGTGGCACAACTGAAATCAATCATCTTCTGAAGTGATGTGGGCACGTAGCAAAAATCCTCCGTGTAATCCAGAGGGAATTAATGGGTCTGCTCATCCAGAACACATCCCAAATAACTCTGAGGACATAATGCATAGGAAGCATAGGCTTACCGGTGACAAGTCGCATTTGTGTTTTCATTAAGAAATCTCTTTTAAGCTAAAAAATGCCATACATGATAAGGCCCCATAAGCAATGGACATGTTTGTTGCACTTACTTATTAAAGGCAGTGGTCCTCAAGCAAAGTTGGATCTTTACAGAACTGCTTTAAAAATAAAAATAGCCTCTGGAAGAAATGTGAGCCAAAACAATCTTACTAGGTATTCTGCTACCCACTAGGCTGCATTACCAACTCTACAAAGGGGCTTTGAGTTTCCAATTGGCAGAAATCCACTAACCCAAGTTTTTTCCTGACCAATGCACGAGCATTCAAATGAATGCACTCTACGGTCTCAAAACTATTAAGAAACATGTGCCTTAATTTTATTTGGTTGTACAAATTAGCATTCTCTGTTCAAACACATTTCCAATTAACTTGCTGGGCAGCAGGGACAAAATAGAGTCAAATTCAGAAATCGACTTATGGCGACAGCTGTGGCACACTCACCCCTGAATGACAAGGTTGTGGGTTTAAGTCCCACTGCCAAGATTTGAAAAATTCAAAAATCTAATCTGATGCTCCAATGATGCGTTAATTCAAGAGCCCTATCTACCCTTTCAGGTGGATGTAAAAGATCCCATGGCACTATTTCGAAGAATAGCAGGGGAGTTATCCCTGGTGTCTGGCCAGGTCCTGTTCCTACTTCTTGTGTTCTTTATATTTGAGGTTAGGATCAGATCAGCCATGATCTTATTGAATGGCGGAGCAGGCTCGAGGGGCCGATTGGCCTACTCCTGCTCCTATTTCTTATGTTCTTATGTTCTTATGTCTGGCTAAGATTTCTCCCCCAATCAACATTACTAGAACAGGTTATCTAGTCATTATCACATTGCTGTTTGTGGGACCTTGCTGTGTGCAAATTGGCTGCTGCATTTCCTACATTTCCTACATGATTACATTTCAAGAGCACTTCATTGGCTGTAAAGCGCTTTGGGATGTTCTGAAAGGTGCTATATAAGTGCAAGTCTTTCTTTTCTTTACCTGGGATCAACAAGAAACAAGAACCATTTTATTTGTCCTATCAGAACTGGAGGTAGGCTTGTTTGGGATTTAATTAACGATCTCTGCCATTGACACTCCGCACCTTCCTTGCAGGATTGTGCAGCAATGTCGGTAGCAGGCAGCCATCTTGGAAAACAATAAAACGTCGCTGACAGATTTGGATTGGAGATGAGGAAATGCATGAATAAAAATATGTAACATCAAGAGCAGTCCACGCGAAAAAGAATGAACTCAGGATAAGGCAGATACCATCTCACTGAAGACAGGAGGGCATGTTACTAATAACAAACCCCTGGACTGTTCATCTTCTGTTTATTAGTGGGGTTGTAGTTTATTAGTGATACTAAATTTGGCTGAAGTCAAGTTCTGGATTCAGTTGTACTTTTCCCAGAATTTCCATTTGGTAGCAGTTCTGTACGTATGTAATGTCATTTTACAAAAGACACCAAATGTCTTCACTTCACAAAGAGATGGTGACACCAGGCAAAAGATGGAACCTGGACTCAGTTACCTCGCTTTGATTACAACTTGAAAAAAATAGAAACGTCTCTAACAATCAATGGCATAGCCCTAAACTCATTTCCAGCAAAGTCTGGTTCATCCTGCCTTTTCCAAACAGAAGGTCAACTCCCACCTTCCAATGATTTCCAGAGAGGATTGGTAGCGGGTGGCATCCCTCTTGGCGTCGTCCTTGGCTCGGGTTGAATCCTCAGCTTCGTCTTTCAGTTCTACCATCTTCTGCTCCAATAGTCTCCGTTCACTCTCGCTATCTCCCAACTGCTTCTTCAAAGAGCTAACTACATCCTGAACGGCTTCCAGTTTTCCACGATACTCCTGAAAAAAACTTCACTCATTATGAACTGACTCAACGGACTGCATAACTATTTACATCACATTAAACAATGGAATTAAGTTTCTAAAGTTTCTTACCATCAGGAATCCTTTTTAAAAGTCATGTAGTTACAAGGAAGCATGATAAACCTTCACAATTTTCTACCTTGATTAATTTTATTCACTATAGTTACTGAGGGAGTCACTGAGCTCGACAACAAAAAGGAATTGAACGGACACCAGCACAGACCAGTAGCCATAGGTGTAAAATGCACGGTGACAAGTGACTGGGCATTAAGCCCAGTACAATGGGACAGGTTAGAGGGAGCTTTACTCTGTATCTAACCCGTGGTGTCCCTGACCTATGGCAGTGTAAAGGGAGCTTCACTGTGTATCTAACCCGTGGTGTACCTGATCTGGGGCAGTGTAGAGGGAGCTTTACTTTGTATCTAACCCGTGGTGTGCCTGACCTCGGAGTGTTTGATGGGGCAGTGCAGAGGGAGCTTTACTCTGAATCTAACCCGTGCTGTACCTAACTTTTGAATTCTTATTGCTGATATTGGGTTCAAAAGAGAATGAGAAGCCCGCCTGCCAGAACTGAGACCTGCACTGTGATTGAGCACACAGCGGTGTGTCCCACCCTGGCATTAGTATGGCAGGGACTCACATCATTAAATCCCTCTGTAACAATTCACCACTGAGCTGTAAAGTGATAACTCACAAATAATAACTAACCCTTCAAATTTTTGTTTTTGCTTTGTTTTAGAAATGCAGCTTACAGTCCCAGTGAGCTGATATCTATTAAATACATAAAGAATGCAGCTGTGATCAAAGCAGCCACTCCAATAACTCGTTCTCCTGCGTGACAAGGGCTGACAGGTAAAGGCTGAGTTGCAGTGGCCCGAGACTTACAACACTGCTGGGCTGGAGTTCAATGCTACTTTAAACTAGAGAAACCATTCAACTTTTTTTTAACCCTTCAACCCCCAAAGATCGGCCCCGATGGTTTTAATTGTGAGTTTGGTCTATTACGTGGATCTGTTGCGCTGGATTTGAGAAACAAGGGGGCACAAATTGCTCCCGAAATAACAGAGGAGCTCAACAGCGCTCTCCGTTGTTAGTGGTGAATTGAAGGAGCAAGTTTGCACATGCGTAGTGAAACGCGGAAATCCGGAACTTGCTCCTAGTGGTTCGCTGGTGATATGACAGCTTCGAAATAAAGAGCCATCACACGCTACAATC
This sequence comes from Heptranchias perlo, assembly GCF_035084215.1. Classification (NCBI taxonomy): domain Eukaryota; kingdom Metazoa; phylum Chordata; class Chondrichthyes; order Hexanchiformes; family Hexanchidae; genus Heptranchias; species Heptranchias perlo. Next base: position 61,232,876 of record NC_090337.1, on the reverse strand, counting down.
AGGGAAATCATTCAAAAAGCGTCAAATTACTTATCTGCCCAGCTGGAAAATAACAAATTACAAACAGGTATACTTAAAAATACAGGTCTAAACTAAGTTTTAACAACGGGGTAAGTCTTAATGAGTGCTAAACAACTAAAAATTACTCCATATTTTAATAGTTTTTGGTCATTAAAAAATTTAAGATTAAAAAATTAAAACTTGTTTTTTAACTTTTCCCTTCTGTCTCGTTTATTTAATTCAATTATTTCTTTGGCTTTTTATATTAAAAAAATTAAATTTGTATTTACAATGACATCCAGAATACTGACATTAAATGAATGAAGTCTGCTTGCCTGCTTGAGCAATGCAGCCTGAATCTGTGGGTGTGACTTCTCTTCCTGACAGATTTTATGGGCGTGTCTTCTCCTCATAGACTGTTCCAGCCGCGCGGCAACTCACGCTGCTCAAAGGCTGGGTTATTAGCGCACAATTTTTTTAAAGTTCAAATTCAAACAATTTGACGACAGAGCCCGCAGTAAGTAATTTTGTTAATTTAATTCGCAGGAGTGGTGGTAACCGTTGCCTCACCGCTCGGAGCGATTTCTGGCCCAATATATTCATTAATACTTGAACCGGGTACAAGTGCTCCCGTCAGGAGTGAGTTACAGCTTCAGGACTCCACTAAAAGGAACTGAGATAGATTTTGGTCCCCCAGCGAGGATGAGAGCAATGTCCACCCAGAGGAGTCGGCGGTGAACCTGTCCCAGTTTCCGGGTCATCCCTCATTTGCATGAGCTGCCGTTGTGAAACCCGCTCCCACAGGCAGCTCGCTGAATAGGTAGGTGCTTAAAGGCCTACAGCACCTTAACAGGGAGGTGCTTTCCTTGTGGCCAAAACAGAGAGACAAAACGGTGGAACCGCAGGAAGATGCCTGAGGGCAAGAAGAGTTCCAACGGGGCCCTGCTGTTTTCAGATACAGCCATGGAGATTCTAGTGGAGCAAGTTTGGAATAGAAATAAGGCCCTCTTCTCTTCAGATAGTCAGTGGGTACCAAGGCAAATTGATGAAAGTGGCAAGAGGTGGCACAATGTGTGAATGCAATCAGCATCATCTCCAGGAACTGGCTTCAGCACAGAATGAAATGTCATGATCTCACCAGGACAGCCAAGGTGAGACTCCCCTTCAAATCTTTGATACTTTCTGCACAGCCCTGTAGGATCTTACCTTTGCTTCAGCACTATGAATCCATGGCTCTCCATAAGCCAGCAGGGAAAAGATTTCACTGCACCTGCTTGCACTCACACCCTCAAAAAGTGCTACTGCCCCCGCCACTACTTCTCCCTCTTGCCCTCACTTGTTGCTTCTTCCTGGCATCAGGCATGCGATGATCAGCAGGCTCGGACATAGCAAGGGCTGAAAGCTTTTCCCCGGGGAACATATTAACCCCCCTCCACTCTTCTTGATGGCACACAACAGCAGCTGTTGTTGTAGCATGCAGCAAGCCATAATCATAAAGGACACTCTTTCTGGACTGTATTTCAGGAAGCCACCAGACCTGTCCAAGCACCTGTATCGTTGTTTGACTCCAATGGTCTGCTCGATGGGGTTCTAGTTAACTCATAGATTTGATTGTAGCACAGTTCCACAGCTGAACCTTGGTTCCTCAGAGGAATCATCAGCCAGATGTGCAGGGCACAGCCCTTGTCTACCATCAGCTAGCCTTTAACTTGCTTTGTAATGGAAAATGTTGGGGAGATGGACAATTGACACAGCGTCAAAGTAGCTTCGGGAAAGTGGACATAAACCTGCATTAATAGAGTGGAAGACTTTGCTATTCATGAAGATGGTCACGTTGTGTAAAGCAGTTTGCAGGGTGATATGGGTGCATTTGAGGGAATCCTGCAATTTGTGCAGACTCCAGAGCTCTATACTGCTCTTGGTTATCCAAGAGGAAGTGATGAAAGTATTTGCTTCAGCCCTATCTCTGACCTGGTATCATTGCCCTATCTCTGACCTGGTATCATTGCCCTATCTCTGACCTGGTGTCATTGCCCTATCTCTGACCTGGTGTCATTGCCCTATCTCTGACCTGGTGTCATTGCCCTATCTCTCACCTGGTGTCATTGCCCTATCTCTGACCTGGTATCATTGCCCTATCTCTGACCTGGTGTCATTGCCCTATCTCTGACCTGGTATCATTGCCCTATCTCTGACCTGCTGTCATTGCCCTATCTCTGACCTGGTATCATTGCCCTATCTCTGACCTGGTATCATTGCCCTATCTCTGACCTGGTGTCATTGCCCTATCTCTGACCTGGTATCATTGCCCTATCTCTGACCTGCTGTCATTGCCCTATCTCTGACCTGGTATCATTGCCCTATCTCTGACCTGGTGTCATTGCCCTATCTCTGACCTGCTGTCATTGCCCTATCCCTGACCTGGTATCATTGCCCTATCTCTGACCTGCTGTCATTGCCCTATCTCTGACCTGGTGTCATTGCCCTATCTCTGACCTGCTGTCATTGCCCTATCCCTGACCTGGTATCATTGCCCTATCTCTGACCTGCTGTCATTGCCCTATCTCTGACCTGGTATCATTGCCCTATCTCTGACCTGGTATCATTGCCCTATCTCTGACCTGCTGTCATTGCCCTATCCCTGACCTGGTATCATTGCCCTATCTCTGACCTGGTATCATTGCCCTATCTCTGACCTGGTATCATTGCCCTATCTCTGACCTGGTGTCATTGCCCTATCTCTGACCTGGTATCACTGCCCTATCTCTGACCTGGTGTCATTGCCCTATCTCTGACCTGGTATCACTGCCCTATCTCTGACCTGGTATCATTGCCCTATCTCTGACCTGGTGTCATTGCCCTATCTCTGACCTGGTGTCATTGCCCTATCTCTGACCTGGTGTCATTGCCCTATCTCTGACCTGGTGTCATTGCCCTATCTCTGACCTGCTGTCATTGCCCTATCTCTGACCTGGTATCATTGCCCTATCTCTGACCTGGTGTCATTGCCCTATCTCTGACCTGGTATCATTGCCCTATCTCTGACCTGCTGTCATTGCCCTATCTCTGACCTGGTATCATTGCCCTATCTCTGACCTGGTGTCATTGCCCTATCTCTGACCTGGTATCATTGCCCTATCTCTGACCTGGTATCATTGCCCTATCTCTCGCCTAGTGTCATTGCCCTATCTCTTACCTAGTGTCACTGCCCTATCTCTGACCTGGTGTCATTGCTCTATCTCTGACCTGGTGTCATTGCTCTATCTCTGACCTGGTGTCATTGCTCTATCTCTCACCTGGTGTCATTGCCCTATCTCTGACCTGGTATCATTGCCCTATCTCTGACCTGGTGTCATTGCCCTATCTCTGACCTGGTGTCATTGCCCTATCTCTGACCTGGTGTCATTGCTCTATCTCTGACCTGGTGTCATTGCCCTATCTCTCGCCTAGTGTCATTGCCCTATCTCTTACCTAGTGTCACTGCCCTATCTCTCACCTAGTGTCATTGCTCTATCTCTGACCTGGTGTCATTGCCCTATCTCTGACCTGGTGTCATTGCCCTATCTCTGATCTGGTGTCATTGCCCTATCTCTGACCTGGTATCATTGCCCTATCTCTGACCTGGTGTCATTGCCCTATCTCTCATCTAGTGTCATTGCCCTATCTCTGACCTGGTGTCACTGCCCTATCTCCGACCTGGTGTCATTGCCCTATCTCCGACCTGGTGTCATTGCCCTATCTCTCATTTAGTGTCATTGCTCTATCTCTCACCTGGTGTCATTGCCCTATCTCTGACCTGGTGTCATTGCCCTATCTCTGACCTGGTGTCATTGCCCTATCTCTCATCTAGTGTCATTGCTCTATCTCTCACCTGGTGTCATTGCCCTATCTCAGGCCCAGTGTCATTGACCTATCTCTCACCTAGTGTCATTGCCCAATCTCTGACCTGGTGTTGTTGCCCTATCTCTCACCTGGTGTCATTGTCCAATCTCTGACCTGGTGTTGTTGCCCTATCTCTCACCTGGTGTCATTGCCCAATCTCTGACCTGGTGTCATTGCCCGATCTCTGACCTAGAGTCATTGCCCTATCTCTGACCTACTCTAAAAGTCCTATTTCCGACCGAGTGTTATAATCCTCTCGATGACCTTGCTTGACAAAATTCTCTCAAGAATGTCAAGAAGTTATTCTCCGTGGAGTGCAACACAACTAAGCTCAATGCTGTCCTTATACTACTTCCAAACACTGAGTAACAATCAGAAGCATAAACCTGGCTGATTGCTTTCCTTCTCTAATGTTAGCCAATGTTAGCATCCCAACTGCGACCCTGGCTAAAGCTCTGCCAGCTCAGCCAAGAGCAGGGATTAAACTGGGACATGTCATTTGATCGGTAGATCCGTTAGGGAAGCCTACTTCATAGAATCATAGAAAATTACAGCACAGAAAGAGGCCATTTGGCCCATCGTGTCCGTACCAGCCAAAGAAAAGAGCTATCCAGCTTAATCCCACTTTCCAGCACTTGGTTCGTAGCCCTGTAGGTTACGGCACTTCAAGTGCACATCCAAGTACTTTTTAAATGAGTTGAGGGTTTCTGCCTCTAACAACCTTTCAAACCCCCACCACCCTCCGGGTGAAAAAATTTCTCCTCCGCTCCCCTCTAATCTTTCTACCAATTACTTTAAATCTATGCCCCTTGGTCACTGACCCCTCTGCTAAGGGAAATAGGCCCTCCCTATCCACTCCATCTAGTCCCGTCATAATTTTATATACTTATATACCTCCATTAAATCTCCCCTCAGCCTCCTTTGTTCCAAAGAAAACAACCCCAGCCTATCCAACCTTTTCTCATAGCTAAAATTCTCCGGCCCTGGCAACATTCTCGTAAATCTCCTCGGTACCCTCTCTAGTGCAATCACATCTTTCTTGTAATGTGGTGACCAGAACTGTACGCAGTACTCAAGCTGTGGCCTAACCAATGTTTTATACAGTTTTAGCATAACCTCCCTGCTCTTATATTCTATACCTCAGCTAATAAAGGAAAGTATCCCGTATGCCTTTTTAACCACCTTATCTACCTGTCCTGCTACCTTCAGGGATCTGTAGACATGCACTCTAAGGTCCCACACTTCCTCTATGCCTCTCAATATCCTCCCTTTTATTGTGTACTCCCTTGCGTTGTTGGCCCTCCTCAAATGCATCACCTCACACTTCTCTGGGTTGAATTCCACTTGGCACTTTTCTGCCCACCTGACCAGTCCATTGATATCTTCCTGCAGTCTACAGCTTTCCTCCTCACTACCAACCACATGGCCAATTTTTGTATCATCTGCAAACTTCTTGATCAAGCCCCTTTTTTCTTCTTTTCTCCTGTTTTGAATTTGCTTTCCTCTACCTTGCTCAGATTTCCCTTCCCACTCACAACACTCCGCAGCCAAAAAGGGAGATCTGCTGCACAACTTCTGCCAATAATTCTCCAGTTGTGACTAAGATGATGGCCCAAGGTGACACTCTCCCAACAGTACGCCCTCAATAATCCCTGCTTGGCACCTTCCATGATGGCATCACAGGAACAAACTCCTTGTTTCCTGTTCAATGCTGATAGGATTCTTGCTTGGCAATGGGGGTTAAAGGTCAACACAGATAATGCAGATCTATGCACTCCCATCGGTCCTAGTTTGTGTCACACTAAATTAACGCATGATGTGCCACTAATTGCCAGCAAAATACTATTCTCAAACTCTATAATCCTCCTTGGCTAATTTTAATTCAAAATGCTCAACAGACTGAGCATCAAATCAGTTAAATCATTTCCACCTCATTAAAGGCAATTGAAGAGCAGACAACTTCAAACACTTTCCCTCCACCACAGTTGGACAGAGTTCACAGAATTATTGTGTAATCTGTTTTTGTTTAATAAGAATTATAAACAGGGTCGTCGCACTAGTTAAAAAGTTTCAAAATTTTCCTGGCTTTCACATCTTTGCAACCGCAGGTATGTATGGATGCCTTTGAACTACTTGAACAAGAAAAAGTGGAGGTGGGAAAGAAGTATTATCTGGGCAGCCTATGGATCACACAATCCCACTGCAAAGCTGCAATTCATGCCCAGCAGGTATGAGCAGACTGACAGGGATGAGCTGCATTACCTATTTAACCTGTTCCTGACCCCATTTTTAATAGAAGCAACTCTAGTTTTTTTTTATTCGTTCATGGGATGTGGGCGGCAAGGCCGGCATTTATTGCCCATCCCTAATTGCACTTGAGAAGGTGGTGGTGAGCCGCCTTCTTGAACCGCTGCAGTCCGTGTGGTGAAGGTTCTCCCACAGTGCTGTTAGGAAGGGAGTTCCAGGATTTTGACCCAGCGACGATGAAGGAACGGCAATATATTTCTAAGTCGGGATGGTGTATGGCATAGGAGGGGAACGTGTAGGTGGTAGAGGTCGCGGGTTTGGGAGGTGCTGTCCAAGAAGCCTTGGTGAGTTGCTGCAGTGCATCCTGTGGATGGTACACACTGCAGCCACGGTGCGTCGGTGGTGAAGGGAGTGAATGTTTAGGATGGTGGATGTGGTTCCAATGTTTAGGGTGGTGGATGGGCTGCTTTGTCCTGGATGGTGTCGAGCTTCTTGAGGGTTGTTGGAGCTGCACTCATCCAGGCAAGTGGAGAGTATTCCATCATACTCCTGACTTGTGCCTTGTAGATGGTGGAAAGGCTTTGGGGAGTCACAAGGTGAGTCACTCGCCACAGAATACCCAGCCTCTGACCTGCTCTTGGAGCCACTGCATTTATATGGCTGGTCCAGTTAAGTTTCTGGTCAATGGTGACCCCCATAAGAACATAAGAACATAAGAACACCCCCAGGATGTTGATGATGGGGGATTCGGCGATGGTAATGTCAAGGGGAGGTGGTTAGACTCTGTCTTGTTGGAGATGTTCATTGCCTGGCACTTATCTGGCGCAAATGTTACTTGCCATTTATCAGCCCAAGCCTGGATGTTGTCCAAGTCTTGCTGCATGCAAGCACGGAATGCTTCATTATCTGAGGGGTTGCGAATGGAACTGAACAATCATCAGCGAACATCCCCATTTCTGACTTTATGATGGAGGGAAGGTCATTGATGAAGCAGCTGAAGATGGTTGGGCCCAGGACACTGCCCTGAGGAACTCCTGCAGCAATGTCCTGGGGCTGAGATGATTGGCCTCCAACAACCACTACCATCTTCCTCTGTGATAGGTATTACTCCAGCCAGTGGAGATTTTTCCCCCTAGTGCTCAAATGGATATTGACAAAATACAGATAATTTTCCTCACAAATGTCACATTACTTTTTCATCTCTTTTTTTGGGTGTGAATTTTGCACTCATCAAGGTGAAAGATGTCAGGGGCGAAGTGAACACTTTCCAATTTCAGGCATCCAGCATCGGCATCAAACACTCTCAGGCCAGATACAGTATGCTTTAGATATAAGGGGTGATTTTGCAATACCACTGAACTGAGCCAGGAATGGCTAGCGACTAGCACAGGGTTCTGTCCTTTGCTCGATGCACCTGTGGTCAACCGACTGAATAATTAGCCATCTGTTGCCGATGGTGGCTTGGAATTGTGTGGAAATGCATAAAGGGATACTTGACCATATTAACTCTCTCTCTAATTCACCTAACTCACGAATGTGGAAATGCATGAAGGGATACTTGACCATATTAACTGACCAGCTAATTCACTTAAACTCACATAATAAAGTTTCTCACGAAAACACATAGAAGCACAATTGTATAATTACTTTGAGTTTCTCATGCTGATAGCTGTCCTCCCTTTAGATAGAGAGGTAGCTGACTACAGGAATAAATGACCATATAGCCTTGAGACTAGCTACAGACCTACTGATAATAAAGACAGTTTCTTAGGGAAAAGCACTTTCCCGGGCCTGCGTCCAAGATATCAAGATGGCTATGGGAACTTGAGGGTGGGTTCCCTATTTTGATTGACCAACTACCTGAGCCAATAAAGAATGTACGTGTACGCCCATATTCTGTGACAGGTGGGCGTTGTTACTGAGCTGTATAAACGAGAGCTGTTTCTTGAACTCGGCGAAGATGTATCCTCAACCATTGTCTTGAGGTGCTCTTCCACTTGTATACAAGTAAAATAATAAATTCTCTCTTGTACTACTTTGTTTTGGTGTTAATGCATTGTATAGAATAAGTAATATTAAGTTTCCACAGTTTCTTGGAGGTCCCACCGAGATCGCTTGTGATCCCGGTAAGTACAGACACAGGTTGTCTGTGCAAGCCACAGACGTACTGCGATTAGTGAATGTATGCATTAACTGACGTGACTAATTCTTCTGTTTGCCTTTAGGAATCGAAAGGCGATCATAGGAAATGTGTTTCGTATAGACAAGGAGAAAACAAAAGGAACTTGTCAGATTACTCGATATTGTCAGCTGCGGTGTTGTAGTAACGGGCTAGAACAATAACGGAGCAGATCTGTGAAACCAGTAAAGTAACTAGAGTGACGTTGAGGCTGCTGTATAGAGCCGACAGACAGTCACTGCTAGAAAGGCGCCAAAGAAAAGGTAACGAGGTTACAGACTTTTCGAAATAGGTTGTTCGAAAAGGTCAATTTGTGGCTTGGTTACTAGCTGAGTTACTGCCTCGCAACAATGTGGTGAGCCATCTTCTGCAGTAGGCAGTAGAGTAGCTGGATTCAGGGTAGTACAGCGTTGTATAGTAAGATTAGGATTTGACAACAGTTCCACTTCGTACCTGCTGCTTCTAGCAGTAGTGATGTGTTGGGTAGCGTATCGTGTTAACAGGATTTCTAGCGAATGGGGCACATACAAAGTGGTGCAATGATTAAGGGTAATGGTTTGTGCTTTCTGCACCGCATATGAGGCAGCAGCCAATGCTGGAAGGCAGCCAGGTAGTCCCCTAGCGACTGGGTCCAGCTGGACACTATAGTATGCTAGCGGTCTCTCATGGTCACCGTGAGATTGGGTGAGGACTGCTTGTGCAAACCCAGCTTTATGATGGACTTACAGGTGGAATGGTAGTTCATAATTGGGGAGTCCAAGTGCAGGTGCAGATATTAATGCCTGTTTCATCTGCTCGAAGTGATCTCGTGTTTTATCACTCCATATAAGATAGACTAGCTTGTCATCACCTATCATGTCCAGTAGAGGTCTCGTTATTTCAGAATAACTCATTATCCATTGCCTACAGTATCCTGTCATTCCAAGAAAATGTTTCAATTGTTGTTGGGTCTGTGGGACAGGAGCCTCACAAATGGCTGTGACTCTTTTCTTTGATAATTGTCGAGTGTCTTTATGTAATTCGTGTCCCAAATACTCTACAATTTCCGAAACAAACTGGAGTTTAGTCCTAGAGACCTTGTGTCCCTTTTTAGCGAGGGCACATAACATGGTAATAGAGTCAGCCTGGCAGGCAGAAGAATCAGGTGAGGCTATTAACAGATCGTCTACATACTGGACCAGAGTGGAACCTGCTTCTAAGACAATGTCCTGCGAGTCTGCCTTTAAACACTGTGAAAATATGGTTGGGCTTTCAGTGTAGCCTTGAGGCAATCATGTCCATGTATATTGTCTTCCCTTAAACGTGAAAGCGAAAAGCAATTGGGAGTCGTGATGAATTGGGATACTGAAAAACGCTGAACGTAAGTCAATCACTGTGTAATGGGTAGAGCCGCAAGGTATATGGTGAGAATTACAGCAGGGTTGGGCACAACATGGTAAACAGGGAGAACAGAGGCATTCACTTTCCGTAAATCTTGTACGAGCCGCCATTTGCCTGTTTGCCTCTGCTGACATGGGGTATTGAGACACTCGAGGGAAGGGCACTCCAGGTTTCATAGTAACCCTGTATGGCTGAGCAGTTAGCATTTTTCCCACTTCATTCGCATGTTGGGACCAGAGTTGCTCTGGGACCCTTTTTAACAGATTCGCTACTTCTGTAGTACACACGTACTCACTCCGGTTTTCGAGCAGGTCTCTGTCTAACATTTTTCGTTCAAAGGTTGCATGATTGTTAATGAAGGGATATAAGAAAATGGCAAAGCCAGCTCCTTCATCCAGCTGTATTACGGTACCTCCCCCGATACCTGTGATTTTGGTCCATGTTAAATGGTTTAAGCGCTTGACCATGGGTCCAAGGTCCTTTTGACTATGGCCTTCTGCAACTGCCAAGGTGCAGTGGGGCGCACTATCGACGAGTTTAAATAAGGGTTTTACTTCGCTGGGTAGTATGATTGACACAGCTATGCCAGCTGGACCTATCAGGATCGTATCGCATGTGAGATTAAATTCATGTCCTTCAAATGTTTGATAAAAACATTTTTCACAAATATCGTGTCCAGTTTCATCAAAGGATCCAATGGTGCAATGGTTACCGAACTTCACAATCACCGAAAGGGTTGTCCCTGTGGTAGATGTCTGCAGGTCAGCCTCGAGGAGCTGGTACAACTGAGTGAAAGCCTGGCTTGTGGGGCTGAGGTAGTGAAGACAGGTCTTATTCAAAATGCCCAGGGAGGACTGTCTGCAAATGCAAGTCCTGGGGCAAGGGCAGGTGGGTACAAAACACCAAAAGTGTAATCGCATCTGCGTTTCTTGTTCCCTCGCAAATACACATCTTCCTCCTCCAATTCTTGGATTGCCATTGGAACCTCCAAAGGAATTTCCATCCTGAGCACCTTCTTTGCTGCAAGTAATTAATTAAAAACACAAGTTCTTTTCTCCATTGTACAGCTTTGCTGCAATTGATACTGTTGCGGGAAAAAAGAAGTGGCAAATAGAAGTTTTGTAACACAAAAAAAATCAGACTTATACAGCAACAAGAAACTGATTAAACTGCAGATGAATCTAACTAGTAACAGAAATAAAAATTGAAAGTTTCAACAACAAATACTCCAAAACACCCTTCTGTAGCCCAGCCAGCCAAAGAATGATAGGCCCACTTTATACGGGTGAGCTGCACTATGGGGATGGAGAAGCAGCAATAGAGATGGGCGTGGACTTTTTGTGGGAGTTCTCCCAATCTCCTGGCGTAACTAACCTCCTCCAGCCCTACAACCCTCCGGGAACTCTGCATTCCTCCAATTCTGGCCTCTTGTGTATCCCCCACTTCCTTCGCCCCATCATTGGTGGCCATTCCTTAGCCGTCTGGGACCTAAGCTCTGGAATTCTCTCCCCAAACACCCGGGGTCACAGTCTCAGGATACGGGGTATGCCATTTAGAACCGGGATGAGGAGAAATTTCTTCATTTACAGGGTGGTGAACCTGTGGAATTCTCTACCACAGAAGGCAGTGGAGGCCAAGTCATTGGATGTATTCAAGAAGGAGACAGATATATTTCTTAATGCTAAAGGGATCAAGGGATATGGGGAAAAAGCGGCAACAGGGTACTGAGTTAGACGATCAGTCATGATCATTTTGAATGGCGGAGCAGGCCCCAAGGGCCGAATGGCCTACTCTTGCTCCTATTTTCTGTGTTTCTATGTTTACCTCTCTCTCCTCCTTTAAGATGCTCCGTAAAACTTACCTCTTTGACAAAGTGTTTGGTCACCTGTCCTAAAATCTCCTTCTTTGGCTCGGTGTCAATTTTTGAAGTGATGGGGATCATGTCGTGAGGTGACCTGGGACATTTTACTATGTTAAAGGTGCTATATAAATGCTTGTTGTTGTTGTTGTTGTCGTCAGTGGTACCCTCATAGAAATGGCGTAAATAGCTAAAAACATCTGTTTGCACCATTTCTCGGGGGGATTTTTCTGGTCTCTCACTGAAGTTACACACGGTACGGTTGTGTAAGTGATTATGTTACTGGACTAGTAATCCAGAGAACGAGAGTTCAAATCCCACCATGGCGGTTGCAAAATTTGAATACAGTTAAAAAAAATAAATCTGGAAATGAAAAGCTGGTACCAGTAAAAGTGACCACGAAGCTGTCGGATTGTAGTAAAACCCAACTGGTTCACTAATGCCCTTTAGGGAAGGAAACCTGCCGTCCTTACCCGGTCTGGCCTACATGTGAGTCCAGTCCCACACCAACGTGGTTGATTCTTAACTTCCCTCTGATATGGCCTAGCAAGCCCCTCAGTTAAAGGCAACTAGGGATGGGCAATAAATGCCATCCCATCGTGACGCCCAGATCCCGAGAATTAATAATAAAAAAAAGGAGATTATGAGAAACCCCCAGAGAAATTCAGGGGCCTTGAAATCTGCTGCGGCCTAGCTGACTAAATGTGAGAGCAGTAATGAGTCTTGTGGTGTGTATGGTGAGGTTACCTTCAAAAGACTAGCTAATTTCTTGTGGTGTGCCTAGTCTGGGAGTGCTGATGGGTTAATGGCCTTCCTCTCTGCTTACCTGCACCTGGAGCTGTCGTTTCAGCAGAGCCGACTGGACCGTGGACAATGTAGAATCACCGAAAGATGGTGACTTGCTGAGCAGCGGCGATTGGGAACGGGTAGGTGACCTGTGCCGGCGAGGGGAAGGCGTGCGCAGCGCTGGGGACCCCGACAGGTGGGGCGACCCGAGCCTTCCAGTACCGGCCTCAATCTCTTCAGCAATCCCTTCCCTGGAGAGGGAGCTCGTAGTCTCTGCATCAGCAAGGGCAACCTGAGAAAGGAAGGGCAGACTGGTCGGTGAAAATGCTTACAAATGTTTTAAATACGATCAGAAAAAGAGGTCATAGGTCTAGACTTTTGGGGCATAGTAGCTTGGATTTGCCTCCTCCCACCACAGGAAGGTTGGGGTGTGACTGCCAGTCTAACCCTTCCTCCCCCCACAGTGACCCTGTCCAATCTTCCTGGGTCAGGGGTCAATGCACGGTCACCTCCCGACATGATCCCCACCACCAAGAGGGAGCCTGCCACTCCCTAAGAGGAAGATGCACAGTCTACCCTATCATGGATACTGCCCCACCCATTTAATCTCCTGCCACAAACCATGTACAATCTATTATGTCATAGACTCTACCCCACCCATTTAATCTCCTTCCACAGTCCATATATAATCTACCTTATCATGGACTCTACCCTACTCATTTAATCTCCTGGGGGAAAGTTCTGTATTAATACTGCCAGTTCCACGAGGAAAACTCTTGAACAGTCATCCAACCTCACATTTTCAATGTTCAACCCTGGGCTGATGCTGTCGACAAGCAACCCTCTCCACCCTCCCATCTCATTCCATAGAGTATTTGTAACTAGATGCTCCAATCCAACCCACTGCAGATCCCTTTCACGCATTGAACCCTTTTTTTTTGTACCTGAGCAATGTTGTGTAAAGTTTGGTGTAAGGATTCGATCTCATTCCTTAGGGCTTCGATCTCCAAGGATTCACTCGTGACTTCAGCTTTACTCGATTCCTGTGATCAGCCAAGATTCAGAATTAGCAATTCACGTTTAAGGAAGAAAATCTGCGAAAAGTTGGAGCAGTGACAAATGCTGCCTCCTCCAACTGTTAATTAAAAGTTCCTTGAAGAGGACAAACAAGAAGTTACTTCAGATCAAAAAGACCGCAGTGAATTCCAACAACATACATATCGTAGTAAGAACACGGTAAAACAATTTGTAACAGAAGGCTCTAAGCTGAGGCTTTGTTTGGCTCATGAAAGGAAATTTAAAAATACCCTGGAACTCAACTGAAATGAGTTTCATTTCATCCCGCCCAATATTTGGAAAAAGCAGGGATAATTTTATGGTGGGTGCACATGAGGGGAATCCAGCCACGTGCATCTCAAAATTTCCTGTCCATTCTCCCCTCCGCTGCCAAAACATTCTGCCTCTTGCTGGGGGCACGCTTTGAAGGCTGCCAGCAACTCTCCTTTGCCCAGACGCTGAGCTTAGACAGTGAGTGCCTGCATGCTATTCTACCACGGGAGGCCTCACAGCCTCGCCCAATCCAGTTCGCACTCAACATCCACACACACAACTTTCCGGAACAGTATATAGTGATCATAAGTTGGAACCCCAGCTGATTTATTTCCCAGAGACACTGAGTCTAGAGACACTGGGACCAATTTTAGTAACCCAATTTCCAGTGCTGATTGAAATTATTCAACTACGCACTAATTGGTAATCAGCCTGGGACCATTGAATTTGCACGGTGTATACCCACTAGTACATGCAGCAGAAGAAAGCAAAAAAGGAAGGAATTTTGGAAATAGTGCTGGCAGGGATGTCCAACACCTTAACAGAGCAGGTGATGATACAACCACCTGGGTCTCACTGAGACATCCTCAGTATGTTGCCCTGACAACAGGAGCCTTCTGTTGGTAAGTCCAAAACAGTGCTACAAGAAACAGTTTGCAGAAAATGTTTTCCCTTCAAGATGAAATTGGACACAGTCTTTTGTGACATGGCTATTTGTTGCAGCAAGTGGACTGCAATGGCTGATCTCCCTGGCACTGTATCATGCAATGTTGTTTCTGGCAGGGTATAGTGGGAGATCAAATCGACGGTCCATTGCAGAATCAGGTGAAACCTGTATACCGAGGAGGAACAAACAGTGGAGCAATTCAACTGGTTCTCTTGTCTTATTCAGTCATGGGGGTGATTTAACTTTGGGCAACGATGTAAAATGGGTGCTGTCGAATTAGCCGCCCGTATACACCCTGCCATTGAAGTCACTGGAAAGGGTAAATCAGGTGGAGGGTATAATGAGTGGCCGGTTTGTCTGGCCATTTGTGATCCACAGGTAAGCTGGGATGGAGTAAAGGAGACGAATCTGGTGGAATAATCACCAAGCTTTACCTTCTCCAACATCCTTGAGGAATATGCATTTGGGGAGGGCAAACAAGGCAAGGGAGTACACAATAAATGGGAGGATACTGAGAAGTGTAGAGGAACAGAGGGACCTTGGAGTGCATGTCCACAGATCGCTGAAGGTAGCAGGACAGGTAGATAAGGTGGTTAAGAAGACATACGGGATAATTTCCTTTATTAGCCGAGGCGTAGAATATAAGAGCAGGGAGGTTATGCTAGAACTGTATAAAACACTAGTTAGGCCACAGCTAGAGCACTGTGTACAGTTTTGGTCACCACATTACAGGAAAGCTATGACTGCACTAGAGAGGGTACAGAGGAGATTTACGAGGATGTTGCCAGGACTGAAGAATTTTAGCTATGAGGAAAGATTGGATAGGCTGAAGTTGTTCTCTTTGGAACCAAGGAGTCATAGAGTCATAGAGTTATACGGCACGGATAGAGGCCCTTCGGCCCATCGTGTCCGCGCCGGCCATCAAGCCCTGTCTACTCTAATCCCATATTCCAGCATTTGGTCCGTAGCCTTGTATGCTATGGCATTTCAAGTGCTCATCCAAATGCTTCTTGAATGTTGTGAGGGTTCCTGCCTCCACAACCCTTTCAGGCAGTGAGTTCCAGACTCCAACCACCCTCTGGGTGAAAAAGTTCTTTCTCAAATCCTCTCTAAACCTCCCGCCTTTTACCTTGAATCTATGTCCCCTTGTTATAGAACCCTCGACGAAGGGAAAAAGCTCCTTAGTATCCATCCTATCTGTGCCCCTCATAATTTTGTACACCTCAATCATGTCCCCCCTCAGCCTCCTCTGATCCAAGGAAAACAAACCCAATCTTCCCAGTCTCTCTTCATAGCTGAAGCGCTCCAGCCCTGGTAACATCCTGGTGAATCTCCTCTGCACCCTCTCCAATTCGATCACATCCATCCTGTAGTGTGGCGACCAGAACTGCACACAGTACTCCAGCTGTGGCCTAACCAGTGTTTTATACAGCTCCATCATAACCTCCTTGTTCTTATATTCTATGCCTCGGCTAATAAAGGCAAGTATCCCATATGCCTTCTTTACCACCTTATCTACCTGTTCCGCCGCCTTCAGGGATCTGTGAACTTGCACACCAAGATCCCTCTGACCCTCTGTCTTGCCTAGGGTCCTCCCATTCATTGTGTATTCCCTTGCCTTGTTAGTCCCTCCAAAGTGCATCACCTCACACTTTTCCGGGTTAAATTCCATTTGCCACTGTTCCGTCCATCTGACCAACCCATCTATATCGTCCTGCAGACTGAGGCTATCCTCCTCGCTATTTACCACCCTACCAATTTTTGTATCATCAGCGAACTTACTGATCATACCTTTTACATTCATATCCAAGTCATTAATGTAGACCACAAACAGCAAGGGACCCAGCACCGATCCCTGTGGTACCCCACTGGCCACAGGCTTCCAGTCACAAAAACAACCTTCGACCATCACCCTCTGCCTTCTGCCACTAAGCCAGTTTTGTATCCAAAGTGCCAAGGCACCCTGGATTCCATGGGCTCGTACCTTCTTGACCAGTCTCCTGTGGGGGACTTTATCGAAGGCCTTACTGAAATCCATGTATACCACATCCACTGCGTTACCCTCATCCACACGCCTCGTCACCCCCTCAGTGAACAGGAGGCTGAGGGCAGATCTAATTGAGGTGTATAAAATTATGAGGGACCTAGATTGAGTGGATCTGGGGGTGGATTCACTTTGGAGCATCCGCGATGCTGAGATTATCGTGGATAGCACGTTCAGTGAGGTGGTCACACTGCAGATTACGCAGGTAGATAGGAAATGGGTGACCGCCAGGCAGAGTAAAAGGACTAGGTAGGTCGAGCAGGAGTCCCCTGGGGCCATCTCCTTCTCAAACAGATATTCCGCTTTGGATACTGTTGGGGGAGATGGCTTATCAGGGGTAAGCAGCAAGAGCCAAGTTCGTGGCACCACGGGTGGCTCTGCTGCACAGGAGGGGAGGAATAAGATTGGCAGGGCTATATTGATAGGGGATTCAATTGTAAGGGAAACAGATAGGCATTTCTGTGGCCGCAAACATGACTCCAGGATGGTATGTTGCCTCCCTGGTGCTAGGGTCAAGGATGTCACGGAGCGGCTGCAAGGCATTCTGGAGGGAGAGGGTGAACAGCCAGTAGTCGTGGTCCATATCGGTACCAATGACATAGGTGAAAAAAGGGATGGGGTCCTGCAAGGTGAATTTAAGGAGTTAGGAGATAAATTAAAAAGCAGGACCTCAAAGGTAGTGATCTCAGAATTACCACCAGTGCCACGTGTTAGTGAGTATAGGAACAGGAGAATAGACCAGATGAATGCGTGGCTGCAGGGATGGTGTAGGAGGGACGGATTTAGATTCCTGGGACATTGGGACCGGTTCTGAGGAAAGTGGGACCTGTACAAGTGGGACGGGTTACACCCGAGCAGGACCGGGACCGATGTCCTCGCGGGGGTGTTTGCTAGTGCTGTTGGGTAAGGTTTAAACTAGAATGGCAGGGGGATGGGAACCTGAGCAGGGAGACAGAAGAGGGGGAAACAAGGATAGAAACAAAAGACAGAAAGGGAAGAAGCAATAGTGGAAGGCAGAGAAAACAAGGGCGAAAAACAAATAGGGCCACAGTGCAAAATAAAACTAAGATGACTAGCAATCTTAAAAAGACAAGTCTGAAGGCATTGTGTCTTAATGCGCGGAGCATTCGCAATAAGCTAGATGAATTAACAGCGCAGATAGATATTAACGGTTATGATGTTGTTGCGATTACGGAGACATGGCTGCAGGGTGACGAAGGATGGGAACTGAACATCCAGGGGTATTCAATATTTAGGAAGGACAGGCAAAAAGGGAACGGAGGTGGGGTAGCATTGTTAGTAAAGGAGGAAATCAATGCAAAAGTGAGGAAGGATATTGGCTCGGAAAATCATGATGTGGAATCTGTATGGGTGGAGCTAAGAAACACCAAGGGGCAGAAAACGTTGGTGGGGGTTGTCTATAGGCCTCCAAACAGTAGTGGAGATGTAGGGCATTAAACAGGAAATTAGACACGTATGCAAGAAGGGTACAACTATAATCATGGGTGACTTTAATCTACATATAGATTGGACAAACCAAATTAGCAATAATACTGTGGGGGAGGAATTCCTGGAGTGTGCACATGATGGTTTTCTAGACCAAAACGTTGAGGAACCAACTAGAGAACAGGCGATTCTAGACTGGGTATTGTGCAATGAGAAAGGATTAATTAACAATCTTGTGCGTAGTCCCTTAGCGACCATAACATGATAGAACTCCTCATTAAGATGGAGAGTGAAGTAGTTGAATCCGAAACTAGGGTCCTCAATCTAAATAAAGGAAATTGTGAAAGTATGAAGTGCAAGTTGGCTATGATAGATTGGGGAACTTTACTAAAAGGGATGATGGTGGATAGGCAATGGCTAATATTTAAAGAACATGTGCAGGAATTACAACAATTATTCATTCCTGTCTGGCGCAAAAATAAAACAGGAAAGCTGGCTCAACCGTGGCTTACAAAATAAATTAGGGATAGTGTTAGATCCAAAGAGGAGACATATAAAATTGCCAGTAAAAGCGGCAAGCCTGAGGATTGGGAGCAGTTCAGAATTCAGCAAAGGAGGACAAAGAGATTGATTAAGAGGGGAAAAATAGAGTATGAGAGTAAACTAGCAGGGAACATAAAAACTGACTGTAAAAGCTTCTATAAGTATGTCAAGAGGAAAAGATTAGTGAAGACAAATGTAGGTCTCTTACAGTCAGAAATGGGGGAAATTATAGTGGGGAAAAAAGAAATGGCAGAACAATTAAACACATATTTTGCTTCTGTCTTCACAAAGGAAGACACAAATAACTCCCAGAAATGTTAGTGAACCGAGGGTCTAGTGAGAGGGAGGAACTGAAGGAAACCAGTATTAGTAAAAAAATAGTGCTAAGGAAATTAATGGGGCTAAAGGCTGACAAATCCCCAGGGCCTGATAATCTACTTCCCAGAGTACTAAAGGAAGTGGCCCTGGAAATAGTGGATGCATTGGTGATCATCTTCCAAAACTCTATAGACTCTGGAACAGTTCCTACAGATTGGAGGGTGGCAAATGTAACCCCATTATTTAAAAAAGGAGGGAGAGAAAAAACAGTTAGCCTAACACCAGTAGTGGGGAAAATGCTAGAGTCTATTATAAAAGATGTGATAACAGAACACTTGGAAGGCATTAGCGGGATTGGACAAAGTCAGCATGGGATTATGAAAGGGAAATCATGCTTAACAAATCTACTGGAGTTTTTTGAGGATGTAACTAATAGAATAGATAGGGGAGAACCAGTGGATGTGACGTATTTGGATTTTCAGAAGGCTTCTGATAAGGTCCCACACAAGAGGTTAGTGTGCAAAATTAAAGCACATGGGATTGGGGGGAATATACTGGCATGGATTGAGAATTGGTTGACAGACAGGAAACAGAGAGTAGGAATAAACGGGTCTTTTTCCGGGTGGCAGGCAGTGACTAGTGGGGAACCACAGGGATCAGTGCTTGAGCCCCAGCTATTCACA